>NC_141535.1:37450000-38650000 GCF_021556685.1 Rattus norvegicus
GCCCACTACACGTATCTGATCCTCCCTGACTGGAATGACTCCAGGACAAAGATTGTGGTTGGACTGAAATACCAACTTGTAGCACATGGGGGAAGTGCCCGCATCAAGACCTGATGAAGGGAGGAAGGGAGCATACTTCCCTCAGACAAGTAAGGCTGAGTGGGGAGGGATAGAAACCTCCACTGTAACAAAGCACCCGAGGCTGTTGAGTTAAAGGACTAAGAAGTAATAATTTAAAAATCATATATTGTAAGGAAATCCAGAAAGAAGACAGATGAGGTCTTTGAAGCTGAGGAATTCATCTTGTGCTCAGAGGAGTGAACTCCTCCCTACTTCTTCCCCTTCCTGCTGCTCCATAGAAAGTGGTGTGAGTGGGGTGTGTGTGTGTGTGTGTGTGTGTGTGTTTGTGTGTGTGTGTGTTATACAAAATGATGGCCTTTGACCGAGTTTCTCTTGCACAATTCCTGACAGAAACAATGTAAGAACAGAAAGAATTACTTTGGCTCGTGTTTGAGGTCATCAAGGTGGGGACAGTTTGGCTGTGTCCGTGAGAAGCGGAGTCTGTGGATGAGGTAGTCGTGTATTTCAGACCAGGATGTAGAGAAGGAGGCGGGAAATTTTCAGAAGGCCATGTCTTGTGACCTTGGCTTCCTTCCTTCAGCTAGGCCTCATCTGAATGCTTCATAGTCTCCCCAGAATAGCACCTCAGTTGGAGAAAAGGCTTTTTTTTTTTGAGATTATAATTACATCATTTCCTCCTTTCCTTTCCCACTCCTAAACCCTCCCATATACCCCTTCTTACTCTCTTTTAACTTCATGCCTCTTTTTTTCACTGAGTTCCGTTACATGCATATAAAATGCCCTGTGTGGGATATTTCAGCTCAAGTCCTGACAGGTTTCACTGTGACATTTCCACATGGCTTCATGACAGTCACCCCACCATACCTCAGGTCCCTTCTTCTTCAAGGGAAGTCTTAACCTGGGCTGCCTCCCTACATGAACTGGCCTCATTGCCTGGCATGGTAGGAAACATGTCCACACTTCACCCTGGGACCTTGTGAACTCATGTGGCCTTCCCATAAGAGTCAGTGGCTATAAAAGACGGTGGTGTAACTCAATTTCTGGATGTTTACCTTACAATAGGCGTCTTCCATAATTGGCTCTAATGCTTTCAACAGCCCTTCAAAACAGTCCTTTTCATCTCCATGTTTACAAGGATCTTATGGGTGAGGAAAAAAGTCTTGGCTTGTCTAAAGTCAAACTTGACTTGGCCAAGGAGGAATCTGAAACCAGGTCCTGGGAACATAGACTTCCCAGAGCTTCCCATTCGCTCTGTCTATCTTGAAGGAACTTGAGTGAAAGGGGATTGTCACACACACCCCCAGCTCCGGGAACCCTCAGTTGCTCAGGGAAGTAGGAGGAGACCAGGAAGACCACCCACTGTTGTTTCTAGAAGCCCTTTCCTTGCATTGTGCACACACACACACACACACACACACACACACACACACACACACACACACACACACACACTAACTGTAGGTGTTGAGCAGGAGAGGCCCCCTACTGGCTCACTGTAGGCGGTGACAGTTGTGGAGGCCTGAGGAGAGTGAGGGGGAAGGGAGGGGGAGAAGCCAGAGCAGCACACCTGGGCTCCTCATGTTGGAAAATCACCAGGATGTTCTGTCAGCATTAGCCTGCAGCTACATTTCTGGCTGAAAATTTGGGTGGCTTCACCAAACCTCAAAGGCGGAAAGAACAAATCATGCTGAGAGAGACAGGCTCTCTGACAAGTAAGCAGGGTGGCGGGGTGGGGGGTAGGTGAGGGGGTGGGTGGAGGTGCGGGGTGGTGGGGGTTGTGCTATCTGGCTCCCCGCCACCGACTCGACACGTGAAGAGGAGCAGAGATGTCCTTTCGTACTACCAGACCCAGCTATCTGTCGTGGGCATCCCACAGAAAGGAGTCCAGGCCCCTACCTCCGTCTGTAGGGTATGCCTGCCAGGGAGAAGGTTCACAGAAGACCCGCAGCGGCCATGAGTAGTTTCATTAAGGGGAATGTAGGACAGGGCATCTTATGCGTTGGATGAGTTTTAAGAAGTCAGAGTTCCTGGGTTCGGTCCCCAGCTCTGAAAAAAAAAAAAAAAAAGACTTCGATATAAGAAGTCAGAGTTTTTTCCCAGAAAATATAAACAATTTTAAAAAAGAAAGTGAAGAAGAAATTTCAAGTCGCATGGAGAAGATATCACTTCTATGGGGGAAGGAGGTGCTTGAGGCAAGATTTATGTATCGGAAGATGACTTTAAGCTCCGGATCCTCTGCCTCCAGCCTCACACCCTCCAAGTGCTGGCATCACCGGTGTGTGTCACCACACCTGCCTTCTTTAGATGCCACTTTTCAGGCAGCGTCTCCTGCCCCTTAACTCTCCACCCCCACCCCCGACTTCTCAAGTGCTCTAGTGGGATCCAGTATTTACCGGTCTGTGGCAACGCCCCGCCCTTCCAGTCGGCTCCATCTGCCAATCCAGTCTGACCTTGGCTGATTTCCAGAAGACTCCTTGTGCTGTCTCTCCCTAGGTGATAGAAGACAGAATTGCTAGACTTGTGGGCCATCGTTTCTGCTGCTTGTTAGTTTTTTGGTGTTCTTGAGGTTCTAGAGACCAAACACAGGACTTGTTCCTGCTACACAGGTGCTCTCCCACTGAGATCTCTCCTCAGCCCTTGATTATTTGATGCATTTTTAACAGATGGTTGTGAGCCACCATGTGGTTGCTGGGAATTGAACTCAGGACCTCTGGAAGATCAGTCAGTGCTCTTAACCACTGAGCCATCTGTCCAGTCCGTTGATGCATTTTTAAAAACGATGCATTTATTTTTATTTTATGCATATGTGTTGGGGACTAGATGATCTGGGGTTTCTTCCTCAAACACAAACCCTGACCCAGATGTGGGCCTGTGATTGCAGAAAACAGCAGGCTTGAGATAAAGTGGAGGAAGAATGTCCTCTGGGACAAAGCGAGGCCTCAAGGCCAGGGAAATACAGAAAGAAGAGCTCAGATAAAGGGGGAAGGACACTGTTCTGCCATGCTCCGATTGCTATGCTCTCCCAAATAGCCAGCTCAACATATAAATAGCAGTGGGAAAACAATTTAAAAAGAAATGGTTCATTTCTGAAAGGAACTGTTTGTCATGTGTCTCTGCCTACCATTACCTGCTTTCCCAGGTCCTTGAAATGCCCACTGCTCTGCGGGCTGGCCACAGTATATATATGTGTTATGTCTGTGTACCACATGTGTGCATTACCTGTGGAGGCCAGAAGACGGTGCTAGACTCCCTCAAACTGGCCCTACAGATAGTTGCCAGCGGCCATGTGGGTGCTGATATTTGATTCCAGGTCCTCTGAAAGAGCAGCCAGTGCTCTGAACCACTGAGCCATCTCTCCAGCCCCATCCCCACTTGTTTCTTGTAGAGAGTCTTCCTGTGTAGCTCAGGATACCTTTGAACTTACTACGTAGCTTAGGCTGTTTTTGAATCTGTTCTGTAGCCCAGGCTGTCCTCCAATGCACAGAGCTAGGATTACATAGTATTTTTGCTATTAGGCTCAGGTGATGTGGGGGTAGGAATGGGGGTTATGGAAAGAAACAGCTATTTCTAGGGAACATTCAGCTTTCCAGGAGACACAGAAGTCTTTTGTCTCAGGCTTGAAATTTCCTTCTGGACCTGTGTGCTATGCAGAGCTCTGTTTGACAAGTGAAGCTTCCCATGTTCTTTCCAGGTGTCAGCATTGGCTGCTAGACTCGGGACAGGCTTCTCAGCCTTAGTCTTCTCCTCCGAGATCATTCCCGGGGGTGGGGGTGGGGGGCTCAGTTCTGGTTAGTAAAAGAAAACAGAAGCAGTTAAAGTGAAGAAAGAGGGGGTCTAAGGATAAATCGTGGTTGTCAACTGGAATAAACTAAAATACAAGCTGCTGGGCACTCCTGTGAGGGATTATCTTGACCAAATTATCCGAAGCAGGAAAATCTACTAAACTCTATGGCAGCTTCTGCGTGGCAGCCCAGATAAAGGGACATTAAAGAAAGAAAGTTTGGTCTTTGCCTGCTTGCCTTCTCTTTCACCGACAAGTTCATCTGTCCTGTGCTGTGTGTAGTATCTGTCACTGAACCAACATTCTTTTGATTCTAGGGTACATTCTGTTGGGACTACTGTGACATCCGGTCTCACCAACTGTACAAACTACCGAATTCTTGGCCTCTACAACATGAGATAGCTACTGTAGGATTACTCAAGATGTATCTCAAATACTCCTCAACAATGTGTGTGTGCTGAGAGAGAGAGAGAGAGAGAGAGAGAGAAAGAGAGACAGAGACAGAGAGACAGAGAGAGACAGAGAGAGACAGAAAGAGACAGAGAGACAGAGAGCGCATGCATGCATGCACATGTATATATTCTAATAGTTCTGTTTCATTAGAGAATGTTGACTAATATGGAGGTGAGACAGGGGAGCAGTGGTCACTTTCCTTTGTTTGTTTTAGGCACGTTGTCAAGCTTTCCTCAAATTAAAGAATCTTCACATCCTGAAAGTGAGGCGACAGTCAGGAGACAGAGTATCGGGGTTCGAGGACCATCCTCATCCTGAGACTTTTACCTGGGTTAGAGACCTTGACGGGTAGAGAGTACTGGAGAAGAAGGAGATGAAGCCTACAGTTTGACTTACATGGAGCCTAGCACAAACTGGGATCCCAGAGGCATGAACTAAAACCCCAAACCAAGAGTTCTGCTGCACAGAAAGGAGGGCACGGAGACTTCCCTGTATCGTCCTAGTTTTGAGGTGGAGAGGGAGAGTTCCTTTCCCAAAGATCCTAAGCCATAACTGGGTCCTCACCAGGTGGATCGATCTGAGTTGACTCCACCATAAGTGGCTGAAAACCTTCGAGCGAAGACTTTAGCTTAAGTTGTGCCAGCGCACTGTCTCTGGGGTACAGGTGGAACCAGTGGACTCCTCCTGAGAGGAATTTAATTTCAGCCCCACCCTCAAGGAATTTTGCAGAAAAAGTTACAAGGAAATGGAGCAACTCACAATAAAATAAAACTTAAAACCCAGGCTAGGAAAACAGAGCACTATGAACAACAACAACAACAACAGAAGCAAAACCATGATGGTCAGTCATCAGAAAAATCAGACATTCAGAATTCTAAAAATGGTGTGTAATTGATTAAAAAAAAACCCCAAAGGATTGAAAACATATTTAAAGAACAATTCAAAATGGATTTGAAAAAAGAATCCTAAAAGAACTTCATGAAACAAAAGAAAATAGTAGTTAAACTTTGAAGTTCAAATGGGTGAGAACTAAGTCGAAGGCATTGAACCTAAAGAGAAAACTGGCAAACTGGGAGTTAGAACTAAAAGGATTAATGAGAATGCAGCACAGAAAGATAAACAAGAGAGGAACAAATTAGAGGAAATGGAAGTGGGATAGAAAGGCCAGCATGCTTCCCTTGTTTATTTATTCATTTATCCATATTCTTGAGACAGGCTTATGTAACCCAGGTTGGCCTCAAACTTACTATGTAGCTGAGGATGACCCTGAACTATTGACGCTTCTCCTTCCAGCTCCTGAGGCTCGCATTGCAGGCATGTGCCACCATGTCCAGTCTGTGTGCACTAGGGTTGGAGCCCAGGTCACCATGCAACTACTTCACCCATTCTTTTCTGAGGGCTACATTCCAGACCTCAGGAAATGATGGGTAGAACGCAGTAGAGATACTAGCTGAGTTATTTTTCTCTTTTCTTCAGGAAAGAATAGAACTATCATGTCTAGTTCCAGAGACTTTCTAATAATGCCTGAGAGAGATTAGAAAAAAACCCACACACAAACATTTAATAATGAAACTGAAGGATACAAATTATAATTTAAAAAAACCCTTAAAACCCATCAAGGAACTGTGCAGCCACTCTGGTAAGCAGTTTGACATATCCTTACAGTGTTAAATATACCCTGCAGTCCCACTGTCTAAGCATATACTTCAAAACCGTTATTACCCGTAAGGCTAGAGGATCTGTGTTGACAGTAAAATTATAATATCAGTATGAAGTTGTAAGCAATCTACAGTCCCATCAACCAATGAACAAACAAAACACAGCATATCTACACAATGAGGAATTACTACACAATTATTCATCAATATATCCAAGGGAGGACTGACATTCTGTGTGAACGAACATTCAAAGGGTTGTGCTTAAGCGAGAGAAGCCAGGCACAAAAGACCACGTGTACTGTGCAACTCCATTAATGTGTCATTCACAAACAGACACATTCACAAAAGGCCAAGTATACTGTCAATTCCCTTAGCATGTGATATACAAACAGAACGTATGAACCCAGACACAGAAGAAGAGAAGTCGCCGGGGTTGATAAAAACATTCTAATGGCTGCCAATTGTGTTTGCATAGCTACAGACACTAGGGACCACTGAATCATGCTGTAGAAAAGTGAAACTATGGTGCACAGACTACATCTCAAGCTACTATTTAAACAGTGGACAAAGCATACCAGTTACTTTCTAAGGACCGGCAGTTCCAATAACACCCTCTTTTAAGCAACGACAATGAAAGCCAGAATATAGTAGAGTAATATTTCTAGTCTCCTGTTGACAGACTAAAACCCCCGTTCTGTAAGTAGTTAATCCGTATCTTTCAATAAGAATGGCCTTCTGCAGAGGAGTGAGGAACAAAGGTGCTATTAGGGAGGTGGGTAAAGCGAAGCTAATTGTATGTGTCTAAAATCCTTTAAACAACATTTAAATGT
This sequence comes from Rattus norvegicus, assembly GCF_021556685.1. Classification (NCBI taxonomy): domain Eukaryota; kingdom Metazoa; phylum Chordata; class Mammalia; order Rodentia; family Muridae; genus Rattus; species Rattus norvegicus. The sequence goes on from NC_141535.1 coordinate 37,456,804, forward strand.
GAAGATTATACTGGCCAAGAAAAAAAATGAAACAATTTTAAAAGGCAGACCAAAATAGGGGCTGGGAAAGAAAGGTAGGGGAAACCCAAAGAGATGGCCCTCCCTGTGGTGCAGACAGAGTCAAATACGTTAGTTTTCATTGTGATAAGTGTAAATGACCAATATCATGCCTAGTAAAAACACAAAATTATGTGCTGAATAAAGTTAAATTCCACGTGCGTGTTGTTTGGCATGGAGAATCCTAGCACAAGGAGACAGAAAGACTGCGGAAGTATGAGATGAGAGATTGAAAAGAAAGGTAAAGAGAGAGCTGGAGAGGTGGCTCAGAGCTGAAGAAGCCTGGCTGCTCGTTCAGAGGACCTGGGTTCTATTCCCAGCACCCATGTGGCAGCCCAAAACATTCAGTTCCAGAGATACATGCAAGCCAAACACCTTTACACATAAAAGTAAGTCAATGTCAAAAAAAAAAAAAAAAGAAAGAGAATAAAAGAAAGTCAAAGTAAATGTATCAATGCTTGGAAAAAGAGACTCAGGATATAATGAACTTCTAGAAGGATGACAGTCACTGTGTCGTAAGGACTCGGAACTGGATGGAGGAAGAGATATCCTAATGTTCATCCTCTGATAAAAGTGACTTAGCTCTCCATCTGTCAGTGAGACTCCCTCACAAGACCCAAGGAATCCAAGTGTGTGCTTGGCCACACTTTAGAAACACCAAAAGATGTATGAAGCAGTAAATCCAAGTAATAAATGAGAAAGTGGTTGTGAATAAAATAAGAAACTTTATTAAAATAGATTAACAAGGATCAAGGAAGTGGATCTGTGTGGCAACATTTAGGACAGGAGAATCAGTAATTTCTGTATTGCTAGACATACATATTCAATAAAATCCCAGTCCACATTCTCTTGGGGTTTTCCCTGGAACTTGGGAAGTTGAGAGCAGCCAATAGTCTCTGGTGAAGACAAGTCGGGAGACTTTTCTACCATATAACAGTGAAATAACAGAATCTGATGTGGAACAGGTATGGGAGCAGATAGACCAATGCTACCAACTAGAGCTCTAGTGTTCCCAAAGTAGATATGGAAACTCAAAGACAGACCAGCCACTGTAGATTAATGTGAAAAATACATGGTGTGGGATCAGTTATCCTTCTGCAATACAATCAGATTATCTCTTTTACATACACACACACCAAGGCCAAATAGAATAAAGACTCAAAAAAAAAAAAAAAAAAAGCAAAGACAAAAAACCAAAACAACCTTTTGAAGACAAATTAGAATATCTCCACGATGTTGTAATAATAAAGAATTTCTTTAAGTAAGAACAAAACCATAAATCACAGTAGAAAAGTGGAAATTTCAATTCTGTTAAATAACTGTCATCCCAACGTCATGTCATTGCACATAAGAGAAAATTCATAAAGGTGAACATGATATTCCAGTACATTAAATAAAAAAGCACATAGTCCAGCACATATAAAAGCTTCCTAGCTTCCTACAGACACACACACACACACACACACACACACACACACACACACACACGACACAGAGGACACACGATCTTGTAGAAAGATTGAAGAATAAGACAAGAATGAGGAGAATCAACCCTTTTTAGTGTGCATCTTTTTTTCAGAAGTCAGAAAAATCTACGATAGAATTACAATCACATGCAAACTAGTTAGGCAAAAGAATTAATTTTGATAAATCCAAACATTAACAAGGATGTGGTATAATGAAATCTCTAACTCACAGTTAGCATAAATGTAATTTGTCATAACATAAGCATTTGAACAAGCCTTCACTATAGCGCAAACAATTAACCTGTGGGCCTAGTAAGTGTTCTGTTGTCATGAAGAGACACCATGACCATGGCAACACTTATAAAGGAAAATATTTACGTGGGGCTGGTTTACATAAGGTTTAGTCCATTATCATCATGGAGGGCAGTCCATTATCATCACGGAGGGCAGCATGGCATCATGCAGGTAGATGCAGTGCTGAACAATTGCTGATAGGTCTACAACTTCCATGGGCAGCAGGAAGAGAGAAAGCCACCGGGCATAACTTGGGCTTTTGAAACCTCAGAGCCCTAATAATGCCAATCCTGGTGATTAAGCATTCAAATCTATGAGTGTAAAAGAAGGCGTTGTCTATGCCTGCCCCTGCTCTGAATGATGACATAGAGACCTATACATTTAATGTGGAGCTTCTCGCAGTGAGCCAGGCAGATAATGAGCTGTCCTAACTGGACAATGCTGGCCTTAGACTGTTTCCCAGCCTTCCCAGCCACATGTCCCTGTTACCTGCCTTCTTGGTCTCGCCCTGGCCTCCTCCTTCATTTGTGTCCCTATGGTAACTCCCCTGGGAGAGCTGAGATACTCTGCCTGCCTCTTTGGGCCTGGAAGTCCTGCCTTATCTTTTCCTGCCCGGGTATGAGTTGATCAGGTCTTTATTGACCAATCAGAAGATGATGGAGAACAATGTTTTACAAAATAGTGAGTTAGGAAATGCATTATAATAATGACAACACCAAAGTCCAGACTGCAACCAGATCTCTGGGTACAGAAGTCAGCAGTGCACAAAACAGCCCCCAAGTTAGGAGCCTATCATACTATGAATACTGAAGTCTGTCCATTATTCCTGTCGTATGTGGCTTAGAGAAACTGCAGGTGTGCATTGAAGACACATAGAAGAAAGGAAGTAGCAACATTGTATATAACCGCTCTGACTGACTACATCCCAACCGTCTATTGAGAGTAGAATAGATACATTTATACAGGACAGAAAAAGTGAGCCAATCATTGCTACCTGTATCAACAGGGGAGAATCGCAGAAACCATAATAAAGATAAAGAGAATCAGGCCCCTTGGATTGCCTGCACCGTGGTTCTATTTACCCAAAGAACAAAGTTGGTTCAGCTAAGTCTCATTTTAATACTCCTGATCAAAACTATTTTGAGGAGCAAGGAATGTTAATACAGAACTCACAGGTTGTTTCTATTTCTTTAGTTTTGGTTTTTTTGAGCCAGGCTCTCACTGGGTAGCCCTGGTTGGCTTAGAGCTTCCTTTGCAGACCAGGCTGGCCTCAAACTCACAGAGATGCACACCCCCCCCATCTCAGACTCCAGAGGACTTGGATTAAAGGCATGTGTAGCCCAGGCTGGCCTACAGCTCCCTACAAAGACTAGGCTGGCCTCAAACTCACAGAGATCCTCCTGTCTCTGTCTCCAGAGTACTTAGATTAAAGATGTGCACCACCATGCCCAGCCACATGCTGATTCTCTTGCAGAGTGTAGTGGGTATGTAGGGTGAGGTACACAGAAACCTTGTCCATAATGGTGCTAACCGTCTAGGCTTTTAAAGTTCTGTTTTTATTGTTTTTTAAATTCTACAGATAAAATTTGTTAATTAACGCATATATAATACAACTCCCAATTAGATAAAAAGTCAGTTTGGTGTTACTATGACAAAGATTGAATGGCACATGACATCTAAGAGATTCTCTGTGTCTAAATCTAAGACAGAACCAAAAGACTTGCCAATGGATCAGTACGGGAGCATGACGGAGATCACAGTGCACCAGGCTGTGGATAAGAGGCATTTACTCATGAGTCCCACAAGTGGGATGCAGATGCCCTGACTTGAGCTGGAGCTCATCCAGCCCTGGAGGAATCTGCCAAGTCAAGTGGGCAGATGCGTGGCAGAGGGTAGTGTGTTTGCAGTCGCTTAGCTTGTCATCACTGTTAATAAACCCAACTGGCCATTTTTAACATATAAATGAGACTGGGACATTATGCCCCCACCATGGGACTGTCACAAATCTGTATGGAAGAAGACGGTCTTCTTCACTCTGTGCCTTTCTACACCCCAGGCCTGAAGAGATTCAGCAGAAGCAATGCCATCACCTTTCTGCGGACAAGCTGAGAGCCATGGTGGGGGTTTTGGGGAGTGGGAAGGAGGGGCTGTTGTTGCTGCTGGTGTTAATGGCCTTTGAGGTCTTTTTAATGAACCTCAACTGATCATCTGATAAGTTCAAGGCACTTTGCCAAACACATGACATTATATGTTAAACTTTGTATTCCCAAAATTTTTAAAACTTTTTTAATTGATGAAGTTATTTATTTATTTTACATGGAATCCAAGCTTCCCCTCCTTCCTCTCTTCCCAGTCCCTCCCTCTCACCTCCTCCCCTCAACCCAACCCTTCTCCCCTTCTCCTCAGAAAAGGTGACGTCTTCCATGGATGTCAATCAGCCTTGGCATATCAAGGTGCAGTAAGAAGGGGTGCCTTGTATCTTCTTCTATTGAGGCTGGCAGGCGATTACTGTATTTTTTAACAAAAGTGATTTTATCTAGAAATAGGGTAGATGATCAATGTATGGCAAGGTCTTTATGTTGAGCCTCAATCCAATCAGAATGGTGTTCTTATGAAAAAGGAGAACTTTGAACACAGGGAAATACATACATGGGGAATGTCCAGTGGTTGAACTCATACTGACACAAAACTTGGGACTCCCAGGAAGCAGGAGAGAGGCTGTGATAGACTAAATGCTCTGTCTTCCCCCATATTCATATCTTCAATGTGAAGGTACCCCTCAGGGAGCTTCTTGGAGTCATTACTAGTGCAATGAACACCCTCTAATCAATAACCCTCACTCCAACTGCTTCACCCCCTTTGCCACCTAAAGACAGGGTAATCATCTGTGAACCAGGGTGCAGGGCTTCTGCAGACACAGACTCTGATGATTTCCAAGGCTAGAAATTCTCAGCCTGCAGAACTAAAAGACACTCATTCATTCCTATTGTTAACAGACTCCTCCTTCCACAGGATTCTCTGACAGCAGCCAGAATGGCCCTGCAGATTCTTTCTCAGTGCCTGTGGTGGGGCACAGCCCCCCAAACACACCTTGAGTTTAGACTGTGGCTGACTAAACAGCATCTACAATAGTAGCTTCTACATCATTCAACACAGGCTCACTGTGTCTTCTTACCAAATGCCACAGCAGAAACAAACAGAAAGTGACGGTTTGCCTGCTGTGAGCTCACGGTCCAATGCTGACCTGACCTGAAAAAAGGCGCAGAAACAATTGAGTACCGCTAGTGACAGGTATCAAGGACAGCCAGGCTGGGAACATCTCAGCTTGAACACAGATCCTTAGACTTCGTGGATGCCGGAGAGGAGTTGGTGATTCAGATGATTTCCGAACCATGAAGGTTGTTCATGAGAGAACCACCCCTAGAACAGAAGCAACTGTATACAAAGTAACGAAAGCAATGGAGGAAAACGCCATGTGGAGGTGGCTGGGAGCTTGGTATAGACAGAGAAAGGCTCTGAGTGAAGAGAGAACGCTGGGAAAACAGGCAAGAACCACCCCTCAGGGAGCTTGTTTTGCCAGTCCAAGGCATTTGATACCACGTATGGACAATACAAAGAGTTCTGAAAATTAAGCATAAGAGGAGGCCACTAGAGATTCATTCCTATAGATACGGGTTTACCTTTAATCTAAATGGAGCGAGAGACGAACGGGGGCCATTTGAGAGGTGGTTACCCCATCCACCAAGACCGTAAACTGAAGACAAGAGCTCAGTAAGTTGTGGAGTTGACCTGGGGTGGAGAAGAAAGTGCCAATTGATAACTAGGAGTGTGTGTGTGTGTGTGTGTGTGTGTGTGTGTGTGTGTGTGTGTGTGTGTACTAAGCATTTTTTGGACACCCTATGTTGGACACCCTTTCTAGTTAATGAGTCTGTCTGTATGGGATGAAGCCAGAAACTCTTTCCCAGACCCAGGTCTTGCACATCCGGTGCTGCCAGGACTTTGATTTGGAAGACGGGGCTATGAAGAAGGAGATAGCACGTGGAATCTGTTCTGTGGTGGTTGTGGGTCACTGAGAGCAGCAGTCCTGGGAGCTGGTTCCTTCCCAGATTTGGCATGGCTCTGAGGCAACAGCAGGGTCTCTGCTTTGCTGTATAATTTGGACCTTGTTTCTTAAGCCCAGGCTTAAAGATTTACTAATAGCTCTGTCTGTCTGTCTGTCTGTCTGTCTGTCTGTCTGTCTATCTCTGTATTTGTTTCTGTCTCTGTCTTTGTCTCTGTCTCCCTATGTCTCTCTGTTTCTCTGTCTTTGTATCTCTGTGTCTGTCTCTCTGTCTCTCTCTGTCTTTGTCTCTGTCTCTGTCTCTCTGCCTCTCTCTCTCTCTCTCTCTCTCCCCCAACCCCCCTCTCTCTGTCCTAGAATACACTTTATTATTTGTCACTAAGAACCTGACCTAATATCCATGGAGATTGTTGGGGGTGAGGAAGACGTTTGGAAGCATACTCATGGAGATTGTCGGGGGTGAGGAAGACGTTTGGAAGCATACTCAGACACTGAGTCTTGTGTGCTCCCCGAATGATAGTGATGTCATCCGAGCTTGGACGGACTGCGATACGACAGCTAGGAAGCCGTGGAAGTAATAAAGAGTTCAGCTTTCTCCATGCTGAATTTGAGTGTCCTTTGGGACATTCAGTCAAAGACAGTGAGAAATATGAATCTCAGTATCAGTAAAAAAGGATAAAAACCAATTTAGGGGTTGTCAGGCTATATTTCCTTATTAAATTATTATTAATTCAGCTCTTACATTGTGCCAGACAGTGAGGGAAAAGCTATGAATAAGATAAGACTCCGCTCTCATAATCCATTTAAGCTAATGGAATAAATCAGAAATGAGTAAACAAGCAATATAAAACCCGGTTTGAGGAGTGATAAGCAGCATACGGAAAATAGATCAGAATGGACAGAGGGTAACGCTTAGGGTGAGAGTAGCGATTTTCGGCAGTATCCCATCTTTTTCCGGAAGGGCATTAGGGTGAAATTAGAGAACGAAGCCTGCCCCAGGTTAGGGACAAGGAAAGGCGGTGTAACCAAAGAGCAAAACACAGCAGGGTAAATAAATGAGGGACATTGAGGGTCAGAGTAAAGTGAGCACGGAATTGGTAGATACCAGAGAAGGGGCTGATACCCCGTCCTGCTGTGTGTTGTAGACCACAGAGGGACTTTCTCTCTCTCTTTCTCTCTCTCTCTCTCTCTTTCTTTCTTTTTAAATCTCACTTTAAGTTCAATAAGAGCCACAAGACTTTGAGCATCGAGAGGAATGAGTTGACAGATTTTCAGGGCTTCCATGAGGCACCTTGAAGGTGCAAAGAATAAAAGAAAGAGGGAACTGAGGGCAGTTTTTTAGTTTGTGGATGAACGGATGACCGTGTTTGTGCACTAAGAGGGAGGAGCCATCGGACATAGGATGTAAGGTGAAGATGGGGCCTGGTGACCCGGGTCAGAGGGTAAAGGTCATGCTATTGATGACTTGAGCTCACTCTCCGGGCCCCACACGGTGGAAGGATGGAGCTGGCTCTTGAAGCTGTCCTCTAATAGCCGCACTTGAGAAGTGGCATGCGTTCACCCGAGTGCCCTCCTGCAGATGTGAGTAAGCAAAGAAATAGATGCTAAGTTAATAAAAACTGATGCCTGCTGCCAGGGGAGAATGGAGTGAAACTGGAGAAGTGGACAAGAGATAACTCTTCTCCTAGCTTGGGAAGGGGACAGGTTGGAGAGAGATGCAAATTATGCACCCAGCACCCACGAGGCAGGAGGCACTTAGGAATGACTTTTGGGTTCTTCCTGAGGTAGGAGCTGAGTTTTGGGGGGTGGGGAGTGGAATCAGAGGCAACAGACCTTCGAGGGTGCTGTCCCACTCTCTTCTCAAAGAGCATAGTCTATCTCATGTTTTGGTGTTGTCTGTAGGTCCCAGTAAATCTCTCAGCTTGGGTCCAAGAAGCTGTCTCCCTCCTCCACCCTCCCCCTCATCCTTTCTGCAGTCCCACCTGCAGCCTTGGGAAGCTCCCTGTCCAGAGTAAATTATTCATGGAATCTTTATCTCTCCTCTCTGGCAGAAGTCTTTTTCCCCAGGAGGTCTGAGATGAGCCCACCACAAGTAAAACACAGAACACAGGAAAATGCAGAAAGCCAAGGCTAGACATTTTAAAGAGAACTACATTGTAAAGCATTATAAACATCAAACATGCCAAGATGACTGAGTGCACCATACACTATGTGTTCCATATTTAGGATTTAAACTTCTACAGGGAAACAGTGGGAAGCAGTTTAGAGCAATGGTTAGGGTCACTGGCCTTGGAAGCCTAGGGCGAACTATTAGACCTCTTGGTGCTCCAGCTTCCTAATATGTAAAGTGGACAGTGCAGTAGACCTTCCCAATCTGTTTGGGTATTAAAGATTGAACGTATGTGAAGCCCCAGAAGGTGCTCCAGTTGAAAACAGTTGATTGCTTCCTGTTGTTGTTAGGTGGAAACACAGGCATATTGTAAAACCTCCAGAAGACATGCTCCAGAAGAGACTAAAATACTTCCATAAGCATGCTCTAGGGGACATCATGTGGGGTCAGAGGACATCCTCTGATCTTAGCTTTCTTTTCCTCCTGTGGGAGAGTCTGCAGTGGTAACCTTAGGACGAAGTGTGAGTTTGCTGAAGGGAGAACTTCTTGACCACCATTCCCTGCTGCCCTCCTCCTTGGATGCTTATTCCTGCTCCAAAGAACCCCATGGCCTGCAAGCCATTCACCATGCTCTGTATTAGTTTGATAAATCACCTGAGTCCCCAGTCTTCAGAGGAAATCAGTCAGAAACAGTAAGATGCCATTCTTCCTTTCAGACAGTGTTTGTCTTGGTAGGGAGGCAGCAGGCTCTGAGCTAAGAGCAAGCACCACTCCATGAGAGGCGAGAGAGGGCAAGCTGGGGCTTTCACTGGACAAGTCAGGGGGGACAGTTGCGGGTGCCTGGGACTCATCCAAAGTGTTAGAATCCCTTAAGAGAGTTCACCAAGGTATTGGTTTCCTTCTCAATTGCTGTGGTGAATCCATGATCAAAAGCAACTTGGGAGTTTATCTCACCTTGCACATTAGAGTCTTCAAGGGAGCTCACATAGGAGCTCGGAGGGAGGCACTAACCAAGGTCATGGAGGAACATTGCTTACCGGCCTTTCGAGAAGGCTCACCACATTCAGCTGCTTTTCTTCTGTCTTCCAAGACCACCTGTCCAAGTGTGTGCACAGTCCCCAGCGGGATAGACCTTCCCATATCAACAACAAAACAACAACAAAAACAAACAAAAAAGCCAGCCGCCTCACAGCCCACAGGCCGACAACAGGCATTGACCCCATCCCCAGCCCCACCCCCGATGTGAGACTGTAGTTTGTGTCAAGTTGACAAAAACAAAACAAAACCGAAAACAAAACACAAACAAAGAAAAAGAACCAAGCAGCATAACCAAGAAGGAATTAAATTGATCTAAATTCTGAATCGAGGAGTTGACATTTTGCCACATCTCTGGGCAGCATCAGGCTCTCCTGTCTCTGCTGGGAAAAGAGAAGATCTTTAGTTTTGGGGGAGAAAAACCCAGCAAACTTCTAAGGCTGCTCTGGACTCAATGCAGCTGGGTATTGTGCATCCTTTATAGTTGTGTCCCAAACAACTGCACAATAGAGCTCTCCACACTTCTCTCTGAATGTTGCCGTGTTTCTTGGTGTTGCCCACGAGAAGTAACAGGGCAGCTCAGCCCTTTGTCCCTGTCTCTTGTTTTGATGGCAAAGAGGCTGATTCTTGTCCGAGTCCTTAAAGGGGTTATTGCGAAAGGAGAAATTTCAACACTGTCACCGGATAATTTAAAAACCAAGAGAGCAGCCGGTAAAACACTTGTGCCCTCTGTCTAAAGCAGTGGTTCTCAACCGTCTTGATGCTGTGACCCATTTATAAAGTTCCTCATGTTGTGGTGACCCCTGCCCCCAGCCATAAAATTACTTTTGCTGCTACTTCATAACTGCAATTCTCCCAGCATCGTGAACCGTAATGTAAATGCTTGACATGCGGGGTATCTGACACCTGACTTGTGTGAGAAGTTTGTTCAAACCCAAAGATGTGGAACACCACAGATCAAGGACCACTGGTCTAAACGGACAGATAGTTCTACATAAGGCACTGTGTCTACCTAGATTTTGACATGGGGTAGGAGAAAGGGGGACAAGAAGCATAACAGCTACCTGGGGACAACTGAAGAAAGCTGCATGTAGACTGCAGATTAGACCCATGCTGCTCTGAGTTTGGGGTGTTGAGCAGCAGCAGCAGCAGCAGCAGCAGCAGCATTGCCTGGTAGAAGTGCTGAGCGGCCGCCCCCACATCCATGATGGACATGCTGAAGAAATGCTATACAGATGACACCGTCCTATCACTGTTTTGATTCTCTTTCATAATGGTATCGTGTGTGTGTGTGTGTGTGTGTGTGTGTGTGTGTGTGTGTGTGTGTGTGTGTGTGTGTGTGAGGCAAGAAGTGAGACCTGCCCCTTGTTGGAGACTTTTCCCGAGGTAGTAGATTTACTCCAAGGGGTGGCAGTCCCTGGGCCCTGGGGTGCACTTTGTAGGACTTGCCTTGAGGACTTGCCTTGTCTTTTTTAAAGTGTCATTGTCTCCTCAGTGGATCTGACTGCTGTGTTCAGGGTACATAGCCTTTGCTGGGATCTTCTCCATAACCGTCAAATCCCATAACAGGAAGTGGTGAGGATGAGCCTTCCACAACCTCATATGTCTGTGGCCCTAGAGGGTGTTGAGTCATGGCAGGGAATTTATTTCAAATAAAACCCAGCATAAAGCAAGGGCTGGAGGAAGGTTCTCCACCCAGATTTGGAATCCACTCAGATTTGGAACTGAGCTGAACAATTTCCATTTTGAGAGATGAAAAGGTGGAAGAATTCGGCCTCTTTTTTTTGCTAACGTAGAGAAAGATAAGCGTCTGTCTCCAAAAGTTGGAGATCATGTTTACTCTTGTGGAATTCTCACTGCCAGTTGTTTTTACAGCACAATGCTACCCATGAGGCCTAACCCGAAAGAACCAGACATTCCCGACTGACTCAAATAATTCCGTCTTCCGAATGTAACCTTCTGGCACTTCTATGGTTTCGGTGTTTGTTCAATTTTCATCACACCCTGTGACGCTGAGCGGCAAGATCGAGAACAAGAAGTTTTCTTGATGCCCGGCTGGCTGGCTGCCTACCGCAAGGTTGCAGATGTAGGCGCAGAAGTATCTGCAGTTAAACGAAAATTCCACTCGAGGATTTCGTTCTCGTCCACATATGAGAGGCAGAAATGGTTTTGTCGTTTATTTTGGTGACGGGACATCTCAGAAAGAAGCGAATGGTGAATTCCTAATCGGCAGTTATTGATTGTGGATGAGCTCATCTCTGCCTAATTAAGGGAGTCACTAAAAAAAATCCCACACAAAACCCGCCAAAATATGTCTTGCCGAATCTTCTCCGAGTACTCACTGGGCGAAAGGGAAACGTCAATATGGCTGGTTAAGCCATGTGACTTTCAAATACAGAGCGATTTGACTCTCTTTCTGAAGGCAAGCCATGATGTTTCGAGAATCCCCAAACAGTAACGCTAAACCCTTTCCATTTTCTGAGGTGGATGCAGACGCAGCCCACAGCTGGGACCTGGGGTGTCTGCGTACATGTGAGACAGCGTAGCTGTTTCTGCTCTCCGTCTACAAGAGACAAGAGACGACTTTCTGAGACTGGGGAGAGAGCCCTTCCACACCATGTCTGCCCCACGCGGGCCAGACTTATTGGACTTCCGGATTCTGTGATAATTGCCCCCTTGCCAAACATACTCCTCGGAATTATTCCATAGAACACACTTGATAAATGGCTTTATCAAGGCCATTGTGTCTTGAAGAACTTAAATTAGTCCCAGATGAGTTTCTCTTCAGTTAAAATAGATTTAAGTAAAATGTAAGCGTAAAGCTGTTTCCATTTTAGTGGCTGAAGCACATTTTGGCACCAAGAGCACCACCTTCTTTATAGACATTTATGACTTTTGTGTTTGTTGGAAGCGAGTGAGACCTCAGGTGGCTGTATCTACTTCTTATATTTATGACTTTTGTGTTTGTTGGATGCAAACAAGTTCTCAATTTTCTATCTGTAAAATAAAATGAGAACAGCTGCTCCTTAAGGCTCTCGGGGTGATAAAAGGCGCTAACGGACCCTGAGCCCTGGGAGCACAGGGGCGTGCAGGGGCACACAGGGGCGCGCAGGGGCACACCGGGGCGCGCAGGGGCACACCGGGGATGCTCCTTTCTCTCTGCACAGATGCATACTCATGGTGTGTGGGGCTGACTTAATTGTGTTAGTTTCTGTCTATTTTCAAATGAACATGCATTGTAAAGCAATGGATTTTATCAGGAATTCAGAAGGGTGTGTGTGTGTGTGTGTGTGTGTGTGTGTGTGTGTGTGTGTGTGTGTTCGTGTGCTACCTACCTTCTAACAACCATTTACCTGGGGGTATGGCTCAGTGGGAAAAGTACGGTCTAATGTGCAAGATTTGATCCCAACACCACAAATTAAAGTCAAAGAACTGAAGATTCGTCTTAGTTCCTCTGAGGCGCTGTTCCTTTCCCATGCGTTCTCCACATTTCTTTCTTGCTCAGCTGTGCAGGTTTGTAGAACTCTGTACTGCCTTAAGACACAGTTTTCCTTGTATTTTGTGTCCCTCCCCCCCTGGCCTTCCTGTTTCCTTATCTAATAATCTCACCCTTCCTTTAAGGCTCCTTCGAAATGTCCTTTTGTCTATAAAGTCACCTTGAATTACCTTAATACAAAAATAATCTCTAGCTCACAGTCATTTTTATGACACTCAAAACATAATTTTACATTTGAATAGGGCCAATGAAGAAAAGCCGCAAAGGTTGCACGGTTGGTTCTCACGTACACCTTAGGCCTAATGTTCACATCTCAGCATGGTAGATTTGCCAAAACTAAGAATTATTACCTCAGTCCAAATGCTGAGCCCTTGGGAAACACAGTGGAAGAGGAGGGGAAAGGAACATAGGAGCCAGAGGGAGAAGTGGAGGGGGGTAGAAGGCTGACTAGAGTGAGACAGTACCGGTCTCAAACGTTTACGCTTACTGACAGAAGGCCCACATGAGAGCCGACCACCTCGATCCTACTGTGGGTGACGGCTATACAGCTATTTCCTCTGAGATTTCATCTTCCCCAAGTGTCGATGGGAGGGTTAGGGTTGTAGAGGGAAGGAAAGGACATTTTCTTTGGTGGTATAACCCCTGGCAGGGACTTTACTTTTGCAAATGATCTTTAGCTAGTTAACCTAGGGTATAATAAGAAACCAAATAAAATACAACAGGGTTGGAAGAAGAAGAGGAGGAAGAGGAGGAGGGGGAAAGAGGAAGAAGAGGGAAATGAGGAAGAGGGGGAGGAGGAAGAAGAGGAAGAGGAAAAAGGAAACAGGAAGAAGAGGAAAATGAGGAAGAGGAAGAGGAAGAGGAGAAGGAAGAAGAGAAGAGGAAGAAGAAGGAGAAGAGGAAGAAGAGGAAGGAGGAGGAGGAAGAGGAGGGAGAGGAGGAATAGAAGAGAAGAGGAGGAGGAAGAAGAGGAAGAAGAGGAAGGGATCAGCAGGAGTAGAAGGAGAACAAGAGAGGGACAAAGGGACAAATGTGATCAACACATATTTACACATATGAAAGTGTCACAGTGTAAATGCCTATTCTTTTTTTTTTTTTTTTTATTCTGTGTGCACAAAGACTAGCATGATCGGTTTCACTGTAGACAGTTGAATCATCCATTCAGGTCCCTTAGTCCAGCTTAACGAAGCCCATGTCCTCCGCACACTGACCGAAGCACTGTCAGCACATGTCCAGCCCGTATTTACGGATCAGACCGTGGCGGTTAGAGCAGACGCGGCAAGAGCGAGAACCCTAGGTGAACTTTTGTGGGTGACTCCAGTAGAGCTGCTGGTGACCCATCTTGCCTTCAGACACCCAAGGAGGAGAAAGGGCAAATGGCTATTCTTTATAACTAATATATGAATTAAACATAATTACCTAACTCTTGCACTTCTCGTGTGTATTGTAACTACCTGTGGACTGTATTCTCCTTGAGGTCAGGCCTTGTGGACTGAAGCTTACCCTCTCTGTACTATGTCCAAGTGTTTGCGTCCCGTGGATCACAAAGTAGACACTAAAATAATGCTGTGGAAGAAGGAGTGCTGGCCTAAGCTGCCTGCCTCAATCAAATCCTGTCTTATTTTTGCTTTTTTTATAAAAATTACACTTATTAGAGCAGGACAAATATATAGAAAAACATGTCTATAAATGAACCCAACAAATTGTGGCAGAATGAAAACTACCACCCAGTTCCTCAAATAGAATGCTTCCTGCACTCCAGCAGCCCCCGTGAGCCCCGCCCAGGAATGACTGCCCTTCATCTTGACTTCTTGTCCTGTCCTCACTTTCATTTTAATAACAGGACTCGGTTGTTGTGGTAATAGTTATAACGCAAACCACGTTTACACTGTAATTATATCCAGACAAAGTGGCATGGATCTATTAAAAAAAAGTCACCAATTAAGGCAAGTGCACTGTAGTAGATGTTCCAACAACCAAACAATGCCCATTGTCCTCGTAGCTTACACGGCCTCTGCTTTGAGGCTGAGCTTGTGGTTGGGTGTACCCACTTTGGACTGAGGGCATTTCCGGTCCTGACAACGGCAGGCCAGTGTAGGAAGTGGGACATAAACCATTTTCGTTTCTGTTCCCTTAGAAACACATGGAACAAAATAAAGTTTGCCAAATGGAAATATACAAAACCACTGAGGAAATAAATGTTGTTTTTAAGTTTCTAAGAAGGTATCACACGTAACTGGGGGTGGTGGAAAGAATTCAAAAGCTGGGTGACCTTTACCGGGACAACATAGCAGGGTCAACAAGCGTCTAGAGAATGTGACTGAGGGGAGCTGACCTCACTGGACATGAGGAGAATGGAGTTGGCTTTCTTCCAACCCAGGGCGAGCCAGACGGCAAGAAGGAAACCATTCTTCAGAAATGGGAACAAGCGAGAACCCTTATGGAGCAAAATAAGTGAGATGTGGAGATGTGGGGATTGGTAGGTTTGTTGCTGGTGGGTATCCAAAGGCTGGGTCTTCTCTCTCAGATGCTGGAGGAGATCATGGCGAAAGTCAAGTGAAGTAAGCGGGTGATGGCTACATTGCCAGGAAAGGGCGTTGTTCTGAAGAGACTGATAGTCACCACCTCTGGGATTGGGGAGAACTACCCTTGTTGTCCTCTTTAGGACCCTGATGTCACTGTTACACTGGTAGGTTTCAGATGGCTCAGGAACTGATGTCTCCGTTGTCACAAACTTGCCAACTACTTTATAAATTCAGACAGAGTGTGGGCTGTTGGTCAGTCTGGCCTTCCTCACAGATTAGCATTCAGAACACTGAGTCAGCTGAAGACAAAGTCTGTGTATCTTTCATAAAGAGAAAGTCAACCATGGCAAACAGAGGGCGATGCCAAGTCAGGTTCTTCCTGTTGAAGATTCGGCCATAAATAACACCCCCAGACAAGGACACCATGAGCAGGGCTGCATGCCCTTTACTAACCAGAATAAATAGCAACAGGGTGTCTAAGACCTTCTTGACAAAAGGCGTCTGGGAAGATGGATCCTTCAGGCAGTCTTCTTTCCACCCTCTCTTCCATTACCCACACTTTATTCCAGGTGAGATTGCAGGAGCCAGGAACCCAGACATTTCAAACGGCTCATGACCCGGAATCTAGCAGAAACTCTGCCCTGCCGTTTCGTGACGTGCGACAGGGCCTTCGAGAGGGTGGAACTGCACTGAGCGAGGCTATTCTTTGCTCACTCAGGCTTAGTTTCTTGAGACCATAATTTTCAGTTCCTTTAATAAAAGACAAGTACAATTTCCACAAATAGCACTGGCGCTGTGACTCGGAGAATACTGAATGTTTGTCAGCAATGCTCTAAAACCCACTACTCATTTCTTTTCTCGGAGAGTTGTCCTCTTAAGGCTCTGTTCCGCCTTCTCCCCTGACCCCTCTCCCCAAGGCAAAAACTCTTCCACCTATCCAGGCTAGGGTCTAGACCAAGAAGCTGCCCTAAAGAACCTGCCCTGTTCTGCTTCCCATTCATCAGCGACACGGTAAAGCAGAGGTTCTTCAGGTTTCAGTCACTCCAGTACCAACCGGGTGGAAATGTGTTGAGTGCGCATGCTCCAAGAGCGATCAATCAAACACAGGCCCAATGAGCAGAGGGTGACGTAAAAGGATTCTCCTCCCGGTACTGAGTATTAGGACAAACTGCAAACATCAGAATGGGGGAATGCCCCCAAATAGAAACATTTAAGATTTATTTATTTATTTTATGTGAGTACACTGTCACTGTCTTCAGACACACCAGAAGAGAGAATTGGATCCATTACAGATGGTTGTGAGCCACCATGTGGTTGCTGAGAATTGAACTCAGGACCTCTGGAAGAGTAGTCGGGTGCTCTTAATCACTGAGCCATCCCTCCAGCCCCGAAACATTTAAATACTTGATAGCATATCAATTAAGGTGACTCTAAAAGCTTTAAAGCAACATTTCATAAAAATTTACATTTCTGCTAAAATTAAAAACGTATAAAATATCTACTAAAGTGGGCACTATTGAACACCTGAAATTTTGTTGCATGGAGAAAGGAAAAAGGTTAGAAAGGAGGACATCAAAGAGAACAAATGCTAGTCTGGAAAGAATGGCTTTGGATGATTATACAACGTTCCCCCTTGGGAGCTATTTTCTTTGAGATGCTTCAGCCAAAACCTAGAGCTTTGTACCCACAGGCAAGGCGCTACTACCTGAGATTTTCCTGGGCCCTGATATTTCACCTTAAAAAAACAAAACAAAGCAAAACCCAGGTTCTATCTAGCTTCACAATTATGACATAAAAGAAGAGGGTATTTGCGCTTTCGTAATTAACAAAAGCAAACAGGGGCTCTGTGGGTGGACTTGGTTGTGGCCGGCCTCGTGGGGTTAGGTGTGACAGCCTCAGTAGCCCGGGTCTCTGCCTTGGCAGCCATCGAAGCTCTGCCTGGTTGGTGTCTAGCAGAGATGACATCACCCTAAGAAGGCCGGAAGGTGCTGATTAATTAGAAGTCAAGACTAATCCCAGAAAAGTAGGGCACGGTGAGACCTCAGGGTACCCCAGAAGACTTGGCCATCAATCACCCTCTGCACCTACTCTGACGGGACGCGCATGCGCAGCAGGTCCTTCCCCGGGCCAGACAGGTTCATTTCGTCCTGGCTACAGTTTCATCTACTAGCAGCGCTCTTAAAGATGGGTATCACCACTGTGGGAAGACAGTTGTTTGGCTCAGGCCTGCTTGAGTATCAGAGCCAAAATGGGCAAATCAGATCCTGGACCCCTTGTAAGTCACTTGGACGGAGAGGCCACGCTTCTAAAGTATAGGGTTTTACAGCCGTGAGGTTTAACGAGATCTGTACCATAGGCACATGTCATCCGTGATTTTATTTTTATTAAAGCCATTTTAACGATTTCATCTCGTTAGAACACAGCAATCCGTAGCTTGGGGGAGTAGCGGGATGTTTTGTCCACCTGCAGGCGTGGGTCTCGAGCCAGGCTGGCGGCTCACCCTCCCGGCCACCCTTGAGATGAGGGATGAGGGACTGTGAGGAACACAGAAGGAAGAGAAATGGGTTTGTGAGGGATTATGAAGCTATGTCGTGATTGGCCTATTCTTACGTAAAGGTCAGAGATGGAATCTATAGAGAGCCGTGTTTATATTTGGAGTGGTTTTATAAAAATCTAAGGGTTCTGGGTGACGCTAGACCTCATTTACATTTTAGCAAACAGGAAGAACAGATTGAGCATGTGAAGTGGGATTCGCTGGGCTCTGTCTGGAGAGGCCACGGAGCTGCGGACGGGAGTGAGGGAGCTTAGGCTGTGCCATTCTGTGTTATTTAATTGGTTAGTTGGATGTGACTGTCAACTGAAGAACACCGTCCTGGAGTGGTCAAGGTGTAGAATAGGGTGGCCTGGAGATGAGTTTAGGTTTACGAAGACAGAGCGGACATCTTCCAACAAGATGGCCTAAGGTTACCGCCCTGCTCCTTTGTTTGAACTGCATCAAGGCTTTCCCCACAATCCCCTATTTTTTTTTTTTTTTTTTTGGTTCTTTTTTTCCTAGCTGGGGACCGAACCCAGGGCCTTGCGCTTCCTAGGTAAGCGCTCTACCACTGAGCTAAATCCCCAGCTCCCACAATCCCCTATTTTCTTTCCTTTTTCCTTTCTCTATAAAGCAAAGGTCCCACTAGGGTTAGCTGCACAGTGAGTGCTGTAGCGTGTCAGATTGCCTTGGCAGACAGCAGTCCTTTTATCTGCGTCTTGATCAGTGTTGAGTCTCCGGCTTTTAAATCTTTTGAACTCATATCCATTGTTCCAAACAAGCTGCTGCTGATTCTACAAGCCTTGTTCTCTTTTGATTGTATCACTTTGGCTCGAATATGCTGTTCTCTCCCGGCCTAATGGAGTGAGGTGTAAGACAAAGGAGTTAGGAAGCCCTAATCAGAGGCTATCCGCTTGAGGCTGGGTGATCGGTTGGAAGCACGTGATGACTTATCAAAAATTCAGCTTCTCTCCAGATCACCGGAGGAACAGATTGGAGGCTGATCTAAGCAGGGTTTCCCAACCTGGGCCATCATCAGGATAGCCTCTAAATCTTTTGAGAACAGGGTCCCCAGCTTGGGAAGGCAGGCACCTGTTTTATTTTTATTTATTTATTTTTTATTATTATTTTTTTAAACAAACTCCTGGGTGATTCTGTTCCAGCCAAGGCAGGACCTCTGGCTTATGGCCTCCACTACCTAATATCAGGCCCAACATTTGGCTTAGGCAATAACACAGTGCCTCTGTGGGGATGTACTTGGTGATAAGGACTTCCCAGGTTCTGAGAAACACTTGGCCCAGTTGTCCAAACTTCTGGCTTGGCTGTTATGGGTGACCTTAAGATTTGACTCAAGAGTTCAAGGGACCTTCAAAGACATCCTAAGTCCCTGATTTCCTGAATGACCAGAAGGAAAAGAGGTAGTGAGGGCTCAGGAAAGACTTTGCGTTCAGGTTCACGAATGAAGGCAGCAAGGGATTAGAACCAGGAGACGCTGCACAACTCTTGATTTGAAGCTCAGCCAATGGCAAGGGGCTGGAGAGCCCCCTCCTTCGTAGAGAACCCAGTTTTAGCTAAGAGTTCTAAACCAGGCTGACTGGAAAAGGAAACGCTACAGAGAACCATTTCTGAAGTGGTCGGCTCTTACTGAGCATCCTCTCACACTGGGGCAGAGTTAGCCTCTCCATGCCCTTGATCCTTTGGAATAGAAATATGTTCTTATCAAGGAGGGAACTCGGGGTTGAGGTAGGTCATTGAGGAATCCAAGCCACTTGGTGGCACCAACACAACTTGAGCTTTTAATTTTATTTTTATTTCCTTTTTGGATTTTATTCATTTATATTTTTGCGGGGCTGGTGTTTGAGTCAGGGGCCTCAAGCACACTAGACAAGCATAGTGTCTGTTACTTGTTTTTAGCTTTAGAGTTTATTTAACTAGTTTTATTGTGTGTGCAGAACTCAAACTCTAGGATGTGGCCTTCTTTGATGTCAGAGGCTTTTAGGGATCCAGAAAGGAGCAGAACATGAGTTTCAGAAGTGTGGTGGCGGCAGTGACAGCAGCTGCGGGGGAGTGAACCACAAGAACAGCTTAAAATGAAAGGAGCATTCAGTTCTAAAACCACATCTTCCATATGCGGGGTTGTTCACGGACTGGGATCTTCACAGGCCTATGACATTCTAAGGCCACTCTGAGGGTGACGTAGGGGCATAATAAAACAGTGCTGGGGTGAGAACACGGCTATTAAAATCACATCTTAATAAATAACTATCCCTAACCCCGTAGAAAGGAAGCCAGTGTTAAGTGTGGGACAACCTCTCACTTCAGCAGGGTCTGGGAAGTGTTTACCAGTTGGGTTTGAGGAGACCGGTGATGACTCCCCGGCCTTGTCCTTGTAGCGCAGTCTGGAGAGGCCAGTGAAGGGAGAGTAGAGGAAATGACAAAGCACCCTTTGGGGGATGACAGAAGCCTACAGATGAAAATAATCACACCTCGGGGATCTCGGAGGATCTGTAAACACTAACCTATTACTCACCAGTTGTAAGATCTCCCAGCATTAATCCACCTTGGCAGAGGGAAGGACATTACCAAATGACTGAATTGCCTGCTGGCTTCTCCTAGACTCCTGGCTGGAAAAGCAAACAAGTGAATATCCACTCTGGAAGATGGAACCCTTTCCCGTGGAGTTCATCTCAAGGAGGTCCTGCTGGCAAAGCGACTAGGATTTGAAATGTTATTTTTTATTTTTATTTTTATTTTTATTTTTGTTGTTGTTGTTGTTGTTGTTGATCCATTCCAACAATTTCTGGAGCATCTGAGTCCTGCCTTGGAAGCAGTTTTCTTAAGGTTTAACTGTATACATGTTGGATCTGTGGCCACCAAAGCCATTTTCTTGTTCTGTAGTAATGTTAAAGGACGATGGAAATGCCAAAACTTGTGTCTGTTGTGTTGGCCCAGAAGAGGGAGAACTTGGGTTTTAGAATTTGTCGATGTAGTACTTTATCCTTAGTATGGCAGGTGATTGGAGAAAACTTCACTAATAGAAAGGAAAACAGAACAAAATACCGTTTCCTCTGTTTATGGACTAAGCTCTTAACTACCAACAGCAAGGAAAATACAAAGAGGACACTTCCCAGAAGCCAGAAGACTTCTTTGCCTGGTACAGACTTTTAAATGGCTGCCCCATCTTCAGATGGCTCTTGGTGTAATTCTTGAGAAACAGAAAACTCTTGTTGTTAATGAACAAACTGGGAGATGTTCACTGGGATATTCTAGGAGTTTCCATGTTATGTACTTAACTCGTGAGTAGTTCTCGCCCTTGTTAGCACGGAGGGCATTCGCTCTGGAGAGAAGACACTGAATGTGCAGCCTGCGCTGAGCATAAAGAGAGGGCTTCCCCAGGTGTGTTTCCAAGGAGACGGTGACGCAGCAGCCAGTGGCTTGTGGAGACCGAAGACTATTACCAGCCCGTAGAAGAGTACTTACTACTCATATTCCTCAGGGCTGGGAAGAATGTTTTTTGTTCCTCATTTTGTTGGGTGGTCATTGGTTGGCAAGCTTGGTAAGGAATTATCTTCCCAGAGCTCTTTAGAAAGTCAGGTGCCAGAGGCAGTGGTGGGGATCCTGTTCTGGATTTCCTGTCTAGTCTGAATTCTCAGGACATGTTATTCATCTATCTATGCATGTATGTGTCGATCAATCAACAACCAACACGGAGTCTCTTTAAGGGACATAGAGACAGACCAGGCCAAGCAGGGTCAATCTGCTTAACAATTGCTCCAGGGCCATGTTGTTGTAGGGACAAAGATCTGGCTCCAGAGGGAACTGGAATGTAACAGAGAAACAAGAAAATGGCAGGGCAGGCACTCTTACATTGCAGATGCAGGGAAGGATTTTCCCGAAGTTCATTCTTACAATTTCTGACGCGTGGGAAGTGCCTTGGGAATGGTGCCTTCCCCTCTCAGCTTTTACAAAGTCATTGTATGAGCTGGCAGTTTCCCTCTAGAAAAAAAAACCATTCAGTACTCAAAAGCCTTTCTATGAGATCAGTTATACTAAGGCAGCAGAATCAATTAAGCACCCGTATCAGTTCTGTGGTTCAGATCGAGGTGGTGAGCATTAATGTATTTACACAGACGATAAGAGGATCAATGGAAATGAATCTCTCAATTTCGATTTGGTTCAGGACAAAAGACCTTTGTGTTGTGAACATTCCCAAGGGTTTTTCCTTCACAGCCCTCTGTTGCCCTCCCAACCCTCCCACAGGGGCATGACACTATTTGCTGTGGTTGCTAGAAGAGACTTGAAAGAGTCTGGAGAATTAACCACCTCTCAGACCGACAGCGATGCTTGTGGACGTGATGTCCAGTGTACTTAAAAAGCGACAAAGTGAGCTAAGCGCACGTCCGACTGTCCACTGTGCTACTCTGACTGGCTTTTAAACAAAAGTCTCCCAATGTCTACTCCTACATCCTTGGGGAAAAAGAGGTCCGGGAAAATACGTTGATACCAGGGCAAATGAAACCAAACTATCAAGGAAAAAAAAAAAAGGACAATCCAGAACATTTTCTTGTGGGCATCTAAGAGAACAAACACTCTAACCTTGGTGTAGCTTTTTGAAAAAGTTAACTTGCTATCCGCTAAATCTCCTTTCTATACTAGAAGGGTTACAGGAAGCAGATATGAAACACCTGAATCGCTCATTGTTCTAGAGAAACCAACTGGCGTTCTATTTGATAAATAAGTGACTTGTTCAGCCTTGGAATACTGGGAGAGACTTATCAAGATCATTGATTCCCCTCCCCCCACCACCACCCAGCCTGTAGTAGTGCTGGGAATTGAGAACAAGACAAAGGTCCTCCTATCATCCTGGGTTCTCAGGCTGATTGCATCAGACTTCAGGCAGCATCTGTGACAATCCTACCATCAAAGGATAGGGTAAATTGGCCTTGGAGCTCATTTCTCAAAGGAAGCTTTAGGGCGACATGACTCTTAGGTGAGCAAAGACATTAAACCAAGGTTTGCAGTTTGAGTCTCTCTCTCTGTCCAGGACTGATCTCTCAGGAAGTGAAAAACAAAACCAAGCCTCACAATTAGTTGGGGGAGCTTAATAAGCAACGACAACAAAATCAACAACACAACAGGCCCTGGACCCCTACCCAGACTTGTCCTTTCTGAGTGTGGAGAATTAGTGACAATAGGATCCCTGATCCCTTCATCTCCCCAGGGTGACTGCAATACATGAACACATTTCTACTCTTACATTCTGCCTTCTTCTAGGGTGTTTGTAGGGGGTGGTGTAACTTTAATTCTTTTCAAATCCTATTTTTTAAGGGTGTTTCTTAAACGCTTTAGTCTTCCTTGTAGCCCACCACCCACCAGAGGTAGTGTGAAAGAAAGGATACAGGGTGGAAGATGGGGTGCAGGGGAGTGAACCTGTTTAGAAAGGTTCTTTGGAGCAACTCCTGTCTGTGCTGTCTAGAGATCCCCACTTCAGTTCACAGGTTGGTGGCGGCAGCTTGATCCACCAGCAAACACTTCACGGATACACCAGCAGTGTGTCCACCAGTTCAGTAGTCAGGCTAGCCACAGCAGTGACGTGACCTAGCAGAGACAGCCGGGACTCAGCCTCAGCTCAAGTCAACAGGAGGGACCAACACGAACGCCAGGGGAAGTTCTTAGCCGTGCCTCTCTCAGGGAAGTGAAGATCAGAAAAGATGCTAGACCCACAAGTGCTGCACAGCTAGCTATCTGGACCAGCAAGCCTAGCTGTCTCCATCATGCCGTCAAGTCTTATATGTACCCTCCAAACATCACGGGTCCTCCACGTGCCTTGCCTCAGCTCGAGTCCTCAGAGTCCTGACCAATGGAGCTCAACTATACAGTGCATGGTAGACCAATACATGCGTGTTGTTAACCAAGAACCCTTCGTCACATGTTCTTTCATGTGTTTGCTTTAGCAGAACATTCTATGTCTGCTTCTGTGAAACATTCCTTCATGAGTGTGCTCAGTCTTTCACCTGTGTCCACTTTAGAAAAACTCTCCTTCTCGTGTTTGCCCTAGCAAAGCACCACCCAACACAACTGACTCTCCAAAGGACCCTTAAATATCCACTTCAGGGTTGAGTGGGTTTGGGTGGGGGAGAGATAGTGCAAAAAACGTGAACGGAGCTTAGTCTCTCTGAAAGGTGTTTCCTTCTGCTATTTTTGTTGTTTTATTTTTACTTTTATTTTTTGGTTCTGGGGCTTGAACCTGGGGCGTTGCATGGAGTTGTATTTCAAACTATGAAAACAATTTGGTTTGGTTTGCTTTTTTTTTTTCTTTTCTCTGTTCAACAAGCAAGTATTTGGAGAAAAATCTCAGTGTGTTTCTAAAGGGCACCCGACTGGTTGTGTGGGCCGATGGGCCTGGAGCTGAAAATGCTAGAGACTGCACACGTGAAAAACCACGAATTCCGTAAATGCTCAGGATGTTCTTAAGTAACCAGAGCACCCTCCCTGTGTGCTAGCTTCCCCTCACTATGACAAATACCTGAGATGAATCCATGGCAGAGGGAAGGCTTACTTTGGCACAGGGTTTCAGCAGTTTTGGCCCGTGGTTACCTGGTTGCATTGTTGTGGAGCAAATCAGACCACTGTGGGAGCACGGAGGCTGCTGACCTCAAAGACTGTGGGAAAGGAAAAGAGAGATAGCATCTCCTTCAAGAGCATACTTCCCATGACACAGCTTCCTTCCACAAGGTTGATGTCCTAAACGTCTACCACCTTCCTTAGTGCTGG
Source organism: Rattus norvegicus (assembly GCF_021556685.1). Lineage (NCBI taxonomy): Eukaryota > Metazoa > Chordata > Mammalia > Rodentia > Muridae > Rattus > Rattus norvegicus. The sequence continues at coordinate 37,481,154 of NC_141535.1, forward strand.
AGGCTAGGAACCGAGCTATAAACAGATGGGCCTTGGGGGGACATTTAAAGATTTCAACTGTAGCACCATCACGGGGCTAACGCTAATACACTGAAATCCATGTCTGTGTCTAAAGACAAGCTTGATTCTTATCAAGTAAGATTTGAACATTTAAGAAAGAATTTTGTGAAATGTCTAAGCCAAGGCTTGTGATTTCCAAACTTTTCGAAATCAGACCTTTGAATCACACCAGTAAATGCTTGTGCTCAGCCTTTAACGCCTGCTTATAGACAGGCTTTTCAAACACCAATCTGCTATCAAATAGGCCCTGTGCAGTTTATCATAATCTTACTGCACATAATTATGCTTTATATTTCTCCAATCACGCTGCACATTACATGAAAGCAAATCTCGTTAAAATGCACCCTCTTCACTGGCTTTGTCCACCTGATAGTGTGAACCCAGCACCAAACTGACGAACTGACGAACTGACGTGGGACCCAGCAGTTGAAGGATGTGTGTTCTCGGCACCTGCAAACCTGGCAGCGGCCTCTGAGCGGAGGCTTTCGGGAGGTGGAGGGGGGGTCCCCTGTTGGTTCACTCCTGTGGGGACACTGCCAGCAGCTGCTTTCCCAGGCCTTGCTGTCTCCAGCCTTGGGGTGATGTGCATTTTACTCCCTTGTCTAGCCCATCATGACTTCCTGTTCTCTTCCTGTAATGTTTTTCAGATCCGGTTCTTCTTGTCACTTTCCCAGCATTCTGGTCCGGGCTTTAATCACCTCACGTGCACCTGCGCTCTCCTAAGCTCCTCTTTCCTGTCTGCAGCTTTTCCTCTCACTGTTATTCTTGCTTCTCCTCACCCGGCATTCTCTTCCACCGCGCACCTCGTGCAGCGGTTCCCAGTTGCATCCAATCCAGGTCTTCTGCTCGAAAGCTCCCCTCACTGCCCAGACCATCCGTCTCCTTAGCAGCTGGACCCCACTCCAGCCAAGGAAACGTCCTGACAGCGTCTATACAATGCTGCAACATCTGGCTAATCCAGTCAACTCCGTCAAATCTTCACTTAATCATCTGGGTGTTTTGTCTACGAGCCGCCAAACATCTGGATTGACTGAAGAAATTCACTACATCGATGGAGGTTGGCTTTTAAAAAAAAAGTGGGATTGACCAGATGTTTTGGCATTGCACAGACACATCATTGTCCCTAACATTTTTCTTAATAGTCTGTCTGCACAACTTTCTTCCCACCTGTAACATGACCTGTCTCCTCAGTTGCATGTTTTCCTTTCCTCTCAGATTATGGTCAAAACGCCCCGCCGTGACGAGGTTCTAGGTTGGTCTGACTAACCAGTACTGATTGGTCCTTCTGGAATTCATTTCAGTTTTACCTATAGAATTATTTTCAACTGAAGCCTGTGGTCCTCCCCCCCCCCCCCGATCATAAACTCTATAAGTCAGTGGAATGTCTACCAGAGAGGCACCTTGGTTCCTGTAGTGAGAATCTCAGAAGACTGGTGATCAGGGGCAGAAGCTCTGGGCTCAGTCTGGTATCCCAGCTTCTGTGTTCTGTGATAAGTAACTTCACTAAGGCCCAAATCTTTTCCCAACTTAGAAAATAGAGGAGGATAGACGTGAACGCGTCACAAGGTTGCTTATAAGAAGCAAATGAGCTAACACAGTGCTTAGACAAGGGTCAGATATAAATGAGCATTTCTCATTACAGGTCTTCGCCTGTGAGAGCAGCTTTCCCGCCAGTGTTTCCCTAGGCCATGACAGGGCCTTGGTGAGGGGATTAGATGGATTTTGTTGTTTCTGTCTGGGAGAAGGGAATCCAATATCTAGAGATTATTTATCTACTGTTGGAGTTGTTCTTGAGCCGAGGCTGGACCCTTCTGCGTGTTTATCATAAACACAACCTCTTTTCATGAAGACACTAAGCTATGAGCATGTAATGAACTCATGTTGGCCCTTCCAAAGTTCTTTCTGGGAAGTCATGGCTTGTCTGTCAATTTAACAAATATTTATTGGATATCTGCTTTCTGTTAGGTTCTGAACATTGAAATACTAGTTAAAAAAAAGTTGACAAAAAAAAAAAAAGAACCTCATTCTAATGGACTGAGTACAAGAAAAACAACCTTTTAAAAGTATTTTTTTGTGTGTATTGATGTTTGCCTGAACACATGTGTTCGTGCTATGGGCATGCCTGGCACTGGTACTCCTAGAACTGGAGTAACAGGCAGTCAGGAGCCATGTGGAACCTGAGAACTGAATTTGGGTTTTCAGAAATTGCACCAAGTGCTCTGGTTGGCTGTGCCATCTCTCCAGCTCAGTGAAAGGCCTGGGACTAGACCCGTCATCTGTAAATGAATATAGCAGGTTCTGGCCTTGTGGGACAGTGTGTGAGCATTACGTACGTTATTGGGTAAAGTGCTCAGTGGCTAATGGAGACTGAACGTGTGGAAAGGAGAGTACTGCATTTCTAAGGTAGAGTTGAATTCTCTGAAGCATCACCTAGACACTGACCCGAAGGAGCCAAGGGGCACCCTGTCAGGGCGGGGGGAAACAGTGCTTTGGGTAGCAGGGTGGCTACCACAAAGACCCCGGGATGGAACACAGAGCTTGGCGAGCAGCCAGGGAGGGGGGTGTGTGGGGAGGGTGGGGAGAGAGGAGGTCAGGGAGACTGAGGAGCAGGGTGACAATTCCACAGAGCCTCACACACCACTGTAAGGGCCGGAAGGTTTACTCTGAATTACCTGTGGTTTAAACAGTATAACACTGTGACTTACACTTTAAAAACTTCCACTGACTGCCATGTTTAAAATGTTAGACGGAGCTGGGTGAAAGTGAGGACTCTAGATTCAGCCCTCTCTTAGTAGCCCATGTGAAGATGGACGGTCACAGCCACATGGGTGGTGGCATCGAGAGACAGTGGTATTCTGGGTCTATGCTGAAGGGAGAAGCAACAGAATTCCGTAACGGCTTGAGTGTGGGAGGTAAAGACAGGTGCCCAGGTTGTGTGGCCTCAGCAACCGAAAAGCTGGCATTGCAAGGCACAGATGGGAAAACCACCGTGAAGTGGGACAGGAGGGGCAAGGCTAGGGATGGTAGCTATGTTCAACATTGGATGTGCCAGGCTGACACACATGAGATTTCCTATGTCATGGACTTAGACCTTACAAGTCATGTATCCCTGTTGTAAGTTAAAACATCCGTAATATATCTGCGCCCATAATCCAGTATTATAACAAGATTTTAGAGTAGAAGAAAAATGATCCACGCTGCTTACCCCAAACAAAGTATTTTCCTCAAAATGAAAATTAAGGGTTGGGGATTTAGCTCAGTGGTAGAGCACTTGCCTAGCAAGCGCAAGGCCCTGGGTTCAGTCCTCAGCTCCGGGGGGGGGGCGGGGGGGGGCGAGGGGGTGAGGAGGGGAAGAAAAAAGAAAATTAAATGCTGCTTTATCCATATCACACGACCAAGAGAAGGAAGTCCACAGATTATCAGTTCACTGCAACTGTTGGGAACTAACTACAATTCATGTATTTTAAGTGGGATGATATTTTTTTTTTTTTTTCCCCCGGAGCTGGGGACCGAACCCAGGGCCTTGTGCTTCTTAGGTAAGCGCTCTACCGCTGAGCTAAATCCCCAGCCCCAAGGGATGATATTTTTTATTATAGATGTGGGCCACTTCGTTTCTGGTGTGTTTTTTATTGAACAGTTTGAATATCCTGATACAGTCTTATCCTACATTGAGCATGAAAAATAGATGTGAAAGTCAATTGAGTATTTCCTAATTTCAAAATTCTCTCTTTAAAGCTAGCAATTCAGCATTAATGATCACGTTTGGCATCAAAAGGATGAGAAAATAATTTTCTAAAAGACAAAAAATGTCTTAACTGATGCTGTGGAGAAAGCCTTCAGAAGACAATTTAGCTATCAAGTGACATGAGTTAATGCCATGATCTAATTGTCAGGGAATAATTTCCAGCAGATGTGGGGAGACCAGACTCCTGTCTGCATCTCATTTAGAATCTAGGTTTTTCTTTGCAGGTGGGAATCCCTATCCTCTCACTCAACGCCGCTCCTCTAAGTAATGAATTTGTACATTATCATTTAGGGGGGAGTAAACCGGAGACCTATCATTCCATTTCTTATACTCCCCCCGCCCCATAAGATTTGGTTCCCTTTTGAGCTGAGTGTAAGATTAACTGGAATTCAAAAGGAAAGAAAGGAGAAAACAAAACAAAAAAACAAAAACAAAAAACAAGTGAAAGTGAGGCTTTCAGAAAACTTCACCAACAGAGAATCTAAAGATACAAATCAATCATAAAACGGTTATGACATAAAATAGGAATGTCTGAGGATCAAGCTCTAGAAAAGGGATCACAGCAGTGGGTTCTGTGGTACGGATGCCAGGGCTAGCACACATACAAAGGCGTCAGTCAGAAATGAAATCGAATGGCCAAGGGAACTCACATAAAAGGGCTACCACGGCGCTCGCAATAGGCTATGCTGGGGCAACATAACAGGTATCGCACATTCTTCTCTGAGGTCATTCAACACCATACCACCAAAACCAGCTCTCCTTAGGACTGAGGAAGCAGCAGCTGTGACAAAGACATGGCTGGTGGGTTTGGCGAGGGGTAGGAGTGGTGCTGGTCAGTTACTGAACACTCTTTCTACAGGCCCGGTACTTCTGACGCCATCCTAGTAAGGTCTGACGGCCTTACCATTTTCTTAGGAGTGGAGGTTCATAGAGCAGAGATCTCTCTACAGCATAGGCACTGATTCATGTCTCTCTGTTAAAGGCTGCAAGCAAAGACAGGAAATGCACCACGCTTCCCAGTGAGCAGAGATGGAGGCTGCCTGACTAACGGCTAGGCTGCTGGCTGTCACAGCTCTGGTGAAAGCAGATGTGCTCTTGTGAATGGCATTGAAGAATGTGACCCCTCTTAACTCCTCCACATTGACACTGTATAAACAGACTGTTCACACTGATAGGACCCTCAGTGGAACTCTTTTCACACCTCCCCTGCCTTCTTGGTTATCACTAAGGTAAAGCAGTGTTTTCCAGCCATATTCTGCTTCTATCTAACCCTTTCCACATAGGCCATGCTGACACAACATGACAGGGCTATGCACCTCACACATACAATCTTGTCAGGAACCTGGCAGTGACAGTTTGAAAAGGATGTCCCCTGTCTGTCACCTCAATGTGTTCTAAAAACAGCAGCAAGCTGTGTGCTTCTCACACATTCTAATGACCTGTTCTATGATGTCCCCATTTATAGATGGGCAGATGCATTACTGACTGTGTGGCCTCAGAGGAAACAAACCCGAGGGCATGTGACAATGTGCATTTTTATTACATGAAAAATCCCAGACAGATCTGCATTAGCTTCAATTACCCCTTGAGAAAGGAAAACCCAAGGGCTGGTTTGACCTTTTAACCTGCCACCAGCTTCACCCAAAGTGGAAGGCATGGCCACAGCTAGAACAAAACACCAGTTGTTTTCTCCTTCTAGTGTTGTCACAGGCAAAGAACAAGAGCTCAGACGGGATGCTTGGTCTCAGGATAATATCCTTGACCACAACACATAAACATAAAACAAGCCCAAATATAAAAATGAAGTGAAGTTTAAAGGCCATGTCTTTAATATGCTCTCATGTTTTTAATTTAATATATATTTTTTTTTGCAGTTCATTCATTCACTTGGCCTAAATGTTTCCTTGTGACTGCAAACATATTTAATAATACCAAACTTAGTTTCCTATTCTTTTTGGAAATTACTTATCTAGTGAAATCTGTAATGGTGAAATCCCACAATACTCTAGTTACTACTACATTTCAGAACCTTTGGCTTTTTGCAGTTAAAGTAAGATGAACATTTAGCTAAACTAATCTAAATTTTGTCATTCGACTTTCTTTCTTTCACGGAGAAGAGGGGGCAGAAAGAGTCTAACAGCCAGAGGACCAGAGAGTTCTATGTTAGGTTGTGCTCCTAGTAATGTCAGAAGCTACACTGACAAAGTCACACCAATATGGCCGCCCAAGCAGGTGCTTTAAAGGACAATAAAAATAGATGCCAATGTAGATGAGGGTGGTGGTGGCAGTGAACTCAAAAGGCCTCAAGCCTACACAAAGAACTAAGAAATACTGGAAGTGGAAGAAATTGTCTTCTTCAGTGAAGAGCACACCAATTGGTTATCCAATACCAAAGACATATATACAAACAACATTATACAGACCAAGCAGGTTATGACTAGAAATTTAGAAGTGTGTGTGTGTGTGTGTGTATGTACATATATATGTATGTATACACATGCAGATATATATACACATGGATATATACACACATTATGTATATAGTAAAGATTGATGAAAACAGAAGCCATGAACTTGAAAAAGACCAAGTATAGAAGGGTTTGAAGGGAGAAAAGAAAGGGGCAAATGAGATAATTAAATTAGAACTTCAAAAACAAAAAAACCACAAACTGCTTTTTTAAAAACTGAAATTATTCTCTGACTGGTCCCTGCAGAGAGCACTAGGGAATTCTGTTGGGCTTATATGGAATTGGAGGAAGTGGCCGCATCAGAGGGAAAATGGCAGAGACGGTGTTTCAACACACATGGGCTCAGACATTTCATAATGTCTGCGAAGATGGACTCCGCCTAGCTGTCAGCAGAGAGTGAGTAGAGAAAACATGTACGCATGTAGGACAGGGTGTCATCAGCTGTAAACTGAAGCCGTCTGCTGGAAAATGGATATAGTGGCAGAGCATATTCTGTAAAGTCATGCAGACCTAGGGAGAGAAATACGATGCTTGCTCTAACTCGTGGACCATAGATTTTACATAAACATATACGACTGTGTAAGTATATGGGATACCAAAGTATACATGAGTCTGCTAGTGGCTGGAACGGGCTGGGGAGAGGAGGGAGGCTGGGTATGGGCGAGGAATCACCATGCACACGAAGGTATGCCAACGAGAAATGACGGCAGTGCTGCGTTTGCACAACCAAATCCTGCCTCAGTTGTCCAAAATTCTGAGCCGGCTGACATGCTCGGAGTACTTCTACCACCTCTCTCTTTTCTCTGAAATGTTCTCCATCTTCATTCAAAACGAGGGTGTTCTGGATCCTGGGGGTCCTGTCTTCTCCTCAGGTTCTGGTGAGAGCCATGAAGGGCACACCAGCATGTGCAAGGTTGGGTGCTGAGAACTGTTACGCAGCCCGCACACGAGTGAGACCTGGGCATTTCTTTTTCATCCTCAGAGGTAATCACTAGTTTTACATATTTTCACATTTTTGTTTTACATATGTGCACATCTACAATGATATAAATAATCTGTCATATGCTTAAACATTTTATAGATCTGGTTTTGTTTGTTCCTTCTAAGAAATAGTAATATGGTTCTGCTAACTTACTGTTTTCTATGCTGAGAATCTAGTTCAGGGCTTGGTTCACGCTAGGCACATGCCCCTCCTTTAGATGCATGCCCAGAGCTGGGTGGTCTTCACTTCTGGGAAATATCCCACAGTGGGCTAGGAAACGACATATTTGTACTCTAGGAGGCTTCCATGGATGTTAGCACATACTCATTTTGAACAATGTCTGAAAATTTCTTTAGTGTACAGGTCTCGGATTCTAACTCACTGGCCACGGGCTGTGATGTTTTAATTCTCTAGACCCTGGTAGTTTGGAGGGTGGTGGTGGTGACGGGCAGCCAGGATGGGGCTAGCATTTCTCCATCCTATGTCTGCTGCCAGTGCTGCACCTGGGATCGCGCTGAAGAGCCGGCCTTAGGAAGAGGAAGCCGATTTCATTACTTCTTCTGAAGAGATGTGCCTGGTGAGGTTTTATTAGGTGACTGAAGCAAGTCTGTCTGGTGTACAATTTTAGCATGCAGAGTTCAGAACTAAATATAGGGAACAGAAATACCTAGTGTGAATGAGTGTATCAAAGGCTAGATTCTTGATGAGTTCTACTGGTGCTGGACTCTGTGCACCCACTTGCTCCTGATGTTGGCGAGCTGACGAGGGCGGGAGCAGCAGGGGGCCCAGCATCAGGCTGTGGTGTTTGGAGAGCATGCAGTAGAGTGCTACTGTCTTGAAGCACTCTTAGCATCCAGGCACTGGACTCGCAGAGTGAATATTAACTGGCCTGTGGGCTCCTCATGAATTAAAGCAGGAGTCAGTCCTACTGGCCTGGCTATTTTTATATGTTTATATGCAAAAAAAAGCATCAATGTTAATGTTTTTATTTTATAATTTTGATTTTATATTAAAGTATCAGGGAAGTTTCCCTTATTCTTTCTGTGAGTTTCTCTTATAAAAATCTGAACAAGGCTCCTTCACACATCTCAGGGTAGGGGGCATAGACAGACAGGTCTATGCAATCTGCAAACTTAACATTTAAACTAGAAAGAAACTGGTTTTATTTCAGATTTAGTAATATAAAAGGTCAATTATCAGTAACCAAAAGCATTTGCTTACATCATTTCAAATTTACAAAAGGAGATACCTGTTTTCTGAACACCAGAACACAGGCCCTGACACATTTCCCACACGACATTCCTGGCAGGCGCCACCGCTTCCGGCATCACGGCTCCGCTCACCGCCTTTCCTTTTTCTCTCTCAGCAGTTTTTTGCTTTCCTCCCTCCTTCTTTTGTTCACTGGATTCCGGGGATCATAGATCTCAAACGTGTCTGAGTCCTGCATGCTTGCGTCTTTCACCTTCCGGGTCTTGTCTTCAAACTGGAGCACGTGGGACATCCTAAAGAGAAGAGATGGATGGTCTGGTGAATTCAGGCTGGGACCCAACATTGACACTTTGTACCCCACTCCCTCTGGCATAGGAAGGCAGGCAGTGCTCATCCACCTGGAAAGCAGTCCCACAGAAAACAGAGCTGCGGGGAGGAGCTTTGCTCAGTGGCCCAGTGCTGGCCTAGCAAGGACTGCCTAACAGAAACAAAGCAAAGTCTGGAAAGCTTGCCTGGAGTGGCTGCTCTACTCCTCAGCCTTCCAGGAGTCTGCTCCTAAGTCCATCTTGAGTTCCTCCCCTGGTAGGAGGCTATGGTCTCTACCCTGGAGTCTCCTAAACCCATATTTGGAACTTGGCCTTCTTTCTTTGAAGAGCACACTCAAGCACAGGGAGCCAGCTGAGGAGCCAGCTGCCAGCCAACAGCCAGACCTGTCGGATGTTTGTGTTTTGAGTGGTTCAAAGGGTCAAAAGCAAGGGTCACATTAGAAACAAAACAAAACAAAACAAAACAAAACAAAACAAAACAAAGCAGCAGCAACAAAACCCAACCTTTAAATGCTAGGGCTGGTGTGCCTCAAAGGAGAGCATTTGCCTTGCAGACATAAGGCCCTGGGTTCAATCTCCAGCACCATTAGCAAATTAATGAAAACCAAACAAGTAGGGACAAACAGAACGGAAATCTACATCCACAAACACAAGTTTAAAAGTAACTGAAAGTCATGTTCAAGTGGGGTTGTGGCTGTCTTCCGGAAGGGGCTGAGTTTTTCTATGCAGAGAGGAACGACATTTCTGGCGTACCTCCATGAACTAACTTTCTCCTCTTACTGTTGACTACAGCAAATCTCACAACCCTGCCTTGCTACTTTAACAAACGCTTACTGGTCTTAGAGTACCAGCATGTGCTTGATTCCTAAGTGCTCATAAGCGAGCTAGCCTTGGCAGCAGGAACTATGCCAGTGATTAGCTGTGCCCCCATGGTGAGGCATCAGAGATTAAGGGGGGCGGGGCAGGGGTCAAAAGACAAGGCATCAGAGCAACTTGCTGAGTTAGGGAAGAGGAAGACTCAGTTTTTGCATAAGTAAACAAGTGATATGAATTTTCTACTAGCTAATTAATAAACAATCCAATCAGCATATTAGTGCATCTTAAATCTGCATTTCCGTCATGACAGCAGACAGGAATAGAACCGTGCATACACCCCTTGCTAGGTCAGCGCTGGCACTGAGCAAAGCTCCTCCCCTCGGCTCGGCTCGCATGCTGCTGCTTGCTTTGCTTTGTGTCAGCAGGGATTTGGGCAGTTGGCACTCTCAGGAGTCTCAGCTGTCCTTCTCCCTGTGGAAGAATGACATTTATTTGTATGGAAAAGGCCGTTCAGATTTCGAAGATTCTCGAGGGGATTTGGGAGGGAGAGAAAGTATTACACACACTGTCACTCTGGAGACGCAGTAGCACATGGCCATCGCCCCTCCTTCTCTCCTACTTCAGAAGGCTGTGTTGATGTGTGCCAGTGACACACAGGTGACCTACACGATATTTAAATGAGGTAAACCACATTCACATTGGTATGTGTTATTAATGATACATGGCTTGTTCCAGCTTTAATGACTGATCACAGCATTGGATTATGCCATGTAGTGTGAGAACGCTGACTTCTAACAGTTCCATTGCTTCAGGAAGTACTGCCAACCAGAAAATGTAGCCTACAACCACTGGATTTATATGTGGCTCCTCCCAGAGCCCGTTTTTTGGTGTTCATTTAGGTATGAGCTTCTGAGAACGCCCACTTCACTGAAAAGGGTTGATTTGCCATAGCCCTGGAAACAAGGAACCAGTAGGACCAGCTAGAACCACAAACTGGATTAAACCAATTAATGATGCCTTACCTAGGTCTATTGGGTCAGTGACAGACAGTTCATGTCACCGGCAAAGCCAACTATCGGTTGCTTCTGAAAGTCAGTGGACAACAGCAGCCTCTACTTCTGACAGTGGTGCTAACCCCAGGCAATTCTTTCCTCCCGGACTCAACACAATGTCTGCGACTTGCCTCACGAGGTGTGCTGGGCAATCTTATCTACATTTGATACAGGCGAGAGTTATAGGAAAGGAGGGAACCTCAACCTAGAAAATGCCTCCACAAGCTCAGGCTGTAGGCATTTTCTTGGTTGGCGAGGCAGGGGAGGGGCCACCCACTGTGCATCCCTAGGCTAGTGGTTCTGAGTTTTATGAGAAAGTACACTTAGCAAATCACAAGGAACAAGTCTCCAAACAGTAAGCCTCATGGCCTCTGCATCAGCTCCTGAGTTCCTCTCCTACTTCCTTTGATGATGAACAGTGATGTGGAAGTGTAAACCCTTTCTTCCTCAACTTGCTTTTTGGTCATGGTGTTTGGTCACAGCAACAGAAACCCTAACTAAGACACTTGGAGACTGTGTATAAAATACAGCTATTTTTCACGTCAGCAATGCACTGTGTGAAGAGAGGCCTTCTCCACACGCCTGCAGTCTCTCTCGTGTATCCTGCAAAGTGCACTTGAGGGATTCCAAGTGTGTCACTGGAAGGGAAGGGAGCAAGGGCATTGGAGCTACACATGGGCAAGGCTGTCCTGCTAACGGCCCTTTACACATCACAGGAGCTCAGCCCTGCACTAGGAGCCCTTCACAGCGTACACCTCAAAGCTTATACCTAAGCTGGAACCACATAGCCCTCAAGACAATTTCATTTAATATTTCTAGATTGATGCTTTACTTACCCCACTATCTAGTTAGATTATTCACCTTTATACAAATTCATTGTTCTGTTAAAAAAGTAATCCCATATTCTCCCTCCAATACAGAATTGTTAATAACACCTATTCCAGTAGAAACTATCCAAGTTTCCAAATGCCTTTTCCAGATGTTGTCAATTAAAAACATAAAAAGGTACCTTCCTCCTTTCAATGTCACGAGGTAATCTTGCAACTATTGGACTTGGTTGGCTCTGGTATAAGAAATGAAATCTAGGCATGTGAGCCACAGAACCAAGTCTACAGGAAGAAACCTTCTCTCACAAATCTGAAAAACACAGAAAGCCATAAATTAAAGGAGCCGTCTGCTCCAACTGTTTGTTTCATAGGCCCTGCACTCCACAGGTCCAACATTGTGATTAATAGCAATCTTAAACCCAGAGGAAAGAAGGGCTCTCAGCTTACAGACTACTTCAGATTTAATACCATAACACTTAGGATGGCTGGCTACTCCACAATAATACTGCATCTCTAACAGCACAAAACGGCTCACCCATTTATCTTTCAACATGCTTTGGTCACTCGTTTTTAAAGGGAAAACAGAATAGTTATTATGATTTTGGGTATAATAAACTCCTGACCTCTGTGCCTCCATAAATCACAAGCTGTATGAATGGAAAGCATGCCCACACTTCGGGCTCCTGTGAGGGCACATGCGCAGACTCAGGACTTGCTCCTGTGAGGGCACATGCGCAGACTCAGGACTTAAAGTTTAGTTTTGTACGTCCCAATAACTGCGCCCTGTCTACTCGATGACTGTTATAAAACCGGACCAATCAGAGCAATGAATTCTTGTGGGATTAATTACACACTAATCATTTACATGTGAGAATTTCAGAACTTGTTTACTTGAAGGAAAAGACAGAAACTTAGCTCTGATGAACAAAGTCTTCAGCATAGGCCCAGGGTCTCAAATAAAAGCATCGATGGTAGTTATGTTTCAGAAGATGGAGGTTTCCTGTCTTGGGTGGTGGTAAACAAGGAATTTTACTTTGCTGTGGGATGGTGCAAAGGCATAAACAAAAGGAAACAAGTGGTTCTACCGCTGACCTCACTAACAGTCAGTCTAAAAGTTCTCAGATAACTGGGAAGACAGATTATGGGATGGCAGGGACATCTGTGCAGAAGCCAGAAGATCTGATTCTCGGCTTAATACACAATCCCAACATTAGCAACTAATTTCTAATTAAAATGCTCTGAAATGATTTATCCTGAGAGAAAGTAAACAGCTCTCTTGTTAAAAGATTTCAGAACTAATCCTTCTCATTTCCAACTCACCCCAATTTAAGAATATCTCCCTTTCAAATAAACAATGTTTATTTTGTTTTCTGAGACGGCTGCCCTGGTACCTTCCTGATGCCAGATTACAGGTATGTAATGTGTCACTATGCCCCCCACTCACGACACAATTATTCTGCTATTCTACTTACTGTTTTAATATTTTGTCTATTCTTCCTCCTCAAATTCTTCTAGATTCTGAAACAGCATTTCTTATTCACTTCTCTTATCATACACCTCTACTCAGGAACGACTTTCTGTCGGATTAGACTGAAATAGCTCAAGCAGAGGCACGTGATGCCCCAAACTGTGTCTTCCTATCTCAGAGGCTGTCCTTAGCTCCTCTTGTTTACTGGTGCGAGGAGACTCAGGTATTCAGACAGCGGACCCGGTTCACAGCTGTACGTCCAGTGCTGAGCAAGGCGATTTTTTAATGAGAACAAAACCTTCAGACCTTTGGAACTGGCCAAGCCTGGTACTGGAGGGTTGCTATGCAACCAGTTGACTTTTTGTGGGCAGGGGCTGTCTTTTATTTTAATGATAAACTCCCTGAAACACCTACTAGGCTGCAGAACCTCAAGTCCACTTTCCACGACCCTTCACACCTCAGCACACACACTAACGGTTGCTCTGATGTTGCATTCTGTCAGGTACTGCAAGGTTTTACTCCCTGACAGACTTCAGTGGGAGATGCTCTTATGTAGAGCTCAGGGGAGAGAATTTTTGCTTTTTTAAAGCAACATTTCTTAAGTAGTTTTAGAACTTTTACATCAGATGCAGGCTGAATGTAAAAATCAGCTGGGTATCAACACCCCCCCACAAATACCCCAAAACCAAAAAAACAAAACAAAGCAAAAAAACCCATTCTACCAGGTGTCTCTCTTCAAAGACACTAATTTAATTACACTAGGATGGGGGGGGGGTTCCCAGAACCAGTCATTAAAAACTTCTCACTGATTATTTTTAAATATAAAGAACACAGAGACAAAGATTAAAGAAACTTTACTTTCACACTGACTGTAAAGGCTCTATTTATGTTTGCTTTGTTCCTTCAGAGACAGAGTTCAGTGGGGTCCTAAGAAAAACCTGTTAGATAATAATAACAAAAGTATTGTTATTATTATTTCTAATATTATTTTGTGTGTGTATGTATAGATGTTTTGCTTGCACGTACATCTGTGTATCATGTGTGTGCCTGGTACACATGGAGGTCAGAAGAGGGTATCAGATATCATGGAACTGGAGTTATGGTTGGTTCAATATAATCCACCATATAAAGAAACTGAAAGAAAAAAACCCACACGATCATCTCATTAGATGCCTGGTACCCATGGAGGTCAGGAGAGGGTCTTAGATTTCCTGGAACTGGAGTTATGCTTAGCTGGGAACCATTATGTGGGTCTGGGAACCCAACCCAGGTCCCCTGCAAGAGCAATAAGTGTTCCTAACTGCTGAGCCACCTCTCCAGCCCCAAGACTGGATTCATACGACAAGCTACACACACATTGGAAGAGGCTTGATTGGCCCCTACTCTGCTCTCCAAATTGAGTAATCTGGGCATAGACCAGTCCTTATATATATTTAAAACAATGTAATGAGGTATACTCAATTATTTACCCAATAGACATTTGAGGGCTTTTTATGGTCAAGGCCACCTCTAGTTACCAATGACAAAAAGTCAAGCATGACCCACGCTCCGCTAAACTGTTTATTTGAGAGAATACACAGACAGAAGGAGGCAAGCGTGTTTTGGAGTGTTACCGCAGTGTGAGACAATAAGAGAACATATCCACTGATGTGCTCTCACAGAGGTTTCTGTGCTGCGTGCTGTCTGCACTGTGCGCATGCAGGAAAGGGGTGATCTCGCTCCTTTTTCTTTGCAGAGCTAGAGGCTGAACCCAGGCCTTGTGCATGCGGGGCGAGCACTCGTAACTGATCCACATTCCAGCAGACCAGTCCACCCTTCTCACAGGCAACTTCTGAGAGGGCGGAGAAACACGGTGGTAGAGGTTAACAGGCTTTTATCTGCAAAGACGGATTTTAACCTCAGGAATCAGTCTAGTAAGAAGAAATCACAATGGATACTGCTTGTTCTGGAGTGCAAGAAACGACAGTGTAGCTATAAAGGGAGGATTACCTGCGGACCCCAGATTGGCTTCTAAAGTACTTTTAACCTCCTCCCCCCACATACATGACATAGGTACATCTTTGGGGAAAAGTGCTTAAAAACAGCATCCACTTCCACAATGAATCTGGTTACTGTCTTAAATCCCTGTTTTCTGAGGATCCCTATGACCCCATTCAGCTGACATTGGTACCTGGGGGGCAGAAGCAGGGCCTAGGACCATCCTTACAAGCATGGGTGTCCGATGACAGATGTCAAATTACTAAGGTCTGCATTGTGGTCCATTGAAACCTCTAGGTCTGTCTTGTTCCTCTGTGTCTCCCTTCCTTGCTCTCTCCTTATGTATGTATGTATGTATGTATGTATGTATGTATGTATGTATGTATGTATTATATTTACTTATTTCCCCCGTCCCTGAGGTCCATGTACAGAAAGACCCTAACTTCCTCACACCCCTTCTTTAGTCTGGTCTTACATGCCTCCTCATGCTCTACACATCCCCATCTTTCATTTCAGATATGCCAGACTCTTTGTAGCTTCCTGGAGAATCCCCATCCCTGAAACCTTCTTGCTGCCCCTGTATCTCCGACTTCACTCTCTGCCCCCCATTAGCTGTGCCCCACCCTGGCTCTTGCTGAGCCTGGCCTGCTCTCTCCAGCAGCAAGGAGATCCTCCCTGGACCCCTGACAGGCTTGTCCACAGCTCTAGCCTTCTTCAGGGTGGTGCAACCCTGCCTCTCTGGGTCACCGTGCTCTGAAGAACAGAGGCTCTGTTTCACTGGCCTCTGTACCTCATCGTGCAGCAATGCCTGGCCAGAAGAATGCTGTTGCTAAGTGCTTGCAAACAACTCCAATTTTCTGGGATTCCCATCACCTTGGAAAAAAGCTTTGGCTAGAACATTGATTTTCTTTACCTTTCTTCTTGATAGTTTTAATATACAATTCCAAATTATTTAGCAATTACACACTGTATGAACTCCTTCATTTTCAGACAAGAAATTCACCTTTTAAAACTTTCTAACAAAGAAAAGGGCTAGTTAGTACTAAAAAGGTGAGGCAAGGTATTTTTACAGATAGTATGTTGTGCTACAATAATCCAGTGCTGACCTGTCTCAAATGGGCCAGTTAAACTGCTTAAAGATTAACATCTGCTCCTGTTTGCTTAGCTCTGAAGTGTGGGAAAATGCACTGAGTGTCCTCAGACAGCCTTCTCCTTCCTGGTTTGAATGACCTTGTTACTCTTTGAGAACATACACATAATTTGTTACAACATAACTTGTTTGCATGTTGTGAAGACTTTGCATTTCTCTATTAGAATTCTTAAGAAACCTATTGAAACAGCTCCTGGTTATTATTTAAGTTTGTCATTCTTTGGACTCCAGAACACAAACCTAAATGATTGGGGACTGGTTTGAAAAGCAGAAACAGCCTTTGTTTGTAAATACAAATTTCAGCACGAGGAACCAGTTTCCAAGTGTTGCTTCCTTTGGAGTCTTTGAAGGAGCACTCTTCTGTGTTAGAAACAGGCTGCACCTCACTTCTGTCCACCTTACTTTTCTGCAAGGTTCTGCCCCCTCCTTTCCTGGTCCTATTAAAGTCCACTTTAATTCTCATTTCTTCCTAAAATCTTTTCCTATTGTCTTGGCCCTCAGAACCTGCTCCAACATTGGAATTTCTTCAACACTTCCTAGGGAAAGCATGAATGAAGTCAGACCTGCGTTTGGTCACTCACTGTGGCTGTGAGGAAGTCCCCCTGCTCCTCCTGCCTACTTTCTTACCTGTGATAAGATGGTAAGGCCCAGACTAGTCAGTTCACACAGCGCTCACAAACGAGGCTGGCACACCACACTGTCTGAAGGCCTCTGTAAAGGGCAAAGGGGTCCGGATATCACTTTAACCCATGTGACTCATGTGTGCCTTTCTCAGGTTGGCCCATATCTCAATGCCACGGATATGATAGCATACAAACAGAAATTTATTTTCCCACACTTTGAAGACAGACGCCAACATTCACCTGACTAGGGCTCCCTCTCACTGTCCTTCACCGTGTGGGTGAATGCAGAGGGAACACTAGTCCTTTTGTCTTCTTATAGGAACACTAATCTCATCATGGGTCTCACCCTTATGATCTCATCAATACCTAATTTCTCCCCAAATGCCCTACCTCCAAATACTACCATATTAGAGCTTTACCATATGATTCTGTGTGTGCACGTGACCAATTGTATTACCTACAAACTATGCTTGTACAAAAATTTATCATTTTTGTAATTAGGCATTTTATAATACTGACATTCCTTATTTTTATGTATATCATTATTTAATACAATGTATTTGGTTTCACTCAGCCTTGGACGCTTATATGTATATTTCTGAGCGTACATGTCTCCTTATGTGGATCATCGACTATCAAGGACATTATTTATAGAAAGAATTAAAGTAGACCAATTCTGAGAGGCAGGAAGAAAGATACGCTAATAAGTTTTGAGAACTTCTAGGAAGGAGTATGTGCCCAAGGAGGTAGGCCATCGGGCAGAGTGAGACTGGCGAGCCACAGCCTGAAGTAGACGGTTCACGTTTACCACCCTGTCCAGCATCTAAGCTAGCTTCTAGTGCCCAGAATTACAGGAAAGTAAATGTGTGTTAAAGTCACCCAGCCAATGTTGTATAGCAGACTGACTACAGAAACACACCCTCCATTTACCTGATGTCTCTTTCCTTGTGAGGACTTCATCTGGGACATCTCATTACATTTCACAGTCATGTTTCCTTAGGCTATATCTTGGCAGTGGCAATTGGCACTGTGTGTGTGTGTGTGTGTGTGTGTGTGTGTGTGTGTGTGTGTGTGTATGTGTGTGTGCATTTGTATGGTGACTATGGTGTCTGGGTACGTATGAATGTGGATGTGTATGCAGAGGCCACAGGACACTTGGTGTCTTCTACCACTCCGAGCCTTATTCCTAGGAATAAGGTAGTGTCTCTCACTGAACCTGGAGCTAGGCCAGTGGTCAACAAGCTACAGTAATCCTCCTGTCTGCCCTGGCCACCCCCCAGTGGGGTAGGGTGCCAGTATGTTGGAGGACCATGTCTAGCTCCCCGACTCCTCAGGATCTCTTTCTGAGGATCTGAACTCTGGTCCTCACTCTTGTGTAACAAGTGATTTACCCACTGCCCCATCTCTTCAGGTCAGGATGTCCAAATGTCCTTGTTTTGATCCCTTGTGAATTTTGAGGAGTGCCAGTCAGGTCTTTGCTGTGCGTCATGCCACTGCAACATGATGTTTTTCTCACAGTAAGATGTGGCTTAAAGGTTCTGAAGGATTGTCATCATGTATGGCCACATAACAACATGGCTCACTGACTGTTAACATTACCTGTGCCACCATGTTGAGGCTGTACTTTTTAGGTTTCTTCTATATATAGCTACTGTTCCCCTACCTGTTAAGCTTCCTGCTTCCCGTGTCACTATGGGTAAGCCATACATACCTCAGGTGTGGAGTGCTGCTCTCTTACATTCTTTTCTTCTCTTTGACCTGCTGAGGACAGAACCCATGCAGGGTTCAGCATACACTACCACCACACCTCCCAGCACCCCACTTTTCCTCTCATCAGGAACTATGCTGGCAAGTTTTGTTTGCGTGTTTCCTTCCCTCTTTCTACTAGTGCTTTTGTTGGAACACATTAAGCTTACAGGACAACCCTGAAATGATTTGCTTTCTTTCCAGAGATAGCACTTACCCATCTCTGTAATAGTTTGCAGTTTGTCTTCTCATAAAGATTCGAGCACAGTTACGTCTGTTGCCACATGTCAGCATGTAGACACGTGGAGGTTATGTCAGCCCCTCTACTGACTTTTGTGTATCAGTGTTGTGTCTCACAATCCTGAAGGCACTCTCAGAACTCCTGGTGGATCCTGGACATTTGAGACATGAAGGTGAGCTGGATTTCTCTATTCTACCTTACAAATAAGTAATGGGGCAGAAGCTATCGGAAAGGTATAAAGTAAACCCCTACTCAGGAGACAGGTTCCCAGTTCCTAGTCCTGAAAGACTGGAGGCCTAATGCTGCTGGAGAAACATTTCTGCCAATGGAAAATAAAGAGCACATAGTTTCTGGGGATTTGAGAGCTGTTCACTAACCCTGACACTTCAAGTTTAAGACAGCACAGTACAAAAAGTCACATGCTGTGGAAGTTAGCGTGAAAATGGCCCGTAGAGGGAGTGGTGGTATTAGGAGGTGTGGCCTTGTTGAAATAGGTACAGCTTTTTCAGAAGGAGAACTTCACTAGGGATGGGCTTTGAGAAATTCAAGCCAGGGCAGATGACACCCACAGTTCTTTCCTTCTTTCTGCAGATCTAAATGTAGAACTCTCAGCTCTCTCTTCAGCACGGTGGCAGCCTGCACAACGCCATGCTTATCTCTATGATGCTAACGGACTACACCTCTGAACTGTAAACAAGTCCCAGTGAAATGTTTTCTTCATAAGAGCTGCTGCGGCCATGGTGCTCTCCATAGCAGTAGCAATCCTAAGGCACATATATGTCAGCTGCTGTTAAAATATTAACTGGCTGTTTGAGTAAAATTTGACATCTTATTCCTCTTTGGTGTATGTTTGAACATATTCTAAACACCACTTGGTCTTTTATTTAAACTATTAGAAGTCACAAACTTAAAGATTTTAATTGTAGACTTTTCTTCACTACTGATTACAAGCAACTTACTGAGGAATTAAGAGGTTAGGGTTTAAGTACCAGCATGCATAGAAAAAACCCAACACAAAATGTGAAAATCTTTTTCCAAAACGAAGTAGGCAGCTGAGATCACGTGTGAGACCAGAGACGACAGGGTGGGCAGAGAAACTCAGTGAGTCCTGAGAAGAGAGCAGTCTAACAATGAGCCCCAATGAATGGGGCTAGGGTACTGTCTGTGTTGATCAGAGCAGGCATGACAGAGCAGAGAAGCCCCAGAAAGAGGCAGTATGGCCATCAAGGAGAATCATGACAGAGGAGAGCTCACATAGCAACAGAACAGGGACGGAAAGGAATACAGAAAGAAAGGAAAACAGAAACAAAACATGTTTAAAACTGACAATAGGAGAGAAGTAGGAACAGAAATTCAAAACCCTTGAGCTAACAGAAATAAGTGGAGGAAAAGTGGAGATTTTGGGAAACCAGGCAAGGTGGAAACTAGGCACAGACTTGTGGAAAAAGAAAACATAGATAGAAATCAGTGTACTGTCGCTGTTCACCGCTAACATGGAAAATTTGCCTTTGTTCTCAGTTTTAAAGGAACACTGCCCTTTTGGGGGTTTGAAAAGCCAATTTAAAATAATGTCCTTCATTTTCCTTAGTTAAAAAAGATTAGTAAATATTGGGTAGTGCTAGACTAAATGTGGAAGATAAAATTTTCCAAATATCAGTAGGAGAAGGCACTTCCTTGGCTTTCTGGCCTACCTAGCAGCTTAACACTGAGCAGGACCAGGTGGCAAGATTTAAGAAGTTTTCCAGAATACATCTGTAGTGTGTGTCCTGACACCTGCTGGGGCTTCAATCCACAGTTTAGCCAGGAACACCAACTCTGTAGCCAGAAGACTAAGAGCCCCAGAGGGGGAAGACACAGCTCCCAATCAGGTCTGCTAAGCACTAGGGCACATAGCTGGCTGCTCTTCTCATTCAAAGTCATACCTGTGATCACAGCTTCCCTAGTGAGAGAAATGTATCTCAGACAGACTGTATGCAAGAACAGAGTTAATACTGAAGAGCTTTCTTTACTCAAAAGAAAAAGCAGCAGAGGTGACCGTGGGGGCTGTCTAGAGAGCTTAGAATTAAAATCACCATCCCAGGCAACTCTGATTTTTATATTGAACCACACTGGCTTTTTGCAATATTATGTATAGTTCTGTAGAAAATGAACACTAATGAGGGACCCTGGTCTATAATCATATTCCTTCTTGCTTCCTTGGATCACCACCTTAGAACCTGGCTGAGAGGGGATGGGATACAGCATTTGTGTTATACTGAGCTCACAATTCTATGCTGCCCAAAGTTGGGCTACTCGGGCTACGTCTTCAGATTGTGTGGACAATGCATGTTCTGCCATGTGGGCCTCCCCTCGTTCCACACTTTAGTGAAGCGTCATGGAGAGAGCCACTATTTCACTAGTGAGGCATTACTACCCATGAATAAAACACACACAGAAAACCCAAATCTCAAATGTATATCAGACTATTAAGAACTATAAAATGGAGGGGCTGGTGGGATGGCTCAGCGGTTAAGAGCACCGCCTGCTCTTCCAGAGGTCCTGAGTTCAATTCCCAGCAACCACATGGTGGCTCACAACCATCTGTAATGGGATCTGATGCCCTCTTCTGGTGTGTCTGAAGACAGCTACAGTGTACTCATATAAATAAATAAAATCTTAAAAGAAGAAAAAGAACTATGATAGAAACTGTGCTAAGGTAGCCATTGGTTATAGGTCAGTAGAAGGTCTAGAAGTCAACAACTGTCATAGAAATGGTACAAGCTCTAATAATGGTCCCAAGAGGTCTACTGACATTCATGGTTAGTTCTTAAAAACAATGAGCAACATGAAAGATGACTGAGACACTCACTGAGCACTGACTGACTGCTCTCTACATCTTGCCAATCCCTATTTCTAAACAGAAGCTAACTCATTCACAAACTGACCCTGCCCCCCTCAAAGTGCCAGTATTACCCGTCATTACTTAATTTATACTTTGAGAAACAGCAATAGAATATATAATTTAGTATATATAATAGAGTATATAATTTCTCCAAGAACCCAGAGGTAGGAAATTGCTTGGGTGGCAAAACCTCAAATGGCATTCGAAACAGAATGCCACAGAGCACCAATGCATTAAGTTTCATTATCTAAGGGCTGGGAACGTGGCTGATTAGGAGGAATGCTTGCCGGGCAGATAGGACGTTCTGGGCGTGGTCCCCAGTGCTGTGTAACACTGGTCGAGATGGAACACACCTATAATCCCAGCACCTGGGGAGGTCAAAGCAGGGTGGTCGGAAGTTCAAAGTCATTCTTGAATACTAGAGCCTGAGACTAACCTGGCTACAAGAAACCCTTTTACAAAAGCCACGCAACCATCAGAGTAATGCTTTATTTTTTGTAGCTTGCTATAATATCTTAATCATTTTGATCTCTTACCACCCCAAGTTCTTTCCATATAATAGACTAATATATCATATAATATGCTAACAATATCTTGCTTGTAGGGTTAAATGGGATTGATGATTATTCAGGGTAAATAAGTGTCTACTTTTTTTTTTCTTTCATTTTTTCTACTTAAGGTCTGATTGTTTTAAAGGCTGGCTACGAACTATGTAGCGAAGGCTAGCCTTGAATTCTTGCTCTCCTGAGTATTGGGATTGCAGGCTTGTAAAAACTCAGTTGAATTAGAGAATTTCTTGCTTTTCTTTTCTTTGAGATAGGGTCTCATTCTGTAGCCCTGGTTGTCCTAGAACTTGTTAAATTGACCAGGCTGCCTCAAATTCATAGAGATCTGCCTGCCTCTGCCTCTGCCTCTGCCTCTGCCTCTGCCGTGTTGGGAAGAAAGGCCTGTGTCATTCCCCTGTTCTGCCTTTTCCCCCTTTTGTTTCACATTAGTCTTGAACTCATGGTAACCTTTTTGCCTCAGCCTTCTCTCAGGTGCTGGAATTTTACAGATATAGACCACGCATGCCGGGCACAACCTAAGTTTCTGTATTGGAGGCTGAGGATCAGGAGTTCAAAGCACATCTCAGATGCATAGCAAGTCGGAGGCCAAACTAGTTACAGGAGTATTTACCTCACAAGAAACCAACCAGTCAACCACACACCCACCAACCAAAATCCAAAGCAAAACAGCTCAAGCGCAGGAGTTCATCAGTTTAAATAATTCACCTGAGCAAAGAACAGAACCTTATTGCTATGTTTAACTTGGTGGTTATCTACGGTAGTACCAGGGAGGGGAGGGCTTATTACTGATTCAAACAGTCACGCAGTTGAAGGACAAATTATCTCTAGAAGAGGGTTTTGTGGCTTGCATTTCTGCCTGGCCATCCTTAAGGTATTCTACAGATCCACAAAGCTGCAACAGTTTACTCTGAGGTCTGCTAACATTTCTTGTGCTTCTGGTCCATAGAGAGATGGAAAACCCCTGCCTGAATGTCTCATTAAGAACATGTATAGACCTGGACCAGAAAGATGGCAATTAAAACCCCGTATTCCATTCTTTTTCATTCTAATACTAGTTATTTTCCACACGTGATCTTTTCCATGTCTTTGAAGGGTTTGTCTAAAGACTAATTATTTCCTTCCTGGCACCAGGGCTGCAATTCAGGTAGAGGCCACCTGTTAAATAATGGGGCTTTTTTAATTTTTATTTTATTTTTTTTTATTGATTCCATGGTCTATTGTCTAAGTTTCTTCCAGGTGTGGATAACTAAAAGAAAATAAGAATGCAGCACATTACCATGCAAGCTCTGAATGGAGACCAATAAGTAAAGGTTCACCTTGGCCTCCCACACGCCAGCCAGCAATGTGCTGCTAATAGTCATTACAAATGGGGCGCTGGCAGAAGAACAGACAAAAGTCAATGTAAAATAATGAAATGAACTTAAAAATACACACAAGACCTCACTCTGATAATATCAGTGGGAGAAACAGGATTACTCACTTTCTAGTATGCAATTTAGAACCAAAAAGTTCTAACGTTAGTCTAACATACCAAATTATTTCCAGGTGTGCTTTTGATGAAAGTTAAAAATAAAATAATGGTACAAAACACTAGTGAGGTATATAAGCATACTCATATAATCTTGGGGTTATGAAGACTTTAAGAATAATATCAGGGCTCCCAGACCCTGTGAGAGAGAGACCCAACCTCCTGGTCAGGTGGGCACTCCTGAGGCTGCAGAGCGGAAGAGACCACCAACACTGCTCACCCCTGCCCACATCCCTGGCCCAAGAGGAAAATGTATAAGGCCTCTGGGCTCCCGTGGGGGAGGGACCAGGAGCGGCAGGACCCCTGCCAGAGACACCGCTGGACCCTGAAGGAAACAGACCGGATAAACAGTTCTCTGCACCCAAATCCTGTGGGAGGGAGAGCTAAACCTTCAGAGAGGCAGACAAGCCTGGGAAACCAGAAGAGACTGATCTCTGTACATACATCTCGGACGCCAGAGGAAAACACCAAAGGCCATCTGGAACCCTGGTGCACTGAAGCTCCCGGAAGAGACGGCACAGGTATTCCTGGTTGCTGCCGCCGCAGAGAGCCCGTGGGCAGCACCCCACGAGCGAACTTGAGCCTCGGGACCACAGGTAAGACCAACTTTTCTGCTGCAAGAAAGCTGCCTGGTGAACTCAAGACACAGGCCCACAGGAACAACTGAAGACCTGTAGAGAGGAAAAACTACACGCCCGAAAGCAGAACACTCTGTTCCCATAACTGGCTGAAAGAAAACAGGAAAACAGGTCTACAGCACTCCTGACACACAGGCTTATAGGACAGTCTAGCCACTGTCAGAAATAGCAGAACAAAGTAACACTAGAGATAATCTGATGGCGAGAGGCAAGCGCAGGAACCCAAGCAACAGAAACCAAGACTACTTGGCATCATCGGAGCCCAATTCTCCCACCAAAACAAACATGGAATATCCAAACACACCAGAAAAGCAAGATCTAGTTTCAAAATCATATTTGATCATGATGCTGGAGGACTTCAAGAAAGATGTGAAGAACTCCCTTAGGGAAACACAGGAAAACATTAATAAACAAGTAAAAGCCTACAGAGAGGAATCGCAAAAATCCCTGAAAGAATTCCAGGAAAACACAATCAAACAGTTGAAGGAATTAAAAATGGAAATAGAAGAAATCAAGAAAGAACACATGGAAACAACCCTGGATATAGAAAACCAAAAGAAGAGACAAGGAGCTGTAGATACAAGCTTCACCAACAGAATACAAGAGATGGAAGAGAGAATATCAGGAGCAGAAGATTCCATAGAAATCATTGACTCAACTGTCAAAGATAATGTAAAGCGGAAAAAGCTACTGGTCCAAAACATACAGGAAATCCAGGACTCAATGAGAAGATCAAACCTAAGGATAATACGTATAGAAGAGAGTGAAGACTCCCAGCTCAAAGGACCAGTAAATATCTTCAACAAAATCATAGAAGAAAACTTCCCTAATCTAAAAAAAGAGATACCCATAGGCATACAAGAAGCCTACAGAACTCCAAATAGATTGGACCAGAAAAGAAACACCTCCCGTCACATAATAGTCAAAACACCAAACGCACAAAATAAAGAAAGAATATTAAAAGCAGTAAGGGAAAAAGGTCAAGTAACATATAAAGGCAGACCTATCAGAATCACACCAGACTTTTCGCCAGAAACTATGAAGGCCAGAAGATCCTGGACTGATGTCATACAGACCCTAAGAGAACACAAATGCCAGCCCAGGTTACTGTATCCTGCAAAACTCTCAATTAACATAGATGGAGAAACCAAGATATTCCATGACAAAACCAAATTTACACAATATCTTTCTACAAATCCAGCACTACAAAGGATAATAAATGGTAAAGCCCAACATAAGGAGGCAAGCTATAACCTAGAAGAAGCAAGAAACTAATCGTCTTGGCAACAAAACAAAGAGAATGAAAGCACACAAACATAACCTCACATCCAAATATGAATATAACGGGAAGCAATAATCACTATTCCTTAATATCTCTCAACGTCAATGGCCTCAACTCCCCAATAAAAAGACATAGATTAACAAACTGGATACGCAACGAGGACCCTGGATTCTGCTGCCTACAGGAAACACACCTCAGAGACAAAGACAGACATTACCTCAGAGTGAAAGGCTGGAAAACAATTTTCCAAGCAAATGGTCAGAAGAAGCAAGCTGGAGTAGCCATTCTAATATCAAATAAAATCAATTTCCAACTAAAAGTCATCAAAAAAGATAAGGAAGGACACTTCATATTCATCAAAGGAAAAATCCACCAAGATGAACTCTCAATCCTAAATATCTATGCCCCAAATACAAGGGCACCTACATACATAAAAGAAACCTTACTAAAGCTCAAAACACACATTGCACCTCACACAATAATAGTGGGAGATTTCAACACCCCACTCTCATCAATGGACAGATCATGGAAACAGAAATTGAACAGAGATGTAGACAGACTAAGAGAAGTCATGAGCCAAATGGACTTAACGGATATTTATAGAACATTCTATCCTAAAGCAAAAGGATATACCTTCTTCTCAGCTCCTCATGGTACTTTCTCCAAAATTGACCATATAATTGGTCAAAAAACGGGCCTCAACAGGTACAGAAAGATAGAAATAATCCCATGCGTGTTATCGGACCACCACGGCCTAAAACTGGTCTTCAATAACAATCAAGGAAGAATGCCCACATATACTTGGAAATTGAACAATGCTCTACTCAATGATAACCTGGTCAAGGAAGAAATAAAGAAAGAAATTAAAAACTTTTTAGAATTTAATGAAAATGAAGGTACAACATACCCAAACTTATGGGACACAATGAAAGCTGTGCTAAGAGGAAAACTCATAGCGCTGAGTGCCTGCAGAAAGAAACAGGAAAGAGTATATGTCAGCAGCTTGACAGCACACCTAAAAGCTCTAGAACAAAAAGAAGCACATACACCCAGGAGGAGTAGAAGGCAGGAAATAATCAAACTCAGAGCGGAAATCAACCAAGTAGAAACAAAAAGGACCATAGAAAGAATCAACAGAACCAAAAGTTGGTTCTTTGAGAAAATCAACAAGATAGATAAACCCTTAGCCAGACTAACGAGAGGACACAGAGAGTGCGTCCAAATTAACAAAATCAGAAATGAAAAGGGAGACATAACAACAGATTCAGAGGAAATTCAAAAAATCATCAGATCTTACTATAAAAACCTATATTCAACAAAACTTGAAAATCTTCAGGAAATGGATAATTTCCTAGACAGATACCAGGTACCGAAGTTAAATCAGGAACAGATAAACCAGTTAAACAACCCCATAACTCCTAAGGAAATAGAAGCAGTCATTAAAGGTCTCCCAACCAAAAAGAGCCCAGGTCCAGATGGGTTTAGTGCAGAATTCTACCAAACCTTCATAGAAGACCTCATACCAATATTATCCAAACTATTCCACAAAATTGAAACAGATGGATCACTACCGAATACCTTCTACGAAGCCACAATTACTCTTATACCTAAACCACACAAAGACCCAACAAAGAAAGAGAACTTCAGACCAATTTCCCTTATGAATATCGATGCAAAAATACTCAACAAAATTCTGGCAAACCGAATCCAAGAGCACATCAAAACAATCATCCACCATGATCAAGTAGGCTTCATCCCAGGCATGCAGGGATGGTTTAATATACGGAAAACCATCAACGTGATCCATTATATAAACAAACTGAAAGAACAAAACCACATGATCATTTCATTAGACGCTGAGAAAGCATTTGACAAAATTCAACACCCCTTCATGATAAAAGTCCTGGAGAGAATAGGAATTCAAGGCCCATACCTGAACATAGTAAAAGCCATATACAGCAAACCAGTTGCTAACATTAAACTAAATGGAGAGAAACTCGAAGCAATCCCACTAAAATCAGGGACTAGACAAGGCTGCCCACTCTCTCCCTACTTATTCAATATAGTTCTTGAAGTTCTAGCCAGAGCAATCAGACAACAAAAGGAGGTCAAGGGGATACAGATCGGAAAAGAAGAAGTCAAAATATCACTGTTTGCAGATGATATGTTAGTGTATTTAAGTGATCCCAAAAGTTCCACCAGAGAACTACTAAAGCTGATAAACAACTTCAGCAAAGTGGCTGGGTATAAAATTAACTCAAATAAATCAGTAGCCTTCCTCTACACAAAAGAGAAACAAGCCGAGAAAGAAATTAGGGAAACGACACCCTTCATAATAGACCCAAATAATATAAAGTACCGCGGTGTGACTTTAACCAAGCAAGTAAAAGATCTGTACAATAAGAACTACAAGACACTGAAGAAGGAAATTGAAGAAGACCTCAGAAGATGGAAAGATCTCCCATGCTCATGGATTGGCAGGATTAATATAGTAAAAATGGCCATTTTACCAAAAGCAATCTACAGATTCAATGCAATCCCCATCAAAATACCAATCCAATTCTTCAAAGAGTTAGACAGAACAATTTGCAAATTCATCTGGAATAACAAAAAACCCAGGATAGCTAAAGCTATCCTCAACAATAAAAGGACTTCAGGGGGAATCACTATCCCTGAACTCAAGCAGTATTACAGAGCAATAGTGATAAAAACTGCATGGTATTGGTACAGAGACAGACAGATAGACCAATGGAATAGAATTGAAGACCCAGAAATGAACCCACACACCTATGGTCACTTGATTTTTGACAAAGGAGCCAAAACCATCCAATGGAAAAAAGATAGCATTTTCAGCAAATGGTGCTGGTTCAACTGGAGGTCAACATGTAGAAGAATGCAGATCGATCCATGCTTATCACCCTGTACAAAGCTTAAGTCCAAGTGGATCAAGGACCTCCACATCAAACCAGACACACTCAAACTAATAGAAGAAAAACTAGGGAAGCATCTGGAACACATGGGCACTGGAAAAAATTTCCTAAACAAAACACCAATGGCTTACGCTCTAAGATCAAGAATCGACAAATGGGATCTCATAAAACTACAAAGCTTCTGTAAGGCAAAGGACAGGGTGGTCAGGACAAAACGGCAACCAACAGATTGGGAAAAGATCTTTACCAATCCTACAACAGATAGAGGCCTTATATCCAAAATATACAAAGAACTCAAGAAGTTAGACCGCAGGGAAACAAATAACCCTATTAAAAAATGGGGTTCAGAGCTAAACAAAGAATTCACAGTTGAGGAATGCCGAATGGCTGAGAAACACCTAAAGAAATGTTCAACATCTTTAGTCATAAGGGAAATGCAAATCAAAACAACCCTGAGATTTCACCTCACACTAGTGAGAATGGCTAAGATCAAAAACTCAGGGGACAACAGATGCTGGCGAGGATGTGGAGGAAGAGGAACACTCCTCCATTGTTGGTGGGATTGCAAACTGGTACAACCATTCTGGAAATCAGTCTGGAGAATCCTCAGAAAATTGGACATTGAACTGCCTGAGGATCCAGCTATACCTCTCTTGGGCATATACCCAAAAGATGCCCCAACATATAAAAAAGACACGTGCTCCACTATGTTCATTGCAGCCTTATTTATAATAGCCAGAAGCTGGAAAGAACCCAGATGCCCTTCAACAGAGGAATGGATACAGAAAATGTGGTACATCTACACAATGGAATATTACTCAGCTATCAAAAACAACGACTTTATGAAATTCGTAGGCAAATGGTTGGAACTGGAAAACATCATCCTGAGTGAGCTAACCCAATCACAGAAAGACATACATGGTATGCACTCATTGATAAGTGGCTATTAGCCCAAATGCTTGAATTACCCTAGATGCTTAGAGCAAATGAAACTCAAGACGGATGATCAAAATGTGAATGCTTCACTCCTTCTTTAAAAGGGGAACAAGAATACCCTTGGCAGGGAAGAGAGAGGCAAAGATTAAAACAGAGACTGAAGGAACACCCATTCAGAGTCTGCCCCACATGTGGCCCATACATATATAGCCACCCAATTAGACAAGATGGATGAAGCAAAGAAGTGCAGACCGACAGGAGCCGGATGTAGATCGCTCCTAAGAGACACAGCCAGAATACAGCAAATACAGAGGCGAATGCCAGCAGCAAACCACTGAACTGAGAATAGGACCCCCGTTGAAGGAATCAGAGAAAGAACTGGAAGAGCTTGAAGGGGCTCGAGACTCCATATGTACAACAATGCCAAGCAACCAGAGCTTCCAGGGACTAAGCCCCTACCCAAAGACTATACATGGACTGACCCCGGACTCTGACCTCATAGGTAGCAATGAATATCCTAGTAAGAGCACCAGTGGAAGGGGAAGCCCTGGGTCCTGCTAAGACTGAACCCCCAGTGAACTAGACTGGTGGGGGGAGGGCGGCAATGGGGGGAGGGTTGGGAGGGGAACACCCATAAGGAAGGGGAGGTGGGAGGGGGATGTTTGCCCGGATACCGGGAAAGGGAATAACACTTGAAATGTATATAAGAAATACTCAAGTTGATAAAAAAAAATATAGAAATAAACAACAATAACAAAAAAAATAATATCGGGGCCTGGGGGAAAAAAATAAAATCAGGCAGAAATATATAGGGAAATATTCTAATGTTTAAGACTCAACAAATATCACTCAGCATGTAAAGAAGTAAGCAAATCTCAGCTATTTGGAGAAGCATAGTCAATAGACACTAATAATGAAATGCTATTACACACTGGAACTACTTGACAAAGATTAAAGAAAAAATGCTTCAGGAAGTAAGGCTAAATACTCTTGGAATTTGCTGAAAAATAGGATGAGGATTTCAACATGTAAGAATAACTGAACCATACAGAATTCAAAGCAAAGACCCACTGGACGGGTCCAGTGTCAGGAAGGCTGTGACGGAGAAGAAGGCAGTGAGTGAGTTTGCAGAGAGCATCACAGAGCGTCCGCTTTGAACTGAGCCTAGGCACCTTCGGGAAAACACTGAATAAAGTCTAAAGCTCCACACTGGAAAGCCAATGGGGCCGAAGATTGATTAATAAACTATGGAATTCAAGTAAAACCATAGCAGATTTATTTTGTACTTAAGAGAAACTGATTCTAAAATTTACATAGAAAGGCAAAACTAGAATAGCCAAAGCGGCTCAGGAAGGGGAAGAGTGTCAAGGCTCCTATTGGCTGGTTACTACCTGTTTTCAAAAGCTGCCCTTAGTAAGGCAATGTGGCATTAGCACAAGCCTGTCAATCAGCAGAACAAGAGAGTCAGCACATCCACAGAGGACCAAGCACTGACAGCGGCCAGGGCAGAGAGGAAGGCAGGCTCTGAAACAATTATGTTGTAACATTCAAAGACCCAAAAGAAGAAAATAAGACTTAGCCTGAACCTCATATCTCACATAGTCTCTTACAAAACATGAACAATAGATCTGATTGTAAAAGAATAAAACAGTTAATGAAAATGTGGGAGAAAATTCTGAGCAAGTGGTCATATTTAAGACCATTCAAAGCACAATCCATCAAAGAAAAAGAAGTGTCAGATAATGTATGAACAGTGAGACATTGCTCATGAATGTAATAAATAAAAGGTAAAAAATTTAAAATTTAAAAGCGTGAGAGAAAAATAGATAATCTAATGCAATCATGTAGGGAACTCTGAAATCTCAGTAGCCAGTAACAACCTGAAAGAAATGCACAAAGGTCAGAAGGCAAGAACAGGACATATTAAAGGTGATTGCTCCCTTTCAAAATAGCAAGGGAAATAGCAGGTAGGTACCACACAGGAGTTCATACAGCACTACACACACATTTGTGCTTGCTGCACCTTGATCCCTGGGGTCTAGTGGGAACAATGTGACATAGATTCAAACACTCTTTTCCTTAGGAAAGTCTGCATCAAGTCTGAAAAAGTATCTGAAAACCTACTATATGCCAGGCACAGATAAATCACAAATTACACATCATTAAATACTATATAAGATCAGTTTGATTCCCTTTGCCTTACTTATGTATCCCAGAGAGTTGCTCAGTTAAAAACCCAGTCAAGACAACTCTAATGAAGCACTTAGAGTCAATAAGATGTGACTAAGTGACAGTCTTTTTTGAGAGGTCAGCCACAAATAAGTAATATGAAAAATGATAAAAAAAATTTATAAGTACTGTACAATATTTCCAATATCCAACACATTTAATTCATAAAGTACCATGCTGGAACTAGTTTGAGATCAAACTGATACCCAGGGAACAAAACTTCCAGGACCAATATATATCATAACCTCTGATAAATAGGGACCATGATGACCACATAATCAGAGAGCTGGAGTCCAGCAGTTCTCCATGTATGGTACGGGACTCCTGTGTCTACAAGGTCAAAGTCATCTGTATGAGCACTGAGACATTTATTTGTTGTTCTCATTCTTTCATGAGTATATAGTGACATCTTAAAATTACCTTTATTTATTTGTGTGTCTGTGTCCACATGTGTGTTACTTGTCCCAGGCATGTGGAAGTCAGAGGACATCTTGCAGGGGTTGGTTCTCTCTGACCATGTGGGTGCCAGTGACTGAACTCAGGTTGACAGGCTTGGTGGCAAACACCTTCCTTTACCTGCTGCTATTTTTCAGAGAGTACATGTTGTGAAAGATCACAGCATTATGGGTTGCACAAGAGACTCTACCTGCTCCTGACATGCTAGACTTAGAGATTTCAAAGTGTACGGCAATGCCATTCGTCATGAAAATGTTCTGTCTAGTAGTTATAATTAGAAGCACAACAATGACCAAGATAGCAAAATATCCCCAAGGGCACCCATATCTTAGCAGTCACCAACAGCTCCCTAATAGGACTTAAGGTCTCTTCAACAGGAAGAAAATCGTGCTTGGTACTGGAAACTTAGCCAACTCTCCAGGGTCAATGAAGTCATGGAAGTGAAAGAGAATCCTCACCATTTCGCTAAGCTACAATGATTCCTAACTGCACTCTATGTACTTATTGTTACACAGATTCAAAGAAACTTTTCTTTGCAACAGACAGAATGTGTATACACGCACGCACACACACGCGCGCGCGCACACACACACACACACACACACACACACACAACTGGTCCAATGCAGAGAACTGATTGTGGGTGCCAGCCACAGTGGACACATTACAACACAACTCCTGTACATAGGGCTCAGGGAACACCGTGAAAGAGGGGCTGGAAAGATAGTAGGAGTCAGAGGATCAGAAAATCTGCAATGACACCGTATCTCCTAGAAATGACAGAGAAACATCAACCATGATTTCTCAACAAGATTTGAACAATGACAGCACCAGTAGACATGCTAAGGGGTAAAGAAGAAATCTCATGGTTGACGGTTCCTCTAGACAAAAACTAGGCAGCTCAGGGATGCTGAGAAAAGGAGAGTTAGTCTTTCCCAAGGTGAGCCCTAAATGGTTAATCAATACCAAGTGGTCAGCCCTGAAATTATATACACACAACAACTCAGTAGGCTGTATTTATAGATTAATGCGTATACATGTAGTAATAACAATTAAAGAACAAAAGGCCATGAATTTCAGGGGAGTGAGAATGAGTCATGAGAGGGCCTGGAAATGGTATAACTGTATTTTAATAAAAAAACTTATTTATGTTAACATCATGGTTTTAAAGTATTAAGGACATTTAAGGCTTCTTTTAACTTCTAAAAAGGCAAACACTACTAGTAATATTCAAACCAAGTTCTCAGGCTTGTCAATAATTTTTAAAAATCTCAAGGGTCCAGAGACCAAAACTTAAGAGACGTGTGTCTAAGCTAACACTGAAGGGTAATGACTCCGCATGGCTAACGTGGGCTCTTGCTCCCCATGCCTAGAAATGGCCTGCCTGTAGGAAGTGAAGGCTTTAGTTCAGTGATGACTTACTGCCTCTACACCTTCATTTACTACATGACTGAACAACCCACAAAGGCAGTGTGCTGTGAAAATAGAACATGCTCAGAGCTTCACCAGGAGACAAGATGAAGTTATGTTCAGAAAAGGCATTTCACAATGCCATCGGACCAGGTGGGCCTAAAAGTCAATAATCATTTTTTTCAACATTTGCCTTATTAAAAACTCACTGTTTTGGATACTCAGACAACTGGTATTTATTACTTCTGTACTGCTAAGTCCAGAGGAAGGCTTTAAAACTTCTTCAAGTTAAATCAGGCTTGCAAAATTCCGATCTCTAGCAAAAACAAACTACAACTGATGGATAGAACTGATTTTTAATGCAAGCCAAGGTGTAGCAATAAAGTAGAGACAGAAGGAACCCAGACCCTAAAGTTCTAACATACAGAGCTATCCTAGGATAGTTTTTCAGAATCAAGGCTAGGACGATGCAGGGGTGAGGCTCCTGAGAGGAGGAGCCATGCTGAACCCTGTACAGCTTTATTAAAAACAGAAGCAAACCAGACCAGATGTGCATTTTCATTTTTTCAACACAAAAGAAAAACAATTTAAAAATGTTATTCTCTTTCACTAAGGCCAGCAAAGAAACAATTAATTTTTGAGATGTTAACTATGTTAAAGGCAAATCTGAAATGATATTTATTTCTGAGTATAAATTGGCATAACACTTGAAAATATTTAGCAGAGGCCTAACATGTATCTTCACTGACTAAGCAATTCTAGGCTTAAAAATGGAAAAAATGTGCAATAAAATAGATATATAGGTATTTCTTCGAGTATTGTTCAAAATGCCAAAACTTGAAAACTAGAAAGAATGTAAATATACAATATTTTGGTAAAGTAAGTCCATTTGTAACCACATGATGGAGTATCACACAATATAAAAATTTAAAATTATATAAAAATTTGACAAGCAGAAGTGGTCACTATATATTTCTAAAGAAATAAGATATAAAATTGAGATACAATTTTATTTATTTAAGACACGCATGTACAAACATTTCTGAAAGGGTTTAAATATATATATATATATGTATATGTATATATGTGTGTGTATAAAATGTTAATATACATTCCACAGACTATACATACACATTTATAGACTATACATATAAATTAGTCTGTATAGTATTTATCTTTGAGTTTGAGACTGCAGATGACTGGGGTATACCGCTTGCCTTATATAGTAGATATTCTCACTTCTGTAATAATCATGAAAGTACTGATTTGAGGTAGTCATGCATTGCTAGGATACTGAATTCTGAGGATGTGGAAATGCTGCATATGCTGAAGAGGAAGGCAGTGTAGAAGAGAGATGAAGAGCATGAGCCATCACATCAGTTATCACTAGCCACATCTTTGCAGTATAGCATTACGACAACCTCCAGTTTAACAATCTGGGAAGGCATTTTCAGGAAAACCCGAAAGCACTGACTGAATATCTTCAATAGTTCAGTCAGCTCCCACGGATTCAATATTGTTGTGGGACAAGGATGTGGCTTAAAAAAAGACCTGTCTCCACAGCCTTTTTAGCTAACCTTGTGTCAATCAAGCTTTATCTAACCAACCCAAACTGGCATATTGACTTCATCTGACTGCTGCCTCCTGCCATGTGTCTGTCATTTGATGAGACCATGCCTGAAGAAGGGCCTTACAGCAGTCAGCATGAGTCTGATGTGTGGGCGGAGAAATGCAGGACCAAAATGAACACTCCACCTGCTAAGCTTTAATCTGGTGCCACCACTGCCACCAAAAACTGGCAGTGATTCCAAACAAGGGAAAAATTCTATTGCAAGTGAGAAATTTCTATGCACTCGAGCTTCGTCTACCAATAACACATTTTAAGTGCCTTGCTAGACAGTGAAATCTGGTAGTAATTATCAAACACCATGCGTGCTGTTTACAATAGAATCAGATTTCTTTTCTTTCTTTTCCCCTCCCTCTCTCTCTCTCTCTCTCTCTCTCTCTTTCTTTCTTTTTTCTTTCCTTTTCTTCCCTTTCTTTTTCTTTCCTTTTCTTTCTTTTTTTGCATGAAAAACAGAACACTGCTGAATGGTACCCAAATGCCTGCTGTATACCATGCCAACACAGCAGCTCAGCCAAAAATGTGAACGGAATGGTTTGCCAAGTAAAAGAAAACATAACAAATTGGTAATGGTTTCTATCTTGACAGAAACTGAAAATGATCCCTCAATGTGTGGCCACTCATGTGGACACATAAAAATGTCTTAGAAGCAATCATTTTCCTCAGATAACAGACCCTGACATTGCCATGCAGCAAACTGGCTGACTTTCACGTCTCAAAAAAGTGGCAACCATGACCTACAAAACAGTCTGTGAACCATGTAATTTACGCATAACACATGGGCACATGCCCTACACTCATAAAGCTTGCTCTAGCTCGTCCTGAGTATGGGACCCCTTTCCAGGACAGAATACACTTTTACGAGACAGGATCTAAGTCCTCAGAGACTCAGTGAGGCTGAGTTGGCTGATTTATGGACAGACACAATGCAGTTCCATGGGATGCAGTATAAAGGGAAGGCTAACATCAGGACAGCATGCATTCTAGAGGGTTCTGCATGGTGCCTTCATCACTAAACATATCCTCACCAGGACGCTACTTACATGAATACCAAAACTGCCGTGGAGGTGCATGCATACGGTCTGACTCTCTCCTTCAATGCTGACACTGGAAGGAAACCCAAGCCCTCCTCCTGCTGATGCTGCTCTAACTTACTTTGTCTTCTCTCCTTTACCACATTTTTTTTCCTTCAGATGGAGAACCAGCCAACATCACAGACCACTGGTCCCCCCAAAACCCATACAAGAAAATGTTCTTATTTGTTTAACTTTCTAATAAGGAGACAAATGGAACACTGATTACATGGTCAAATCCTTTAAAAAATAAGAATGACCCATTTGAAAACACTTCGTTGGTATCTGAAGATAAAGAGAACCTCAAGGCTAGGAAATCCTGAGCCAAGGGGCTAGGGAGAACCTTAGGATGTTAACTGAACTTGCCAAGTTGAAAGTAAATCTGAATCCTGTGGGTTACGAGTTTCTGGTGAAACTTGTGGGTTTTGAATGTGATGGTGACTGTTCTGTTCAATAGAAAGTGCTTAGACGGCTTATAACAAAGGTTAGGAAAACTTATGGGCATCACGCTGCTCTTACAAAACATCCATCTTGGTGAGTTAAGTGTAAATGAATCAGAAACACATGGGTCCTATTTCCTCAAAAATGCATAGATTCAACAATAAGGGAACAAGGACTTGGTGAAATGTGGGGGTGTTAGCTGACCCCCAAATAAATAGTTGAAAGATATTTTGAGACATTGAAAGAATTCAAAATAAAACTAACCTTGCCGGGCTACATAAAAACAGAATGTTTTTCTATACGCTGTGCACTTGTCTCCAGGGGTTATGAACACTCATGGAGCCTGTGCTTTTGGCACAGAGCTGTGAGAGTAGCCAGCTTCTGCCTTCAAGCCACCTTGAATTTATGCACAAACACTATATAAGTTGTAAAAACTGATTATGAGAGATCAAGGATTTATAGAGACTAACATCGTAATCCAGATCCTGCAGACACTATAAATTAATATAAGTATACAGATATTTTTCAGGGTCCAGGTAGGTACACCTTGTTCCACGCAAGTCCTTCTCACGTGGCCCTGTTGGCTAATGTTGTGCACAGTTGCAGAGTCTTACTTGTTTAAAAGTTTTCTTACCAAGAGTTTTTTATGTCTTTTAAACTGTCTGTCTAGCTCTCTTCCCTCCACCCACTAGATTTGTGACTGCTGGACAAGTCTTGCTGACTGCTTTTCTAGAGAGCGGGAGTGTTGGACAGTTTTCAAATAGGGGGGATGGTGTTGGCAGGGAGCATGGGACCATGACTCTAGGTTGGGGTGATGGCACATGGGACAGCTGAGAGGCTCCGGAGGCTGAGTCATGTGTGTAGGGGTGCTGCACTGGTTTCAATGTGCTTCAGCCAGAGTGCTGTGGGAGGTGGAGGCAGTCAGGTATGGGGGCGCCTAATGGACTGCACCTGAAGTCAACTTGAGGACAGGGGTGTGATAAGAGAAAACACCGTTTGACTGTTTTTGGTTTTTGCTTGTACCTTCTTCCCCAGAATAAGATCAAGTTCTATGTACACGACATATACAGGTCTTTTCCTTAAAAGCTGAAAAGCATCTAAAGATAAAATAAAATTAATTATGCATGTGTTCCTAGGATTCGGGAGATAAACTTGAACAGGAAGTTGGTAGGAAATATATTACTAAAATAGATGACTAAATTCTAAAATGTTTGCGGGAAAGTGTAAAAATATATTGATTTATTACCTTTTAGGGTTGTATCCTGGCTGTTTAACACAAATCTTATCATATGTAGATATGATAAGAAAGCTTGATGAGAGCATCTATTTCATGTTGTAACTGTAATGAGTACAGGGAGAGAAGGCCCGGCAGTGTTAGCGTCAAGTCTGACACAGATGCTGCAACAGGAATGTTTCCACAGTGTCTTTACTCTGAGACACTTGCTCACAGTTAATACTAAGAAATCAAAGACCTTACCAGCCTTCGTCATCTTCAACTTCTGCTTCAGCACAGTTTTCAGGCATTTCGGTGATGGCTTGAGTGAGCTTAGATTTAAACTGGCTCAGCAGTGCCAGGGTCTGAAATGACAAGGAGATGTTAAATTGTTGATAACGATCATCCAAGGAGAGATGCTTGAATTTGGTAGAAAAGAAAATATGCTGATTGGATCTAAGACAAAGGTAACTGTTGCTTTTCCCTCTTTAAACTAATAAAACAGCCTTTCAGGATACACTGACATTAGCAAATCCTGACACTGTTCTGTTTGGATCTGCACTGGCCTATTTCCTTAGAAACATCCCAGTGTTCTCTATCCCAAGATGTAAATGTGCTCAGTAGCAGACATTCTAACTCTGTAAAATACATGCTCATTGATACATTTTTAGTGCTTATCAGACAGACGAGCCAGTCACCAGCATATGTGTAATCAAATACAAACACCAAGACTAAATGCTATTCATTAACTAATTTCCAAGTTAATGGATAAGTCCATCAATCTGTCCTGTGAGTCAAATGGAAGAACATTTGTAGAAAACTCTTTCAGTCTTAGAAACTGAAGTATGCACCCTCTCAGAGTCAGCAACTCTGACCTGGGAACACAGGCTAGAAAGTGGCTTGTGCAATATCACCTACATGGACTGTGAATGCTAACATGTTAAATGTCTATCAAAAGGAGCTTGATAAATTCGGTAAAAAGCAATAAATGCATTACTGAATGGTTGTCAGAAATTATAGAAATTTTTTTGAGGCATGTTTTTGAGGAAAAGAACACCTGGATTCTTAGTTGTCTCTTAGCCTCTGTGGGTAAGAAGCAACAAGTCATACCTTTGTGATTCACATCTGGTTTCAGTCCATTCTAGAATCTGAGAGAAAACATGGGCTAGCAATGAAGTTTTCTGCTCCGGGTACTGAAGAGCTCTTTCTCATGGAGGGATGGAGCACAGCCTACCCAAAACATCAAGGGCCTCTTACTGAGTCTGGTATTTTAGATTCAACTCTAACTTCCTCATTCTTCAAGGGATGTGTGAATGCTAGCCCAACATGTGAGTGACAGGGCTGGCGGACACGGGAGCTGCTTCAGCTCCATAATCAAGCTTGAGATCATTAAGATTACAGCTCATGAAAAATCTAAGTAGTATTTACAGTCTAGTTTGAGTTCAGTAAGGAAGAGGCGTCTAAACACTTTCATGAAACAAGGCAGCTAATGCTATCAAACAGTAGAGAAAAGTAATTACTAAAACCTCAACACCGGCCATCTGAGAGCTGCCTGTGTTAGGACCTAAATATTTTTAATCTGTTTTAGAGTAGATATTCTAGAATTAAGCCCTTCAACTAATGTTAACATATAGATCAGTCCTTGTTCTTCATTTAATGCGACTCAGTAAAACAAAACAAGACAAAAACAAAAGCCCATACACTATTAATTACAACTTTTATTGTACTTAACTTATAGTAAGAAAAAAGATTACTGTAGAGATTTTGGAAAGGACAGGAACAAATAGAAATAACTATTACAGAACAGCCAACATTAACAGTTTTGGTAACTGGCATTCAAGACTTAGTATATACATGCTTGCTTATATGCCATGCATGAATACCTCCTCATGTGAGTGTCCACATCTAACTAAGCTGAAGCTTAACAGCAGCCCTATCAATGTTTTAATAGTGATCTCTTGTATAATTGGAAATACATGATTTTAAAGACTTACTTTTAATTTTATTTGTGTGTATATCTGTGTATTCACACAGTATATGCTATCTGTATGTGGGTGCCCTCAAAGGCATGGGGTCTCCTTGAAGTTGGCATCACACACAGGTGTGAGTCACTCAGCATGGGACCGGGAACTGAACTCTGGCCCTCTCCAAGAGTAGTCTGTGCTCTTAACTGGCTGGGTCATCTCTCCAGTCTGGGCATATATTTTTGAGGAAATAAATAACAATAGAACAATAAAAACAAGGAACCAGTTTTTTTTTTTAAGTAGAATGAAAATGTAAAATTTCCTAGAAAATTACACTAGCTGTGGGTTTTTCCCCATGTTGGAGTGGGAGGGCAGTTCATTTTTAGGGTCAATTATCATGCTACTGCATTTGCTTAAAACCATTAAGAACAAATAAATATCTCCTTGTTCATTCCTAGCTTGTCTTATATTTAATCATAAGGTTTTTGTCTAGGTATAGCTTAAAGCAAAAGAAGACGCAGGTCAGAAAATATTACGTAAGATTTCTTGGAGTCCTTGTATGGTGAGATAGTACCATAGTGGAGACGTTTTTGGTTGACATTTGCGGGAGAATGACTTGGAAAGCTGGCCTTCATGAAAGGAATCAATGACCAAGGACTTCCAGCATGGTTCTTAGGTACAGTTAGACTGTTCTCACATGGGGAGTGATTCTGGGTGCCTGGCCTAAGCACCCTGGGCTCAAATATCTACAACCAAGAATCTTCTAATTGGCCCCTGCTTCCAGTCTACTCATCAGTGTCCAGCTGTTGGGCTAGATGGTCCCAGAGTGCAAATGACATCATGTCACTTCCTGCTGCAGACGATTCTTTACTGCATAGAATAACCTGGTTCAAATGAGCAGACTGCAGCTTACTTTTCTATCTTGGGTTTTCTGGCTGGGTTAGTTACACACAGCGTCTTTTCTCTTTGAACGAGGGTGAAGACTTCTCATATAGACTCCTCACATACTGATCCTTCTGCCTCAAGAAAAACTGCTTCTACTTCACCTGGGTATCTTCTGGTTCATCTGTAAAGCTCAGAAAGACCTTCCTCAATTCTATGCTCACGTGTAGGCATCTGCTGCACATTTACATAGTTCTCTAGGACCTATCCTTGTGAAAATGCTCACAGCTTTTTGATGGAATTACTTACTGAATTGGCTCCCTTCTCTGATAGTTCAGGGAAGTGAGAGATCTACCTACTTACTGGCCACTGAAAACAGAGATTGGGTTCTTAACAGTTATTTGCCTTGAGGCTGGGGGCTAGGAGGGTTACTATAAGTGTAAGTGTTATGAAGAAACTTTGTGACTACATTTATAAAACAGTTTGTAGTTAGAGTAATTTAATCAAATAAGCTTTGAGTTTTAATACGCTTTTATTTTACTTGATTTTTATATCTCTAAAATGGTATATGTTCATGTAAGGTAACACCAAAAATCTTAGTTTGAGAATTTCAGAATGCCCTCCCTTAAGACTTCAAAAACGTTATGTGTTATAAGTATTTGGTCTTCATGAATACATGTGCACACGTAGTACCAGGGGAGGTCAGATCTCTTGGATCCAGAGTTAGGCATGGCATGAGCCACAGTGTGGGTGCTGGGAACTGAACAAACACTGATCCCCTGAAAGGCAGCGAGTGCTCTAAACCACAGAGGCATCGTTCTAGCTCCAGCCATATGCCTTTTCAACACAAAGGCCAACTGAGATGTTTGTTTTCTCAAGTGCCACACATCACCAGGCAAACTGGCCAGCTAGTTCTATCTTTTCTCATTCTGTAAATATTTTCAAATTACGACTTTAGAAAATTGAGAAATTTTCTTGCAACAAATGGGGAAATTAGCAGAAATCAATTTACAGAGCAGCACCCTCGTCCCAGGCAACGTGCTATTTCATGTCCAGCATGTGAGAGACTCTGTCACATGCCATGTGACGGACTGGGATGGAAGACATCCTTATATTGTCTGTGAGCTGCTGCTGCTCCAAGCTTTATCATAGGAGGTACTTCTCCCTGAAATTTCTGAGAACTCAGGGCTTTATGAAGCTCTTGTACTTGATACGAACAGACCAATTGAAATTTCAAAGTTTCAAGGTTTTTCACATACACTCGTGTGGATCTTCATGAGTGGCTGAGGTCATTGCATTCTGCTCCTGCATTTCCCTTTTCAGAAGAAGCAGCTCCTTGGAATCATGTTCAGATTGGGCTCTACCTAGCAACACTGTGAGAGAATAGAAATAAGCATCCGACTCCATAGGACTTTGGCTTTGAGTTACCTGATCCTCTCGGGAAGTTCCCTTCTTGGGCTGTTGCTTCCTCAAAGCTTCATACTTCTGCTTTTCTCGCCTGTACTCTGCAACAGGGCCATCTGGGACAGCTTCTTCCTCTGCAGAACAGGAGGATGTAGTCAGGGGCAAGGTAGCAAAAAAGGCAAGGTGGGTTAATGTACACATTCAGGACACCAAACAGGGAGCCCAAACTACGGCTTGTTTTTTCCCATTAATTAAAACAAAACAAACCCAAAACACAATCAAGTGTGATCCACCAAACTCTACTATTTTCTCCGTTACAAAGTAATAGGCACTAAATTTGTTAGCCTTTGCACTTTTTTTCTATATCGTGTCATTTTTTATTTTTCTTTTATTTTAAAAGTAATTTAGATTTTTCTAAAATTCAGCAGAACTATTTCGTATTGTTTTTACCCTTATAATATACGTTTTTAAATACTAGTGGAAGTTTCAATAATTCACCACCTTTGCCTCCACTACAGTTATAATAACAAAAGAAAACTTTAGGTTGATGGTAAATAGGAAACAAATACACCTGTCAAATTAAGTCAAGACAGTAGCAGAAGGACAAAAAATTAATTTTACGAGGTCAGAATTTAGACAAAAAATATTCACTCCCAGCAGTGCAATGAACAAACAAAACAAGCAAACAACACATGGTAACAGCATTCACAACACACATGCTTAGTGTCCCCTTGGAGGGGATCACTATATTTGCCATATATAAAATGATTCCTATAATAGATTTATAAAAATGACTTGTGAGTTCCCTGCACCCAAATCCCGTGGGGAAGAGAGTGGACCACCCAGGAGTGCAGATATCCTGAGGCCGCAGGACAGACTGCCACCTCTGCACACCTCGGCCCACAGGGAAAATGCACAGCGCCTCTTGACAGAGGGATATAGGAAGAGACAGCCACCAGTACCTGCAGTTCTGGTCTGACCCCAGGACCAAACTGATCAGGTCAAACAGCTCCCCGCACCCAAATCCCATGGGGGAGAGAAGTGTGGATACTCCTGAGAAGTCAGAGGAGAATACCCTCTGCCAATAGACCAGACACAAGAGGGAATCTCATGGTGCCAACTGTGCCCGCTGGGTGATTCCTGCCTGTGCCTAGAACTGGAAGACAGTCTCCAGGAGCACCACCACAGCTGAGAGCAGAGCACCTGTTCTCAGGAAAGGCTGAAAGAAAACAGGAAAATAGTTCTACAGGAGTGATGACATGGAGGCCTACAGCAGGGCCAAGTCACTCCCAGAAACAGGAAGACAAGCAAACACCAGAGACAACCCAATGGCTAGAGGCAAGCACAGGAACCTAATCAACAGAAATTAAGACTACTTGGCATCATCAGAGCCCAGTTCTCCCAGCAAAGAAAAGACTGGCTATCCAAACACATGAGAAAAGCAAGATTTAGATTTGAAATCACATTTTTTTGATAATGATGGAGGACTTTAAGAAAGACATAAAGAACCCCCTTCGAGAAACGCAGGAAAGCACAAGTAAACAAGTAAAAGACCTTAGAGAGGAAACACAAAAATCACGGAAAGAATTACAAGAAAACACAACCAAACAGGTGAAGGAATTGAAAATGGAAATACAAACAATAAAGAAAGCACAAAGGGAGACAGCCCAGAGATATAGAAAACCAAAGGAAGAGACAAGGAGCCGTAGACACAAGCATTACTAACAGAATACAAGAGATAGAAGAGAGAATCTCAGGGGCAGAAGACACCATAGAAAACATCGAAACAACTGTCAATGATAATGTAAAACGCAAAAAGCTCCTAGCCCAAAACATACAGGAATCCAGGGCAAAATGAGAAGATCAAACCTAAGGATAATAGGTATAGAAGAAAGTGAAGACTCCCAACTAAAGGGGCCAGTAAATATATTCAACAAAATTATAGAAGAAAACTTTCCTAACCTAAAGAAAGAGATGCCCATAAATGTACAAGAAGCCTACAGAACTCCAAATAGATTGGACCAGAAGAGAAATTCCTCCCATTACAGAATAATTAAAACAGCAAATGCACAAGACAAAGAAAGAATATTAAACGCAGTAAGGGAAAAAGGTCAAGTGACATATAAAGGCAGACTTATAAGAATTACAGCAGACTTCTCACCAGAGACTATGAAAGCCAGAAGATCCTGGACAGATGTCATACAGACTCTAAGAGAACACAAATGCCAG
Source organism: Rattus norvegicus (assembly GCF_021556685.1). Lineage (NCBI taxonomy): Eukaryota > Metazoa > Chordata > Mammalia > Rodentia > Muridae > Rattus > Rattus norvegicus. The sequence continues at coordinate 37,525,530 of NC_141535.1, forward strand.
CCGAAGTGACTGTATCCAGCTAAGCTTTCAATTAACATAGATGGAGAAACCAAGATATTCCATAACAAAACCAAATTTACACAATAATTTCTACAAATCTAGCCCTACAAAGGATAATAGATGGAAAACTCCAATACAAGGAAACTGCACCATACAAAGAGTGAGAATATAATCTCCTTGCAAATGAAACCAAAAGAGAGACACACAAACATAATTCCAGTTTTAACAATGAAAATAACAGGAAGTGAGAATGACTATTCCTTAATATCTCTCAACATCAACGGACTCAATTTCCCAATAAAAAGACATAAACTAACAGACTGGATACCTAAAGAGGATCCAGCATTTTGCTGCATGAAGGAAAAACACCTCAGAGACAAAGACAGGCACTACCTCAGAGTAAATGGCTGGAAAACAATTTTCCAAGCAAATGGCCCGAAGAAAGAAGCTGTAGTTGCCATTCTAATATCAAATAAAATTGACTTCTAGCCAAGAGTCATTAAAAAAGATAAGGAAGGACACTTCATATTCATCAAAGGAAAAGTCCACCAAGATGAACTCTCAATCCTAAATATCTATGCTCCAAATGCAAGGGCACCTACATTCATGAAAGAAACCTTACTAAAGCTCAAAGCACACATTGCACCTCAAACGATAATAGTAGGAGACTTCAACACCCCACTCTCAGTGGACAGATCATGGAAACAGAAATTAAACAGTGATGTAGAGAAACTAACAGAAGTTATGAACCAATTGGATTTAACAGATATTTATAGAACATTCCATCCTAAAACAAAAGGATATATCTTCTTCTCAGCACCTCATGGAACTTTCTCCAAAATTGACCATATAATTGGTCACAAAACAAGCCTCAACAGATACAGGAAGATAGAAACAATCCCATGCATCCTATCAAATCACCACGCATTAAGACTGCTCTTCAATAACAACAATAATAACAGAAAGGCACATAGACATGGAAGTTGAACAATGCTCTACTCAATGACAATTTGGTCAAGGAAGAAATAAAGAAAGAAATTAAAGACTTCTTAGAATATAATGAAAACGAAGATACAACATTCCCAAACTTATGGGACACAATGAAAACGGTACTAACAGGAAAAACTCATAGTTCTGAGTGCCCGCAAAAGGAAACAGGAGAGAGCATCTGTCAGCAGCTTGACAGCACACCTTAAAGCTCTAGAACAAAAAGAAATAAATAAACCCAAGAGGAGTAGAAGGCAAGAAATAATCAAACTCAGAGCTGAAATCAACCAAGTAGAAATGAAAAGTATTATACAAAGAATCAACAAAAGCAGGAGCTGGTTCTTTGAGAAAATCAACAAGATTGATAAACCCTTACTTAGCCAGACTAACCAGAGGTCACAGAGAGTGTATCCAAATTAAGAAAATCAGAAATGAAAAGGGAGACATAAGAACAGAATCTGAAGAAATTAAAAGAAAAATCATCAGATCCTACTACAAAAGCCTATATTCAACAAAACTGGAAAATCTGGAGGAAAAGGACAATTTTCCAGACAGATACCAGGTACCAAAGTTAAATTGGGAACAAACAAATCATCTAAACAACCCCATAACGCCTAAAGAAATAGAAGCAGTTATTAAAAGTCTCCCCACCAAAAAGAGTCGAAGTCCAGATGGGTTCAGTGCAGAATTCTATCAGAGCTTCATAGAAGACCTCATATCAATACTGTCCAAACTATTCCACAAAATTGAAACAGACAGAGCACTAACCAAATTCCTTCTATGAAGCCACAGTTACTATTATACCTAACAAACCACACAAAGACCCAACAAAAAAAGAGAACTTCAGACCAATTTCCCTTAGGAATATTGACGCAAAAATACTAAATAAAATTCTGGCAAACCGAATTCAAGAGCACATCAAAACGATCATCCATCATGATCACGTAGGCTACATCCCAGGCATGCAGGGATGGTTTAATATACAGAAAACCATCAACGTAATCCATTATATAAACAAACTGAAAGATAAAAACCACATGATTATTTCATTAGATGCTGAGAAAGCATTTGACAAAATTCAACACCCCTTCATGATAAAAGTCCTGGAAAGATCAGGAATTCAAGGCCCATATCTAAACATAGTAAAAGCCATATACAGCAAACCAGTAGCTAACATCAAATTAAATGGAGAAAAACTTGGAAGTAATCCCACTAAAATAAGGGACCAGACAAGGCTGCCCACTCTCTCCCTACTTATTCAATATAGTACTCAAAGTCCTAGCCGGAGCAATCAGACAACAAAAGGAGATCAAAGGGATACAAATTGGAAGGGAAGAAATCAAAATATCACTATTTGCAGATGATAGGATAGTGTACTCAAGCGACCCCAAAAGTTCCACTAGAGAACTACTTAACCTGATAAACAACTTCAGCAAAGTGGCTGGATATAAAATTAACTCAAACAAATCAGTAGCCTTCCTCTACTCAAAGGATAACAGGCTGAGAAAGAAATTAGGGAAACCACACCCTTCACAATAGTACCAAATAACGTAAAATATCTTGGTGTGACTTTAATGAAGCAAGTAAAAGATCTGTATGACAAGAACTTCAAATCTCTGAAGAAAGAAATTGAGGAAGATCTCAGAAGATGGAAAGATCTTCCATGCTCATGGATTGGCAGGATGAATATAGGAAAGATGGCCATTTTGCCAAAAGCAATCTACAGATTCAATGCAATCCCCATCAAAATTCCAACTCAATTCTTTATCAAGAGAGAAAGAGCAATTTGCAAATTCATTTGGAATAACAAAAAACCTAGGATAGCGAAAACCATACTTAACAATAACAGAACTTCTGGGGGAATCACCATCCTTGACTTCAAGCAGTATTACAGAGCAATAGTGATAAAAACTGTATGGTATTGGTACAGAGTCAGGCAGGTAGATCAGTGGAACAGAACTGAAGACCCAGAAATGAACCCACACACCTACGGTCATTGATCTTTGACAAAGGAGCTAAAACCATCCAACAGAAGAAAGATAGCATTTTCAACAAATGGAACTAGAAAATATCATCGTGAGTGAGGTAACCCAATCACAGAAAAACACACATGGTATGCACTCACTGATAAGTGGATATTAGCCCAAAAGCTTGAATTACCCAAGATACAATCCACAGACCACATGAAGCTCAAGAAGGACAACCAAAGTGTGGATGTGTCAGTCCTTCTTTAAAGGGGGAACAAAATTATATATAGGAGGGGATATGGAGGCAAAGTTTGGAGCAGAGACTGAAGGAATGGCCATTCAGAGCCTGCCCCACATGTGGCCCATATATATAGCCACCAAAACTAGATAAGATGGATGAAGCTAAGAAGTGCATGCTGACAGGAACCTGATATAGCTGTGTCCAGAGCCAGAGCATGTCAAATACAGAGGCAAATGCTAGCAGCAAACCATTGAACTGAGAATTGGATCCTCATTAGAGGAATTAGAGGAAGGACTGAAAGAGGGGCTTGCAACCCCGTAAGAACAACAATGCCAACCAACCAGAGCTCCCAGGGACTAAACCACTACCCAAAGACTATACATGGACTGACCCATGGCTCCAGCTGCAGATGTAGGAGAGGATGGCCTTGTTGGGCAGCAATGGAAGGAGAAGCCCTTGGTCCTGCTGAGGTCGGATCCCCCAGTATAGAGGAATGTAGGGGGAGGGAGTGGATGGGATCTGGAACACCCTTAGAGAAAGAGGGGAAAGGGATGGGATGGAGGCATATGTCCAGGAAACCAGGAAAGGGAATAACATTTGAAAAGTAAATAAAAAAATATCCAATAAAAGAAAAAAAAGTTAAGGTTAATTAATTTATTACCTCACCTCACTAAACAAAGAACTAGAATGTCCAGACAGTATACTTTGAGAGCAATATGCATACCTAGACTTCTGACTCTAATGGTTTAGAATTACTAATTGGTAGAAAATAAAATTACATACCATGAATTTCATTAGGTCCTTATATTTCACCTAGTATGTTTCCCACATAAAAATTAGTGACCAGCTCACCTTAATCTTCTTTAAAGTAATCATTTTATTTCATGTATATGCGTGTTTGCCTGCATAGATCTATGTGTGCTATGTGCATGCCTAGGATCTATGGAGATAGGAGAGAGTACCACATCCTGTGGAACTGGAGTAAGAAATGCTTTTGAGCAATTATTTGAGTGCTTGGAACCTAACCTGGGACCTCTGGAAAAGCAGCTGTGCTCTCAAATGCTGAGCCCATTATAGCAATTCTTAATCCAACGCTGACTTTCATTCAAAACCTTTGTTTGCCATTGGTAAACAGGTAAAATAGGTTATATAATGGATCTTTCCTATGATTAATTTCTATGAACAACCAAATCTTATCCTTTCTTGTGGTTCTAAGAGATGGGATTCATTAGGGAATTTATATAGCTAAAGAGAGGCCCATTTAGTGTGAAACATTTGTGAATATTAATTTGTACAGTAAATTACTTTTATAAGAATTAAAGATTTTAAATATTTTAGTGGGATATGTAGATAATTTTTCAGCTGTTACTGAAATGATTTTTTACAAACTTTAGTCTAGAAAATTTTTAAACTTTTATAGGAAATACCATTTCTGTAGGCTAGAATCTCTCTTTTCCAATTGACATATCTTAGTAACTAACATTTAATAGTATATTGTATTTTAATTACTTGGAGGTATATCAGAACACTTACTCCAGGTTTGGAGAGTTTATTCCATGGTTAAGAGCACTGGCTGCTCTTCTAAAGGACCTGTGCTCTTCTAAAGGACCAAGCAATCAATATGGCAGCTTAGAGCTGTCTGTAATTCTAGTTTCAAGGGATCTGATACCCCTCTTCTGGCCTCCATGGGTGTGAGGCACACAGTGGGTGCAAAAACATATGTGCAGGCAAGATGCCCAAACATGTAAAATAAAAATAAAAATAAATTTAAAAACCAAAACGCCCTTCTGGGTGGTGGTGGCATACACCTCTGGCACTCGAGAGGCAGAGGCAGACAGATCTGTGGGTTCAGGACCAGTCTAGTTTACAAAGCAAGTTCCAGAACAGCCAGGACTACACAGAGAAACCCTGTAGGATGATGTCACAGGTGAGGCAGGTACAGGATAGAAGGAGGCCTGTCATTGGAGGAGAAGGAAGGATGGGCGGAAGAGAAGTTTGAAGGAAGAGGAGGAGACTAAGGGAGAGAAAGGAGAAGAGGAGACGGAGAGAGGGGAGAAGCCATGGCAGGTGATGTTAAGATTCTGCTCTGTGTATTTACAGGCTGTTATTAATGTTCTCAAGGGATAGATGGTACCGGGCTTTGTATGTTTAAGTGGGCAATTATTTCTTACCAATTGGATCTAAGATTATTGTGTTGTGTGTTCTTTTATGTGAGGGTTTGAGTGTAGGAAAGTGTGCAGCTGGGCTGTGTTTCTGCCAAGATATCTAGCAGATATCTGGGCGCCGAGGTGCAGAACAAGCTGGGGAAAAAGACACTGTTACTCTTTTCTATTTTATATATTTTTACAACAACAAAACCCTGTGTTGAAAAACAAAACAAATAAAAAACTAATCCCACATGCAGGCATACAGACACAAAGCAGTATCAAGTTGCCCTTCATAAGTACTGTAAAGCACATGTTTCTACTTTATAACTGTGAGAAAATTATCACAAATAACAATCAGACTGAACCAGAGTGCAGTACCAGAGTGTGTCCCTGCTAACATTGACTGTTCTGGAAATATTGTGGATTAGTAAGACCACCCTTAGAACTGCGTGGCCCAGCCATCTGCTTTGCCCTAACCTCAGTATCAGGTGATTCATCAGTTTTTACCAGACCACCCGTAAATAAATAGTAAGCAGAGGGGTACTTTCTTAGCTCTGTGGAGTATAGTGAGCATATTATTTAAAATGCAAATTAAATTGAAGTAAATGACCAATCAAGCACCAAGAACTTCCAGAATGCATTCAAGTGGTCAAACCCAAAGTTGAGTACAGATGGAAACTGTAACTTCTGTGCCACCAAAGAGTCTATGGGTCCTTCTAGAACATTCTAGAGGATGGGGTATGGGGTGAGTGAAGCATTTACACCTGTGTTAGGGAACAGTCTATGATTTACCTATTTAACCCTAAGGTTCCCAAGCATTCACATTCTTCATTTTCAGTACCAAACCCAGTCAAAGTCAAAATGCTTTTACTTATGACTAGAGGCTTAAAAGTGTGGATTTTACAGTGTCCCTCTTTGGAAGCCAAAAGCCGTAGTCAAGATAAGATTACAGTCCAAGACTATGTTGGGTGCCACTTGGTTTAAGGACTGGGGGATAGGGTGGTATTCCAGCATTCTGTGTAGTTGCAGTGTGGCTGTTGACCGTTGTGCAGTGTGACTGACCTGTCAGCTGTCAGTAGGAAAGTAGCAGTTGGAACCATAAAAAGAAAGCATTCCCTGCACTAGAATGTTACACACAGTTTCAGACATGGCTGGGAAGCTCAGTCTCTTGCATCACTAGGAATCATGATGGAGAAAAGTGTAACCCCTCTCTCAAATACTGTGTCACTGTCATAGATGGCACTCAATTAGTGCAAAAATTAACACTTAGAATATGAGCATGCTGTGGAGTGCCATTCAGGTGTACACAGGATTACCCAACAGCTGGATGTATTTGGTAAATGACATGAGAGACTGTACACAGAATAATTCCCTTGTGTGAACTTCTAGAATGCAGAACTATAATTGAGAAAAAAAGACTGATGTCTTAAGGCAGACAGACTGCTATTGGAGAAGTGCAGATACTTTTTAAGGTCAAAGACCTATTATGCATCCTGATTGCAGTAGAAAAACATATTATAAGCAATACCAGGGTGGTTATAGTCTATTCTCTGGATGAATTTCATTGTATATAAAATATCCCTCGATATGGCTTATTCAAAATTTTTGTCATTACCAGATTCCAAAATCAGGTTAGTACTATTCTGTAAATTGTTTGAAGGCTTTTACTATAGCCAACACTGCTGTAGAATTTTCATGCTTTTTTAAATTCACTTTACATCTCACTCATTGTCCCCCCACCCCAGTCACCTCCTCTCAGAATCCTCCCTCCATCCCCCTCCTCTTCCCCTGTGAAAGGGTGTCATCCCTTCCCAGGTATATGCCCCCACCCCCGCCCCAGCCCAAGAACATCAAGTCTCTGTGAATCTAGGCACTCCCTCTCCCACTGAGGTCAGACAAGGCAGTCCAGCTAGAAGAGCACATCCCACTGACAGGTAACAGCTTTTCAGACAGCCTCTGCTCCAGTTGTTCGGGACCCACATGAAGACCAAGCTGCTCATCTGCTATATATGTGTGGGGAGGCCTAGGTCCAGCCCAGGTATGCTCTTTGGTTGGTGGTTCAGACTCTGAGAGCCCCAAAGGTCCAGTCCAGGTTAGTTGACTCTGTTGGTCTTCATATAGAGTTCCTATCACCTTCAGGGCTGCAATCCTTCCATGTATTTTTATATACCTAAATTTATCTAATGCTGGCTTTTAAATTGTGATTCATAAGGCTTCTTTGTTGCACAATTTACATACATATATATATATATATGCATACATATATATGCATGCTGAAGCTGGATGTGTTAAGAAGCCTCTATAATTCTACACCCCTAGAGAAGCTGAAGCAGATCTTAAATTTTGAGGGCAACCTGGGTTACATAGTAAGACCTTCCATATTTAAATTTTTCTAAAGTTTATTTTGTAAATACTCCTCAAAAGTGTAATCAAGGGATTGACCCTCACTAAAAGAGATTATGCACAAAGGACTGCATGTTAAAGTCTCTCAAACAAACATGACTGATTATGAACTTGACTCAGATGTAGCAATGGTGGCTCAACAGGTCTGTCACTACTTGTTTATTTTAAAGTTCTCACCTCAAAGGGTGTCAGTGCCTCGAAGCTCAAAGTAAGGACTTGTCTTTTGTATTTAGCACTAGATGTTCTGACGATATTTGTTAGCATTCAAACTTCACAAAATTCTGCCATAGAAGACATCAGAAAATGGATTAACAGACTCCCTAACATGGTGGAGCAGAATCTCCCAGATGGCCGGGTAGCTCTGCTCCAGCACTGTGGGTCTGGGGCCAGACTGACCTGCCACCTTTTCATTTCCCCTTCTCCAGTTTCATTATTCCCTCTCTTCACTTATTTCATTATTTATCAACATGATCCCCTGCCAAGCTCTGCTCTAAGTGCTGGGGAAATATGACTTTTCCTTAAGGATTTCAGTGTCCCCTAGTCGGAAAGGACAAGTAAACAGTAAATTACCATAAAGTCTGCTAAGTGCTAAGGGGCAGTCTGGGAGCTCAGGGGAACATCCTGACCAGACTCTGTAACCAGAAAGGCTGCCTGGACCAAGTGCCAGCCAGGCTGAGACCTACAGAGTGAACAGGAACTAGGCAGGGAAATTAATTGGGGCATGAAGAGATGTTTTTAGTATTCTTAATACAAAAGAACAACAGAAGGTAGGGAGTCGAGAGAGCAAGCCTCAAAGAGGAAAAGAAAACACTTTGAGATAGAATAAAGAAGTGGGATACCAGGCTAGAAGGAGTGGGATACCAGGTTGGGAAGGAATGCTTTCCGGACAGGGTGTGAGTAGCTGATTGGTAGAGCATGCACTTGGCAGGTATGAGCCCCAGCTCACAGCAGGTATGAGGTGCTGTGTGTGAGCCTCAGCTCACAAGGTGGGGTTGATTGCTAAAGGCACATCCAGGTGCTAGATCCCCTAATAGTGCAAGTGCAGCTGTTACATGAGCACAAGACTGACAGTCAAGGATGTAATTCAAGGGAAAATGTGCAAATAATCTTTTTTTTTTGAAGGTTTTTTTTTTTGTTTTTGTTTTTGTTTAGCCTGTTTCCATTGTTTTTTTTTAATTTTTTATTATATATTTCTTTACTTACATTTCAAAGGTTATTCCCCTTCCCAATTTCCTATCCATAATCCCCCATTCCTGCCCCTCCCCCTTCTCCATACGGGTATTCCCCCTATACATCGCCCTTATTGCCCTCCCCCATATTCCCCTGGTCTGGAGGTCCAACCTTGGCAGGCCCAAGGGCTTCCCCTTCCACTGGTGCCCCAACAAGGCTATTCTCTGCTACATATGCAGTTGGAGCCCTGGGTCAGTCCATGTATAGTCTTTGGGTAGTGGTTTAGTCCCTGGAAGCTCTGGTTGGATGGCATTGTTGTTTTTCTGGGGTTGCAAGCTCCTTCAACTCTTTCAATCCTTCCTCTAATTCCCCCCAAGGAGGTCCTATCCTCAGTTCCGGTGTTTTGCTGCTAGCATTGACCTCTGTATTGGACATGCTCTGGATGTGTCTCTCAGGAGAGATCTATATCCAGTTTCTTTCCGTGTGCAGTTTTTAGCTTCATCAATCTTATCTAGTTTGGGTGGCTGTATATATATATATATATATATATATATATATATATATATATATATATATATGGGCCACATGTGTGCCAGGCTCTGAATGGCCATCCCTTGAGTTGCTGCTCTAAACTTTGCTTCCATATCCCCTCCTATGAATATTTTCCCCCTTATAAGAAGGAGTGGGAGCATCTGCATTTTAGTCATCCTTCTTCTTGAGCTTCCTGTGGTCTGTGGATTGCATCTTGGGTAATTTGAGCTTTTTGGCTAATATCCACTTATCAATGAGTTCATACCAAGTGTGTTTTTCCGTGATTGAGTGACCTCACTCAGGATATTTTCTAGTTTATTCCATTTGCCTATGAATTTCATAAAGTCATTGTTTTTGATAGCTGAGTAGTACTTCATTGTGTAGATGTACCATATTTTCTGTATCCATTCTTGTGTGGGAGGGCATCTGGGTTCTTTCCAGCTTCTGGCTATTATAAATAAGGCTGCTATGAACATAGTGGAGCATGTGTCCTTGTTATACGTTGGAGCATCTTTTGGGTATTTGCCCAGGAGAGGTATAGCTGGGTCCTCAGGTAGTTCAATGTCCAATTTTCTGAGGAACTGCCAGACTGATTTCCAGAGTGGCTGTACAAGTCTGCAATCCTACCAACAATGGAGGAGTGTTCCTCATTCTTCACATCCTCACCAGCATCTGCTGTCACCTGAGTTTTTTATCTTAGCCACTCTGACAGGTACGAGGTGGAATCTGAGGGTTGTTTTGATTTGCATTTCCCTGATGACTAAGGATGTTGAACAGTTCTTTAGGTACTTCTTCTTAGCCATTTAATATTCTTAAGTTGAGAATTCTTTGTTTAGCTCTGTACCCCATTTTTAATAGGGTTATTTGGCTCTCTGGAGTCCAACTTCTTGAGTTCTTTGTATATTTTGGATATTAGCTCTTTTTCAGATGTAGGATGGATAAAGATCTTTTCCCAATCTGTTGGTTGTCCTAATGACAGTGTCCTTTGCCTTATAGAAGCTTTGCAGTTTTATGAGGTCCCATTGGTCGATTCTTGATCTTAGAGCATAAGCCATTGATGTTCTCTTCAGAAAATTTTCTCCAGTGCCCGTGTGTTCGAGATTCTTCTCCACTTTTTCTTCTATTAGTTTGAGTGTATCTGGTTTGATGTGAAGGTCCTTGATCCACTTGAACTTAAACTTTGTACAGGGTGATAAGAATGGGTCCATTTGCATTCTTCTACATGCTGACCTCCACTCCAGTTGAACCAGCACCATTTGTTGAAAATGCTGTCTTTTTTCCATTGGATGGTTTTAGCTTCTTTGTCAAAGATCAAGTGACCATAGGTGTGTGGGTTCATTTCTGGGTTTCAATTCTATTCCAGTGATCTATCTGTCTTTGTACCAATACCACACAGTTTTGTTTTTTTTTTAAATCACTATTGCTCTGTAATACTGCTTGAGGTCAGGGATGGTGATTCCCCAAGAAGTTCTTTTACTGTTGAGGATAGTTTTCACTGTCCTGATTTTTTTGTTATTCCAAATGAATTTGCAAATTGCTCTTTCTATCTCGATAAAGAATTGAGTTGGAATTTTGATGGGGATTGCATTGAATCTGTAGATTGCTTTTGGCAAAATGGCCATTTTTACTATATTAATCCTGCCAATCCATGAGCATGGGAGGTCTTTCCATCTTCTGAGGTCTTCTTCAATTTCTTTCTTCCGAGACGTGAAGTTCTTGCCATACACATCTGTCACTTGCTTGGTTACAGTCACATGGAGATATTTTATGTTATTTGGGACTATTGTGAAGGGTGTCATTTCTTAAGTTCTTTCTCAGCTTGTTCATCCTTTGAGTAGAGGAAGGTTACTACTTTGAGAATTAACTTTAACCTTGACTTAAGGATGTCTTTTCTTTTTGCTTTAATGTTTAGTCAGAACGATTAGTAGGCAAAAGGTTTGAGACTGGTTGCAGGGTCTGGAGGCTTCACTAGGTATGACACCAGGATGAAGCCTCATCAGATTCCATCGGAACCAAATGAAAATCGTAATTCAAACACATCTACAAGGTAAACTGAGCTAAAGTAAAAGGAGTCTTCTACACTAATGTAACTATGTTCATCTTTTTTTAACTTATTCACTCCCTAAAAGGTGTGGTGTGGTGTGTGTGTGTGTGTGTGTGTGTGTGGTGTGTGTGTGTGTGTGTGTGATGTGTGTGTGTGAGTGGGTGCATGTGTGTGGTATGTGTCTGTGCATGTGTGTGTGTGTGTGTGAGTGGGTGTGTGTGTGTGTGTGGGTGCATGTGTGTGGTGTGTGTCTGTGCATGTGTGTGTGTGTGTGTGGTGTGTGTGTGTGTGATGTGTGTGTGAGTGGGTGCATGTGTGTGGTGTGTGTCTGTGCATTTGTGTGTGTGTATGATGTGTGTGTGTGAGTGGGTGCATGTGCGTGGTGTGTATATTTGTGTGTGTGTATGTGTGAGTGGGTGCATGTGTGTGTGTGTGTGTGGTGTGTGTGTGTGGTGTGTGTGTGTGTGGTGTGTGTGTGGTGTGGTGTGTGTGTGTGAGTGGGTGCATGTGTGTGGTGTGTGTATGTGTGTGTGTGTTATGAATGCTCATATATCTCTTGAACATTTACTTGTCATGTTTTCAGTTTTCATAAGTAAACTGATTACTTTCCTTACTTATTTTAATTCATCAATTCTGTTTAGTTGTAGCTAATCAGTTTTGAAGCACTTCCTTGTTGCTGACTTTAATAGATTTATTTTTTAATTTATAGAATTAAAGTTGTATTTGGAGCGTTTTCAAATTCTTTGCTTTTTTTCCTAACTGTACTCATTTGCTGTGCTTTTTATCCTCAATAGTCTCTCCAGTTATTAAAACATACTTGTGTCTTTCAGAGTCTTCTTGGAATCCTTTGGGTATGCCTCTGGCCTTTGCCTACAGAGGCCAGTTTTTGTGTTTCTGTGTTTATTTCATTCACATATGTATTTTTGTCATATTCCACAGGAAATTTTTGGCATACAAACTGCATAAAGGTTCCCTTGCATTTGTTTCTCAAAAACAACCAAGACATTCTTATTGGCCCAGGGGCCATCATTTTCCCATTCTGATTTAGCATTCCTACTCCACATAGGTGGTCAGACTTTATGATCATTTATAATCATGTGACTGGATGCTTAGCATCTTGCTTTTTAAAAAGAGAGACTCCCCCTCCCTTTTTCCTTCCTTCCATAGTTTTGAAAAAAATGCTAAGCTCCCCCCTTCCTGGCAAGATGGACAGTTTTTCTGGCTCTAACTCAAGACTGCGTATATGAGATTAAAGCTTCAACTTCTAGCTGTTCGCTCCAGCTTGCTCCCTTCGTATTCAGGTCACATGTGCCTTGTTTCTGGTGTGGAGTACTCGTTCCTTTTTGTCTCTGCTTTCTCCACCCTCCTCATGAGCACGCACAATTGCCCAGGTACGTGAATGGGCTTGGGCTGCCTTTATCTAGCACTCCGTATGTTTATAGGAGAATGGAGTACGGTAGCTGTCAGATCAGGAAGAAGGACATTTGTCTTTCATACATTTGACTTCTCCTGTACAAACTAAAACTGATTAAGCAACTGGATGTCTCTAGTAGTTTAAAACTGGACAATAAAATACATAAGAATTAAAAAACATTTGTTTCCAGAAGTAGTCTATGTTTTATTAAGTGCCTTATGAATCTCAACTTACATTGGATTGTGATTCAGTAATACAATATGACTAATCATCAACCAAAATCTTTCTATACTCAAGTACATATACTCGAAATGGGAGTTAAGAGAAGAAAGAGAACATTTATAGAAGGCCTGCAGCATGTTAGGCACCAAACTGAGGTGGTTTTGACTTCATGTACCTAATACTCAAAGAGATGCTTTGAAAGGAAAGTGAAGTACCCCACAACATATGTGAAAATAGTAAGAAATAAAGCTACTTACTATAATGTTAGCACCAGCATTTGGATTCATATGTAGAATACCACTATATCTCCTGTTATAGCATTAGAATAAGAATGTAACTGTATTAGCTAGCTCCCTATGAGACAAAGGCAGTCCAGGTTCTTGACAGGGCTCAGGGAGCATCACCAGAACCATGCCCTCACACCTTGAGTACCAGAGCCAGACAGCAAGCAGAGACCTCTTTCAGTCTAAGTTCTAAGCTTATAGATGATGCAACTAAGTGCTAAGTGAGTAAAGTTACTCAGTGTTCCATGGGAGTCACAGCCACGACTTATGACCCAACTATAATAAGAGGAGAGAAATACTATCGTTTTTACCTGTTACAGAGAACGTCCTTATCCCTCTCTCTATAAACTAGTGAGTAAATGTAACCTTCTTTTCCATTTGAATTTCTTGTCTACCTAGCAAATAAACTCATGCTATCAACCTATAAACTTCATTCTAGAGATAAAAGAGTTTATATCTTCTATGGCTCTGGGACCAGAACTCAAGGAGCTAGCAGCTCTGTCCACAAGTAACAAACACATACATTAAACAAAGCAAGCAAGCAATGGCTTATATATGCTGAAAGCCTACTTACAGAATGGTTTTAAGTGGCTCTGGATCCATCACCTTAAAGAATATTTTGTTAAATTTCCATAATAAATAAACCCTTTTTGTAACTGAAGGTGATACAATAACACTAGTAAACATATTTGAATAGCCAAAGGGACAGAGTCCACTAATGTGTAACTGTGTTTATCATATAGTCTGGAAATGACAAAATATTTTTCATCAAAATTTTAATTTATCAGAACTTAAATCCAGGAAGAGTGTCACACTTAAAAATAAGTAACATGATAATAAACATTTAAAGTAAATACTTACTATGTGCCAAACACTAGTAAGTGAATTACAACCAACAACTGTATAAAAAAGGCATGCTATTAATCCCATTTTGTTGATTGGTACATTAAGGTAACAAAGGGTTAAATCATGTATCTCATAGATGGATGGGAGTGCAGTATATTACAGCTATGTACTCTGGCTCCAAAATAATGAACTTTTAAATATCTTAGTTGTTAGAGAAAGAGAGAAACAAAAAGAAAAGGAAAGTTGTAATTGAACATGCCAAGGCATGAGGTAACACAACCATATCCAGTAAATAAAATGGATATAAAAAGAGGCCCCATACTCCCCTCTAGTTTCAAAGATATGGCTGCATGGACAGTGAATGAGTACAAGAGGGTGCCACATAGTAGGTTTCCTCAAATGATTCCTGTCCGCAAACCCTTTTCACGGTTGTTCCTACATTGCCCCTAATCTCAGCTCCCCTGTGCTCACACCTTTAACACAGACCGTAAGTCCAAGGGGCACAGTATGATAACTGCTTTTGTCTGGAGCGTTTCAGGTGTAAATTCACAGCCTGTCCCTAGCCTTGCATAGGCCTTGTATTGTATTATGTGGACAGTAAACAGTAATAGCAACAGGGACAAATGATCATTTGAAGGTATCAAATTACAACAATGTCTACAGTCATCTTTCCTTTTGCTGGACAGAATGGGTCTTTGAGGACTGTTCAAGGTCCTAGAGTCCCAGAATATATAGACTTTTTCAATAGGCAGTTGATTAATTATATCGAGTTATAAGGATATATCTATCAGATTTATGACTCTTGTTAAATTGATAGTCAACTTGAAGCAGTTATCACTGATAAATGCCTATGGCACCAGGTCTTGTGGGTACAAACTGCAGGAGTTGCAACCATTCACCATCTTCACCTTCTCCCTTAGGAAGCTGCTGGGAACAAAAGACACAGTTCTCCCACCCGGCCACACGCCCTTTCTTTTGAAATCTGTCATGGCAATAATTATAATAGAAAGTGTCTGTGATATCTAAATGACTGTACAATGCAATCCACAATTTACCATTTTTCATAAAAAGTCACATAATATTTATCACACAACCACAATATAAATCCTTACTTTGTCTAAAGGATACATGTCAGGATTATGATAAAAATAATTGAATAAGAAGTAGTATCTTCTATATATACACAAACATTCACAAAAACTAGACAGAGAAACCTAAAATGTTTACTTTATTATGAGTAAAACTTCATTTTGGCAATTTCCAGAGCCTGGGATTTTTTGTCTTCATTTTTTGGAGCACCATCCAGGGTATTTTTATGTAAAAATAAAATAATACTGGCTCCATCTGGTGGTCAATAAGCCTCCAGTTTCATAAAATTCAGTCAAAGTGTTCAGGGGTTACTGAAAATGTATCTCAGAGTTGAGAGTAACCAAGTTTAATCCCATCTTACTTAGATAGAAGTGTTATTTTTTTTCCTCTATACTTAGCCTCATAGCTTCATATTACTAAGGGGTTTACGGTAATTCTTAAATAACACAGAATGTTTTTCCTGTGTTTTTCTTTCAGCTAATCTGAGAAATGTGTAGGATAGCAAGTTTCTGGGAACAATACAGTTAAAATTTACCCTGATTCTTAGATTGGATTCCAACTGGACTATAAAGTATAAAAATACCCACTGACTCCAGCTGCATTTCCCATCAGACACTTGCACAACAGTAGCCTGTGGGAGGGAGCTCAGATCTAGGCGTTCTGTGCATCTACGTTATATTAAAGCCTCATCTTGGTTTTTAAATGATGTGTCAGAGGACTGTTTGCAGAGCAACATGAAACATCAGTGTTAATAGTTGTTAGGACTCTGCTAATTTTACAGATGGAGAAAACGAAGTTCAAAGAAGTCAAATGCACTAAATTGCAAGTTCTGGAAACCACGTAACTTGTTTTTGTTACATTTATTTATCTTACATGTTTGTGTATGTGAGTGCTGTGCCATGTTGCATGGGTAAAGGTCAGAGGACAACTTGCAGGGTTGATTCTGTTCTTCCCATGAAAGTCAAGGTCTTGCTTTGGTAGCAAACACCTTTACCCACAGACCCTCTCTCTGTCCTCCCTTATTTGTGAGACAGGGTCTGACTGAACCAGCTGCTCAGTGATCTGGCTGTAGGGATCAGCCTGTGTCTGCCCCTCAATGCTGTGGGTTACAGGCATGGTCAGCCATGTCTGGCTTACCACTAAGCTGTCTTTCCACCCGAGATGAAGTTTTCTAACGGCTGATGCCTCCATTCTACATCCAGTTCCGTGTGTACTTCCTCTCTGCAGGGAATACTCACTGTAGATACTTTTTCTTTTGGTTTGGGTTTTTGAAACAGCATTTGTCTGTGTTGCTCCGGTTGTCCTGGAACTGAGAGATCTTGCCTGACTCTGTTGGTGGTTGATCTCGGGCACTGTACATTCAGTTGCTGATTTCTGTGTACAGTCTGGGTGCTACATTATCATGATTATTGAATGATCTCCTGTATTGACATTGTGTAAAGAATGCTTCCTGATTTTCTCTAATTGGTTAAAAAAGAGCTGATCAGCCTATGGCTGGATAGAGAAGATGGGAAAGCTAGACTTCTGATTCCAGTCGGGGTCCCAGGGAGACAGATCACGGGAAGAGACCAAGAGGTGGCCATGAGGGTCCAGGAGGAGTCAAGGTGAGAAGGTGCCAAGGGAGTTTCTATGAGGACACACATGGACCAGAGGGAGCCAGGGCAACACGCACATTGAAGGCAAAGCTGTGGTTAGGAAGTAGATAGCTCAGAGGGTTAGAATAGATGACTCTCTGCCCAGCCATAACATGCTTAAAGCTTGTTAATAAACTCAGGAGGTCTTTGTGTCAATTACTGTGGACTAGAACGGGACCAGACACAGCAGCCATGCTTACATTACAGCCAGCACCTATGTGTGGGCCTAAAGGCCTGCACTGCTGCATCTAGCAGTCACTGCAGTCGCTCTCAACAGAGCGAGCACGATCGCTCACAAAATGGAGTGCGTCCTTGGCATTTTAAACAGCATCTAGGATTGGGCTGGAGGAATGGCTCAGTAGTTAAACAAGCGTTTGTTGCTCTTTCAAAAGACTCAAATTCAGCTCACAGGACCCAAGTTGGATGGCATAAAACCACCGGTAACTTCAGTTTCAGGGGATAAGAAGCTTGCGTCTGGCCTCTGTGCCTGCATGCACATGCACACATGCACACACAGGCTAAGAATACATTTCAAAGACATTCTCTAAGCACCTTCCTTCCTTCCTTCCTTCCTTCCTTCCTTCCTTCCTTCCTTCTCCCTCCCCCCTCTTTCTTTTTACTTAATTTCCTGTAATGTGCTAGATTAAAAATATTTTAAAGGGTTGGTGATTTAGCTCAGTGGCAGAGCGCTTGCCTAGGAAGCACAAGGCCCTGGGTTCGGTCCCCAGCTCCGAAAAAAAGAACCAAAAAAAAAAAAATTTTTAAAAATCTCACTTATCTAAATACAGAATTTTGCCACCCCCCCCCCCCCGATCTTATTAATTCGTGGTGTTTATAATTCAAGTAACAGCTATTTTGTTAACAACTTATAGTCATAACAGCGCTTAATTGAGACTACAAAATATCATACTAAAATATATTTAAATTAATTTAGGTTATATTACAAAATAGGGAAAGCAGGGTAAGGGTGGTGGAGGCTTAGTCAGGCGATGTCCTAGGTCAAGGTCAGTCTTGAATACATAGAGAAATCTTGTCTTAGAATTCAAGGGTTGGGAATGATAATTGACCTGCATATACAAGGTCCTGAGTTTAAATCCCCAGTACTGAAGAGAGAATGCAAATCAGTAAGAATGGATCCTAAACAAAGGATATTAATTTGGTTTTATTCATTAGTAAATAATGAATTTACCCTTTTATCCTATCTGATAAGTAGCCCTTTCTCAGATTTCTCCTTTCTTAATGATTCTAAGAATACAAATGATTGTTAAGGGTTACTAGGAATTATGGGGAGATGGCAATAGCTTTCTAGTGAGGGATCAGCTTTCTATGTACCAGCTATGTTTATTGCTCCTGTTCAATTCACATTCTCATTCACAGAAGCTGACTGATGTTCCCACAGAGCACACTTTACACTTCTCCAGATGGTGTGATCCACAATTCTCTGACAGTAACTCTATGTTACCCTCCTATTCTGGATGGGGAAACTACAAATTATGTATTTATTATTGTAGAAATAATGGAAAAAAACAAACTCCAACTAACCAACCCCCAAATCAAAAACAAACAAAGCCCTTAAGTTCAAAATAAAAATATTTCTGAAGCAAACCAGGTAAACTAAAAAGATTAGCTAATTAAACTACCTGTATTTATGATCTTATACCAGCCAGCTAAACACTGTAGAACATGTATGATTTTAGTAGTACTTAAATAAAGGCTCTACTACTTCTTTAAAATAATGAATGCATGAGATAACATTCTCCAAATAGTTGTAAGAGTTTATATTAATCCTTAAAATACTTGCAAGTAAGGTGTACCAGGGCACTCACTATTCCTGCTCTGTAACTGGAGAAACCAAAGCAGTAAGTTTTCTAAAGTACAACAACTACCATGGCAGCACCCCTTTTAGGACCTGAGGTGAGTGGGACACAGTGTGCTTTCCCACCTCACCTCATTCTGCAGCAGTAGAAGGGGCATTCTTATCCCTATTTCTCACCTCAGGAAGCAGAGGTGCAGAGAGGTTAAGTCTCTTGCTTCAGGTTATAGGGCAAAGTTACAGATGTGAGGGCAAGGGTTTGAAATCTGGGCTTTCAGACTTCAAAGCCCACTGTTTTTCTATCCTGTCACAAAGCAAACTAGTTAGGGTGGGTGGGGGAGGTGATTGTGTGCATGGGAGGAAGAAAAACAGAGCTAGCTCCTGCCATGAAAGTTCATCCACTGGACAAGGAGTAAGGCACAATCAATCAACTGAGGCAGAAGTAATAATACAAGCGATTTTGAGGGAGCTTTTGGGAAATCCACAGAGTTGAGTGAGTGAAACCCAGATAGAGTTGAGGCAGCAAAATGGCCTGGTAGAAGAAACACAGTTAGCCACAGTGGATGCGAGAGACACCAGAACCACCTCTGTGTGAGAACAACTCAGTGCAAGACGCACGTGAGGAAGACAGGGGACTCATTCTTAGAAATGCAAGAATGGATGGATAGGGTGAGGAGATACCACAGACGTGGGGTCATCAAAGTGCTCCACCGAGGGACTGAAGCCCGCTAAGAGGTCGGTGGTCACACTTCTCAAGCTCATTCTTAAGTGTGCCTGAGTCCTTTATAAAACCCCAGAATGTTTTAAAGGCTTTTTGTTAATTATATTACTAGCTTGAGGTAATCAATGGGATTACATTTCCAAGTTTGGTACCCACAATTCTCTTCATCAGTTGTTTAGTCTTAAGACAGTGCAGAGAAAAGGAGTGGGGGGAGGGAGGGTTGGGGGAGCAAAAGAAAAAAATACATAGAGCTTTTAAACTTTGGAATTTTCTTCTAACTACTTTAGGTAAAGCTATTTTTTCCCCCGTTTTTTTTTTCCCCCAAGAATACTACAATCTAAATAGGAAAATGCATCTGACTTTTACAACAGCAGTCAGTTGTTGTTTTTGGCTGTTTTACTATGTCAGAATAAGGTTATCTGCTGTGACTGTGTTTTCTTCCTATGAACCCAGGTTATTTGCTCTGTTTTTCCCTGTTCTCCAGAGTCAGCAACAGCTCTACCAAATTAAACTGTGAGATGGAGTGAGGGTAGGAGACCGTCAGCAAACTGCTTCCTCTGATAAGTGACTGTAAAATGGTCTTTCTGGAACTGGTTCTTGGAGGCTGGGTGGAGCAGAGGCCTTTGCTCAGCTTGAGCCTGACACCATGCACTGCATGCAGCTTGTGGAGCCCACCGTCCAGCAATAGGTCCTGTTGTTTGTGCTTCATTTCCTTTTTAATGGAAACAGTGCTTTGTACCCTACAGTGGAAAGGGCACTGAATAAAACTTCTGACTCCCAAAGTGCACTGAGTAAGTTAGGGTAGGCACTAAGTATCTTTAATGCTTTGGATTCTTCATTTGCTAGGTGGAAACTCTCCTTGGTTAAATTTCTTCTCAGGATTGGTAAGAATTAACTGTAATGAAGTCTGTGGCAGGCCTCTGTACAGTGTTCATGTTATATAAATATGAAGTATGATTATTTGGCAATGAGTAATAGGCAGTGTATTTTATTTTACATCTATAAGCAATTTTATAGTTATAACTCCTTTCAAATAATTAAACCACACTTGAAGAAGAAAGCAGATATGATTTTTCATTTCAGTAACATACACATTTGAATAAAATATATTTCTGAATATTTAATCCTATTGTCAAGTCTGAAAGGGAGAAATGTTAAAAATTCTTTTCTGAAACGGTCAAAACTTAACTTATGTTTCCTATTCATTTGGATGCTCTGATGCAGAACAGCCTCCCTTTGGGTCTATCTATACTTCTGAATTTGCTCAGAGGCCAAACAGTATTTGCCGGCACACTGTCTGGGGCAACAGGTTCCACCACTCCCACTTCTGTTTACAAGCTGCAGGTGGGGAGTGGCTGCACTAGGAAGTCCACGGTGTTCCACTGGGAGATCCATCCCATCAGTAAAAGCTGGAAACTGGAAAAGTAGTTGACAGCTGAATGATCTTCACTCTGGGGTCACCATAGGTGAGCTTCTTAAGGCAAAGACTGTTTCTTTTTCAGTAATTTATGTTGAGAATCCAAACAGTGCTCAGTTACCTTGTCCTTGATACAGTCTGTCTGAGTAAATGAATGTTCTAAAAAGGGAAAGTAACTGTTTAGTGAAAATGTATCTTAGGATGAGGATTGCAAGACAGTGGAGAACTAGGTACACAGTGAGAATTTGGAGGCCCAGCTCTTTAGGAAACAGCAACAGGAGGTCAACAGGAGCAAAAGTGTGAGGCTTCATGCAGGGGAGATAAGGGGGTGGGGGTGTGAGGAGAGGAAAGAGTGGAGAGATGGTTTAACTGCTCTTGGTCCTGAGCCTCGAACCTTGAAGAGCTGCACTCATCAAGTGCCCTCTTAGGCTTGTTTTTTCCAGGTATTTCTTAGGAAATTCTAAAAACTAGATGGTTGGGCAGGGAGAAGATCAACCAAAATTAAGGGTGCACTAAAAATTTTAAAAAGAATCCTGATAGTGGGTGGCCTAATAAAAATTAACAAATTTCAATCAATCAATCTCTCCCTCCACCCCTCTATCAGTACCAGCACCAGCACCACCTGTTTAAATGGAAGTTTTGTGAATGGGTGAATAAAACTGCTCCCAGAAAAGATAGGTTAGGAACTGAGGATTCAAGTACCAGCTAGGCTCCGTCCCTACAAGGCGTTCCTTAGGGAGGTCTCTGAGTAATCTAAACAATACAGAGGCCTTTGACATGGCTGTTTTGGCCTAAGTAGATGGCAAGAACCTACTATTGAAGACACTGTATGCTTTGATCACAGATATTTTTTTAGTAGTATAGTCACTGATAAGGAGCCCATACTCCTGCAAATAATTCCTCACTGAGGATCTATGAGAAACCATAATAAAAAATTCCCTGAGCATTCGAAATAAATATATAATTAAATAAAGATGTGAGAGTAAAAGAGGGACTGAGTGGAAAGAGGAAGGGGATCAGGGAGGACAGAGAGGGAGCAGGAGAGGGTAATGGGGTGAATACAGTAGAATATATTGGACATATGTATAAAATGTCATAATGAAACCGATTATTATATACAGTGGACATATGCTAATTAAAAAGAAACAAGAGAGATACATTGTTCATCAAGGTGACTTGTCAAATGAAATTAAAGTCTCCAAATGTGACAGTACAAAATACACTTTCTAGGTAAAAGAAAAAATTCAAAATAATTTCTGCTTTGAAAGAGCATTACTTAACTTACACTCTAATATAGTTATTTGGGTTTGTCTGATAAGTTCCACAAACAGAATTGGCACAAAAGCAGCCTTACACTCTCTCTTGGTGAAGTGAAATATTTCTCACTCTCTTATTTTGGGTTATAATATAATTAGAGTCACATTCCCACTGATTAGTTTAAAAAAAATCTTTGGCTTAGTCACTTTCACTAAATAAAAAGAACAAAATGAGTGGATGGAATTAAATATTTAGGGTTAGCAGTGTCCCAAGGTTCCAGGTTTGCCCTGCAAATGTTTTGTCTCTTATTTTCAGATGAGAAACACACTGCTAATTAATGTTGTCTTCAAGGCAATATTAATGTTAAGTTACACAGATTAGTAACAATGTGAATGACAGAAAAAATGAGCAAGGCGACCTTGAGAAATATTTCTGAGTAGCCAAGTTTATTCTTTTCTTTCCCAATACTCACCCAGAGTCCTTACAAAACACATGCACAGACTAGCAAAATCTTTGGCAGAAGTAAGTAAATTTTGAAATTATTTTCCCTGCAGCCACACCCAAATGAGGGAAAATAAACACAATTCTTCTTCTGCAGATGCCTCACATGGCAATTTGGTGCACATGGAATAAAGCACGAGGGGCATCTCTGTGAGCTGTGAGGCAGGCATGATACCAAGAACTTTCTATGTTGCTTTCCTATAGCCAACTTATATCTCTTGCGGTCTCCAGTGATGCTAAACTAAGATGCACAGAATAGGCTAGAGTGGAAAAAGGGAAAGCAGTGTGGCTGGTTCTTGGCTTGGGCCATCTGACGGGGTCCAAGCTGTAAGGATGCTTCCAAGAAGGGAAAGCAATACAGAGCCTGTATGTACTTCAAACACAATACGGCTACAGATCACAGCGGGGACATACGCACTTCTGTATAAGTCTTTCCTCGGTATCCCAGAGCAGGTAGGCATTCTGTGACTGTTCTTTAAATTATCTGAGTGAAGGAAGACTAGAGATGATTGAATGAAGAACCCAAACCCTTTCTACCCTGTCTTTCAGACATACAATTTATGAGAAACTGTATCATGCTTTCTCTCATCTGCATGTGCCTGCGGTGTTGCACCCTTTGTCTAAAGCATGTCTAATTTACTCATGAGCTAATGTACTCATCTGAACTAGTAGCCTAGAAATGTGTATAAGCAAGGGCCTTCTAATGTAGAGGATGACCACTGAGAAATGAAGAACAGAATGTCAGAATGCTATTTAACTTTTATTACGTCTTTTAACCATTTGTTTTAGTGTGTGTGTGGGGGAGGGGGCTATCAAACATAGTATACCACATAATCATTTAGCTTCAACTACATATAAATAAAAATACATACATAATCCATGAACTTGAAGTATTCCAAATTTATTTTACAACCCAACTATCTATTAATCACCAGATATTCAAACATAAAATAGGCATATAGTAGAATATTCTTTGGTTACTAAAAGGGAAAAAGGTGCTTTGATACATGCTATAATATGGATGAACCATGACAACATGCTGAGAAGAAAGTAGTAATTTAAAAGCTATATGTCACATGTTCCGTTGTAGTTAGATTTAGATCCATTTAGGACGCTGATGAGTCAAACCTCTGGGTATGGCTTTGATGGCATTTCCAGAGAGGATGAACTAAGGAGAGTATATGGGCCCTGAATGTGGGTGGCACCATCCACAGACCAGGTTCCTGGGGAGACTTGCTAAATAGTGACTTCTAAAGATCTGGTTACCCACAACTAGTAGATCCTCATACACACCAAGTGATGCCATGTAAACTTTGCTCCCCAATTTTAAACTATTGGCTAAATAAAATAAGGTGGCTAAGGTCAGTTACTGGGGAGAACAGAAGAAGCTGAGTTGTCAGGTTCAGGGCTTCATAGGTAGGGACTACAAGGAGGAGAGTGAAGGAGGAGGAAGATGGAGAGACAGGAGGATCCACAGGACTCTGCCTCAGTTACTGGGGGGTTGGTTGACTGGGTCATATTAACAATTAACAGAGTTTATTAAAGTCTACAAGTCTATAACTGCTGGCATTCTCCTACTTTCTGCTTTCTGGCTGGCCATATTATAAACATTTCCCCTCTGCCACATCTTTCCACTGCCATGTCTTGTCCTCAGAATGAAACAACCATGAACCACCACCCTCTCATTCCTCCATGCCAACCCACCCAAAACAGTAAGCCAAAATAAATCCTTCCTCCCTGTTAAGTTCTTCCTGCTTGATATCTTGTCACAGCAATAAGTAACTGATAATGTCCTGAACAGAGAAACCTATAGATAGGAGGCTGATGAATGACTGGCTAGATCTGGAGACTGAGACTGTAACAGGTGACAGTTAATGGTAATACTATGTTCTAAAGTGACTGTGATCAAAAACTGTTACAACGGGGGAGTTACATGATATCAATCATCTCAAAAGGCTTTATAAAATAAGCCATCTGTCTAGTCTACAGGGGTTAACAGCTGGTCTCAGTATGAGCGTCTAGTTGAATACTCTATCTAGAAGCTGTACTAGATTTAATTGGGTCATTTTCCTCTTTCATGAGCTATTCCATGTTGACTTAATAGATACTCTGTCTCCTTCCCTAGCTACAAACTATAAACTGTATTCAACAGATAACTTCGTCTCCTTCTTCTGTAAATTAAAAACTTTATTCATATCATAGAGTAAAATAATTTTCAAAAATTCTTAAACAATTATAAGTAAATCACAAAATATTAAAGAAATATTAATGAACACTTAAGTGAATTTGCTCAGACATGCTGGTCATTGGGGACATACCTCTCATAAAATGTCTAGTAATGAATGCTATCATAAGATCAAAATCAAGATACTAAAAAATAAACTGGAAAAGAAAAGCAAAATTATGCTTATTTATACAAGAAACAGCATAATTGTATGCAAACTCTTGCAGGAGATGCCTGTCTTAACTCGCTTTGAATCAAATGTTAAGTAGACATAAAAGCTATGCGGATATGGAAGCTCCACACTACAGGAAACGCATCTGCTAATCTCAACACTCAAGGACTGAATGCTTCATTGTGAGACTTGGAACCAGCAAGTGAATGTGTTCTCATGGCTTTTGTTCCTTAAACCCAGTCAAAATAATAATGCAAAAACAAACAAAATAAAACAAGCAAAACTAAATCTTCATTCATAGAAAACTCAGGCAAAAAACAAACCTCAGGCAATCTACAAAAAAGTTACTAATTAGTACCACTGAACAGGTTTAGCAAGGACTTAGGAGTTAAAGTTAATGTACAGAATTCAGGATTTTTCTTCAGGAATTAGGAGCAAAAATAAAAACATCACTTATAATAGCATTGTTTAACATATTTCTAAAATAAGTTAAATATCTCTACTCTGGAAACAGTTCAACACAGATGAAAGAAGTGAAGACTCCCATGAATAGAAGAATAAAGTATATAAAAAAAAAAAACCCAAACAAACATCCTCAATATTAGGATGTCATTCTTTTCCAATTATTTGTAAATTCTGTATTACAAAGAAGATTCTAGCAGATTTTTTTAATTAAACTTAAAAAAATATTTTTAACCAAACAAATAACCAACAAATAAAAAGACACGAAGCTAGGAGAGGGTGGGGAGGTAGACTTGGAGGAATTAAAGAAGAATATGTAAATGAGGGGGGAAGGGAAATATGTATCCACCTATATCTATCTATATCTATATATATATCTGGAGAGAGAGAGAAAGAGAGAGACAGAGAGACAGAGAGAGAGAGAGAGAGAGAGAGAGAGAGAAATTCATTTTATATGTTCTGTTACTCTAGAGAACGCTGACTAATTTAGTATCCTTTGCTGACTGAGATGTTATGGATGTATGACTGTAATTCAGTATAATTATGATTTATTTTCTACTAGCATTATCAATAGAAATACAATGCAATAGAACACAAGTGGAATTTAAAATGGTCTACTCTAATAATTACATTAAAAATAAAATAAAGAGCAGAACACTCTGTTCCCCTAATTGGCTGAAAGAAAACTGTAAGACAGCACTCCTGACACACAGGCCTATAGGACGGTCAAGCCACTGCCAGAAAAAAGCATAACAAGGTAACACCAGAGACAACCTGATAACAAGAGGCAAGCACAGGAACGCAAACAACAGAAACAGAGATTACATGGCATCATCGGACACCAATTCTCCCACCAAAGCAAACACTGAATATCCAAACACCCCAGAAAAGCAAGATCTAGATTTAAAATCACATTTGATCATGATGTTGGAGGACTTCAAGAAAGACATAAAGAACTCCCTTAGAGAAATGCAGGAAAACATAAGTAAACAAATAAAATCCCTTAGAGAGGAAACACAAAAATCACTGAAAGAATTACAGGAAAACACAATCGAACAGGTGAAGGAATTGAAAATGGAAATAGAAACAACAAGGAAACCACAAAGGGAGACAACCCTGGATATAGTAAAGCAAAGGACGAGACAAGGAGTCGTAGATACAAGCATCACCAAAAGAATACAAGAAATAGAAGAGAGAATCTCAGGAGCAGAAGATTCCATAGAAATCATCGACACAACTGTCAAAGATAATGTAAAACGGAAAAAGCTACTGGACCAAAACATACAGGAAATCCAGGACTCAATGAGAAGATCAAACCTAAGGATAATAGGTATAGAAGAGAGTGAAGATTCCCAACTCAAAGGACCAGTAAACATCTTCAACAAAATCATAGAAGAAAAGTTCCCTAACCTAAAGAAAGAGATGCCCAAAACATTCAAGAAGCCTATAGAACTCCAAATAGCTTGGACCAGAAAACAAACTCCTCCCGTCACATACTAGTCAAAACACCAAATGCACAAAACAAAGAAAAAATATTAAAAGCAGTAAGAGAAAAAGGTCAAGTAACAAATAAAGGCAGAGCTATCAGAATTACACCAAACTTCTCGCCAGAGACTATGAAAGCCGGAAGATCCTGGACAGATGTCATACAGACCCTAAGAGAACACAAATGCCAGCCCAGGTTACTGTATCCAGCAAAACTCTCAATTAACATAGATGGAGAAACCAAAATATTCCATGACAAAACCAAATTTACATAATATCTTTCTACAAATCAAGCCGTACAAAGGATAATAAATAGTAAAGCCCAACATAAGAAGGCAAGCTATCTGGGGTTGGGGATTTAGCTCAGTGGTAGAGCGCTTACCTAGGAAGCGCAAGGCCCTGGGTTCGGTCCCCAGCTCTGAAAAAAAGAACCAAAAAAAAAAAAAAGGCAAGCTATCCCCTAGAAAAAGCAAGAAACTAATCGTCTTGGCAACAAAACAAAGAGAAGACAAGAACACAAACATAACCTCACATCCAAATATGAATATAACAGGAAGCAACAATCACTATTCCTTAATATCTCTCAACATTAATGGACTCAATTCCCCCAATAAAAAGACACAGATTAACAAAGTGGATACACGTTGAGTACCCTGCATTCTGCTGCCCATAGGAAACACACCTCAGAGACAAAGACAGACACTACCTCAGAGTAAAAGGCTGGAAAACAACGTTCCAAGCAAATGGTCTGAAGAAGCAAGCTGGAGTAGCCATTCTAATATCGAATAAAATTGATTTTGAATCAAAAGTCATCAAAAAAGATAAGGAAGGACACTTCATATTCATCAAAGGAAAAATCCACCAAGATGAACACTCAATCCTAAATATCTATGCTCCAAATACAAGGGCACCTACATACATAAAAGAAACCTTACTAAAGCTCAAAGCACACATTGCACCTCACACAATAATAGTGGGAGATTTCAACACCCCACTCTCATCAATGGACAGATCATGGAAACAGAAATTAAACAAAGACATAGAGTAAGAGAAGTCATGAACCAAATGGACTTAAAAGATTTTTATAGAACATTCTATCCTAAAACAAAAGGATATACCTTCTTCTCACCACCTCATGGTACTTTCTCCAAAATTGACCATATAATTGGTCATAAAACAGGCCTCAATAGATACAGAAAGATAGAAATAATCCCATGCATCTTATCAGACCACCATGGGCTAAAGCTGGTCTTCAAAAAAATAAGGGAAGAATGCCCACATATACATGGAAATTGAACAATGCTGTATTCAATGATAACCTGGTCAAGGAAAAAAATAAAGAAAGAAATTAAGGACTTCTTAGAATTTAACAAAAATGAAGATACAACATACCCAAACATATGGGATACAATGAAAGCTGTGCTAAGAGGAAAACTCATAGCTCTGAGTGCCTGCAGAAAGAAACAGGAGAGAGCATATATCAGCAGCTTGACAGCACACCTAAAAGCTCTAGAACAAAAAGAAGCAAATACACCCAGGAGGAGTAGAAGGCAGGAAACAATCAAACTCAGGCCTGAAATCAACCAAGTAGAAATGAAAAGGACTATACAAAGAATCAAGAAAACCAGGAAATGTTTCTTTGAGAATATCCACACGACAGATAAACCTTTAGCTAGACTAACCAGAGGACACAGAGAGTGTGTCCAAATTAACAAAATCAGAAATGAAAAGGGAGACATAACAACAGAATCAGAGGAAATTAAAAAAATCATCAGATCCTACAACAAAAGCCTATATTCAACAAAACTTGAAAATCTGGAGGAAATGGACAATTTCCTAGACAGATACCAGGTCTGAAGTTAAATCAGGAACAGATAAACCATTTAAACAACCCCACAACTCCTAAAGAAATAGAAGCAGTCATTAAACGTCTCCCAACCAAAAAGAGCCCAGGACCAGACGGGTTTAGTGCAGAATTCTATCAGACCTTCATAGAAGACCTCATACCAATACTATCCAAACTATTCCACAAAATTGAAACAGATGGAGCACTACTGAATTCCTTATATGAAGCCACAATTACTCTTATACCTAAACCACACAAAGACCCAACAAAAAAAGAGAACTTCAGACCAATTTCCCTTATGAATATTGACGTAAAAATACTCAATAAAATTCTTGCAAACCAAATCCAAGAACACATCAAAACAATCATCCAGGGGCTGGGGATTTAGCTCAGTGGTAGAGCGCTTACCTAGGAAGCGCAAGGCCCTGGGTTCGGTCCCCAGCTCCGAAAAAAAAAGAACCAAAAAAAACAAAACAAAACAAAACAAAACAAAACAAAAACCAATCATCTATCATGATGAAGCAGGCTTCATCCCAGGTATGCAGGGATGGTTTAATATACAGAAAACCATCAATGTAATCCATTATGTAAACAAACTCAAAGATAAAAACCACATGATCATTTCATTAGATGCTGAGAAAGCATTTGACAAGATTCAACACCCCTTCATGATAAAAGTCATGGAAAGAAAGAGCAAACCAGTAGCTAACATTAAACTAAATGAAGAGAAACTTGAAGCAATCCCACTAAAATCAGGGACTAGACAAGGCTGCCCACTCTCTCCCTACATATTCAAAAACGTTCTTGAAGTCCTAGCTAGAGCATTAAGACAACAAAAGGAGATCAAAGGGATATAGGTTGGAAAGGAAGAAGTCAAAATATCACTATTTGCAGATGATACGAGAGTATATATAAGTGATCCCAAAAGTTCTACCAGAGAACTACTAAACCTGATAAACACTTTCAGAAAAGTGGCTGGGAATAAAATTAACTCAAATAAATCAGTAGCTTTCCTCTACACAAAAGAGAAACAAGCTGAGAAAGAAATTAGGGAAATGACACCCTTCATAATAGTCCCAAATAATATAAAATACCTCGGTGTGACTTTAACCAAGCAAGTGAAAGATCTGTATGATAAGAACTTCAAGCCTCTGAAGAAAGAAATTGAAGAAGATCTCAGAAGATGGAAAGATCTCCCATTCTCATGGATTGGCAGTATTGATATAGTAAAATTGGCCATTTTAACAAAAGGAGTCTACAGATTCAATGCAATCTCCATCAAAATTCCAATCCAATTCTTCAAAGAGTTAGACAGAACAATTTGCAAATTCATCTGGAATAAGAAAAAACCCAGGACAGCGAAAACTATCCTCAACAATAAAAGGATTTCCAGGGGAATCACTATCCCTGAACTCAAGCAGTATTACAGAGCAATAGTGATAAAAAACAAACAAACAAACAAAAAAAACCAACCAGCCAAAAACAAAAACAAACAAACAAACAAACAAACAAACAAAAAAAACCCAAAAACCTGTACTGTATTGGTACAGAGACAGGCAGATAGACCAGTGGTATTGAAGACCCAGAAATGAACCCACACACCTATGGTCACTTGATTTTTGACAAAGGAGTCAAAACCATCCAATGGAAGAAAGAAAGCATTTTCAGCAAATGGTGCTGGTTCAACTGGAGGTCAGCATGTAGAAGAATGCAGATCGATCCATGCTTATCACCCTGTACAAAGCTTAAGTACAAATGGATCAAAAACCTCCACATCAAACCAGATACACTCAAACTAATAGAAGAAAAAGTGGGGAAGAATCTCGAACACATGGGCACTGGAGAAAATTTCCTGAACAAAACACCAATGGCTTATGCTCTAATACCAAGAATGGACAAATGGGATTTCATCAAACTACAAAGCTTCTGAAAGGCAAAGGACACTGTGGTTAGGACAAAATGGCAACCAACAGATTGGGAAAAGATCTTTACCAATCCTACAACTGATAGAGGCCTTATATCCAAAATATACAAGAACTCATGAAGTTAGACTGCAGGGAGATAAATAACCCTATTAAAAAATGGGGTTCAGCACTGAACAAAGAATTCACAGCTGAGGAATACCGAATGGGTGAGAAGCACCTAAAGAAATGTTCAACATTTTTAGTCATAGGAAAATGCAAATCAAAACAACCCTGAGATTTCACCTCACACCAGTCAGAATGGCTAAGATAAAAAACTCAGGTGACAGCAGATGCTGGCGAGGATGTGGAGAAAGAGGAACACTCCTCCATTGTTGGTGGGATTGCAGACTGGTACAACCATTCTGGAAATCAGTCTGGAGGTTCCTCAGAAAATTGGACATTGAACTGCCTGAGGATCCAGCTATACCTCTCTTGGGCATATACCCAAAAGATGCCCCAACATATAAAAAAGACACGTGCTCCAGTATGTTCATCGCAGCCTTATTTATAATAGCCAGAAGCTGGAAGAACCCAGATGCCCTTCAACAGAGGAATGGATACAGAAAATGTGGTACATCTACACAATGGAGTACTATTCAGCTATCAAAAACAATGGCTTTATGAAATTCATAGGCGAATGGATGGAACTGAAAAATATCATT
Source organism: Rattus norvegicus (assembly GCF_021556685.1). Taxonomy (NCBI): domain Eukaryota; kingdom Metazoa; phylum Chordata; class Mammalia; order Rodentia; family Muridae; genus Rattus; species Rattus norvegicus. Next base: position 37,557,033 of record NC_141535.1, read on the forward strand.
CTGAGTGAGGTAACCCAATCACAGAAAAACACACATGGTATGCACTCATTGAACAGTGGATATTAGCCCAAATGCTCGAATTATCCTAGATGCACACAACACATGAAACTCAAGAAGAATGACTAAAATGCGGATGCTTCACTCCTCCTTTAAAAAGGGAGCAAGAATATCCTTGAGTGGGTATAGAGAGGCAAAGTTTGGAACAGAGGCAGAAGGAACACCCATTCAGAGCCTGCCCCACATGTGGCCCATACATATACAGCCACCCAATTAGATAAGATGGATGAAGCAAAGAAGTGCAGGCGACAGGAACCGGATGTAGATCTCTCCTGAGAGACACAGCCAGAATACTGCAAATACATAGGCGAATGCCAGCAGCAAACCACTGAACTGAGAACAGGACCCCCGTTGAAGGAATCAGAGAAAGAACTGGAAGAGCTTGAAGGGGCTCAAGACCCCATATGAACCACAATGCCAAACAACTAGAGCTTCCAGGGACTAAGCCACTACCCAAAGACTATACATGGACTGACCCTGGGCTCCAATTGCATAGTTAGCAATAAATAGCCTAGTAAGGCCACCAGTGGAAGGGGAAGCCCTTGGTCCTGCCAAGGATGGACCCTCAGTGAATGGGATTCTTGGGGGGAGGGCAGTAATGGGGGGAGGATTGGGAGGGGTACACTCATTGAATGGGAGGGGTAGGGTTCGGGGGATGTTGCATGGAAACCGGGAAAGGGAGTAACATTTGAAATGTAAATAAGAAATACCCAATTTAATAAAGATGAAAAAATAAAATAAAGTAGATGAAATTAATTAAAAAAATTAAAAATAATCTAATATTTAAAACACTGTATCAATATGAAATTAACATAGTGACTAATTAATAGGTTTTCGTTTTAAGATATTAAAATCTGGTGTATTTGTTGCATTTATAGCACATCTAAGTTTAGAATAGGTAGAGTTCAATTCATATTAGATTCATCTATATAAGGCTTCAAAACTAAGTAATGCCTAGGTCTTATACCCCGGCACTGGAAGTTTCTGGAGATTCTAAAATGCATAAAAGTTTGAACATCATCAGTGTAGTGATTAGGAGGCATCAGGAAAGGTATCCTAGAAAAATATCTGAAATAAAATCTTGAATACTGGCATTCATTAGACACAGAGGACTTCCCAAGAAGAGAGAGGTATTAGGCCAGATGTTAATAGGTGAAACAGGTTTGTGTGTTAAAGATTTACTTTGCATGGAGCATAGGATCCTGGGTGAGTGATGAGATGTGTGGGAGTCACATGTAAGGCCCATGTTTGGTGCAAAGGGCTTTATCCACTTGGAAAGGAGATCTCAGTAAAGAACTTTATGGAAGAGTTTGACACATGGTCATGCTTGTGTTTAAGCCACACAGAGAATAAAGTGGCAGGTTCTGAGTTAGCAACAGCAGTCTCCTGGCAGCCTGTTAGCACATTGTTAAAATAGCCCAATAGAAAGTGTGACTAACATGGTCATGGTAGGACATGAGACTCTGGCTAGGCACTTAGCGGGAAGTATGCAAAAGACACATACAAAGAGCATCTGTGTCCTTGGATATCCAAGTGTGACGTCTAACTCTAATTCAGGAATCTAATTCATTCAGAGAGCAATGGACTTAGAAAGTAAGAGATTAACATCTCTCCCAACAAAAGCTCCCTGATGCCAAACTAAAGTTGGTGTTAAAATTATTTTCTAAACTCATTTCATAAGAACTATGCACAACTGATAATAACTGATATCTATCTATCTATCTATCTATCTATCTATCTATCTATCTATCTATCTATCTATCTATCTCCTATGGAATTAAGTCTTTTTAGATTGTTGCTGACTTTGTATTTTTCTGCCTAGCTCAGTGAGAACAATTCTTGACAGTTATGCCTCCTGATCTGTATGCCTCTGGTGCATATGCAAACCAAATTTGGCTCTTAAAACACTGCTCACCAAGAATGTACTGTGAAATGAAGAATGTTAGATGTTCGTATCTTAGGACATAGGTCACAAGATACTTATTTCATGTGAGTTAGAACTGTTCTGCCCAGCTGAGGCCAGCTCCTTCAGAGATGAGGGCAAGTGCCTCATGAATTCTTCAAGGCTGAACACAGAGCTATTACACATTTATTCTAACTCAGCGGTATCTGAATTCTTTTGACTAGACACACATGGCAAATATACTTTTATATGTTTAGTATTTATATAATATATAAAACTAGTATAAGGTTAAGTGTTATAAAATTACAGACATACTATTTTCTACCAGCAAAGATGTCAACTTCATATTGTTTAACAATAAAAATTTCAAAAATTCACAATGTTTACTCTTACTATGCATGATATACTCTAGCATTTTCTGGCCTATGCCATTCCGTTGAATAACAACAGTAAAAGACGGTTGAGACAAATACTGCCTTCATGTTCTACCACTGAATCACTGTCCATAATTAAACTTTGTTCCACCCTCTAATTTACACTTTGTTAACAAATTAAAAGCATTTAAGGAAATGTATGTCTGGAAACCATGAGTATCTAGGAAAATTTGGCAGACCTGATGAGGACCATAGTAAATCCAGGTGTTTCAAAGACTGAAGAATTTTTACTAAAGCTTTTCTGAGTAGACGTAACTAAACTGAATATCATATAACACAGAAGGTGATTCAGTGCAGTGGTCTGATGTTCAGAATGGAGATTCCTGAATGGAACAACAGTGATGTCCTCATATGTAACACTAAATTCTCTTCTACAGGGGAAAGCTGGAGGGAGTGCTTTGTGCTTTCTGGATCACTGCTGAGCTGGGATTCAGCTATGGGGCATCTTCGGAAGGTGAAGATGTAGTTCTGCCAACAGTGAACTAGCACAGACGATGAGACTGTAGATGTGCTCCTGTGTTCTGATTATGCTTTGTAACTTACTGAAATGATGTTTATGTAAAGATCATGTACAGAAGCTTATTAACTATTTTGTCAACGAAAACTAGAAGAGATTGCAGTCTTATCCAAATGACTCCACTGCTATCAGACAGATACTTTTACTTGCAGGGGCAAGAATCACCCTCAGGACAAGGTACAGGTGAATTAGACTAGCCGTGAGCAGAGCAATGACAGGCAGGCTAACACAGAGCAGTAGGAATGCTGTTAGGCCGCTCACTGGTGTTGGTGTGCATGCATAGCCCTCATCCTCTGTGTTACCAACAGCTATTTATCTGATGGAACAGTGTTGACAGAACTTGGGCTTATGCCAAACCTCTTGATGGGAAACTAGGTGGAACAGGCTGGCTGGAGGGAACGTTTCCTTTTTAGGAAGCAGCAGTAAGAAGATACATGGAAACAAGGGAGGAACACACTATCATGGCTGCTGATACAAGAGACGTTTTTAAGTTTTAGAAAACAAAGACGCTAATAATGTTGAATAAATGGCCAATCTTCTTGTGTACAAGAAGTCACTCAAGTGGTCACATGAAAACTGCGTCTTAAGGAAAGAAATGGCTGCCTTGGGTGTGTGCCTGCAGCTGAGATGAGCAAGGTGCTACTTGGTCTTTTTGCATCAGGCAGATTAAGAGAAGACAAAAACTGAAGACAAAAATAGTAAGTCCTAGCCTGCGACAGGCCTGACCACTTACTATGCCAATCAAAAACCACATTCAGCTTATGCTGCAAATATAAAAAGCAGATGGAAATCAAATTGCTTGCCTAATTGCAGAAAAGAAGTACAACCCAAGACAGTTTTATTAAGCTAACTAAGGGCAAGTGGAAACAGTTTCACCAATAAACCTCTTTCTTTCTCAACACACATGTCTTCGTTCAGTCTCAGACCAGAGCCCATTGCTGTCATCTGTTCCAACCTCTGGCTTCATGTTTGTACAAGAGGATGCCCACCGTGCTTTCTTCACTGAATAGTGAGTCTGAGGGGCCATCACTGTTTGCCACAAATCTTATGGATGAAACATCTGTTTGTCCATAGGGCAATGATCAGTAGGTCCCTGATAGACACTGAAAGGAGCCTTAAAAACCCAGAATGCATTTGAAGCATCAAACACGGAACTATTCTCTCTCTCCCCCGCTCTCCCTCTCCTCCCTCCCTCCATCCCCCCCCACACTCCCACACTCACACTCTGCACTGGAGTTTAGCATGCTGTAACTACTAAGAATAATTTCTTCCCCATGAGTTTACAGATATCTGTTGTCTTTCTTTTGATGACTGTGTCTTTTACTTGTTCTGAAGGTAGTGATTGCTGGCTGAGAAGATGGTGTGGGGGAAATATGAGGAGCTGGTCACAAAGACACAGCCTCCATTTCACTGTGTAAAAAGTATATGCTATTAGTAAGTAAGATTAGAAAGTTACCTCTTGGTTATCATACAAGAATTTACTTCACAAAACAGAAAAAACTAAAACCACAAATATACAGTCCAATCTCTTCAAGTTACAGACATAAAAAACTTTTTCATTTTTCTGGAGGAAAGGGTTAGTTTCTTGACTCAGAAGAATTTTACTGTATTTTACAAAATATTATTGCACTGGATTTTGATGTATAGTTGCATATTTTCTTGGGCAACGTAGGACCGATAGCTACAGGGTGATATTGGGGAGATTAAGACATCTCTGGCCACACCTCCCTTACTTAAACACTAGTTGTTCTGGCTTACCCATGGTTCTTTCTATCATAGATACAAAAAGGGAAAGAACAAAGAAAACCATGTATCAAGTTTTTCTTACGTGTTAAAAGCAGGGGACTGCCCGACTAATAATAATTCTACTTTCTCCTTTGCTATCAAATTCTGATTTGTATTAGTCAATGGAATACTAAGTGTCAGATGAAACACTGTGAGTCACTCTAGTTCAACATTAATTTATGCAACTTATTTCTCAAATGTTTTGAGACAAGGTAAGATATTGTTACAGGTATTCAGAAACAACAATGAAGAAGGAAGGCAAAAAAGTTCTTGAAAAGCTAAGTAAAAAAAGTCATGCACATAACATAAGAGAGTGACAGATAATACAGAGAAGAGTGGCTTAGGGGAGGGCACAGAATCTAAACAAGTTGATGCTGTGATAAGGAAGACCTGAGAGGGAAGGTAATGAGCCTTCCCTAAGGCTCTGGTTTGCAAAGAGTCAGCTGAACACAGTGGAGAGAGACCTAAGGAAATGAGACCATGGTAAGATCCCAGGGTGCAGATCCACTAAGAGCAGTCGACTCATGGAGGGGCTTGGGAGTTTTAGAAATCCACCCATGCTTGTTTGTTTTTTAAAGCACCGATAGAGCCTGAGAGATTTCAAAGGAAACTGGCGAGAGAAAGAACTGCCACAATAACATCTGGGAGTAGGAGATGGGGACGGATGCTGGCATCATGAGAGGTGCAGTGCAGCTGCCAGAGGGCAGGCCAGCAAATGGCATGGGACAGGTGAGTTGGCAGCCAAAGCAGCAGTAGTTTTCTTCTAGTTGTTTAGTTAGGAAATCCCCATCTCCCAGGGACAGTCCAGATCATATGTAGCTCAAACTGTGTTCTGAACAGCTATGTGCCAAAGAAAGTCATGTAGAGTTGCAACAATATTTATGACCAGGAGGAAACTGACAGCTTGGTAGACACAGGATTAAAGGTTCAGGAGGGCAGAGGGAAAGACAAAAGTCAGTGCAGGGTGATAGCAACAGAGGAAATCGTACCTAGCTACTCTTGATAGCCTTCGCAGCATATTGTAACAAGCAGCTTGCCACTCTTAAAAGGTAATTACAAAACCCTTTCTCTGTTAAGAATTCTGACAACTTCACTCCTTCACAATATTAAATAGGAAACAAAACCCAGAACTTTATAAACTCAGGTTTCTTTCCTCAGTGAAAGAAGCACATGATTCGGGATAGCAGTTGTTTTGTTCATCAATCTCTTCCCTCACTCTTTGTCTCATCTTCTTTCTTTTCTTCTAAACAAGAAGTATCATCACACTGAGGGATGACTTTACCACAGCTATCTCCAGTTTATACTGAGAAGTATACAAGACAGTCTGCTCTAAACACTGAAGAGTCTCAGTCTCTGCTTTCTCATTTAGAAGAGTGTAGCCTTACATCCTGTGACCGCAGCTCCCCTTCGTCTTAGCAGATACCGTAGCTATCCCTTTTAGAATTATTTCTGTATACCTGAGCCCAATGACTCACTCACTGTTCAATGGAAGATAGAATACTTACAATTTTATTATGAAACACACATGGGACATTGCATGAACAGACATAAAATGAAGCCTGAGATGACCAAAGTCTGGACTAAAACTATATTTATGCTGCTGAAAGCAAGAAAAATTATTTAGTCTACAGTAATGAGTAAGTAGCAGCAGAACAAATATTTGGTTGGCTGTGGAGAGCCAATGTTTTCATTATGTGTTGTAAGCATGGAGGCTCAAAACAGGCTGACCAAGCACATTCTGCCAGCAAATAACACAAGCATTCATCACACTTTAGTCGCATACAAAACATGATTCCTCATTTATAGATTTATATGCGTTACATATTTATTAAATATTATATATTTAGATGTTACAATGCATAGACAAATACATATATATGTTTAAATGTTTTCACATCACTCATTTGTTTAAAAAACTTTTTAAACCATTTATGGCAAATTCCTTACTCGTCTAAAATATACCATTTCCTGTCATTGAACGTGCTTCAGGATAGGGGTATGACTTAGCAGTAGAGCATGAGCCTTGGGCTTGATACCCAATACTCCCCAAAGCCAGCTACAACGAAAGTGAGGAGGAAAGTGATTTGATCTTAAACAATATATCCCACACACTAACAAATGTGAAATGAGTTGTCTGTCCACATTCGCGAATAAGTGCTTTGATGTTTTCATAATGGTTTCAACTTGACTGCTATGTTATATGAAGTTAGCGATCAGTGGTGACACACACATATATTAATAGATCGCAACAAACTGTTCACTCAGTACTACTCCCACCTTACAAGTAAGGAGACCAAGGCTTACATATGACATATGCAAAACTGTGCAACCACAAATCGGAGCAAGGGATGCCAAAGATAGATGCCTGTGACAGCAGTGTGCTGTGAAAACACACTTCTGATATGTATGACAGAGGAGCAAAGAGACCTAATGAGCATTAATTAATGTTATGTCAAACCCTATTAAAAATCAAAGTATAAGAACTCCTCATTTCTTTACTTGTGAACATATATGATCATAAAATGAAAAGGGGTGGAAGTATACTTATACTCGTGATACTAAGTAAGAACAAAAGTTCTTTCTCTTATGACAAAAAGTATTCCACAAAATGTATTAACTTTTAAGTAATGTATTTGCCTATATAAAAGCAGCAGCAAAGAACTGAAGGTCTATACTGTTGGAGAACACGATTAGAAGAAATAGGAAGACAAGAACATACCATGGAGAGTAGGTCTTAAATAGACTCTCAGGGCCTCTCCCTGCTCTGTAAACTGTTAGGGCCTAGCAGCAACATCATAATCACCCAGTGCCCAGACTGTGATTGTTAGACATTATTTCTTGGTGGTGAGCACAGCTCCTTAGAAAGCAGGATGATTTCAGGCCTTAGAAGGCAAAGGACAATCTGCACCTAGAACAGCTTGTTGAAAAATACACAAGTACTTAAACACTGTCAGGAGTATGTCAGAGAACACAGGGACGAACGGGGCTCCCTGATGATATAAAACGCCAACAACTAACAAACTAGAGTGCATGGAATCAGACGCCACGGGTTTATCCTGACCTAGGAAGAAAACACACACACACCCACACAAAGCTGTTTGTACGTTTGTATGATGAAAACTAAACGGCAGGCAATGGGATCCTAAAAGGGAAGGGTGGAAGGCTGATGAGGAGTGAGACGCAGTGTGAGACATATTTGACGCTCTCATGGCTTAGACCCCAGCTAGGAAAACAAAGACAACTGCAAAGCACATGAGAAAATTGCAGGTGAAGGAAAAACTCTGACCATGAGTGTTACTAATTCCCTAATTCTAAGAAGTCTGCCAGTCACACCAGATGCATTCTAGAGAAAGACCATTTACTGCACGGTATACACCTTGTAGTAACAGGAACTACAAGGAAATAGAGACCCTCAAAATCTACATAACGGAGGACACCTGGCATGAGCTGGGCATTCAAGAATGAGTATGTATTGTGTGTGAAGGCGGATGGTGAAGATAATGCTAAGGGAAGAAGAAAGAGCACCATGGAAACCAAGCACTTGAGCACATGACACAGCACAGGATGCTGCTCTTACCCTTGATGACTGAGCAGATCACAACACACACAGAAAGAAAACACCTCTGTATAGTGAGGGCTTTTTGTGGGAGGCAAAAAAAAAAAAATGGAAACTAGAGAATAAACATGCTCAATCATATTCAAGTCCAAAACAAATATAAACATATGAACGTGCCTTTAATCCCAGCACTTGGGAGGCAGAGGCAGGCAGATCTGAGTTTGAGGCCAGCCTGATCTATGAAGCAAGTTTCAGAGCACAACTCAAAGAAGCAAAGGCTCTGTAAGAACTCTCTCTCTCATGTGCCTTCTGCATTTCATAAGCTAAGGGAAGAACTGAAAGAAAAGATGACGGCTATTAACGAATGAAATTTAATAGCCTTTTTTCCATCCAATTCCACAAATTTTAATGCTCTATCAAGCTTTACTACTTTTCCTTTGCATATGAGCATAATTATCACCTCAATCTACTTAACAATAGTACCTTTTCATGGAAAATTGTAAAAACACAAGGCAGTTTCTAATAAGGTGAGTTAGTTTCTGTTTATTGTCCCCAGTGATGTTACTTGTCTCAAGTAAAGTGAGGCTTACTTTATAATAAGGTGGATTAGTTTCTGTTTACTGTCCCCAGGGATGTCACTTGTCTCAGGTAAGTGAGGCTTACTTTACGTTTACTGCTGCAGTTTCTCTTTCCTGCTTGTGCTACTGAGTTAATCTTAAGCAATACAGAACACGAATAACTTCCAAAGCTAACTGCTCTCAGAGATGAGCTCAGAGAGAGGTGTCACTACCTCTCAGCACTGCCCCTCACTCTTCACTCCTTGTCCCCCAACGACCCAACACCATTGCCTTCTGGCTTCCTTTTCTGTGTCACTGTGCAGGAGTAAAAGGAGGAAGGTATGGGAAAACTGCTAATCAAGACTGAAGTCTACCATTGACCTGACAGCCTTCTGGGGTTTGGCAAGTAATGGCCCTTCCTTATCAGAGTTTCTCCTTCTCTGATCTTGATTGGGGAACTCTAAGCCCCCATGCTCACCTCTACCTGAGGAATGTCTCGTAGCCTCAATTCGTTTATAGGGTCAATTTCTTTTCTTTTGACAAAACCTGTTCAGCCAGCACCTGAGATTCCTGAAATGCTTCCCCATGCTGATGAGGTATTCCAGGTACCCTAAGCCTCCATCCAATGACCTTTGCCTATCCTGGATGTCCCTACCCTCAGTCCCCTATAATTTTATAAGTGTTCAATCACCATAAGTAAAGGTGATCTACTGACAAGTAGTCCTGATGTGGCCCTTCGCCTTCGGTACTCACAGGGTTTCTATCCTCAACCCCCACGTGCTTGCTGTTCTGCTCCCATTGCCCTTGTGTACCTAATTGGCCTATGACCTAGAAGGACAGGGAAACCCACAGGAAGATATGCACAGCAACTGTTTTGTACTTAGCTTGGTTCCACTTATTTACAAAACCCAAACAAGCAGAGAGCTCTTGAAAAGACATTTTTTCAGAGTCCAGAATGATGACTGAGAAGTGGCAGTGAGTGCCATTGATTTTTATAAATAATCTCAGGACACAGGAGAAATTGATAATGTAGATGCCAGCACATGTCTGGGAATTTACACAAGACTTAAAAAACACTCCTTTCAGAAATACGTAATAGTAGAAGTCAGCATTTAGAAAGAAGCACCAAAAAAGAAACAGTGATTGGAAATTATCTATCAAGTAATGGGAAAAAATGAATAGGGTGAGAGTCAGGGAAAAGCCTTAGTGGATGTGAAGAGACTTCCACACAAGAACACGAAAGAGAACTTTCCTGAAGACTGTGGGAAGGGATGTGGGGGCTACTCTGGAAAGGATTAGTGTCACTTTATCTAAAGACAAAGGACATGTTAGAGAACTGGATGGGTAAACAAAAGCCCTGAGGTCGAGGTGTAAGAACCAAGGAGAGAGCATGCCAGGCAACAGGGCTACAGGGCAAAGATGAGGTGACCTATGAAGAGCTGGCACAGAAGCAGGCAGGCTGTGCACCAGGGATGTAAGCACAGGACCCAGGAAATACACACAGGAAACGATAAACACGACAGTCTCTGTTGGAACTGCTTTAGCTGAGAAGACTTCATAATACACAATAGTACACTTGCACTGTGTGGACATCACTGACAAGTGAGCCTTTTGCTCTTTATTTTGGTAAACACCAGCAAGATTTACAAAGTGGGGTAGCATTCTGAAACTGTTGCCATCCTTCTACAACTGGACTAAAACATTAAACTCTCCCATAAAGTCACAAGCAGCACGTCACCTCAATAGAAAGCCCAATTTAAAAAACACAGTCCTAGTTCAACCTGACTCAGCAACATATATGAATTTGTGATTATATATGATATTCACATTATTATAGTCTAGCAATAATAACAGAAGGCACTATATTTCTAATCTATAGACTTATGAGAATGAATTGAAGTTTAATTTATCAAACACTGACATTCCTTTCTTTGCTAGTTTCCAGGAATTTATCTTGGGTTTGAGAGAAACATTAAGAGCCCAGGTGTCCATGATGAACTAAACCCGGCTCAGAGACTGAGAAGCAGGAACGTTCTGGACAAGCACTCTTTGAAGGTGAGTCTGAAGTTAAGCACTACTTTTTCTTCTCCCTTATTTGTAATCTGTAGCCTAGTAATTTCCCTTAAACACAGACATTCCAAAAATCAACCATTTTTCTGGCAACTAAAAGCTAGCAGAATTGTCAATTCCTGACATTATACTATGTATTACTTCTTCATCAACAGGTCCATATCCACTCAGTGTCCCACTGGAATATAAGCCCTGGAGGACAGACACTTCAATAGTGTGTTTGCTTTACAAATTATCCTTGGAAAAATGATTAGACTGTAGAAAGTTAAAATATGGATTAATTAGTAGAAAATCAAATGTAGACTCCTAATATGTATAACAAAAATAGCAAGTCTGATAGAAATGATTTTTATGATTACAAACAAATTTCATCAATTATAAATAACTACATTTGGGTTACTGGACCAGTAATAAAAATAAGATATGAAGAAGAAACAAGAATAGTGGAAGGTATTTCAGTCAATAGAACTCCAAGAAACCTGACACAAGTAAGAAAGTGTAGGGTATAACCATGGATTCACCAGGATAGTTTGGCGAGAATACTGAATTTGTGTGGGGAAGAAATGGGAGAAAGGATTTTTAGTGTGCATTATTGTAGATCTTGAAGAATCTATAAATATTTTGGAAGGGACAGGATGAGAACAAAAGGGACTTTCTTAATAATCATATAAATTGGTACTACAGTTGTGGTGAGCACACCTCTTCCTGAAAGCGGGGCTCCATGCAACTCTTTAAATACAAAGCTTTAAAAATTGAAGATGCACTGCTTAATTCTAAGAGACTCTTCTAGACTTATTTTTAATTTAATTCTGGTCAGTATCTGTGAACTCAAATGATGAAAAGCAACAAGACCTAGCTGTTAATTTGATGTAGCAACCACACACATGTATATGTGCAAACACAGAAAAATATAGGTATTTATATTTTTAATGGCTAAAATAACATTTTAAATTATACAGGAAAATATATGGAAGCAACACAATAAAATAACTTTTATTTATGCCTTGCATTTCTCTATGGATGTTAACATTCTTCAACAGATATTGTCATGCTGTTTTAAGAACTGCTATAAAATAATCTGATATTTCCATCACACCATTAATTTTCAGTAATCTTGAAGAGCTTCATAAACCCTGGAAGAATGGCTTTGTACATGCGTAGGACACAATTACTGAGAGGTGGTGGATGGGGACAGAGCAGTGGACAGGAGTCTGGGACATAATTTATAGAACATTGCAGCGACATGTAACCATTTATGAAAGGAGCTTGTAGGGTCTTACATGCCTGTAATCCTAGCACTAGTGAAGGCAGAGGTAGGCGGATCTCTGAATTTGAGGCCAGTTTGGTCTACAGAGTGAGTTCCAGGACAGCCAGGGCTACACAGAAAAACCATTTTGAAAAACCAAAACCAACAAAGCAACCAAGCAACCAAACAAACAAAAAAACTGAACAGAAATTGTATATATTTATAAAGTACACTATAGTGTTCTGAAATATAAATAAAAATTGAAATGTGTATATATATATGTGTATATATATGTATACACACATACTTGAATTGAAAAAAATATATATAGTAGAATGACTAAATCAGATAATTATCTTCCTACCCCATGGTAAGAATACTTAAAGTCTACTTTCCTTGAGATTTTCAAATACATTAACTATGTTGCGAATTATAGTCACTATGCTGTATAATAAATCTCTTATTCTTCCTTTCTCTTAAAAATATTTCATTTGTACACATATAGATGTTTTGCCTACATATACATCTGTATACCACAGATATTCCTGGTACACATAGAGGCACTGGATCCTTGCAAATATGGTCATGGAGGTCATGAGCTACCTATATCTGTCATCTGGAAAAGCAGCCAGTGCTCTTAACCACATCTCTCCAGCCCCTTATTTACCCCTTCTAAGTGATTTTATACCCTTTGATCAACAGCTTCTCAGTTCCCGCCACCATCCTCACCCTAGCCTCTGGTAATCACCGTTTTCTGTCTGAACAAGTTTTTCAATAGTGCTTCCTATGGGGACAGCAGTGTATTTTCCTTCTGTCATCCTGATGAGTACGCCGCATAATTACTGATTTAATATACAGGGAGTTAGCATCTCACTGTGTATCCCTGGTAGGCCTGAGATTTGCTATGAAGACCAGATTGCCTTGAAGCACAGAGATCCGCCTGCCTCTGCTCCCGAGTGCTGGGTTAAAGGTGTGCCTTCCAGGCTGGGTGTGGTAAGCCTATTTTGACTATGCCTCTTCTTTCTGCCTTTACACTGAGCGTAGGATGCTAAAATGAAAATTCACTGGAAAAACATTTTGAAGGTTTAAAAACACACTTTATTATTTATTCACATATATATGTTTGAATGTACACATTTGTGTAGGTGCCCACAGAGGCCGGAAGGACATCAATGCCCCTGTAGTTGGGAGTCCCAGGCAGTTGGGAACCATGGAGTGGGCGCTGGGAACTGAACTCTGGTCCTCTGAAATTGGAGTAGCAAATACTTTTAAAGACTAAGCTCCTAACTTTTTTTTTTTTACATTTAATAATTAGTTAGATTAGTCAAGGTTTTCAGAGAAACAGAATAAAGAAGCAGATGCCCATACATGTAGAGATTCGTTTTAAGAAATTGGCTCACATGATTGCAAACTCACACTTGGGTTCCAGACTAAAAGCCAAAGGCTTGAGGCTGAAGAAATGTTTCTTTGTAAATCTGAAGGCAGGAAAGTGGCCCAGCTGCAGGTACTTACACAGGAAGAACTGCTTACCTTTTGGTGGGTCAGACTCAGTAAGCTATTAAGACTTTCAACTGCTTGGATGAAGGTCAACACTTGGGAGGGCAACTTTCTTCACTCAGGCTAATTCACATGCTATTTCTATTCCTAAATACTTTCACAGACATATCCCGAATATCGGGTGACATACAGAACTAAGCGATGTATTAGACTGAAGGGCTTCTGTCCATCTGACAGAAAGACCATCGGAATTTATTTTCCTGAAAGCAGCTGAAAGGAATATAAAACACATGGAGGAAACAGACTCTATGGCTGGGGTGGTAAGTGAGTAAAGTGCTTGCCCGGGCAAGGATGAGGACTACAGTTCAGATCCCAGCACTCAGGGAGACACAGGGGAGGTGGAGTCTGCAGCCCCAGTACCGAGGTGGTAGACACAGGTAGATCTTGGGAGCTTTCTGGGCCAACTGAGGTAGCAGAAACTGTACACTCCAGGTTCAGTAGGGAGTCCAGTCTCAAAAACTGAGGTGAAGAGCAAGAAGACAGCTCATGTCAACCTCTGGCCTCCATGTGGGCACACACTGGTGGGTGAAGGCACACCTAAGTATGCACATCCGTGCGTGTATATGTATATATATGCACAGTAAAAAAACAAAAAACTGGAGGTGGGGGTAGGTGAGTGAAGATGATTCCCTAACTCAGTGCTTCTTTCCTAATGCTGCAACCCTGTAATACAGTTCCTCGTGCTGTGGTGTCCCCCAACCATAAACTACTTTGTTGCTACTTCATTACTGTAATTTTGCTATTGTTATGAATTTTAACGAAAATATCTGAAATGTAGGATATCTAATATATGCCCTCCAGGGTTTCCACCCACAAATTAAGAACTGCTGCCCTAACTGGACAAGGGCACATCCCAACTAATATCAGAAGATTGCAGTGCCTCAGTTGGTCTCCCACAGTCAGAATCTTCATGAGGGAGCCTATAGAAAATGGAAGAACATGGAAATAGAGGGAAGAGAAATAAACATCACAAAACTAATCTGAGTCCCAAGTTCACACTGTTCAAAGCTAGAGGAATTAGAACACAGTCTTACAAGTAAATGGGAATTCTATTTCATTAGCAACTCATATCAAAAAAGTGGATAATACTCCTATCAACCTCCCAAAATACACTCAAGGCCTTTAATGTGAGACTACCTTTAACAAGGAGCAGCAGGTCACTACCACGAAAGTCACCACATACCTCAGAGGATGCTCACTGTCTACATGGAATCCTGATAATAAGCTCACAGAGCTGAGCAAACAGGTAAAGCAAGGCCAGCGTAAGTCTACCTGGTTCAGTAATGAACATTTTACCTTTTCCTTGGTGACAGATCGTGCTCCTGGGAACTGTGATCACAGCTAACAGGTCAGGATATGAAGTAATGTAAGAGCCCCTACATCTAAGATCCTGAGCTGCCTTGAATTCAGGGCTCTGTTCCATTTAGTTTATTTGTGGGTTCCTATCCTATGGCTTAAATATAGTTATAAAACATTCACGGTATCCAAGATCACCACTCGACTCAAACTTAGATTTTTCTCATTTCAAAGGCTGTATTCTTAATTGACTTTTGAAAACTGAGATCTGAGAATGCTATCTGCCACCACAGAAATTATAGCATTTACTGACTTTATGTTTTGAATTCTTTACTAATATATGCTATATTAGTATTATATATCATATAAGTAACAAATAATGTATAATATATATTTCTAATAGTTAAGCTAACATGTAAAATCTTGTACTAAAGAACAACCAAAGATACATGAAAATGGTACTTGAGCCATGCTATCTCTTAATGAGAACATATGAGAATGAATTCTTAAGAACTTTCTAGAGCAGCAGATAGAGAAGGAAAAGAACCCATGTTCTCCAGATCAGGCCAGTGGAACAGACATATCCAGGCATCCAGATGCTCCACAGTTGTGTGCCTTGGGCCTGGCATGGACTACACATTACATTTATGAAATGGTAGTTTCTATTACTGATGCAGAGGCCACTACACTGGGTCATATGACAATGCTCTGGGGCCAATAGAAGGCTGTTCAGAAGAGTGTGGAAAGTGGAGGTAGAACTAGAAAAGATGACGGCATCTAATACACAGGGATCCTGAAATCTCTGTTTAATCTTGAGTGTACTCCATCAGGTCTTCTGTGCACTTCTGTTGTGTCTGGGAAAAAACTGTTTCCTTAAAATCGTCCACCACTTCCAACTCTTACAATCTTTCTGTCCCCTCTTCAGCAAAGCCCCCTGAGCTGTGAGGGGAGGGGTGTGGTAAAGACCCTACTTAGGCTGTATACTCCACCGTCTCTCACTCTTTGAACACAGTGCAGTTGTGAGTCTCTGTGCTAATTGCCATCTACTGCAAGGAGCTTCTCTGATGAAGCCTGAGCATCTGTCATTAGGAGTCATTTTACTGCTATGTTCATTTAGCAAGATAGTAGTAGGATTTCCCCTGGGCCTATGACTTCTGTAGCCTTAGGCTCCTGTCTCATTAACGGTGTCAGACATGGGTCCTATCTCATGGACCAGACCTAACATCCATCAAAGAGTGGTTTCTCACTCCCCTAACATTTGTGCCACTATTGGAATAAGTCAGCATGTCTTTCAAGTAAATCCTTATTCTCTTTTCAGGGTTTGTGGCTAGGTGAGATTGAGGCCTGCAGGACAGTTTAACCTCTTGGTTTCTGTTTGCTGAAGGACATCATCCCTTAATGCACAACAGGATACTCTGCTTTATTCCTTCTCTCGGGAATCTGGATGCTGAGCATCATAATAAATCTAGGTCTGGGTTTACTGTGTTTTATCTTTTGAGGTCTCCAAGGCTCCTTTACCTTATGAGAAGAGTTCTTTGATTAGAAACCTTTCAGTTACCTTCTCTTTTTTTTTTTTTTTTACTTATTTTTTTTTTTTTATTATCTTGAGTATTTCTTATATACATTTCAAGTGTTATTCCCTTTCCCGGTTTCCGGGCAGACATCACCCTCCCCCCTCCCCTTCCTTGTGGGTGTTCCCCTCCCAAACCTCCCCCCATTGCCACCCTCCCCGCATAGTCTAGTTCACTGGGGGTTCAGTCTTAGCAGGACCCAGGGCTTCCCCTTCCACTGGTGCTCTTACTAGGATATTCATTGCTACCTATGGGGTCAGAGTCCAGGGTCAGTCCATGTATAGTCTTTAGGTAGTGGCTTAGTCCCTGGAAGCTCTGGTTGCTTGACATTGTTGTACTTTTGGGGTCTCGAGCACCTTCAAGCTCTTCCAGTTCTTTCTCTGATTCCTTCAACGGGGGACCTATTCTCAGTTCAGTGGTTTGCTGCTGGCATTCGCCTCTGTATTTGCTGTATTCTGGCTGTGTCTCTCAGGAGCGATCTACATCCGGCTCCTGTCGGTCTGCACTTCTTTGCTTCATCCATCTTGTCTAATTGGGTGGCTGTATATGTATGGGCCACCTGTGGGGCAGGCTCTGAATGGGTGTTCCTTCAGTCTCTGTTTTAATCTTTGCCTCTCCCTTCCCTGCCAAGGGTATTCTTTTTCCTCATTTAAAGAAGGAGTGAAGCATTCACATTTTGATCATCCGTCTTGAGTTTCCTTTGTTCTAGGGATCTAGGGTAATTCAAGCATTTGGGCTAATAGCCACTTATCAATGAGTGCATACCATGTATGTCTTTCTGTGAGTGGGTTAGCTCACTCAGGATGATATTTTCCAGTTCCAACCATTTGCCTACGAATTTCATAAACTCGTTGTTTTTGATAGCTGAGTAATATTCCATTGTGTAGATGTACCACATTTTCTGTATCCATTCCTCTGTTGAAGGGCATCTGGGTTCTTTCCAGTTTCTGGCTATTATAAATAAGGCTGCGATGAACATAGTGGAGCACGTGTCTCTTTTATATGTTGAGGCATCTTTTGGGTATATGCCCAAGAGAGGTATGGCTGGATCCTCAGGCAGTTCAATGTCCAATTTTCTGAGGAACCTCCAGACTGATTTCCAGAATGGTTTTACCAGTCTGCAATCCCACCAACAATGGAGGAGTGTTCCTCTTTCTCCACATCCTCGCCAGCATCTGCTGTCACCTGAGTTTTTGATCTTAGCCATTCTCACTGGTGTGAGGTGAAATCTCAGGGTTGTTTTGATTTGCATTTCCCTTATGACTAAAGATGTTGAACATTTCTTTAGGTGTTTCTCAGCCATTCGGCATTCCTCAGCTGTGAATTCTTTGTTCAGCTCTGAACCCCATTTTTTAATAGGGTTATTTGTTTCCCTGCGGTCTAACTTCTTGAGTTCTTTGTATATTTTGGATATAAGGCCTCTATCTGTTATAGGATTGGTAAAGATCTTTTCCCAATCTGTTGGTTGTCGTTTTGTCCTAACCACAGTGTCCTTTGCCTTACAGAAGCTTTGCAGTTTTATGAGATCCCATTTGTCGATTCTTGATCTTAGAGCATAAGCCATTGGTGTTTTGTTCAGGAAATTTTTTCCAGTGCCCATGTGTTCCAGATGCTTCCCTAGTTTTTCTTCTATTAGTTTGAGTGTGTCTGGTTTGATGTGGAGGTCCTTGATCCACTTGGACTTAAGCTTTGTACAGGGTGATAAGCATGGATCGATCTGCATTCTTCTACATGTTGCCCTCCAGTTGAACCAGCACCATTTGCTGAAAATGCTATCTTTTTTCCATTGGATGGTTTTGGCTCCTTTGTCATCAGTTACCTTCTCTTGATACCTCCCTCACCTTTTCCTCTCTTTGATATGAAGTTTGAGTGGGCATTTATTAGCTCTTCATTTCCAAGTATCCTGTTTATTTTGAGGCTAAATTCTAGAAATATTAATTTTCAATGTTATTACTCAATTTTCTAATATTCTTTTTAACAGTGTTTAATTTGCTATCAACCCTGCTAACCTTTTAGTGAGGTATTGTATTTTCACTTTCAGGAGACCTCTTCTACTTTCAAGTTGGCTTGTTTTTTATATTTTCAAGTCATTTTAGAAGTAGGGTGGGTGCATGACTTTAATCCCAGCACTCAGGAGGCAGAAAATCAGGTAGATCTCTGAGTTTGAGGTCAGCCTGATCTACATACCCAATGAGTTCCAGGACAACTGGAGCTACACAAAAGAAACCATATCTTGAAAAAACAAACAAAAACACCCCTCCCCAAAAAAGTGGGCTAGATATACTTCACACTTACTATCTTAATAATATCTGAGTTTTTGTGTACAATGAGCTAGATGTTTGCTGTGTCTTTTAGCTGCCACTCAGGGTAACTGGATTATATCTTTATGTGTTAATTATGGACCCCCCCCCTTAAGGATTGAGGATGAAAGTAAGTTAACAGCACCCCTTCCCCCCCCCCCCCCCGAGGATTTAAGTTTGCTTCCATTAGACTTTCACTTAGGGCTTGAGACTTTTCAATAGATTGTTGGCTGGAAGACTTCAGGCTTTCAACTTGTTGGAAGGTAATTTTTTTTTTTGCTAGAATTTTGAACACTCCTATTCTTGGCATCTGATACTATGTGCCATGATCTAGGATAGTAAGTCTTCCTCTGCTAAGCACGACGTAACCCAATCTTATTTTTGTTTTCTTAGCACTATAGGATGAGGTCTTTTGTTAGATTCTTCCTGCTTTTAGAAGACCTTGGGTTTTGTGAAAATTCCAAAATCAATGCTCAAGTCACCAGCAAATGTTCTTTGGGCTAAGGCCAGATAAGTACTTCACATATTTTTCTCAGTTCACACCTTTACTTATTCTCTGTTTTAAATATTACTGATCTTTTTGCAAGCCACAGGACCTCATGAGAAGCTGTTCTTACACTCCATCCACTTTCTTGTTGCTGCTGTTCTTCCATGGGAAAGATCAATTTAGATTTCTAGTTGGCCATGTTGCCAGAAACTGATGTTTTCCATAACATATTTATTTTTTGTCATCATTCCAAAATTATATAACTAATCTTTAGAAGGTTGCCTGTTTATGATAACAATGTGTTAGAAAGCTCTCAAATTTGCTGAAGGGGTTCTAGAAACAATTCTAGTCAAAATCACAGTGGAATTTCGTCATAATAAATTGTCTAACGTTGGATCACACTGGAACCCTAAGTAGTGAAAGAGTAGTGGTCTAGGGAGCAGGGCACGGATGTTAACTCTCTCACTCTGCTGGGTGGTGTTCTCTAAGCCCTGGCAATGGCTAGCCTTTGACTTTCTGATGGGTAAGTCTGGCTGATGATCTCATCAGGACCCAAATGATGATTACAGACATGCAGTGCAGTGTAACCAGAGCACACTCATGATCAAGAGCTTCTGGTACTTAGTACATTCCTTGAGGTTACCTTACAGTCACATTGTAAATGTTCAACAGCATAGTCTGAAGTAGGCTTCCACTCTGCTATGGCCATTTCCTAAAAATAATAAGTCAAAAAAGTATACAATGTTCTTGTGCCACTAAAGTCATTTCTAAATGATTTCCTGAGTATTTAGATCTAAGTTCTTAGAATTTCCTTATTCTTTTGTCTGTTGTGACATTTCCAGTTGACTGATATAATTAATAATATAATTTAGTGATTAATTATATGATTTTTAAGAAAAAAATACGCAGACTTAAGAGCTGCAATTTTAACACCTGCCAGGAGTTTTTGTGAGGAATCCTGAAAATACAACTATTTAAAATTGTTAGCACATTGTATCAATAATGTAAAAAGCCAACTTAGTATTGTGCAGATTAAGCTGTCCCAAACCAGTTCTAATGTAACAGGTGCACACTGTGGAGCTGTGGGAGAATCTCTTTCCAATGCGACTGAGTGCTGCAAGATGCTGAAGGTTCTGTGCACTCGCAAGAGTTACTGTGCATTGTCATTCTTGGCAATGTCACACAAACGGAAGACATCTCACTTAAAATAAGATCTTGACAACAGTCTGGAAAAGGTAAAACTATATTTCCAAATGGAAACACTGTTTAAAACCAAACAATTAATGATACTAGTTTTTCCACTGAGAGAATCTAAATTCTAAAACAAATCAACAAGCAACATAAGAATGCACACATAGCTCCCATCATTTCTTTTACTTCTATGTAGGAAAATCTAGTTATTTCAATTTAGAATCCAAACAGCAAACTATCTGCAATGTTTCCTTGCTGAGTTATCATAAGCCACTTGAGAAAGGAAGACACAGCATACTATTAAATCAATTAAGGATGGCTTAAAGTGAGTTTTTCTTTCTTTCTTTTTTTGGTGAGCAATAGAGATAACTCAAGAATGGAGTCCTTGGCTTTTGATGCTACAAATATTTTATACCCTAGGTCTGAGAGTCAGGAATATTTTTATTTTTATCTTTCTACATATGGTCCCTATATTCATCACCCACTATGCTTTATGCTGGCTAAAAGGACTGATAATTTAGGACTTGTTGGTCAGTTACAATAAAAGATTTTTTAAAAGGCACATTACAGATTATAATAAAATCACATTATTAGGGCAAACATAATGATGATTATGTCATGATGACAAAGTCTGGCAAACAAGTATTATATATTAACCATCCTGTGTTGGTTAACAGGATTATATGGATGATCTTTATACTTTTATGCTTTCCACAATTTCAGTAATTTGTAAAGGATCAATCTCTCCCTCCCTCCCTCCCTCCCTCCCTCCCTCCCTCCCTCCCTCCCTCCCTCCATCCATCCATCTGTCTTAGTTAGGGTCTTACTGCTGTGAACAGACACCATGACCAATGTAAGTTTTATAAAGGACAACTTTAATTGGGGCTGGTTTACAGGTTCAAAGGTTCAGTCCATTATCATCAAGACTGGAGCATGGCAGCATCCAGGCAGGCATGGTGCAGGAGAAGCTTAGAGTTCTAGATCTTCACCCAAAAGAAGGAAGAAACAGACTGAATATCCCCAGGCAGCTAGGAGGAGGGTCTCCAAGCCCACCCCAACAGTGACGCACTTCCTCCAACAAGGCCACACCTTCTAATAGTGCCACTCCCTGGGCCAAGCATATGCAAACCATCACATTCTACTCCCCGGCCTCCACAGACTTGTTTAAACATGTGAGTCTAAGGAGGCCTTACTGAAACTTAGCATAATAAAAAAGTATATTTAGTTCAACTTCCAAAGTTCTCATAGTCTATAGCAGTGTCAACAATGTTAAAAGTCCAAAGTTCAAAGTCTCTTCCAAGATCCATCCAATCACTTACCTGTAATCCCCGAATTAAGGCAGGCAACCAGCTGGGCAAACTCCACACTCCGCCATCTCCATGTCTGATGTCAAAGCAATCTTCAGATCTTCACCTCCTTTTTCATCTTTGTTGGCTTCACTTCTCCAGTTTAGCTTCAGGCTGACCCACACTACACTGTTCCAATTGTTCTTGGTGATCACCCCATGGTCCTGGTGTCTCTGATACACTGGGGTCTTCCATTGCATCTAGGCTTTACCTCTCTGGGCTCTCTTCATGGTGCCAAGCCTCAACTCCTTTGCTTGACCCCTTAGTCCTGGGCCATCAATTGCAACTGAGGGTTCATCTTTACTAATGGCCTTCCACGGCCTCTCACAGTGCCCAGCCTCAGCTGTTTTTTATGACCCCTTCATGCCTTTAAAACCAGTACCACCTGGATGATGCTTACACATTACCAAGTCCAGCCACAGCACGGGGTACAGCCTTGGCATCTCTGGAACACAGCTCTCAGAAAATACTTCCCAGATTTCACTTCAGTGATGCTGGTCTCTTTCTTAGCTCCAGCTAACCAGCATCAATTGTCCCAGGAGTCTCCTTCTCCTCTTGAATATAAAGCCAGAGACACGTGGCTGAAGCTGTTGAATTCTGCAGCTTTCAGAAGCTGGAACATGGCCCCCTTGTTCTATTACATTTCTAACTCCTTTACTGCCTAAAAGCTTGGCTGTCCTGGATAGTGCTCTGTAGATTGACATTGAATTTAGAGATCTGTATGCCTGTCGCCTGTCACTCCCATACAGTAACACACTTCCTTCAAAAAGGCCACACCTTCTAATTGTGCCACTCCCTGGGTCAAGCACATGCAAACCATCACTCACATCCATCCATCCATCCATCCATCCATCCATCCATCCATCCATCCATCCATCCAATATTCGTCCATCCACCTGTGTACTATCTTCGTCTATCTGAAGCAAGGTCTCACTATGAAGCTTAGAATGATCTCGGACTCCTGGCCTTCCTTCTTTAGCTTCCCATCTACAGGCATTTTTGCTACGAGTCTTACACTTACCATGATGCATTACATTTTTTGCTCACTTATGCATTTATTTATTTATTTATTCAGAATCTGCCTCTCGACTTTTCACTAAAAAACGTTACCACTGAATTTTTTAAAACCCAAGTGAAAAGCACTCATTCAGTCTGGGAATGTCAAGAAGAGGCCTGCAACCAGTGATTTACTATGTAACATGGCTGTCCCCAAGATCCATGGACTCACAAGTTAAAGAAGGTCTCTGACTTATGTTATCAAAAGATTCAACTCTTTATATAACCACTAAGGTATATACAGCCTGACATCTGCTAAAGACCTTTACTGAACATTTACTTCTTTTATGTACTTGAAGCATACCATATATTTTTAATATGACTTTTAGTAACAGAATTAAAGATAAAAACACAGAGTAGTGGGCTAGATAGATCCACAGAAGAGCCCCTGCTTTGGCTTTCTTTCTGCTAATTTATTCCTTGAATATCTGAGATATAAACCACACACTATGTTAGATAATTTCATGTCAACTTGACACATGTTAGAATTCAACTAAGAAAATGCACCCTTTCCTCCCCGACCCCCACCACTGGCCAGTATAGCACTTTCTTGCTGAATGATTAGTGTGGGAGGCTCAACCTACTGCAGTTGGTGCCACTAGTGGGTTGGTGCTTCTGCTGCTATAAGAAAGGATGAGCAATTCATGAGGAGCCAAGAGCAGTGCTCCTTTGTGTCCTGGGCTCCACTCTCCTGCCTTCAGCTCATGCCCTGACTTTGTGTGATGATGGGTTGTAATGTTGAAATATAAGATTAAATAAACTCTTTCCTCCCCCACTTGCCTTAGGTCCTGGTGCTTGACCACAGCGACAGAGACCTACCTAAGACGTGCGTTTTCACCCTTTTAGACATAACTGCCCATACCTCATTACTTTCTAAATTGTTCTAAACCTTAACTGAGAAGACACAGAATTAATTCCTGGCCTGAAGAGCTTTCTATGAATCAAACCCAAATATACTTCACATTTTACTCAAATAAAGTTAAAATTAACACCTACACGAGAACAAGACTTCTGGAACCTTTGACTGAACAGTGCATGGGGAAAGTTAGAAGCCTGGGGAAAGGACCAGTTTGCTCAGTGAGAACTCACTATGTGTGATGTTAAGTTAGCAGACCATGTGGGTCTTTCTTTCCCATCAAAACCAAGATTAATCTACTTTAACATTATATACTGGATAGACAGGAAGTAGTTAAATAAACACACACACACACACACACACACACACACACACACACACACACACACACACTTTCACAACTCAGTCAATCCTGGAACCCCTTCTCTGACTAATTCAGTACTAAGAGATAGTAGAAGCAACTTGAAATGCCCTGGTGTACTGAGAGGTGCACTGCACCTTGGAAGTATATTTCCTTGAGAGGCTTTGAAATCCTCCCTTGATTTATAAGCCAGATTTCCCCTCTCCTCTCACCTCTGGCAAGAATCACAGAGCAGGTATTGTCTGTTCAGAACCTGAAGGGGATCTGATGCCTTATCTCCTTAAGACCCATTAAAGTATCTGTCCAAACCTTTACCTCTGTGTGACTATGTTCAGTTTGTTACTACTTCTGAGAACCCGAAGAGGATTTAGACACAGTTTAATAAAAAAATTATATATTTTAATAAAAAGCAGAATGAGCCAACACAAGAAACCAACTTTCTCAATCATTAATTATGTCTTATTTTATATTTATTACCTTCCACAGCACTCCTGTGCACAAGCCAGGATGGTTCACAGTGGGACTAACGAGGGCCCCAGACTGTAAACAAGGGTGTCCTGACATTGTTGATATCTAGCCCAAACACTATGTTCCTTGTGTACCTAAACTGGGGTGTTTCCTCTTAGAACCAACTGTGGATTCTGTAATCAACTGAGAGAAGGAACAATTTTGAGTTTTGCAAGGTCCAATCTCACATTAATATGAAAATTTAGATTGGATGACTGTACTAATGGTTTTATTCCTTGGCATTTGACTTAGTTAACTTACCACTTAGATATTGTCTGCAGCCTTTCTAAAGTAAACAGGTGGCCATTGAGATGCCTGCAACCAAGCCCAACAACATGGGTTTTTTTCTAGGACCACACAGTAGAA
The DNA here is from genome assembly GCF_021556685.1 of Rattus norvegicus. Classification (NCBI taxonomy): domain Eukaryota; kingdom Metazoa; phylum Chordata; class Mammalia; order Rodentia; family Muridae; genus Rattus; species Rattus norvegicus. The sequence goes on from NC_141535.1 coordinate 37,582,052, forward strand.
ACTGAGAATCAATTCCTGCAATTTGTCCTCTCACAACAGGCATGTTCTGTGATATGTGTGTACCCATAGGCATACATGTACACACACATACACACACACAAATATAATAAAAATTGAAAGTAAATAGAAGACAAGTGGCAAAATTATTTCCTCTTAAGTGTACTTACGTCTATTAACTAATATTACTATATGACTCAAGGAATGGCAAAATTTATCTCTATAAAGGAAGACGAATACAATGAGGTCATATTTCAAAGTAATTTGCATAGTGTGATAGAACAGATTTAAAATGACTGTTAAATCATCAGTTATGAATATGAATCTGGCCCAGGAAACTGGATAAAAATTATAAACCCAGAGGAATATTAATCTCCTAATCAGAGGGTTCCTAAGATGCCCTAATCCTTCAAGTAAACACCACACCTATCAGAGTACAGGATTTAGTGGAAGACATCCATTCATGCAAGTGAACAAGAATTAGAATGCAGGGCTTTTCTTCATTGTCTAAATTTCTTCCCAGATTTAATTTAATCCAATTAATTAATTGCCACACCCTAAATTCTGACATGAAGTGTGTACTATCAGCATGTGATAAGACTTGCAAGATAACTCATGAGACCAGGAAGCTTTCACTGGACATTTAAAGAAGGTGCGTGAGGTCACACATTCAAACAGTGTGAAAGCAGACATCAATAGGTTTTTCTTCTAGCACATTTAAAATTATTATTTTTACATAGTAATGTAATTTTTATTAAATGTTCTCAACAATAAGAAGCCTGAAGGGTATATAAGGTGTTTTACAATATGATTAAATGATAAATTTGTGATTCTGAAATGAAGAATAATACAGATCTTCATAAGCCCATACTGAGATGAAGAGTAGAAGATCTCCTTTTTTCTTCCTCTGTACATCTAAAGAGATTACTTTTATTCCAAGTAATAAAAGTGGCAGAAGCCAATGAAAACAGAATGGCACTATTATAGTTTTACAATAAATAACTAAAGGAAAGATCTATCATCTACCAGCAGATGCTAAATTTAGTGCAACATGCCAATGAGTGTGTGTCTGCAAATGTTTTTAAATTGTAAAGGAGTAAAGCATGACTGCGTAGTGCAGATAGTAACACCCAAGCATGGTGATATCAGGTGAGTCACGGACAGGACTGTACTGTTAACAATGTGTGAACAATGCAATTTCGGTGTCGATGTTTCTAAAACATGAGAGACCAAACTCAAGTTGACAAATATTTTCACAAAATATTTAACCAGGACTCTTTAAAGCAGTGTTCTTAACTTTCCTCATGCTGTGGCCCTTTAATACAGTTCTTCTTGTGCTTTACCACAACTAAAAGATTATCTCGTTACTACTTCATAACTGTAATTTTGCTACTGTCATGAATCATGATATAAACATCTGATACATAAGATATCTGCTATGTCACTTCCACAGGGGTGGGGCCCACAGGTTGAGAACCACTGCTTTAAAGGTGATGAAGCATATGGAAGGACTAGGCAACAGTCAGAGTTGAGGACAGCAGAAACGTAAGGCAATGTGGAGCCTGAGACACAAGAAAGGATCCTAGTAGAACAGAAAGTAAAATCCCAGTAAGGGCTGCAGTTAGGTAACAGCACGGTCAAGCGGTCAAATCCTAACGGCTCGGCTTGTACCACTGTACTCTGATTTATCTTAATGTTATAAGTACATGGAAACTCAGAATTTTAACTTGTGTTAAGTATAAAATTTATTCAAAATTGGGCTTTGAGATGCCTCAACAGGTAAATGTGCTTGTTGTGCAACCCAATTATCTAAGTTCTACCCTGGAATCCATGTAAAATGCCAGCTTCTGTAGCACACATTTGTAGCCCCAGCAATCGTACCACAAAGGGAGGCAGAGATAGGACAATCAGCTGGGTAGCTTGTGGGCCAGCTAGCCTAGAGTGCATAGAATTAGGAATCAGACCCAGCCTCAAACAATGGGTGGCATCTGACCCCCACAAACATGCCCTTGTACTCATACCCACTAATACAAACTAACTAAAAAAATGTTCAAGGTCATTAGAAATGAACTAAATATGCTTTAAAATTATTTCAAAATAAGACAATTTTAAAAAGCAGATCATTCTGAAAGTGTAGAAAACACAATGACAACCAACCCTACATTTTTGAAGCTAGTTTTATCATTCAGATTTAGGACAAATCCAATTACTTCTACATGATATACAGAAAATTAAAATGAAGAAAATAATTACTAATACACATCTCTAATCATAACACTAAAGACTCCAACATGACCTGTTTCACCTACATATAGACTGAAACAGGGTCTTATGACCCTAAGCCAAACTTTCTCTCCCAGGTTACAACTGGTGTCAAAAAGCTGACAGATTCCGCAGTCTGGTGTAGGTTGTGGGACAGTGCCAGCAGAGCAGGTGTCTGCCCATTTCTCCTTCTAGAGCCTGCACTACAGAGCAGGGCTCATTCCATTGCCAACACCACACCCTACTCTAGCAGAGATTTCAATACATGGGGGCACTCATATTTATTAGCTTAAAACTTAGTAACACACTTAAGTAAAAGACATTTCTATTCCTGGAGAAATACTCCCATATATTTAACATGATTTTAATATAAGAAACAATCCATTGGATAAAACATACAATAATCTTACTAAACTTATTTCAAATCTCTACTGTCAATACAGCTTTTTTCTACTGAGTTACATTTTAACTGCATGAGCTGGTCATGAGTAAGTTCATCCTTTCCTTTACAGTTTGAGCCATTATGGATGATTTAAAGTTTTAGCAACTAATTTGAACGTATACGCCACTGACTTAAATTTTTCATTAAGGACTTGCCTTCATTTCAAATCATGGGAGATACACCCCAAATAATCTCTGGATTATACTGCTAAGCAGCTACGGAGCACTTCCCTTGCTGCCTACAACAATAATATTTTCCACACTTAATATACTGCTGTTTGACATCAGCTCGGGCTTGATAGATGATGTCTGTTATTTTCTTAAACAGAACTTCAATAGCCACTTCAAAATCTAACATAAAAATACTCTGCTTTGCAAAAACATGAGGGTGAAACTGCACAAGGTAATGGATTACAGTAAATCTACTACACATTTCAGAGTAAATGAATAAAATTTACAAAAAAACAAAAACCAAAAAAAAAAAAAGAAGAAATAGGTTTAAGTGTTTTAAGCTGTACATTCCATGGTTTATTATGAAATCATTTCAAAGGTCTTAGTGAAGTAGAATAGCTTTTTCTGAAGCTGGCCTTTTTTAAAAAAACAAACAAACAAACAAACAAACAAAAAACCAAACCATAGTGACTCTTAATATAGAAACTCATATAACAGTTCAGTAGTATATTGACAAGCTTTATAAATGTTAGACTTCCTATGTCTTACTGTAGAGTACAACCAAACATAAATGGATGGGTGAGATGGTGATGTGCTTGTTACATAAGTATAAAGATCGCGGTTAGCATTCCCAGAACCCATGTCAAATCAGACATGGTGGTGTTTTCTGTCTTCCTATGGTGAAATGATAAAGAGAGACCCGAGAATCCCCGGAAACCCCATGGCCTGCTAGCATGAAGTATATGGTGGTGAACAGTAAGACCGCATCTCAAACCAACTGGAAGGCTGAAACTGATATCTGAACTTGTCCTCTGACCTCTACACAGCTCCCTCCATGTATACACCTCTGTGCACATGCAGCTGTGCACAAATACACACGTGCACATTAAAGCAAGAACAACGAAGTCCAATAGGGATTTAACACAATTCAAACCAAACATAGGAATGTTTGTATGAGTCCTAGCATAGGTCTAAAATCCTTAAATGCCTTAAAAAATGTGTGCAGTGTAGAAAGAATGAAAAATTTCTGTACACTTTAATTCAGTTACATAAAGCAACAGTAAGTCTTACCTGGTTTTGAAGTGCTCACTAAGGTTACTTAAAAACAATAATTATGGTCCTGTTTGCATCCAACTTATTTTTCAGAAAAATTATCTCCTTAAGTGAAAACTTATTTTGGGTAACTTCCCAGCATAAGTTTATAGAAAAAAACAAAACTGCCAATCCTTCAGGAAGAGGAGGAAAGCAGGAGGCATCAAGAAGGTAGATCTCTGGGGGCTCCCCCCAGACACAGTCATACTTAAATGAAGGATAGTGCAAGCCCCACAAAACCCTTACCTTCACTTCCTTTCTCTGCTTTTGTGGCACTTTCTTTCTTCTGTTTTGCTGCTAAGAGTTCCCGCTTTAATTGCCTTGCTTCTTTTCTGAGCTCTTCACTATAAAGCAAAGGAGACATTTAAGTTTAACGAAGAAAAACTGGGTCAGCAAAAGCAGAACTGTTTAATTTTAGATGTGCTAAATTAGAGAAAAAGCCAATAAATTAATTTTCTGCTATGCACACGCATTCGTCGATAATATTACATAAGTTGTCATTTTTCACAATAACAGTATAATTATCTATATGTGGAGTAGAAGAAGGTAAGTAGTAGTTTGAATAAGACATCCTGTAGAGTCTCGGCATTTGAGTAACAGGTTGATGGTGCCATTTGGCTGAGGAGGTGTGGCTATGCTGGAGCAAATAGAGTCACTGGCTTTTGGAGTTAAAGACTTATGCCATGTTGAGTTTACTCTCTTGGCTCCTTGTTTGCTACTTTGAGATGTGAGCTGTCTGCACCTCCCCAGTGTGACAGCATAGACTCTTACACCCCCGGAACAATAAACCCAAAATAAACCCTTCTATATGCTGCTTTGGTCAGGGTGTTTTCTCACAGCAACAAAAAGGAGCTAATACAGTGTCTTCGCTAGGGTTTCTATTGCTATGATGAGTCACTATGACCAAAAAGCAACTTGAGGAACAGGTTTATCTGATTTACACTTCCATATAACTGTGCATCATTAAAGGAAGTCAGGGCAGGAACTCAAACAGGGCAGGCAGGAGCTGTTGGAGGGGTGCTGCTTACTGGTTTGCTTCATGGCTTGCTCAGTCTACTTTTTTATAGAACCTATGACCATCAGCCCTGGGATGGAACTATCCACAATGGGCTGGGCCTTCCTTCATCAATATTTAATTAGTAAAATGCCTTTCAACCAGATCTTATGGAGGCATTTTCTCAATTAAGGTTCCCCTCTTTTGGATAACTCCAGTTGTGTGTCAAATTGACGTAAGACCAGACAATACATACAGCTAGTGGAAACTGGCCCGCTGTTTTCCAAATTTACTAGTGAATTTAACCCTAGTCTCAAGGGCTGTGTCAAATCACAATTTAAAAATGTATTTTTTTTGAACATAGGGCCTTTGTAGGTATCCCAGGTTGACCTGGGGAAGGCTACACAGCTCAAAGTGGCCTTGAACACAAAAGCCCCTACTTCCTCCTCCTGTCTATAGGCATGTACGAGTATACCAGGCACACACAAAAGATTTTCAGTAAGTACTGATCATTAAATCTGGATATACATAAAATAGACCAACTTCAAACTTGTTTAATTACCAAAGTTTTACCAGTAATTACCATTTATTAAGCAATTATTACATGATAGTTGCATAGCTAAATTCATTTAAAATTTATCTGATTATTCAAAGTTTCTAGTTCTCTGGCCACGGTGTGCTTATTTAAGTTTTCTCAGCACTCAGGAGGCTGAAGCAGAAGGACTACTGTGAGTTTAAGGCATGTCTAGGCTATATGGTGAGTTCTAGGTCAGTATGTGCTACAAAGTGAGACCATGTTCTATCAACTCCCCAACCCTATTTTTAAAAACTCATCTAATATCGCACTTGGCATGTAATTTCCTCTCTATGAAACCTTCCAGGCTAACCTATTCTAGAAATTAACATGCTGTGTCATGTGTAAAAAGCGTGTGCTAGCTGACAAGCCGTTAGCCAAGCGACCTGCTTCTGCAACACAGCATTAAGGTAGAAGCTCCAGACTTACTTCCTGACAAAGCTTATTAACTGCTCATATCATGCACCTTAGTTTGGCTATGGTTTACTACTCCTCCAGAGTCCGTGGGGTGGATTTTTGCCCTCAGTCATAGTATAGTGATAGAAAGAACCTTTAAGAGGTAGGGAATCCTTAGGCCTATTGGAGGAGGTCAGCATTGGAAGGAATTATCTTTAGTTTTCTGTTTCAAGATCTAATCGGTCTTTTAAACAGGCTTTCAACACTGATGTTTACCATCAGGTTAACAGAGCTATGGTGGGGTCTTAAAATATATAATACCTATATATTTAATACTTATTAGAATGTATATCTAAGTAACTAATTCAAATCCTAGACATGTTATATCCTTAAAAGACAAGTATTTACTCTATTTACAAGAAATCACACTGGATTAGTGATGCTTACAGAAGTCTGGAAGATCACGAAGACACTACACCCTAATCGCCAAAGTTATTCAAGCTACGCTTAAGCCTAGATAGTTCTGCACTGACCCATCCTTACTGGCACAGCCAGCCAGCCCACGGTCTCACATGACAGAGGCAGCTATAAATGAAGCCCAACACAAAGTTTCAAAGCCCCTTAAAACATTAGGAAATTTTTGTAATTTCTTTTTGTAACTTAATTTCACAGTTTTTGAGTATGAACTTTGTATACAATCATGTTATGTCACCACGTCAAAAGGCAGTACACTGCTTTGTGTAAAGCTTCCTATTCGTCCTGATTCCCACTGTAGTACTTACTAACTAGGTTTATCAGAGTGAAAGACCTTATAAATATGCAAGCTTCAGTTCTCTTGGTTTGCTACACAAACAGCCCCCTTATGTGTTACTTGGCTTTCAAGACCCTTAAACTACCCTCTCTAATCCAAGTTGACCACCTCTTAAATATTTTCAGTCCTTTGTTTCTAACTGAGCTCGCAGTACTCTTGAAATCATCAAAACCATTTCCTAAGCTCTACTTCATGGTCCACCCATGGCAATTCCATCAACATCATAGTAATTCTGGATATTATACTGATAATCATTTTACTACTATCCTCATCAGAACTCTTAATTTTCTTGAACCATCTGGCCCTGCAAATGAGACGTGGCTGCTTGGAGTAACCATGACTATGGTCAGGTTGTCCTGTATCCCTTTAGGGGCTGTTCTAAGAGAAAAGCCTCCATTGAAAGATGAGCTGCCACCTGGGGCTCTGAAAATGCCCCTTGTAACAAATGCCCTCATGATTTCAGTGTGCACTGAGGTTTGGGAGCCAATGTTTAGCATTCTACTGGAGAAACTATCTTTTCTTTTTTACAATTTCAAGCATTCTTACTCACTGATTTTTTTCATTCAGCAAACAAACAAACTCAAATTTCTCTACAGTCTGATGGAATCAAGTGATTATTATCTTTACAAATGGACTCCATCCTGGAAAGAGAAATTTATATATACAGTCTGCGTTACAATCCTGGCAATCTATCCCTCTCAAGTCTCATGAACTGCTTCTTTACCAACCAAATTCAATAGCCTGTCTTGAGATCTCTTCTTTCCAGATGGTCTTGCTATCATTCAAAGATGTTAACTATTTCCTTCCTGAAATTTTATCTGAACCAGACTGGTCAGCATTCTGGAGTTAAGATTTCCCAATTGTCCTTGTCTTGGTTTTTCTTTCTCTTCTAAATTTAAATCTGCTGGAATTTCCTTATCTGTATGTAGTGGCACTTTAGTCTCATGATATCAAATACCATTCCTAGATAGCTTACTTGCAAATCTAGGGTGAATGCTTTGCCTTGAGTTTGGCCCTATCTTTCTAACTACTACACATTTCCATACAGAGCACGGTGAGTGCCTTAGGAAGTAAATATAAGACAACAGTAAGCAGAAAAAATATGAAAATGAGCTGGGCAGTGGCGGTGCACACCTTGAATCCCACCCCTTGGAAGGCAGAGGCAGGTGCATCTCTGAAAGTTCAGGGCCAGCCTGGTCTACAGAGTGAGTTCCAGAACTGTCAAGGCTACACACACACACACACACACACACACACACACACACACACACAAACCCCTGTTTGAAACTTTCTCTCCATCCCCAAAAAAGTAAAAAGAAAATCTTTAATTATACATAATTTAATTATTTCAATTAAATATATTTTTGTTTCAACATATAAAAAGAAAATATTACCTTATATCCAAGATATTTTTACTAAGTCTTCCCAATCTGTCATCTATTTTACTCTTAAGGAGTACTGAAATTCTGCCTAAGCACATTTCAAGGGCTCTGATCTAGATGGAGAGTCCACCCATCAGATGTCTCAACATAAACACACACTCTCATATACAAACAGGATGTCTCGCGTTTTGTGAACAAGTCTACTTTTCATGTACCTAATGGTAGAATTATTATCTCTCTCAAGAAAAGACTTCAAACTTCTTCAGGACTGCTCTGTTTCCACTGGATCAGTGTTAAAGTACATCATTATCATCACACACACACACACACACACACACACACACACACACACACACACACACACACACAGACACTACTTTCTCTTGGCATTCGCCATCAATGCCCACTCAGGCTCTTATATACACTCTGGATAACGTAATTACTTCCTTCTTCTTGAAGTTGTGGACACAATCCTAAAAGTCTCTAGTTCAGTCAGTGTGACTGAACTGTGTAGTCTCCTCTACTCACTAGACACTACTGTCTTTTACTCTGCTGGTTTTCAGTTGGGTTAGTAATTCAGCCATTTAGAGGATTTTTTTTTTTTGAAAACTAAGATTATTTTGCAGGTTGAAGACCAAATGCTGCATTTGTATATGTGACAAATCAGCTATGAGTATAATTTGAAGTATATAAAGAATGAGGCTAAGGAACTATATAGCATGTAAAACACTACTGCACCAGAAAAGAATATTAATTAAGAAATTAACTTGGATCAAAAGTAGATCATAAGTGATAGAGTCTGGATCAGAAAGTTGACTCTCACTTAGCAGTTGAGAAGTGACTTCAGAATAGTTACTTAACTTTTCTGAGACTTAGTTCTCCTACTATACAGTTAAGGATGGTTGTAAGATACTGAAAACACAATAAATGTTCAAAAAGTGCTTATTCTGTAGGTCAGATATGTCAAATATCACTATTGCTTAGGACTGTTTATCATTTAGAAAAATTCATAATTATTTAAGTAAAAGCCACCCTTGGTATCCATGGAGAATAATTTTATTCATAATTTGAAAGTGCAAAACAGTAAAAATATATCCCTAATAAATTTAGACACTCTGTTGAAGTAATGTAACATAAACTGAACCAAAATGACTAAAAACTCAAAAAAGACAATGAGACAGAAAAGCATAGATCTACACAAAATATTATAAATTTCTCACTATGTTGACATTTTCAAGTGAATCAGGACTTTCAATGTTGTAAAAATCTTTCAGACCTGTAAAATATCACATTTGTCTATACTTTTGGAATCCATAACTCTTGGAATGCAGTATAACTTTAAAAATTATTATTTAGAACGCAGTCTAATTTTAAGGATCCTAATCTTACATTCTCTAGAACATAATCCCCCTATCCACTGGCAAGAAATATGTTTAAATCTGTTAAAACAAAAATGAAAATTATAATCTTGAAATATATATCAGTATGTACTGCCAAAACCATGAGCCTGCTTTAGGGTCCAAGAAAGCATCGGCTCGGCCTCCTCAAGGCCTAGTTTCTGTTTGAGTAATAAGAGAAAATGCCTTTATAAACAGCTTCTGCTGCTAAGTCTAAGGTAAGCTTTTGTTCTAATGGGTATGTTTCTAATTATATATTCATCTAAACTTTAATACAGTTTGAATACAACATTATTAACCAGTGAATAATTCTGTACTGCTCTATGTATATATTTTAATCTAATAAATCTACAGTACCTTGCCTTCTTACTAGAGAGTACTAATTTATTCAACAATATCTAATATTTACATGTAGCATTCTGGATACAGGCACAGAAATCAAGGTAAGCAAGAAAAGATGGGAACTTAACTTCATTAAATTCAATTAATTACTTCATTGATGATACTCTTCTTAATAGCATGTAATACAGTCACTGTGTAAGTTAGAGGCTGAGGTTTATGGAGAGTAAGTACCACCATTCACTGAGGGAACAAGAAAGTAAAACAGAAATGTAGAAATTGTAATCTATTTCTTTCTAAAGCACCATACCGACAGGAACACAAAGTCTTTGAGGAGCCTGAGTCGCAAAGGATACCAATAATGAAAACAGTGCATGATTAAAAAGCAACAAAGAAACGGTTGAAGCACTTAGAAATTCTGCAAGAGAAAGATTTCTGCAGGCTAAGTGAGAGATGACTTTGCAGAAGAGTCATGAATTGGATCCTACACAATAGTTAGTAATGTGCCATGTGGAGGAGCCAGTACGAAGAGGTGTTTAAACGGCAGCTTTAAATCTGGACAGGAAGCAGAGTAAGAAGAAGACAGGTTAACTGATTCTGTACATAGAGTGCTAGACGTACACGCTGTACCACTGAGTTCTGCCCCTAGAACATGTGTAAAAAGCTGGATGTGAGCCAGGCAAGGTGGTGCACACCTTTAATATTAGCATTCAGGAGGCAGAAGCAAGTAGATTTTTATGAGCTTGATTCTAGGTCAGTCTTCTTTACATAGTGAGTGTCTAAGTTAGTCTGGGGTATTCAAAGAGATCCTGTCTGGAAACAAACATAAATTTCATTCCTGTCTTTCCTAATTTTGACAAAGCCACCAGAATGCTGGTGTCAGGATCACTTGGACATCAGTTTCTGACTTAACTACACCTTTCCTTTCACATCACAGTGTCTATCTGTCTACTTTGAGCTTAACTTCACAAAGATGTCAAGTTCTACAATCCTATTCACCTGAGCTTTACATAAAGTCTACTGAATTGTGCAGTGATTTCTATAAATTACGCACACTTCTTTCTCGAGCATTCAAGTCCTCTCATAAGCTAGCTTCGAAACACATTTTCCTACTTTATCTTCAATGTAGACTATACAGTTACTCTAAATTTCAGTCAAAACATACTAATCATTCATTATCTTGGCAAAATTTAAGGTTTGGCGCACATGCCCTTTGTTAATGCCATTTCTGTGACTTAAAATACTGCTATTTTACTATTGCTGTTCTAAAATCTCCACCTTTTCAGACTTCATGGAAAAAGTGGCACTCAAGCTGTGCCTCTATTCAGAATGTACTATTATAACAAGGTCAGTGCAAAAAAAAAAAAAGGATTAACATGAAAAAATACACTACCATGTACTCAGAAGGAAATTACATCCATAATCAAAATATGTCACAACCCATTCATGACTGTTAAATTATGGAGCAACTTAATGGAGTAAGATTTTTAAAACAAATTCTAAAATGAAACTGAATATCATACCAAGAGCTACTCTGCCACTGATTTTTTTTTCTTTTAAAGTTAATGTGAGAGCTGGAGAAGTAGCTCAATTAGCAAAATGCTAAGGATATATATGAAAAACCAACTGTGTTGTATACTAACTTTAAAATATGAAAGAGATACCTTGAATGGGTAGATAACACTCCTCCCAGAAGCTATAAGATACTAAACAGAAATCTCAGTGCCAGCTGTAAGATACCTTGCTATGAGTTGTTGCTTAGAGAGCTTCCAGAGGCCCCCAAACCATGCAGGCGTCTGCATTTCTCTTAGTTGTCCACCAGAACCAGGTGATAATATTCCACTGCTGAAGGTACCACATACTTTGGCTACAGGGCACAGACAAATCAAGCTGGAACCAAAGTGGAAGCTCCCTCCTTACTAGCTGGCTTTCAGTGCTATGAGAGGCTAATATAGGCTGTTAGGAGGAAAAATAAAATTAATGTTTTTTGCCAGCTATGAATACAAACCTCCCAGGCAAGGTGTGCCCATTGGTTTAATAGTGGTGTCACTACTATGAGGGTAATTAACTGCTCTTTGGTTGAATTTTAGGCCTGTTCACAGGAGGGAATTCATTCTTGGTATAGTAAACCTGATTATAATCTCATGGCTAACTGGGGGTCTCCACTGGGTCTCTCCCCTTTGTGATGGATAACCATATAGAAGAGGGTGAGGAAAACCTGTAGGAGTCAGAGGGGATGAAGGAGACCATATGAACATGGCCCACCCAAGCTACCAAGCAGGACTCATATGAACTGACAGAGACTTAAGCAGAAGCACAGGGCTTGCATGGTCTGCACCAGGTCCTCTGCACTTACGTTATGTCTGTTAGCTTGCAGTTTTTGTGAGACCCCTAACAGAGGGAGTACGTGTATCTGTGACTTTTTCCCTGCTCTTGAGTTTCTTCCTGTTGAGTTGCCTTGTCCATTCTCTTTATGAGTGCTTTCGTCTTTTATCCTATTTGGAGGTCATCCCTTGGAGGCCCGCTCTTTTCTGAGGAAATAAGAGGGTGAGTGGATCTGGGGGGCAGCTGAGGCAGAGGTAGACCAAGGAGGTGTGGATGAGGGGAAACTGTGGTTGGGATGTATTATTGAGAGAAGAATCTAGTTTCAATTAAAAGAAAGAAAGAGAGAGAAAGAAAGGAAGGAAGGAAGGAAGGAAGGAAGGAAGGAAGAAAGAAAAGGGGAGAGAGGGGGAGGGAAGAGAGAGAGAGAGAGAGAGACAGAGACAGAGAGAAAGAAAGAAAGAAAGAAAGAAAGAAAGAAAGAGAGAGAGAAAGAAAGAAAGGAAGAAAGAAAGAAAGAAAGGAAGAAAGAAAGAAAGAAAGACAGAGAAAAAAGGTCATGGCTAGAAAGGCCCTAGGGCAGCAGTTCTCGATCCGTGCATGGTGAGCTGACAACCTTTTCACAGGGGTCGCCTAAGACCATGAGAAAGCACAGATATTTATATTACAACTTGTAACAGTAGCAACATTACAGTTACGATGTAGCAACAAAAATGTTATAGTTGAGAATCACTTCTAAAGGGTGGCAACATTAGGGAGGTTGAGAACCACTGCTTTAGTAACCTACTACTGTTCATTTGCTAAGTGGTCACGCTGTCCCACTCTCCTTGAAATATTTATATTTATACTCATAGGTGAGTGCCACTCTCAACTTTGATCAGAGGAACTTCTGTTTGTAGTGGGCAGCAGTCAAGCAGAGACTCAGAACTGGCCAAGGTGTGGAGACATCTGTCCTTCACTCAAAGGCCAAGGAGCACGGCAGAAGATGAGGATGGTGAGGAGTGCTCTGAAATCCTGTCTACTAGATAAGATGGGTTACAACTGCACAAAGATGGGTCATCAACATTCATCATGAATGGGGGAGGCACCCACCATGTCCCAACCCCTCTGAAAAGTTGACAGTCAGCTAAGGGTTACTGAGTAGGGAGAGCTGGTTTAGCAGCTGGTAAACTGCTCCTGCTCAAGCAAATAATCCACACATGCAATCCAGACTCATGCAAGCAGCTGTAATTAGGTTCCATGGCACACAAACAAGAAGATACGAAACCTCATATCCACGTTAGCATTTTAAATCTTAGACAAAACATTTCAGTGTGTATAGGCAGATTATTTATCAGAGATCTAGGCTCAACATTACTGTCTGGCCATAAGAAAGCAATTAATCCTTTGATTTAAGTTTTATCATCACAACACTCTGAGTAAGATATACATTAATAATTCTGAGCTATAGTATCAAAATTATAAGTGTAAATAATTATTGTATGCAGATAATTTTATTTCAAATCTTTTGGCCTTAGGACAGTAAAGCCCACTATGAATTAAATTATTTTGTCTCAGTTCTCACATCTAAAATATTGTGAGATGTCAAATAATTTAATATTCATCTTGGACACAGACACAAGTTAGAAATAATATGAGTCATGGCAAAACTACACACTGACGCAGACAACCAGTTCTTAATACATTCTCCTCTCAACTCTGAGCTGCCCATACAAGGAAGTTTTTGTAGATTTGCACATTTTTAACTGAAGACAATGAATAGCTACATAGACATTTTAAAAATGATAGTATCCTATAGCAAGTTTACATTTTAATCAGGATGTTTGCATCATATTATGTAAGTGGTCTTTTTTTTTTTTTTTAAAAATCTTGTCATTTTCTTTAATCATGCAATGTTTGCCTAGGTCTAGTTTTCCCCTGCTATGTCCCTCATTTTCTTAAGGTACTGTGAATGTTCCTTGGGGGAAGAATGAATTTATGCCTGCTCGTTGTTCCTTGTGGAATGATAAGATCATTATAGAAGTTGCTGAATTCAAACATTGGCCATCACTAATATTTACCTTTAAAGGTAAAAACATCATCTAGCTCTCATTCTTTGATTTGCCTTTAAGAGAATTTTAGTCAAAAAAGAAATACATGTGTTTCTTACATAAGACAATAAATAAATGTGCTTAGAGACTTCATCAAGGAAGCTGGTGAGTAAACACAAGTCCACTACAGACCGCTGTTCCTGAGTCATAATTAACACTTGAAGTTAGCTTAAGCCTGCTATTTCTCACCATAAGAATTAATAACACATGGAAATAGCTGGCAGCCAAACAGTACAACTTTATGACTTTCAGTTTGCTGCTTTAACCACGACAATACTGATTTGTTCATAATGAGACAATAACTTGGCTGTTGATAAAAACCAAAGAATAACTACAATACAAGCCTTTTGTAGGTATTAAGACTGTGGCACAATTTACACTTACGGTACCATCAGCTGGAGCAGAGATACAGATTTGTCATAACTCATAATTACCATAATATATTGTAGCTTATGCATAGGCTTTGAAAGAAAATCAGTCACTGTCACTGTGATGCTAAACTTGGGTCTATGTACTGCTGGTGGTAAAGTAGTAGATAACCAAGGACCAGCTAAGGCCCTGACTTGAAAGACAAAGATTCAGTGGTAATCAGCAGACCCCACATGATGCTTAGCCTAGAAGAAACACAAAGCTGTTCCTGTGGTGATGGTGGCTTTCATCTCTTATAAGACACTACTCTTGTCAGCATTCAGAGTCTAGAACCAGTTATTGACAAAATGAGATTACAATCTAACCAAACAACCAACCAGGCAGCCAGCCAGCCAGCCAGCCAACCAACCAACCAACCAACCAACCAACCAAACAAACAAACAAACAAACAAACAAACAGATACCTCAACTCTTTGTATATTTTTTTATGGGAATGTAGATTTCAAAATTTTACTGGTAAGTTTCTTTTGATTTATTCACTACTTGAATTGAGTATCATTAGTTATGAAAATAAAATATATCAATTTCAGAAAGCTAAATGTCAGAATACTTGTTACACATCACTAAATACTTGGAATCAAACTCCTTTTCTTTCATTACAATCCTATTAAAGTACACAAGGAAAGAAGAAGAGTGTATACACTTACACATTCTGAAGCACTCTATCAGAACATAAACTCCGTCTCAGACATAGTGTTCCCGGTGCTCTCTATAATCTGCCGGACACACATAAAGAAACAGGCTGCTCTCTCCTAAGCACACTACAGCTCAGACAGAGGACAAGAGGGGATTTAAATGGACTTGCAGCCTTTATATGAAGATCACATGGATAATCAGTAGAAACTGGACTTTTGACGTGTAATGCTAGCAGTCTTTATGAGAATTCTACCAAATCTTACATTTCTTTTAAAACAAACTGAACAATGGTAAATGCTGCAACAGAAGTGTAAAATCTCCCCAGTAAGAGAAGATATTGCTATTCTGGCTAAACAGTACTGTAGGTACCGTCTTTACGTTTGGAACAGTATTTTAAGAAACAATTGCTACTTGACTTTCCAGAAATAAATTTGTTTGTAGCTGAAAATTATGTCTAGAAATATGTATTTTCCATGACCCAATTTTATAAACAATAACACAATACGGAACACAAATAAGATTTCTTTTCCACTAACATAGTGTACTAATCTGAAATCTTGTGATTATTCTGACCAGTGATTAAAGGCCCCTCTTTTTCCTCTCCTTCCTTATTGTGCAGAGAATGGTTTTACTTGAACATTGTTTGACCCACATTTCCAATAGTCTGAATTATATCTCTTTCCTTCTCTTTCTCTCTTCCCTCCTTCCTTGCCCCCTCCCCCCTAAGACAGGGTTTCTGTGTGTAGTCCTGGCTGTAGACCAGGCTGGCCTCAAACTAAGTGAAATGCCTGCTTCTGCTTCCCAAATGCCGGGACTAAAGTTGTATGGCACCAGGTCCCTGTTTATCTGTTCTTCATAGCAGCCTTATTTATTTATGTTGTTCAATTTTATTATTTATTTATTTATTTAGTTAGTTAGTTAGTTACTGGATATTTTTTGATTGCATTTCAAATGTTATTCCCTTTCCCAGTTTGCTGGCCATAAGCCCCCCATCCTAGACCCCTCCCTATCTTCAATAAGGGTGTTCCCTCTCCCCAACCACCCCCTTCCTGCCTCTCCGCCCTGACACTCCCCTACACTGAGGGTCCAGCCTTGGCAGGGCCAAGGGCCTCTCCTCCACTGGTGCTCAGCAAGGCCATCCTCGGCTACATATGCAGCTAGAGCCATGGGTCTGTCCATGTGTACTCTCTGGGTAGTCCTTTAGTCCCTGGGAGCTCTGGTTGGTTGGTATTGTTATTCTAATGGGGTTGCAAACCCCTTCAGCAACTTCAATCCTTTCTCTAATTTCTCTAATGGTGACCCCATTCTCAGTTCAAAGGTTTGCAGCTAGCATTCCCCTCTGCTTTTATCTCGCTCTGTCTGAGCCTCTCAGGAGTCAGCTATATCAGGCTCCTGCAAGCATGCACTTCTAGGGTTCATCAATATTATCTAGTTTTCATGGCTGTATGTATATGGGCTGTAAGCCCAGGAGGGGTAGGATCTGAATAGCCATTCCTTCAGTCTCTGCTCCAAACTTTGTCTCCATATCCCCTCCTATGAATATTTTTGTTCCCTCTTTAAAGAAGTACTGAGGCATCTGTACTTTGGTCGTCCTTCTTGAGCTTCATGTGGTCTTTGGATTGTACCTTGGGTAATTCGAGCCTTTGGGCTAATATCCACTTATCAGTGAGTGCATCTCATGTGTGTTTTTTTGTGATTGGGTTACCTCATTCAGGATGATATTTTCTAGTTCCAGCCATTTGCCTATGAATTTTATGAAGTCATTGTTTTTGATAGCTGAGTAATATTCCATTGTGTAGATGTACCACATTTTCTGGATCCATTCCTCTGTTGAAGGATATCTGGTTTCTTTCCAGCCTCTGGCTATTATAACTAAGGCTGCTATGAACATAGTGGAGCTTGTGTCTTTATTGTATGGTAGAGCATCTTTTGGGTATATACCCAGAAGAGGTACAGCTGGGTCTAAAGGTAGTGCAATGTCCAATTTTCTGAGGAACCTCCAGACTGATTTCCAGAATGGTTGTACCAGTCTGCAATCCCACCAACAATGGAGGAGTGTTCCTCTTTTTCCACATCTTCGCTAGCATTTGCTGTCACCTGAGTTTTTGATCTTAGCCATTCTCACTGGTGTGAGGTGAAATCTCAGGGTTGTTTTGATTTGCATTTCCCTGATGACAAGGGACGTAGTACATTTATTTACATACTACTAAGCCATCTAATATTCAGCCGAGAATTCTTTGTTTAGCTCTGTGTTCCATTTTTTAATAGGGTTATTTGGTTTGTAGAGTCTAACTTCTTGAGTTTTTTGGATATTAGCCCACTATCAGATGTAGGATTCGTAAAGATCTTTTCCAAATCTGTTGGTTTATGTTTTATTCTAATGACAGTGGCCTTTGCCTTACTGAAGCTTTGCAGTTTTATGAGGTCCCATTTGTGGATTCTTGATCTTAGAGCATAAGTCATTGGTGTTTTGTTCAGGAAATTTTTTCCAGTGCCCATGTGATCTACACTCTTCCCCACTTTTTCTTCTATTAGTTTGAGTGTATCTGGTTTTAGGTGGTAGTCCTTGATCCAATTGGACCTAAGTTTTGTCCAGGGCAATAAGAATGGGTCAATTTACAGACCTTTACATGCTGACCTCCAGTTGAAACAGCACCATTTGTTGAAAATGCTGTCTTTTTTCCACTGGATGTTTTTAGCTCCTTTGTCAAAAATCAAGTGACCATAGGTGTGTGGGTTCATTTCTGGGTCTTCAGTTCTGTTCCAGTGATCTACCTGCCTGTGTCTGTACCAATACCATACAGTTTTTATCACTATTGCTCTGAAATACTGCTTTAAGTCAGGGATAGTGATTCCCCCCAGAAGTCCTTTTTACTGCTGAGGATAGTTTTTACTATCCTGTTTTTTCATTCATTCATTCATTCATTCATTCATTCATTCATTCATTTTTGTTATTTCAAATGAATTTGCAAATTACTCTGTCTAACTCGATAAAGAATTGAGTAGGAATTTTGATGAGGATTGCCTTGAATCTGTAGATTGCTTTTGGCAAAATGGCCATTTTTACTATATTAATCCTGCCAATCCATGAACATGGGAGGGTTTTTACATCTTCTTAGATCTTCAATTTCTTTCTTCAGAGACTTGAAGTTCTTGTCATACAGATATTTCACTTGCTTGGTTAGAGTCACACTGAGGTATTTTATGTTATTTGGGACTATTGTGTGGGTGTCATTTCCTTAGTTTCTTTTTCAGCCTGTTTATCCTTTCAGTAGAGGAAGGCTATTGATTTGTTTGAGTTAATTTTATACCCAGCCACTTTGCTAAAGTTGTTTAACAGGTTTAGTAGTTCTCTGGTGGAACTTTTGGGGTCACTTAAGTATACTATCATATCATGTGCAAATAGTGATATTTTGACTTCTTCCTTTCCAATTTGTATCCCTTTGACTTCCTTTTGTTGTCTGATTGCTCTGGTTAGGGCTTCGAATACTATATTGAATAAACAGGGAGAGAGTGGGCAGCCTTGTCTACTCCCTGATTTTAGTGTTTGCTTCAAGTTTCTCTCCATTTAGTTTAATGGTGGTGTGATAGTTTGCATAAGCTTGGTCCGGGGAATGGCACTATTAGAAGGTGTGGCCTTGTTAGAGGAAGTGTGTCACTGTGGGGTGGGCTTGGAGACCCTCCTCCTAGTTGTTTAACGATGCTCAGTCTGTTACTGCCTTCCTTTTAATGAAGATGTAGAACTTAGCTCCTCCTGCACCATGCCTGCCTGGATGCTGCCATGCTCCCTCCTTGATGACAATGGACCGAACATCTGAACCTGTAAGCCAGCCCCAATTAAATGTTGTCTATAAAACTTGCATTAATCACCGTGTCTGTTCACAGCAATAAAACCCTAACTAAGACAATTGGCTACTGGTTTGCTGTATACTGCTTTTACTATGTTTAGGTATGAGCCTTGAATTCCTGATCTTTCCACGACTTTTATCATGAAGGTGTTTAGTTTTGTTGAATGCTTTCTTAGTATCTAATGAGATGATCATGTGGTTTTTTTCCTTTGTGTTAGTTTACATAGTGGATTACATTGATGGATTTCCATATATTGAACTATCCCTGGATCTCTGGGATGAAGACTACTTGATCATGTTGGATGATCGTTTTGATGTGTTCTTGGATTTGGTTTTCAAGAATTTTATTCAGTATTTTTGTGTCGAAATTCTTAAGGGAAATTAGTCTGAAGTTCTCTTTCTTGGGTCTTTGAGTGGTTTAGGTATAAATGTAATTGTGGCTTCATAGAAGGAACTGGGTAGTGTTCCTTCTCTTTCTATTTTGTGGAATAATTTGGACAGTGTTGGTATGAGGTCTTCTATGAAGGTCTAAACCCATGTGTTCCTGGGCTTTTTTTGGTTGGGAGACTTTTAATAACTGCTTCTATTTCTTTAGGAGTTACAGTATTGTTTATGGTTTATCTGCTACTGATTTAACTTTGGTACCTGGTATGTGTCTAGAAAATTGTCTATTTCCTCCAGACTTTCCAGTTTTGTTGAACATAGGCTTTTGTAGTAGGATCTGATGATTTTTTTGAATTTTCTCAGATTCTGTGGTTTTGAATTCCCTCAGATTCTGTTGTTATTTCTCCCTTTTCATTTCTGGTTTTATTAATTTGGATACACTCTTTGGGCCCTCTAGTTAGTCTGGCTAAGGGTTTATCTATGTTGTTGATTTTCTCAAAGAACCAGCTCCTGGTTTTGTTGATTCTTTGTATAGTCCTCTTTCTTTCTACTTGGTTGAGTTCAGCCCTAAGTTTGATTATTTCCTTCCATCTACGCTTCCTGGTTGTATTTGCTTCTTTTTGTTCTAGAGCTTTTAGGTGTGCTGTCAAGCTGCTAATGTATGTTCTCTTCAGTTTCTTTTTGCAGGCACTCAGACCTTTGAGTTTTCCTCTTAGCACTGCTTTTACTGTGTCCTTGAGTTTGGATATTTTGTGCCTTCATTCTCATTAAATTCTAAAAAGTCTTTAATTTCTTTCTTTATTTCTTCCTTGACCAAGATATCATTGAGTAGAGCATTGTTCAACTTTCATGTGTATGTGGGCTTTCTGTCATTACTGTTGTTATTAAAGATCAGTCTTAGTCCATGGTGATCTGATAAGATGCATGGGATTATTTTAATCTTCTTGTATCTGTTGAGGCCTGTTTTGTGAGTGATTATATGGTCGATTTTGGAGAAGGTATCATGAGGTGCTGAGAAGACTGTATATTCTTTTGTTTTAGAATGAAATGTTCTATGAATATCTGTTAAATCCATTTGGTTCATAACTTCTGTTAGTCTATGTCTTTGTTTAGTTTTTGTTTCCATTATCTATACATTGATGAGAGTGGGGTGCCGAAATCTCCTGCTATTATCTTGTGAGGTGCAATGGGTGCTTAGAGCTTTAGTAAAGGCTTGTTTTATGAATGTAGGTGCCCTTGCATTCGGGAACACAAATATTTAGGATTGAGATTTTATCTTGGTGGATCTTTCCTTTGATGAATATGAAGTGTCCTTCCTTATCTTTTTTGATAACTTTTGGTTGAAAGTTGATTTTATTTGATATTAGCATGGCTAATTGTTTCTTCGGGAAAATTGTTTTCCAGCCTTTTACTCTGAGGTAGTGTCTGTTTTTGTCACTGAGGTGTGTTTCTTCTATGCAGCAAAATGCTGGGTCCTTTTTCCATATCCAGTCTGTCAGTCTATGTCTTTTTACTGGGGAATTGAGTCCATTGATGTTAAGAGATATTAAGGATAGTGATTGTTGCTTCCCATTACTTTTGTTGTTAGAGCTGGAATTATGTTTGTGGGTCTCTCTTCTTCTTGTTTTGTTACAAGAAGATTACTTTCTTGCTTTTTCTAGGGTGTAGTTTCCCTCCTTGTATTGGAGTTTTCCATTTATTATCCTTTGTAGGGCTGGACTTGTAAAAAGATATTTGTGTAAATTTGGTTTTGTCATGGAATATCTTGGTTTCTCCATCTTTGTTAATTGAGAGCTTTGCTGGATATGGTAGCCTGGGCAGGCATTTGTGTTCTCTTAGGGTCTGTATGACATCTGCCCATGATCTTGCTTTCATAGTCTCTGGTGAGAAGTCTGGTGTAATTCTGATAGGTCTGCTTTTACATGTTACTTGACCTTTTCCCCTTATTTCTTTTAACATTCTTTCTTTGTTTTGTGCATTTGGTATTTTGACTATTAAGTGACAGGAGGAATTTCTTTTCTGGTCCAATCTATTTGGAGTTCTGTAGGCTTCTTGCATGTTTATGGGCATCTCTTTCTTTAGGTTAGGGAAGTTTTCTTCTATAATTTTGTTGAAGATATTTACTGACTCTTTAAGTTGGGATTCTTCACTCTCTTCTATACCTATTATCCTTAGGTTTAATATCCTCATTGTGTCCTGGATTTCCTGGATATTTTGGGTTAGGATCATTTTGCATTTTGCATTTTCTTTGACTTCTATGGCAATGTTTTCTATGGTATCTTCTACCCCTGAGATTCTCTTTTCTATCTCTTGTATTCTGTTGGTGATGCTGGTGTTTATGACTCCAGATCTCTTTCCTAGGTTTTCTATCTCCAGGGTTGTCTTCCTTTGTGATTTCTTTATTGTTTCTATTTCCATTTTTAGATCCTGGATGGCTTTGTTGAATTTCTTCATCTGTTTGGTTGTGGCTTTCTGTATTTCTCTAAGGAATTTTTGTGTTTCCTCTTTAAGGGCTTCTACCTGTTTATCTGTGTTGTCCTGTATTTCTTTTTTTTTTTTTATTCTTTTTTTTTTTATTAACTTGAGTATTTCTTATATACATTTCGAGTGTTATTCCCTTTCCCGGTTCTGGTTTCCGGGCAAACATCCCCCTCCCCCCTCCCCTTCCTTATGGGTGTTCCCCTCCCAACCCTCCCCCCATTGCCGCCCTCCCCCCCACAGTCTAGTTCACTGGGGGTTCAGTCTTAGCATGTCCTGTATTTCTTTAAGGGAGTCGTTTATGACTCTCTTACATTTCTCAAACATCATCATGAGATGTAATTTTAAGTCAGAATCTTGCTTTTCCTTTATGTTGTGGTATCCAGGACTTGTTGTGGTGAAAAAACTGGGTTCTCATGATGCCAAGTGGCCTTGGTTTTTGTTGCTTAGGTTCTTGCACTTGCCTCTTGCCAGCTGGTTATCTCTAGTGTGAGCTGATCTTGCTGTTTCTGACATTAGTTTGACCCTTCGTATAAGCCTGCCTGTCAGCACTCCTGGGAGACCAGCTCTCTCCCAGCGGGATCTGAGTATAGAGAGGTGTGGCACAGGGTCAATTCTGGGCACAGACAGAAACCAGAAGGATCCTGTGTTCTCAGGTGTGTCAGCACTCCTGAAAATGCAACTTTTCTATCTCAACTCCATCCTCTTCTGCTGTTACCTAGGCCATCCCCTTTAATTTGGAGTACTCATGATATAACCTGTGGCTTTACATCCTTGACTATGGCTCAGGACACACAAAGGGGAACATATGCTGGCTAGACGTCTCTTTTACAGTCTATTTTAAGAATGATTTCTGTCCTTCTGTCCTAGCTTCCAGCTTTCCAAATGCCAGAGATCCATCTTGTCTTTTTCCTTTTTTTTTTTTTCCGCAAGAGATAGAGGACAAAGAAGCACATTTTCATTTTGCCCTTTACCTAGGAAATCAACAGGTACATAATAGAAAATGAAGTATTTAATATTGATAACATTTACAGAGTACTGTTAGAACCTTCTTTAGTAATACTGAAATACTTTCTTTCTTAACAACAAAAAAGATATATTAAAATCAATTAATTTATCTTTACATAGAGGAAAATTAGTTAGACCTAGATAAAGATAGAGATAGAAAAGCATCATGTAGTTATAAACACACAATCTCAAAAATAAAGAAATGGGCTTAATAAATTCTGTGAGATATTTTTAAAAAGAACATGTGATGAAAAGATGCTCTGTAACTAAAAGTGAATTCCAATGTAGAATCACAGGTACTAGGGTGGGAGATGACAAATTATGACTGTCCCTAAGTGAGAACTAGAGTTGCAATGGCCAACATTTCCCATGCCACACTATGCACATTCAACAGCATGGACACTAATACAACTATCCAGAACTCAGAAACAGACAGAAAAACTGGAGGATACCAGTTTCCTGAATAGTAGAACAAATTTCTCAGCACCAACAAAAGACTGATATATGCAGGTTTAGACAAGTCACCCCAGCCTCAGTATTTTCTTTTTTTTTTTTTTTTGGTTCTTTTTTTCGGAGCTGGGGACCGAACCCAGGGCCTTGCGCTTCCTAGGTAAGCGCTCTACCACTGAGCTAAATCCCCAGCCCCGCCTCAGTATTTTCTTATTTTTGTAAGTTCTGAATGAATATCTGGATAAGACAGAGAAATCGTTTTGTTGCTCTCATTAGTATTTTTAAATTCAAGTAAAATATAGCAATTTTAATTGTACTATAGTTCTCTTTTAATAAAATTACCTACTTAATTTCATTTTCCCTCTGTATATAATTAGAGACATTGCTTTATTCTGAATAATAGATACTGTTGAATATCTTTAGGGGTTATTTTTAGTTTCTTTCGCTATTTTTCTCACTGCTACACTGCCTTGATTTTCTCGTATTTTAAGGCAGGCCTACACTCTATATCCTGGGCTAGTTAGAACTCCCATTCTCTCTGCTTTAGCCTCTAAAGTGCTAGGATCAAAAGGATATGCAACCACACCCAGCTGCATTAGATTTTCATGATGAGGCATAATTTTTGTCAAAACATTAAAATTAAGAATTCATTTTCCATGTGCGTATAGTGGGGGTATTTGAATACATGTGTGTGGGGGTGCTAGTATATGTGTGTCCTGAGTGCCTATGTGTGTAGAGCCCTGAAGTGGATAGTGAATGTGTTGAAAACACTCTCCATCTCTCTCTACTTTACTTACTCAGGTGGGCTCACTGCATGGACTATGGAGCTTCAGCGCACCAATTCTGGCTGGTCTAGCTAGCCATGTTGTTCAGGGAATTCTTGTCTCTGCCTCCTGGGTGCTGGGATTATAGACAGCTGACACCTCTGCCTACCTTGTGCATGAGTTCTGGGGTTTCTCATTCTTGCATGGCAAATACTTTATACCCTGAGCCATCTTTCCAGTCCACTAGGCATAATGGAAGCTTTAAAAAAAATGAAAAAGCTGAATTTTTTTTTTGTTTTTTAAAATCTAACCAGCTATATTTACTACAGAATCTTGAGGAAATTACTCAGTATGTAGTTAGTGCTTAATAAACACAGGCATAAACCAGGAACAGTATGAGAAGACTAAACCTGGAACTACTGAAGGAAAATGTAGAGGCTTAAGAACAGGGAGATTTTGTGAGAATAAAAATACATTCCAAACACAGCACATACAATAAAACCACTGAGAACACAGCATCAGACAAAGAAACATACACATAAAAAGATGAGGTCATATTGTGAGGTCTATATCCACTAGAAATAGTAACCTTTAGAAATGACTGAAGATTTTCCATTTCTCACAGAGTTCTTTACTGACACTAAAATGCTTTTCACATTATGTAAAAGAATGAATGTGTGGACAAACAATTTTAAACACAGGACAGATGGTATGGACTAAGTAAGGAAAAAAGGATGAGATGGGATTTTTTTTTTTTTTTTTTTTTTTTTTTGCTGACCACCTGGTCTTTTATCAGCATTAGGCTGGCTTATAGAAGACCATAAACCTCTACAGTTTCGAAAAGGGACTTACTCATGTGTAGGCAATCCTCTTAAATCACTAAGATTCTACATTTTAAGTTTGGTGATGCTGGTCCTACCCTTCTCTCTCAATGGAGGAACAAACACTAAGCATTTTTCTGATGCCAACTTCATGTGTGATGAACAGAAATGTGTGCGCTTCTTCTGGGCCACGCAGGAACATGATCAAACCCAAGTCATTCTGCTTTAGGTATATCACCAAATGCATTCCTGTGCAAGCCTTCCTGCTGATAACTACACAGTGGTAATGAGGAAGAAGAGGATCATATTTACTTTGTTTTGTGTTTCTAAACACACATTTTCAACCTTGGGTGTGTAGGGGTTTCCCAGTCTACACTGTACTATGTACTTTTCTTCATCTGACAGTGACAAAGGTCTAGTTGTCAACATCTAACTGGAAGGCTTGTCTCTCTCAGTTCACCTACCTGTGTGAATTATGGTCACCACAGCTATCTACGACTTTGTTTGCAAACTAGAGGACTGTCATTTTTTAATCAAATCTTTATCAGATTTGATCTCATGTCTTTACTCTAGTACCCCTTAACTCTCAATGTCCAAACTCATGAGTACAACCACATGGTTCTTCATGGTCTCCTCTTTATTCCCACCTCGATTTCTTGCTTTATCCTTTACATGTAGTCCGTGTGTTTAATTTTTTAATTTTATTTTATGTAATATATGTGTCTGTCTATATGAGCCTCATTGTGGGAGGCCAGAGAAAATGCTGGGTGTGGCAGTTGTTTGCTACCTGATCTGAGTGCTGGGAGCCGAACCCAGATAAAGAACCATCTCTCCTACTCCCTGTGTTTAAAAATCACACTAGTGCCTGGCACCTAAGGCTCTCCTCCCTCTTACTTCCCCTTTGCCCACAGCTCATATATGTCACTCTTTAATCTTGACTTCCTGGACACTTTCTCCTCAAAACTTTCCCTCAATTCCAACATGATATTCAAGTGTCAGACCCTCCTGGACCCCCTCAGTGTTTGCCCCCTGCTGAGCCTTGCTGATGCATGTGGAAGCTTTTGTTCTTAACAAAAGAACATCTTGGTCTTTTCTGTTTGGCAGATGGGCAGTAACACCTGGGTGGTAACATCCATCAGTTGGTTCCTGTTTTTTGTCCCTGTTTTTTTCCTGAGGGCATAAACTTGTTTTTCCACTGTACTTCCAGGGATTTTTCCACCCCGTGGATTTGGGGTATATGTACTGTGAACCTCAGTAAAGCTTGGGCATTCTCCTAACACAAATGACCCAAGTCTCTGTCTTTTCTTAAATCCCCCAGACCTACACCCATTCTCAGTACCTTGGAGGCATGGGCGCCGTCATTCAAGCCCCTTCATTTATCCATCCCTGTTGTGTCATGCTTCAATGCCAGCTCCCTTTTACCGCGTTTAAACAGAACTGCTATTTCACTTCGCGACTCAAAAACTAGCAGAGTAGCTGACAGTATTGCGCACTCAATGAATATATCGCACCGACTAAACTGTTAAGCACTTAGCTAACGCTTATTATTGTTTTAGATCATCCAGTGTTTTGATTTTCATTATTAAGTAGTTTTTCTAAAAAGTACACTTAACATTATACACACACTGAACACTATATATAAATATAATTCAGTTCCCTTAACTTCTAGTAATATGTATCAATAATAAATTCCAGGCATTGATCCTAATAATCCTAAAGTGTTCAAGCATCTGCACACACACACATAAGTGTGCACTGGGTGTACACTACAATACTGTTTCCAGTGGGAAATTTCCAGTAATTAGGCCATATCACAATCATAATATTAAAAAAAAAGAGTGTTACTCCATTTACATAATCATATATTCAAACTTATATGTATATGCCTATACAAAAAAACAAAATAAAGGTATTAAAATGAAACCAGTGGTTAGCTCTGCAGAATGTAGTATCCTGTGACTTTATGATTTTATAAATTATAATGTCTGATGACAAACTCACTTTTGTTTAAAAAAGAAGTCTTTGGTGGGAATATTTTAGTTCTTACAATGCATTTTTTTTATCCTTCTTTAGGATTAAAATATTTGTTGTAAATAAGAAGTTAAATTTAATCAAATAAAAATATTCTAGTATTCAAGACACTTAATGATTATATATTTAATTTCTACCATCATTTCACTGCCCATCACATATTTTTCAAATAAATTCATTAAGTCAAGAACAGAAGAAGGGATGCAGCTCCGACTTGTACTGAGTAACGAGTCTATTCCTACAATGCATGCACTGAGGACTTCAGTGTGGGCTCCCAAGATTTCCACTGAGGGTCTGCTACCCACCACCTCAGAAGCTGCTACATGACTATAAAGCTGCAGGTCCATACCAGCTGAGGGGCTGGGGGAGGAGAAAAAAGAGAGCTCCAGTTTTAGGGTTTCTCATTCAAAAAAGCATTTTGGAAGTGACTGACACGCCTGGGATGCCTGACTTCTGCAGGAGTCCAGGAAGCCAGTACGGACAAAGACACTGGGGTGATTTTGGAAAGTTAATATAAATGTGTACCTCTCTCTTTACTTTTAAACTCTTCCCTTTCTCACAGTCATGGGGAGGAGACAGGAGAGAAGAGGTAGAAAGGGGGAAAGAGAAGAGGAATCTATGTAATTATTTCTTCCAAGATTAAACAATAAAGCCCTAAACCTAGAGCTAACAAAAAGAGGAGGAGGAGGAGGACAACGAAGACGAAGACGAAGACAAAGACGAGGACAAGGAGGACGAAATGAATTAAACCAGTTTTTCTTCTTTTCTAGAGCTTCACAGCCACACTGTAAATAATGTGGCAGTTTGTGGACAAAGCAGGCTCTAGGCCACCTGCAGAGGCCATCATTTTGAGCTGCCTGACTTTTATAAAACCACTTACCTACACTTAAAGCTTTGCTCTAAATGAATTTTCAGACTGTTTCCAAAAAGCTGAAGGGGTTTAGCTGAGACAAGCTGTAACCTCAGAGCCACTATCGGCCTACAGAGGGCTGACTCATGCTAAGGTTGCTGCAGGCTCCGGGTCTTCTTTTCCATGATAGACAACCTGGCCTTCCTACTGTTCCACTACCCGGCACACAGGCAGCATCCAAACCTTGCCTGACCTGCCAGACCAGGCCCCTAGAGAGGATGAGGACAAGAAAGGCCAGGAAAAGCACTTTGCAAACTGCTTGCACCTAATAAAACATTTTAATTTAACTAATGTGAAATCCAAACTGAATTCTACCAGTCTAAATGGGAAAGATGCTTTATTTATATTTATTTATATGAGCTCTTAGTTTAGGCTTGATTCATGCTTCATGAATAAAAACTACCAGTGCACATTGGTCTTCATGAGCCCTTACAAATCTTCAATAGACCAGTAGGACATGTGGCAAGATTCAATATATGCCTGTAATTTTGTGAATAAACAAAGCTTTTATAAAAAAATTCAATAAAATTATAATCAACAAAGTAATATAATTAGAATTTCATGTTTGCTTTTTTTATTCCTCTAGTCTAAAGCTTCTCCTAAGAACTGTGCTAAGCAAATCAAATAAACTTACGGCATTGATGGCCATATCAAAATCTAAAATGATGGGGCTGGGGAGATGACTCAGTGGGTAAGAGCACTTGGAATAAAAGCAGGAGTCCCTGAGTTCAAATCCCTAGCACCCATGTAAAAGCCAGCCATGACCATGTAGATCCACCCCTGGGAGGCTGGGAGTTCACTGGCCAGCAAGTCTTAGCTGAAACAGTGAAGTTCAGGTTCAGTGAAAGAATTTGTCTCAAAAATAACAACAGTAAAATAATAGTAATAATAATGTGAACAGTGATTAAGGCATACACATCTGATGTCCTTGATATGTATGTGTACAGGTGCACATATGTTCATACCCAAGTATGCATACAAAACATACATCACATGATCTAGAGAGATGATATTTTATAGATATAGTGTGGATAATTAGAAATAATGGTGTACAGAAAGATAAACTGATAAGAAACAGCTAATAAATAACACATTAGGTAGAAAACAGTATACAATAACTAGCAACACAAAGAATAGACGGGGGAGAACAAAACTCACATTTGCACATTACAGTGTCAATACTCAAACAAAACTATATTGACCGAATAACACTAAAGGCCATGTAGGAAAAAAAGAGATGCAGGTGCATTTTTGGCTGATTATTTTTTAAATAGCATTTCTAAATGCTTTAGCAAATACCAGAATCACCTGATTTCATGCTAAAACTCATAATGCTGACCCCAGAGTGCCTACTGCGGCTTAAGAATGAGGACTGAGGCTTCTCTCTCTAACACACACTCTGGAGAACTGGCGCTGACAGTCTGGTGACTTTGAGAACCACTGGTTCGAAGAAATGTTACATATGTAATACATAGTTTTATTAATATTCTAGTTAAAACACTGTACAAAGCACTATGAGAATTACTTAGCTACTTTACATTTGATCAAAATTCAATATATTGATGGTTGGACATACTAAAAATTTAGGAGATAACTAAGAAATGGTTTGGTCAAGCTTTTCTCTCAGACAAAGTCACTACTAAACAAACTTAAGATTCTCCAGGATTCAGAGGAATGGTCCTTGATTACACATGTAACAGGAGTTTTCAAATGATTTTTCTAATACATAGGTTAAAGGGAATGGAAAGAATGTTTTGGGGGCAGTCTTCTAAAGTTTCCATAACTTTATGAATTTTCAATACACTGCGGCTGCTTCGGGAGTGGTGCTTTACTCAGGATTGAGAATTTATATGTGGCATATCTATAATAATAAATTAGTTCAAAAGGACACAAAACTGGTAATTTGGTAATGAGTGTTCAATGCTAATGTAACAAACACAGAAAAACAGATCAATAACTAGGTTCTGGAGGCCTAGAAAAATACATTTCTTTCTCCTCTTCTTTATGGAGCCTGTGCTCCAGTTTTGCTGAGAGAAAGCCAGTTCGCTAGGTCATACAGTAAAGCTTGGGTCAAACTTTACACCTGAAGGCAAACCTACCAAGAAGTGCTAGAATATTATGGCCGAGATTGCGTTCTCATGTTTCACTGGTCTACACGATAACTTCTCACCATCAATTGGATATCTGCCATGATGCTTAACAAGGCTTTCTTTGCTAGGACTATTGAGTCTGTGTATAAACTTAGACCCGTGTCTTCCACATGGCTTGGATTTTGATTGGCTATTCCCTCAGCTGTTAGGAACAAATTAAAGATAAAATACTAACTGCTATCAAAAGATTTTATCTTGTTTCAACAGCCATACGAAAATTATACCAATAATTTAGAAAAGCAGGCCTCTTAAAGTGTAAATTCACAGTACAAATGTGCTTGTAAATTAGAGCTCCACAATATATTTATTATGACAATAGCAAAAGCAAATACTGTGTATGCTTTCCCATTTGTAAGTTCTATGCATGTTGCAACACGAGACAAGTTTGAACAAGTTCAAACCTCACTAGCTATGTGATACAGGGAAAGTTTGCACACACTCCACAGGTTACTTCCTAATATGCAAGAAAGAGGAATAACCAAGTGGAGGGGCTTTACACAAATCTTGACTTTAGTGTAATACAATTTTCCCCTACTCTTCTCTATGCATAACACATAGTGAGCAATCAAAGGCATGGGCTCTTTATGAAATTCTTCATCCAAAGGTGAAATCTAGTCTCTTCAATGCATATGAAACAATCTCAAATGTTGGCCCACAGACAAGCCTCAACATACTTAGAAGGGTTAAAAAATGAAACAATGTTCGTTCTTTGACAACAAGAAATAAGCTTTGAAATTAAGAACAGAGAATATTTGAGAAACTCATAAGTAGTGGGAAATAATATTCCTAAATACCCAATGGGATAAAGAAGTCACAGGGAAGTCAAGATACTTTGAGCAGAGTGAACAAAAGCAAACATATTTAACTTATAGAATGCACCTAAAGCAAGGCTTTGGAGAGAAATTCCCCATTTTAAGTTGGTGCCTATGTTAATAATTTTCATAATAAAACATTTGACACAAGGAAACTGAAAAGTACTCAGTATACCCTTGATATACTCTACGCCTTAGGTAAACAAGCCATCAATATGATTATTCGTGAGCTTAATACTCTTTTTACCTTTCCCCTGTTAAGGAGCATATAACATATTTAGGAGAAGACAAAATCAGCCACCCTTCTCTTGGCAATGACTATGTGGAATTGTTCTTCTGGAGGTTCTAAAGTTAATGTGATGACTTAGCGATAGAATTACTAAATGTGGTCTTTGAATCACACCACTTTCTGATGTTCGCTAAGTGTACATACACTTAGCTCAGAGATGGGCTTATCATCTGTTTTATAGATGAGGAAACTTAGGCTCAAATTAAGAAAGCTCTCTGACAGTGCCTGTCTCAAGTTCCATAACTTAGACTCTGTTATGTACACTGTGATCATTTTCACCGACTTCTCATATGCTTTGGCTATAATGAGGCAGTCTAGTCTAAGGTCTAAACACTTTAAATCTGGATCCATTTTCTTAAAGGCACAACATATAACAAACAGATGTGGCTAGAAGACTGTAAAATAAGTGTAACCCTTAAAAGATAAAAATTGCACCCAACATCACGACGTTTCTTACTTATTTTCAGCTGTTAGGAACCAGAGCACTCAGCAAAAAGGCATAGTTTCACAAATAAAGAATTCAGTATTACAAAGTAAAAATAGCAGCCTAAATAAAAAGTATAATCCTAGGGCAGGAGAGATGGCTTGGCTATCAAAGGCCAAGCTTATAACCCAAACAATAAAACAGTTTTCCTCTTAATCAAGGCAGGCAAGTTTTCTCTCAAAGTAACCTCAAAAACAAAATAACCTCTGACCCATCATTAACCTTCCCCTCCTTCCCCTCTTTGATAGCCATTTCCATTTAAATCGTTCCTCAAAGTACTTGTTTATGTCACACACACACACACACACACACACACACACACACACACACACGCGCGCGCGCGCGCACATACACATCAGACAAGGCTATGACATCTATGCTACACTTCATAATATCCTTTTCTCTTTTATTTTCTTACAGATTTGTTCCAGAAACTACATAATGGCAATACTGTAGCACTTGCAACTATTTCTACAACAAAACAATTCTTAAAAAGTGACACAGAACAGGGCTGTCTGGGTTTGCTTGACACAAGTGAACTGTGTTAGTTATGCCACAGTCCCTTAAAGGTTAGTCTTTAAATATTATCAATGGCACACTCTGTCCTGCTGTAAAGACTAAGTGTAGTCTCTTTGACCAAATACAATATCCTTATATAGTTGATGATATTTTTTAAACATTTTATACCAACAAATTTTAAATTTCTCAACACAAAAAGTACATACACGAAGAACTGATATATTAATTACTTCATTTAATCATCTATTATATATCAAAACATCACATTATACTCCCTATATACATATATTTCAGCCATTAACAGTGAACTAACAAATAAAAATCAGAAAAATATTGATCAATGGTAAGAGTGCATTATGAGGCAAAGATTAGCTACCTGAGGCACACAGTCTGTCCTAAGTATTCCATTAGCACCAAAGAGTATGTTAAACTAGTCAAGGGCTCACTAGGACTTCCCAAACCAGCTGAGGGATTGCTAACGCTCCTTTAGTTGTCTGGGTAGGCAACACTCAGCAGTCTTCTTGCATTTTTGAAATATTCCAAGATAGGCAGAGTGTAGAACCCTGCTTCTACTTTAAAAATCAATGACCTGGAAAGATCTTGCCCACAGGACAGCTAAAACATATATTAGTATACCTATACACGTCCATTTCAACAGATGAATATTACAGTTTTGTGGGTACATATCATGGCTTTAGTTTATTAACATGTTGAACTATCTTTAAAAAGATGGAGGACACTGTTGGACCCAGGCAACTGATAAGAGATTTTTCTCCTGTTGGTACTATTCTTATTTACTTTTGAGGACTCTCCCAAGTCTGTTAGTAATAGAAGACTTTTAAAAGATTGTTTGAGCTGACCATAATGAAATGGAGTCTAGTAATACCATAGAGAGCAGCCATAAGGGCTGTGACAGCAACTGTGGAGGCAGACCATAGTCAAAATGCTCCAGAAGACACAGTCTCCATGAGGAACCCAAGCAGAGGGAATGCATATTCTCTCTTAGGCTCCTGTCCAGCCTTCCTATTCTGTAAGTTCAGTCACATCACTCTGATGTGTTCATTTATAGATTAACCAAGAGGGTTTCTGCTAATGATACCAAGAATTTGAAAAGATCAGAGTAACTTGATATCTAGTATACTGTGCATTTGCATATGGAAATTACTCTAGCATGGATTTTTAATTCTTCAAAGCAAGGTGCACAAGAAAAGGGGGACATCGGTATATTCAAAAGATTTTGGCTTTCAAATAGCTTGACATGACTATTCCTTTTCAGGGGCTGGCAAGGTAGCTTAGTGGGTAAAAGGGGCTTGCTGCCAAGCCTGACAAGCGAAGTTCAACACCTGGGACCCATGTGGCAGCCTCCTGCCAACTCCCTCAAGCTGCCACATGGCCCCAATCCTGCATTGTGGCATGACCATAACTCATTGTCTTATCACAATAAATACATGCAAAAAAATCATCAAAGGATACTCCTTTATCCTTTAGAAGCAATTAAGATATCTTAATGAACTAAATTCTTCTGAGATACAAACAATATATGGAAGTAGCAAATGTCAGCACAATGGTAGGTGGGGTCTGTTGTGCAGTAACCTCAGCTTTGACCATGATGCCCTAAGAGAAGATTTGTTGTAAATACCATCTTTGGTCAATAATCACCAGCACAAACCAATACAAACGACACAAGAGGAGGCTTGGTTATCCTTAAAACAGCTGTGCTTATTACATTTTTGGAGTGTATCCTCTTTGTACCCAAAACTATAGTGCACCAAAGCTAATACGCAGAAAGGCCACGAGAGGAGAATGGAGAATATTCCACAGGCAGAATGAAGACCTGGGATGTAAGATCCCACTTAAGATACCTCTGAGTTCCTAGCCACTTGACCAACCTCAGCTGAGGTCCCAGGCACTGCAAGGAGATTCCATCCCAGTTCCTAACACACAGAAGTAAAAGCTTTTCTCCAGTTAGTGAGCTCAGGGATTGTTTTTTATAAAATAGATAACTGAAATAGGACCATGTACTATGATGTGGAATTCTTTATATTTTGATAACAAACTATATATATTGAAAAGCTGTCAATGAATGAATACCTGAAGAAACTCATGACTTATAATTTCAAATCACAAGACGTTAGACTGAATTATCTAAAATTATGAGAAAATACTAGTGTTCACTTTATAACAGTTTAATATATATATGTGTATATATATATATATATATATATATATATATATAATTCCTACTCAAAAATCGATGGAGCGTTTTACAGCACAGAGATCGACGCTGTGATAGACATGAAACACCACAACTGATCTTTAATGAAAGCCGTATGTTGAATTGGTGCCCATCATGAAAGCAGTCAAAACAACAAAGGTAAAAGTGGAAACCCGGAATGAGGTTGACGCTTTAACCTTATCTGATGACAGCTGTGAAACAATGTGGAAATGCTCTGAAACTAAAGCTATGAGAGCTTGCGGGGCGATGCGGACTCTCGGCCTCAACAGCACCGACTTCTTTAGATAGATGATGACTTCTGGTGGATGGCTTACTATAATAAATGTTAATGACAATTGTATTTTATTCATATTGAATTTTTAGACATACTGTTGTGCTAAATACAGTATTTCAGTAATAATAATAATTCACCTAGTATAAATAAATGAGGAAAGAAATTTGATTGCAATGACTTGTGGCTCAGTGTGGCACAGCACCATACTGTGAAATGAGATACAGAATAGAAATGGTGGTTCTCGTTGTTGTTATTATTGTTTTATTAGTAGTTCGCTTATGGCTTCACTGCCTCACTTCAAACAGGAGTCCAGTAATAGTAACTACACTTAGAGTTGGTGAGAAGTTTAATGAGTTCACACGGAAGAGAGGACACAGCAAGCCAAGTGAACACTGGTTATTCAATAATGATAAAACAATGATACAGGTTCAAAAGAGAAGTAACATTGTGGAAACTTTCATATGCTCTAGAAAAGGCCTAGGAGTGAGAAAATGAACACAAGGGGAACTCAAACAGCCTGTGAAACATAGTAACAGGCATCATACTAACAAATTCTAATGGAAACGGATCTGAAGACACCATGTGATTCATCTTCTATTATGTGCCTTCCTGTTGTTTTTGTGGTGTGTGTGTGTGTGTGTGTGTGTGTGTGTGTGTGTGTGTGTGTGTACACATGACACATGTGAATGTCAAACAAGATCTTACTCTATAGTTCAGGTTGGCCAGAAACTCACTATATATAGCTGGTTCCCCTAGAACTTGTGATGGCTCTCCAGCTTCTGCCTTCCAGAATTCCTGGTGCCGGAATTTCTGGTGTGTGACACCATGACTGGCTTTTCCACAAATACAGTGTAGACTTTTTTACACATGATCTGCTTGTGTGTCATAACTACCATTCTTGATACTGTGTACTGTCTATGACTTCAGTCAATTTTGCCATTCTATTCTTAATTCTAATCAGGCTTTACTCTTAAAAAAAAAAACAATTAAATTGTCTTTTCTTTTAGGTATACCTTAGCAATAGTGCAATGAGGATATATCATACATGTATCTAGTTTAAGGACTTGTGACAGATACGCACACACACGTATACGCCTACAACGTACCCCTCAAGAGCTCCATGCCAATGTGACCAGTGTCATTCCTCCTTGCCAATGCCCTATCCCGCCCAACAGCTGTTCTATCTGCATAGCCTGGTTTGTTTGTCCTAATAATCTGTATGCATGGAGTCATACAGTATGTCCTCATTAGGCTACAGTTCCTCATTCAACACAAAGTATTTTTGAGAGCCCAGAAATTGTTATAGTATAGATTACTATTCTGCTTGTTTGGTTGGTGACCACGATTCTTGGCTTATTCTCCACACAATTTGTTACCCACCAAACTGCTGATGTAGATTTAGGGGGCTTCTAGTGTTTAGTCATTAAAAGCTCTTCGGGCACAAATTCTACAAGTCTTCTGGGGGATAAAGGTTAAGTACCTAGACACAATGGGTAACAGAAAAATGCACACTTAACTTCATACAAACTATCCTACTTTCCATCACACTTCCCTTCACACTGGCGACTTTTACTCAACAGGTCAGGTTTTCTACATTTTACTTACTTTTTTTCCCAACCCCTTTCCTCCCCCTCCTCCTTTTTTCCCTTGTTTAAAAGCTAATCTCTTGGGTATGTGTGTTAGTTAGAGTTTCTAGTGCTGTGACAAAACACCAGGACCACAGCAACTTGAGGAGGAAAGGTTTACACTTCCACATCAATCTATAATTGAAGAAAATCAAGGCAGGAACTCAAGCAGGAACTGAATACAGACCATGGAAAGTGCTTCTTACTGGCTTTCTCCCATGGCTGGCTTAGCCTGCTTTCTTATAGCATCCATCAGCTCACAATGGGCTGTGTCCTCCTACCCACTAATCACTAAGACAATTCTCCACAGACCTGCTTACTGGAAAATCTTATGGCACTATTTTCTTAATCGACAATCTGCTTCTCAAATGACTCTAGCTTGGGCTAAGCTGACGTAAAAGTATCCAGGGCAGTATCACAGTGGCTGAATCTTGTTTTATTGAGTATAATAGACGTTTATATGAATTATCAGCCACTTACTTGTTTGCTTCTCATGAATGTTCAAGTTTTAACCAAATCTTAAAATATCTACTTAATTTTGGACAGAAAATTTCTGGGTCCAACTCTTTTATCAAGTACATTTTTCTGAGAGTTCCTCCTAGTCTATAGCTGCTTATTTTCTCAATTTTGCTCAAATCTTCTAATTCTTTACAGTACAGTTGATACTGGAATAGTGGACAGTGCGGTCAGAATCCCAATGCTCACCTAGTGAATCCAGAGAAAAAGGCAACCCAAGACAAGCTCTGATGAAGGGCTGTGCTCCGCTCCTTTGATGATCTGACCTAATGGAACTGATTTCTGTTTTTAACACCCTCCCCTTCCCCTGCACTGTACCTGGCATCTAGTGTTATAGTATAACTACTAGATTTATGTATCTATACTGAGTATTCTCTCAAGTCCTGATTCTCAAAGTCATTAAACTGGGTATTATAAGGAAGGGGCACACGATATACACCCTGGGTTGTCAATAGGGACTAACAGGTCCTTTCTAGCCATTATTCTTAAATTGTGCAGTACATGTCCCTGGCAGGGTCTTATTTAATAGGCTATGTACTGTTAGATTTGTTAAACCTGGTAGACAGCATGTAGACATCCTGACTACTATTCTACCCATACAAAGACATCTGTCTTTGTCTTGTTTGGATGGTGCTGAATACCAGTCAGCGAGCAACTGTGGTGAAAAGGAAGTCCAGTCTTTATTAGGCAGTGATGAATGGACTGGATACTGAAATTTAACCTGGTAATAAATAGTGATGCCTAGACTTCATTCTTCAAAACAATCTACAGCCCAGCTGCTAACTCACTCAAACCTTAAATCATACACAAGCTTACACGTCTCCCGTCTGGTACCTTTTGAGGGAGAAGGGGCTGGAAAACGCATTGTCAACCGACATTTTCCTCCATGCTACTAAAGTATTACTATTCTTTGCAGGCTTTCCTATCTTACAAACGTTAATCACCAATATTACACTTTTAACGTGGGCTAGCACACTAGCTGGGAACATCTGGTATATCACAAGGTATTATTGTATGGAGATCATTTGCAGCAATAATAAAATGGAAAGCAGATCTGACTTTCATTGCTATAATAGACTTCCTTATTTGGAAAGGCTGTGGAAAGACAGCTAAGAAAAAGATAATTTCTAATGCTCCTGAATATTTCTCAAAATGTTTGCCATTATTTAACTCAATTTCTACTACTTAAAACTACCATCTACTAAACGATCTTTTCTTACAATGAACACAGCATCCCCAAGTGATCTAAATCTCTAAATTCTTTCTCGAGTTATTTTTTGCAACAAGTCATCAGGTTCTTATCCCCACGTCCACAGTGGGACATGGTGGCCTACAAAAACACAGATGGTGGTGCAGATGCAGGAACCACCTCTCCAGCCCCAAGAAACAGGTTTCTTAAAGAAAAGCATTTAAGAATGGCTTCATAGCTCTCAGAATGTATGTATAAAAAACTGTTTTAAGGAAACTTTTAAACAGTGGACAAGCCATGACTACTGAGGGAGCAGAGTTAACTTTCTTCAGGGCGTAGCTACTGGTGAGTTGTCTACAAGCCAGCTAACACCACACCCGGCACATGTAGGCAATTCTAACTGAACTCAGTGGGTTTTCTAACACAGACAGTAACGTGGGAGAAGGAAGGGTAAGAAGGAGGGAAAGGGATAAGCAGAGAATTGGGAGGGGACATAATCAAATGTGCTCTAGACATGAATAAAATTTAAAAAACCTCCAAAACATTATGTGCTTTAGAATATTTCTTTTAACTGGGAAAGTATTCAGATTTACTTTTAACAATATGGCCACAAGGGCTTTATTACAAGGTAAGTGTATTACCGATCTCAAATACTAAAACAACTATGAATTAAATCAACTGTTTTCATGGTAATGATAATGGATGGTGAGTGTCCAAGATAAAACTGGCCTATCACAAAAGCCCTAAAAGAAAAGGTGAGGTATCTGTCATAGAAAGACAACAACAACAACAACAGCCAAACATTGTGATTAGTGTACAGTTATCTAAAGTCCCTGATGCCTACAAGTAAAAAGAGTGTGTAACTTTCTGGCTTACAGAAGATGGTGATGTCAGAAACATGCCCCACAGGCTATCCTTCTTCCTGACAGCTCAGGAGCCATTCCCCTATGCTCACTATGAATGTCTTAGGAGGGGCTGGTTTGTTTTTTAAATCCCACTGCTTCTCTCTCTTGCTCCAAGATGATGCAGCATAGCATCAGGGAAGAACATGCTCCTGTTCTGATATTTGTAGTAACAAAGACTTCTACCACCTCTCCTGCCTTGTCCTCTCACATAAAAAGAAAAACCTGAAAAATCTTTCTGGAAAATTCCTGGCCATCAAGGGAACACAATTTATGAAATGGTTATGAGTCAATATCATTTAAATATGTGTTGTGTTACCATGTTAGATCCAACTGCTTGCAGTGGAGGTGTGCTTTGGTCACTACTCAATACATATGAATCTGAAAAGATTTTCTTCCTCCACCGAATCGCCTAGCATTTGGTTTTGATTCACAAGTACATCTACACCTTACATAGCTTTTATATCGCTCTAAAAAAAAAAAAAAAACCAAACATCCCAACACTTCCAAATTAATTAAAATGCCCCAACTTTAAACAGTCCCTTCTTTGTGTCAGTTCTATCTGTACAAGGTGAATGAGCTCTGGAGCACAATATGCCAGGAAATTCGGAGATCCGGTACACTCATGTCCTAGCTGCAAGCACAACAGTCTGTGAGAATGGTGACATCACTCACTGCTGCCTACACAATTCTTGTGCAATAGTTACTTGGAATGAAGACTTACTCCTCTTTTAGTTACTTCAAAATCATTCCCCAAATATGACAGCAATAAATCTTTTTCAAAAGGCTTAGAATTGCTCATTGTTAGAACATGAATGTTGAAGTTACCAAGTTCCATTCCAGATAGCAAAAGTTTAAACATGACCATACTAACTATAAACTTGGCTCATAACATTAATGATCTCACACCAGTCTGTAGGCACTACATGAGTGAAAAAGAGAAAAAAAAAAAAGAAAGGAAAAAAGAAAGACAGAAGATAGCAAAGAAAAGAAGCTAGCGAAAGAACACAGCAATGAACGCATTAAGCCATACAGCTTTCTGTTGGCAAGGGTCACTCTGAGCAAAGCCTCGACGTGGAGGTGCACTGAGTGGATTTCTTACAGAGGAGTTAGCATGCCTATCCTTTATAGGTGCTATAATAAACTAGAATCATGAGAGCAGACTACTGAAGTAAAAAATAGCTTATGATTCTAAGCAAGGGCTGTGATGGATATCATTAGAAGGACACCCATAAATAAACCTCAGTTCTAAAACTGAAATAAATAGTGGCAGACATGGCTATTTCTAAGAAGTGTTTCCTTTATTTTATACTAAAGTACAGAACATTGACTCTATTAATAATTTCTGACAAGGACTAACTGTATTAAGCAACACACTATGAAAATAAGTGCTAGCGAGCACTTCTCATCTATAATCTTCCATAAAGCAGCTGCTACGTGTAGGGAAATGCCCAAGACCCTGAAGTCAAAGTTAGGTCTTTATCTCTCACACGTACTAGGAGATGTATTACTGAAACAGACAAAGCAAGTAACAAAACGAACAAACCCAAAGGGGAAAACGATGAGCATTACTTTCTGGAGAACCTGGTAGGCTGTACAGCCAATGGGGATGTCCAATGCAGGAGTTACTATGGCAAACAGTACAGCATGTTCTTAGAAAACTAAAAATAGATGTTCCACATGAACCAGCAATCCCACTGAATATAGCCTCACAAGGAGACATCTACATGTTTGTGTTTGTGATAACATTCACAGCAGGCAGGAGTAGAAGCAACCTAGATATACTTACAGATAGATGAAGAAAATATGGCATATGCACACAAAGGAATAATATCACACTTAAAAGGGAAGGAAATTCTTATTACACACCATGGATGAGCCCTGGAGAATGTTTGTTAAGTGAACTGAGCCAGTCACAAGACTGTGGGAGTCTTCATAAAAAATGGGACTGTATGGAGAGAGTGAAAGCGTAGAAACAGATCATTCTCCAGGGCCTACGAGGAGGAGGTACAATTTCAATGCTGCCAGGTGTACAACAATGTGAAATACTCAGCAGTATCAATCTACACACATAAATAGTTATGCTGGTTAATTGTACATGACTTTCACTTTGCCTACAGTTAAAACAAAAAACTTCTTAAGGTGAACTCTGGCTGGAAGGAGAAAAAGATTATGTCAATCCTTTGCTCATTAGTGATTAGGCAAACTGAGTGTTGATGACATGCAGAAATAAGGTATAAGTTTCATGATGCTTTCCCAGAGAGATATGGAAGCTAAGGACTCAAGCCCAAAAGAGCTCTAAAACCCATTTTTATAAGAACAACAACAAAAAGGGTTTTGTCCTTCCTCACTTGTAGCCGAATGACTCCCACAGAAACACGGGTATGACTCTATGATATGGCAGCCCTGTTCCACTCTGGACCTTGTCTGCCTGTTGCCTTGTCTTCCTTACTGTTGGGTCCAACTTTCCTACTTAGTTCTTTTCACTGCTGTTCTTGGTTCTGCCCTGGGAGCACAGAGAGGACAGGAATGAATAACCTAGTTCTTTGGCATGAACAACTTTTTATGGTTAAAAAGCATCACCAAAAAAATGCAGTAATTTTGAAGTCTCTCGTTTCTTTGCAGTGAGTCCATTAGCCTAATGATAAACAGTAGGATAATATCACTTTAAGTTGCTTTCTCTTATAACAGAGTTTAAAGGACTGCCATGACAAAGACTAGCTAGGAATACTTAGCGTGACCCCCATGAAAAAAAAAATCCCCATGGCTCAATATGATCTGA
Organism: Rattus norvegicus; assembly: GCF_021556685.1. NCBI lineage: Eukaryota > Metazoa > Chordata > Mammalia > Rodentia > Muridae > Rattus > Rattus norvegicus. The sequence continues at coordinate 37,623,857 of NC_141535.1, forward strand.
GTAGACACAAAGGTGTGCCACATTGCTTATAATTTTAGACTTTCTATCATAAAGTGCAAATATGACAGGTTCTGGAGTAAATAATTTCTGTTTTAATTAATCAACAAGTCTCACTGCAACATTTCTGGATATCATTTTGTTGTTCTTGCTGGTCCCCTCATGCCCTGCTAACACCTTGTAACTTGACATTTCCTGTGGCCTCTTTTAGAATGTCCCTACTTCTTCAATCACTTGGAGTCAGACCTTGAACCACTGCCTGGCTCTCTTGTTTTTCCTGGAATTACCCTCATAAATCTAAATGTTCAACAAAATACTTTAGACTACAGATTAGAACAGAAGCATGATATGTTCTGATTAACCATCAAGTTCAATTTTATTTGTGTTAGAGATTTCATCTATTAAGCACTTAAGCTGCGTAAAGTGATTAGAATGTTTTCAATCACTGTGATCTCTGGGGTAATTTGCATGTATATAAACATGATCTAATACTAAGCACTAACTAGCACCAAACACTAAATTACTGAAGCACTCTAATCAATTACTTACATTTCATCCCTATCAAAATCTCTTGTGTCTTAGCACTAGAACTTTATTTCAGGAAATAAGGAAAGCAATTTGGGCAAAAGCACTGTGCTCTCTAAATTACACTTGTAGGCTATATTATGTACTAAAATTCTTTTGAATGGTTCTGAAAGGTCTGGTTACAAGTACTTTTTAGAAGCTGTATTGGCTTTTAAATAGGTTGGAATTCACCTGAAAAGGGAAAGAAAATGAGTCAAATAAATTAAAGGTTATTAAAATTTCAACAACATACTGAATGAATGAACATGCAGTGAGCTTCCTTGTGCTTGGTATTTCACTGATATACATCTTCAACCGAAGTAAGCAAAGGGTTCCTTTGTATCTCTTACTTAAGTTAAACCACATGAGTAAGTTTAATATTTGTCAAATTTATGATACATTTTAATTTTAACACCCATTTCAGTGATTAAGAGACGACAACTACATTTCTACTTTGATATTTTTCAGTATTAAACAAATTATGGCTGGATATGGTGACACACACTCCTGTAATTCCAGCACAGGCCAGATGGGTTGTGCAATGAGTTCAAGGTCAGCCGTGTATCCATATCAAAACCCTGATTCAAGACACAAACAATCCCATTTCATTTCCTGTTTAGGAAAAGTCACGATACAGTTATTTCTTGAAGTGCCTTTTTTGTTCTGTTACATAGTTATTTCCTCTAAGATTAAACCTTCACGTCGGCTTAGGCAAGCTGAGCTGCCTGGAAGAAGCAGAGACCAGGAAGATGTCAAGAATAGACTAAGAACAACTTGAGCCACGTAAAAAGAATACTTTGGGATTTGATGAGCTGCCTGGTGGGTGTGCAGTGTACTCCAAGTTCCCAGCTTACACGAGCTGTGTCCATGCTGGGTGGGCTTTGGTGACACAGGTGTTTTTGAGTCTTTTCTGCTCCTGTAACATCTCGACCATATTCCTCTAAGTAACCCCAGTAAAACTCATTGGCTCACCAAGCTGGACTATAGTGGTATCTGTATTTTGCTTTGTTGTTGGTTCCTTATTTAGTGAATGTTCACATCTCCTCAGGAATAATGTTATAATCAACATCCTCAAATTAAACAAAACAGAACCTATCAGTCCTTTTTAAAAAAGTTTTCTTCGTCAAACATAAGGTTTTTCCTGCCATTACAATTCTTTCCAATAGATGCAGATACATGAAAAACTGTACACAGTTTTAAATTCTATTGGAGTTGAAATTGAAGGGACTACCAATTTCTTTTGGGAATTATGACAGTAATAGAGTTAAATTAAACTTGATATAAACCATTTTAATATTTTAAATATACTCTAAACACTATTTAATTAGAATTGAGATACTAAGTCGGGCATGGAGAGGAACACCCACAATCCTTACGTTTGGGAGGTGGAAGCAGTAAGATCAGAAGTTCAAAACTGCCTTGGCTACACAGCAAGTTTGAGATGAAGCTGTCTCTAAAAATAATGACAATACAATTTATTTATTAAAATTAATATATATGATGCATATATGCATCAAATCCTCGACTGCATTTTTAAACATAGAAACTGCTGTGTTCTTTAGCTTTTCTACGATGAATTTAGATGCCGGAGAAAAACTGTCTGATTTTCCTGATTAAAGTGTCACAGGGGTGTTTTCAGAATCCCAAGGTAAATACAAATAGCAGGTGTTAAAAATCTTTCAAAACCCTCAAGGTTCTTACTAAACAAGTAAAGACAATATTGGGCAAATGACCACTACCTTCCTTCTCACCGACATGGACCTCTTTCCCAAGTAGCTAGAGTTTTCCAAGGAATATCACTTTATTAAAATTAAACAAAGCCAATAAGTAAATAACCTCACACAGGGTAATCTTTCTTCACCTTGTATGAAGGTGTGTCTCTGTATTTTAACTTGCTAATTCTGTACCAGCAGAGAACTAAGTACTGGCAAGATTCTGGTACTGTCATTTCTATGGCCCATCAATGGGTTTTCTACTTTGTAACTATCTGTCCTTCCTTACCTGCCTAAAAGGCAATCTAGAAATGGATCAGAGGTTGTCTCACTACTGATTGGTTGTAATAAAGAGCTGGCAGCCAATAGCTAAGGCAGGAAGGAGGAGGGCAGAACTTCTGGGCAGAGTGAGGCAGAGAGAAGGAGAGAATCAGAATCAAGATGGACACAGCAGAAACAGACAGGGACTGTAACGGTGGGGAGGTCTTGAGCTACCCATGTGACCAGTCAGGTTGTAGATTAGATACTTGTGTTAAGTTAGATGAGGTAGCTGGAAAACTGAACTAGCAAAAGGCCTAAGCTTTAAACTTAATTAGTAGCCGCCATGACGTTATTTACACTGCTGGCGGTCCTCGAAAAGTCTCCCTGTAGGGGCACTGTTTTTGGTCCTGGAAAGATTAAGCCGTTCTGTGTCAATGACTCTTTTAGTAGGACTTGAAGACTACTATCAAAGCTTCACTGGTAAAGGAGTTTTGGAGACAGGTAAGAGTTTGAAAGCCGTATTAGACCCTTTTACCTGCTGTGGTCAGAAACTGTAGACTGTCTTGATGAGATCCACTACAGGGTATGTGGCATGGCTAGAGCGCTATTCTAGGGGATCAGATGACATCACTGTAAAGGCAAGTGGGAGACTAAGCAGGAAACTCAGAGGTGGTACACTAGTGAGAGCCAGTGACCACCAGCAAGTATTCCGTGGGTATGTCCTTTTTGTAAATAGATCAAGTCTCGGGGGCCACATGCTTTGGATCACAACTGCACAGGTCTGTTATCACAACACAAAAGCAGCAGTAGATCAGATATAGTCTAAGTAATGTGGATTTTTTTCTATTAAACTTTACTTTTTTAATGGGGCAATTTAGATTGTGTTTATATAATTTAGATAAAAAAAATAAATACCTGAACTTGGCAAATATGCTGGTGAAAATACATTGTTACTTTACCTAAAAACCCTGCTTTACAAAGACTTGTAGCTATCGTATTAAAATCCTAACACGTTTGTACAGATAATGAAAAGGCTTATGGGTCCCCCAAAAACCTCTGTTTTCTACATGAAGATGTACTTTCTTTTTAGTGAAGGAGAAAATGTTAAAAAAAAAAACCAAAAAACCCCAAAGCTCAATAATGGTTAGCTCCCGTTTCTGTCCACTGCCCAGGCCTTTTAAGGGTCATCAATCTGTTATCACGAGAAGATCGCTGGCTGCAGCAGTTCTTCCTCCCATACCTGGGTTCTGCTGCTGGCCCTCCTTAGCATCACAGCTCCTTTGGAACTATGTCCTATACTTGGCAAGCAGCTGCTGTTTTCTGACATTCTGTTACTTGTGTTTCTGATTTGTAAGCCACAGGTCAGAGATTTGGCTCTGGTGAGGACAAGCCGGCAGAGTTATGTCCCTTGGCTGAGCAGCCATCTGAAAGGCCATCTGCAGTAGGTTTCACCAGAAGGAGTGTGAAGGACAGATCTAAGGCAATTTCTAATCTGAAGTACTTTGTGCACAGATGACTCTGCCCACGCAGTTATGGTGCCATTATAAGAAGCAGGGGTCTTTATTTCTTTATCTCTTTATCTTTATTTTATCTTTACTTCTTTCTCTTTGATCAATCAGATGCCATGTCTGCTTCCACAGCCAACTCTTCTGTTAACCTTTCTTTTACACAATCACCAAAGATTCTTAACTGATCCTCTGTTCCTAGTTCCACCCTTCATAAATCTTTTTTATCAAAGTGGTATTCAGTAATCTTAAATATACTCGCAAAGAAATCCGAAGTCATCTGCCTCAAGATCACACTCCTGTTCCAAGTGTCTGCCCAGTGAGACGGCAGGCCTCTCCTGTCCCTTCTGCTGCCAGCCCCCATGCTCTCTTGCTTTGATACTTTCTCAAGTCCCCTCTAAAAGAAATGAGCTCCTTGTACACATCTTTATCAACGTTTAACCTATTCCATTAGACTTTCTTTGTCGACAGATGTCAACTATCCATGCCTTCAATTCTTTTATTAGTGTTTATATCTCTATGCCTACCCAAGAACTTCTGGGCCTAGCGTACTACATTTTTAGAATATACCTTTTATTCCTTCTTTCTCCCTAACAAATATTTAAGGAACAAGACCTTACTTTCCCATCTTTTTATCTATATACCTAGTACAATTAAGGGCCTTGTGAATCTACTCCAAAGATACAAGGACTTCACTTATTCTCTCATTAATAAACATTTCCTGAGTACCTCCTGTATGACAGAAATAGAGGCTAGGCATTCACAGAGGGAATTACATTTAAAAATTGAAAAATGATTCATTCAATCTTCCATTGTTTGGTAATATATATTTTTCCCATCAGAAAAGAGACAGAGCAGAGAGCTCATCAGCTTCTCTGGAGTCAGGTTTTCATAGTGTGACTTGTTATTTTCATAAGTTCCCTAGGCAAATATGATCATATTTAGACTTGAGTACAAAAATCACTCTCAGCTTAAACATAGTTGATTTTATGAATTAAGACCACTTAGATTATCTTGTTTCTGTTCTTTTTCCTTTTGATGCAAAAACACAAGATCTTATTGCCTATTCTAAAGCTCAGAATTATAGAAGTTGGCTTTAATACTCGTAGAAAATGGGCTTTCCAAATCTTTAGGTGTCACAGGGAGGGGCACCTAGGTGGTTACTTTGCTCCCTCCCTCTGCATAAGGAACTGTTCTTGCTGAGGCTGAGTTTGGTTCAAGAACTAAGAAAGCCAGACAATTATAAGCATTCCCTTAAAAGGATCTCCACAGACTGTTAGTTCAGTTCTTCTGGAACCGTGATGAAGGGAAGCGCCTGCAAATCATTAACTCTTTTGGAACAGTGAATATAAATAGTGATAGAGGAACTGACTTTCCTGACTCAGTAACCTTAGCACACTTAGATATCTTAGCCGCTGTATAGTAAGTATATGTATTAAGGTCATTGAAGCCGAAAGAAACTATGCTGAGATAGACTTCAACTCTTTCTCCCCAATGTTAGTAATGAGAAAATACTGGATCTTGATTAATTAAATTATAAAAGAAAGTTAAAGGCATACAAAATATGTGTTCTCGTATTTATACATAACCAACCCAAAACACTATACTATGTTAAAACAAGATGGTAAAACCAATCTAATCACTTTTATTGAATAAACATGCTAGTCACGAGTAACAGGTCAAACACAAAACAATATTAATTGCCAAGACACTCTTGCTTAGCTCCATGAATGTATCCAGAAACCTCTAGTGAGACTGTTATATCAGTAAAGGAAATTTTTTATTGTTGCTGTTGTTTTCTTTTTAAAGGATAGTTCAATATTTTTAATGAAAGGATACCCCAGACAGTGGAAAGGATACACTGCCTTCTCAGCAAAATACTATTAAAATTTCAACATTAAAAAAATTCTAAAGGAAAATAGTTTGTAAACTAAGGACTACTCCAGCTATCATATATTGGAAAAGTATAACATAATTTTACATTACAGTAAGGGATAAAACTACACAAGAAACACTGCTATCAAGTGAGTTTTCTGTTGTTCTCTTTTTAAAATGGAAACTATAGCAGCAAAATAATATTTCTTTAAGCCTGAACTACTTGCCTATAAAGACCAACCATCCTGCTACTAACAGTTGTAAAACTAACACTAAGTATTAATTTTGTAGAGTATGTGTGGTGTGCATGTGTATGCATGGGTATGGAGACTGGAGGTTGACAGCTACTGTCTTCCTTGATTGCTCTCCAATTTACATGTTGAGGCAGGGCTCTTGAATCAACCCAGAGCTCACCAATTCAGTATCTCACTAGCCAACTTCCAGGGATCCCATTTCTGCCTCCCAAGTACTGAGATTGCAGAAGTCATTATACCCAGCAGGCACTTACATGGGTGCTACAACCCAGGCTCTGGTATCCACATGTGTTCTCCAAATGCTTTCACTCACTGAGCCTTCTCTCTTGCCCCAATACTAATTACAAAATATGGTGACTTCATTAATATTTTTTCTGTGTTATCCATTAAAAAGAATTTAAATCTTAATTAGTTTTAAGATCAAATTTGACACTTTGGTAGCCAAGTAAGCAATAAAATCACATTTTAAAATATATCACTAGACAAAGATTCTATTTGAAAAGTAAGGTTGGAGAGATGGCTCAGCAGGTAAAGGCTTGCTGCCAAGCCTGACACCCTGAGTTCAATTCCCAGAACCCACATAGTGCAAGGCGAACTGAGTCTGGCCAAGGTAGATGTGTGTGTGTGTGTGTGTGTGTGTGTGTGTGTGTATTTGCGTGTGTGCACACAACATGTGCACATGTGAAGCAGGAGTAATTAAGCAGGCTATTCAAGAATGCATCATTTCAAAATTCTAATCTCAAGAAAGAAAACTGCAATAACATTTGGTGGTGGTCATAGTATTGACATTTTATACAAAGTGCCCATCCTCTGACATATTTAATATTATCAAAAAATACATTCATAAGCCTTAAAAGCTGAACTCACTAAATAACTACAGAGTGAGTACTCATTTTGAACCGTCCTCACTGGGACTGGAGAAGGCCTGAGGTTGAAAGTCTTCAAGCACAGCTACACCCACCCACAGTGGACTACTGCAGACATGGATGTTTGTTTGTAACACTGGGTGGGGATGAGGTGGCAAGCACAAAGGGCATCCTTTCAAAAGTTCACCCAGCATATGGAAAATCTTACTTTCTCGTTTATATAAACTGAAACTGGTCCTGTAACTCAGATAAATACAAGTCTTCTGAAATAGAAACATCACGGCAGCCTGACTAAACTTAGTGCTGCTCTCAATGCTGGGCGTATATTCCAAGCTCTACCTTCAGCAGACAAATTTAAAGGTACTGAAAAGGAAGCAGTCTTTCTATCACCAGACTTCGGAATGAAGATTGAAGAGATGTTATGGACAATACTGGCCCTCTGTTGGTGACTTACACAGTATGATGCATTGTCTCCCTCCAGACAGTTGTGAACCACCCACTTCTGTCAAAGGTTGTACTAACTCAAATCAAATTAGGCTTGATGTGAATGGGCCAACTTACTCTAACCACATACTAAATTAGGAACATGATTTGCTTCTTTTCTCTTTTTTAAAGGTCATATGCCTGGGACCTCTACAAACAGTAGTATTATTAAAGGGAAAATTCTACTTGGTTCCAAGAATGGTAAAAACATCTTCACAGGGGAAACTGTTGATTAGCAATTGAATGAAAGTAAAAACATAACTGTGAAATAGAACCTAAAAATAGGATGCAGAACTCGGCAGAACCACAGGCCGGCAGTGCTATTTGTATCGAATGGCTTGAGAGTTACCTCTCCCTTTTCCTTCCCATTGTATCCTGGAGCCACTAAACAGCATTAGGTTACATGAAGAAGCTTGACAAGAAAGCATTCTCAGTAATAAACTTACCTGCAAGCTGTTAACTGAAGTTCACTAAGTGATACAAAGCCCGTTCTTTATAAATGCAGGAAGAATAATACAGTGTACTCTTGTGGCTTTAATGAACTATCTGCTTATTTAAATACAAAATTGACATGTTTGTAGAATTGGGTGTGCTGTGGAATTTATACGGTAGCTTGTAGTGTCTTCTGATTTTTCCTTAGCCAGGCACTGTGGCTCATGCCTGTAACACCGGAATGTTAGAGACTCAGGCAGGAGTAACGCCAAGAGCAAAAGGCCAGCCTGGGCTACTACACAGGACATGAACACGAAAACGGCATAAATAGTACCATGCAATCCATATCTTTTTTCTTTAGTGAAGAATAAAATGGGGGCTAGAGGGATGACTCAGTGTTAAGAGCCCTGCACTATTATTGTGTGGTTGCAGGGGTCAGAGTTAAACTCCCATCACCCAGACCAAGTACTTTAGAAACTCTTCCTCTAGGGGATATAAAGCCTCAGACCTCCACAGGCACCCGCCCACAGATACATACACTTTGAAAAAAGAAGAAGAAAAAAAGTGGTTTTTTTTTCATAAAAATAAGAAAAATGGCTTATTTTAAAAAAGCCATAGAAGTTGATCTATTTATAACCTTAAAGAAGTTTAGAGGGGGAAAAAAAGAACTTATTAAAATATATGGGATATTCCAATAATGAACAGTTTGTTATAACAAATATCTGACCATTAGTTGTGGCAAACTATTTCCTCTCACAGAAATGAATGCACATTATCTATATTTAGTAAGATAACATCATAGAGCAATATACAGCTATTTCCACTGCTAATTTACATAATGAAAAGTGGAAACGTTTGCTGTTTCCACACCCTGAGCCAAGGTATATAATTATCTTTGCCAAGTGTTCAGCAATCTACAGAGTTTGAGTGCCTGAGACATCATGAGTAGCCAGGACTGCATCTGTTTTAGGGACATTTATTTAAGAAGGGAGAACTCTGACCTAGTCTATAATCCTGTACAAGTGTGGTTTAGACTTTTATTTAAATAGAAAAATGGTAATTTGTTCAGGAATTTTTTGGAAACTAACATTTGCAAGTAGAATATTTAAATAGTACTTTATAAAGATAGTACATCAAAAAATAGTGAAAACTTTAAGGAGAAATATTCCATTGTTGGTAGGTTTTTAGTTCACCATTGTGTGCTTTATATATAGCAAAATAAATAAAACTATACAAATAAATCTAACATCATACATAAGAAACCCCTATGGTATTAAGAGGGGACATAGGCAGGCTCTAGAGACTTCCAGTTTTGGAGCTGGGAGCCAGGGAGCTCCCAGCACTGCAAACCCTCTTCTTGTCCTGTAACTGGACCCAAGGACAGCCTTGAGAAATGATTCCCGCCTCACCAATGCGAACCTTACCTTCGGAGACGGCTCAGGGAAAGGACTAAGAGCTGAGGTGTACACAAGCTTGAAGGGGCTACATGGGCTAAGCACATGAAAAGGAGACCCTTGAATACACACGTGTCCTTGGTCTACAAAGAAACAAAATTTTAGTAAAAAAAAAAAAAAAAAAAAAAAAAACCAAAGCAGAAAATAGAAGGAAAAAAGAAACTTGAGTACAAATAGAGATGAGTGAGTACTTGGAAGAACGTCAGGGTCCTCTCTGAAGGCACCACTGCACTGACAATTGCCAAAGTGCCAGACAATAGACACAAGGCCACGTCAAAGAGAAGATGACTCCAGGTCTCTCGCATGGACCTAAACAACGGCATCACGTGAAAGTACTCTTGGTTTAGGAAAGGAACACATTTATGACAACACATTCCGACAACACATTTCCTCCTGGGCCAGCAGGAGGAGACAGGGTCAGAGCACTGTAGAGGGTCCGCCTAACACTGGGATGAGCATGCGCAGCGAGGCTGCAAAGAGGGTGGAAAACAGTCGTACCCATCACACGGCTGTCCAGACAGAAGCATGCAATAAATGTACAAACAGTTCAAAATACTAAGGACAGTCTGGATACTAAACATAGATTATGTCATAAAAATAAAGAACTAGTTCTTTCTCTGATTCCTTCAACGGGGGTCCTATTCTCAGTTCAGTGGTTTGCTGCTGGCATTCGCCTCTGTATTTGCTGTATTCTCAACTGGAAGAGCTTGAAGGGGCTCGAGACCCCATATGTACAACAATGTCAAGCAACCAGAGCTTCCAGGGACTAAGCCACTACCTAAAGACTATACATGGACTGACCCTGGGCTCCAACCTCATAGGTAGCAATGAATATCCTAGTAAGAGCACCAGTGGAAGGGGAAGCCCTGGGTCCTGCTAAGACTGAACCCCCAGTGAACTAGACTGTGGGGGGGAGGGCGGCAATAGGGGGAGGGTTGGCAGGGGAACACCCATAAGGAAGGGGAGGGGGGAGGGGGATGTTTGCCCGGAAACCGGGAAAGGGAATAACACTCAAAATGTATATAAGAAATACTCAAGTTAATAATAAAAAAAAAAAAAAAAGAACTAACCTGAAGTCATGTGTGTTCCCAGTTCACAGGTGATTTCCTCTCCACTTTATTTAGTGATGCTGTACATATTCCGGCAACTGTTGGTTATTATTCTAACAGAGTCATTCTAGGCAGCGTGACCGACCAATAGCACAAAAGCCTCTCTAGGGTCCCAAAGTTACTTCCAGTTTCAATCAGAACTCCGCAATCGATAACTGTGTGCCCTGAGCAAAGGCTGAATTTAATTTAGGACACACTCATTTCCATTACTTCAGAAGCTCAGGGTTCTCCATCTACATTTTCTGGCTAAGCTGTAACTATTGAGAGCAGAAAGCTCTGAATAAAAGCCACAGGGAAATGAGAACTCAGTCTGAGCATGCCATGGGACTCAGTTGCAAGGGCATCTAGGTTGTAAGACACGAGAACTGAAGGCACAGCCTGCAGCAAACGAGATACACAGGCCAACTCTGAGATTAGCCAAGTTGAGTCATCAAGGAACACTGAAGCACAAAACAAACTGACTGTTCCCACACCACACTACACCTGGCTGTTAAGGCCCTTAACAAGGAGAAAGAAGGACCACAAAGGTCCAGTTATAGAGGAGACAGTGACTCTGACTCCTCGGTCTTTGCTATCAGAGCAACTCAAGTGTGCCTTCTGTTACCTGAAGTAACCTATGCAAGACATAAGGAGAGATCTCACCATTTCCAAGTCAAGACAGGCGCCATCACACTGCTCTAAGAATGATCTGATCTGAAAGCTTGAGTTTTTAAATATTCAAAAAATAGATTACACAAATAAATTGTTAGGTCTGTGACCAAAAGTATTAATAGTTTATTATAAAATGTACATAAAAGATGTGAGTAGGAGCTTTTCACACATTAACTCATTTACCTCCATATCTATCATTTTCCCTGCCTTGACTCTGAGGTCAATTAGGTTTCCCCACTGTACTTGCTTATTGAGTTTCTATGTTGATTAATTTCATCACTGCTGTGAACATGTACTTGACAGTTAAGACTTAAGGAAAAAGAGAGGTATTTAACGTAGGATTTCAGTGACTTCAGTCCATTACAGCAAGAATGCTGTAAAGACAAGAATTTGGAAGAAGGAGCCAGAGAAATAGACAGCCCCCAAGGACACGCTCTCTGTGAGGTACTTTCTCCAAACAGACTACTTTCCACAGTCTCATCACCTCATGCACTCTGTGGGAAGTTTTAACCCAGGGTTGTCCATGATGAGACATACCTATAATCCTAGCATTTAGGAGGTAGCAGAAAGATTATGGGCTCAAGGTATCCCAAACTACAGAGTGAACTTGAGGCTAGCATGAGATATATGAGAACATGTCTCAGAAAAGAAATAAAATTAGTCCGTATGCTAAACCATTCACTAGGTAAGTGTCTCAGACAACACACCCACTGAGGTACTCACATTTACATTTCACTAATCCTCAAAGATTGGTCAATCTAATCAAGTTGACAAGATTAACCATCACAATTTCTTTAGTCTCCCTTTTCAATGTTCTTTCTCCTTCTCTAATTAAAAGAAAGGAAAAAAAGTCTCATTATGTATCAAACTCTTGGTCTAAAATTTTCCTCCTGTCTCAGATTTTAGAATAGATGGGACCATAGACATGGACCCTGGTATCTAATTGTTGCAGACCAATCTTATTGTTTAATTCTATTGTAAGTCACTTTAAAAATGAGAAACCCTTTTTAGAGACCTACTTCTAAACCTTTCAGAGACCTACTTGTAAATCTTTAACATTCAGAGGTAGGTAAAGCCAGATTTCTTTGATCTAGGGTCTGTATTCCATATTCATCAATCAGTATAGAAGCAGTTAAGAAGTACAGTTCATTGACTTCATGAAAGCTCAAAACTAATTCAAGAGAATCCACAAGATCAAACAGTTATGGTAATAACGTTATGCTGTGATTTGCCTTCTCACTGTTTTGACATTTGCAGTGCTGGTATAAAACCAACAGTAGATAAACCCTGAACTGTCCCAGGCACTCAGTCAGTGACAGTAAACCGTATGGTAAAGGCCTTTGATCTCTGCATCTTGTCAGGCACTAAGAAGTGATTACAACTAAAGGCTTGTTTCAGCGAAAAGCACCTTGATCATGTCCTGACGAAACAGTGAAATCATCTTAACTTTTGAAAACTCAACCTTTTACCGTAAGAGTCTTTGGGAGACACTACTCATCCTGAACACAAGAGCATGATCTTTGTTTTGAGGAAAAACATTTCAATTGTGAGCTAAAATGGTAAGATTCTTTACACGTATACACCTGACATTTGAAAGATCAACTCACAAGTTCTCAAGTTTTGATTACTCTAACTAGGCAACAAAGTTTCTCATCTCAAGGAAAATTAGAAAATTTTTGTTAACAATGATAATATGGGTTTTCAATAAAAAGTTAGTGTTAAAACAAAATGGAAACCGGCTGTGAAACTGACCAAACACTGGAATACTTCTCTGGAGATGAGTGGTGATTTTCTGTAAATATCATTTTTGTATGACAAAAGTGTATCAGTGCTTGGAGGGTAAGTGTAACCTGATGAATCACTACTCCCAATGACCAGTGCAGAATGTTATGAAGCCACAAATGGGCAAGTGATTCACTCCAAGTGTAAAATACACAATGGGTTTTAATGAAAAACACGTTATGAAGAGTTCATTGACTTGGTTTTAGATCTCACATTATCCGTAGCACAAGAAATTATTACCTGTTGGATTTTGGTACGGCATCAAAGGATAATTACCACAATTATCTGAAAAAGGATGCTCAATGCCCTTCCTTCCTTAAACTAGATATTTTTTTGAAGCCAGATTTTCCACCTACAAGTTAAAAACAACTCAGCACATACAATAGATTGAATGAAAAAACAGACTTAGGACTCCATCTGTCTTCTTTTAAATCAGTAATTAAGGAGTCTGGCAAAAATGTAAAAATACTACGACTTCTCTAAATGTTTTCTGTTTGGGGATTTTTTTCCCTTTTTTTTTTTTTTTTTGGTCTGAAATGAATGCTACTTAGATAAAAATCTATAATGGAATTTTACTGTTGTTATTTCAAAAGTACTTAATATAAGCTTTAACTTTTCTACTTTAATTCCTAGTAAAGGAATTATTAATAGCATAATCCAAATAATCAAAACTCTTTGGAGTCTTTAATAATTTCTATGATTCTAAAGAGTCCCAAAACCAAAAGTTAGAGGTTATTAAACCAAAGCCACACAGTCTCTCTTTTATACAGGACAATAGGTGCAGATACACAGTTGACATTAAGGACAGGAGACATCTGTACAGAGTTTGGCCATAGGAGAATTTTAATCTAGCAACATGGCAGCTCTGGGATATATCCAAAGATCTAAGTTTATATGATCTCACAGGAATATGGACATGCCCTTAGTACATAGCTTTAAACCCTAACAATAAAGGTAAGGTTAGTTTGTAAAAGGAAACAGCCATATTTGAAAGTGAAAATCTAATTGAGAGGCAGACAAAGTGATGAGAAAGATTTCACAGAATGACTCAGAGATAGGATATGCCCAACTCACACAAGAACAGTACAAGAAAGAAAGGCTACTTAAGAACAGAGAGGGGTTGGGTGAGAAAGAGAAAAATGGTGTGGTAGTGTGATTATGGCAGTACTACAAAAACAGATTACATAGAGAACAAGCTAGACACAGGTGAAGACAGAATGAATGAACAAGCCAGAGAATGAGGAGGAGTCAGAAGATTAGAACATATTGCCAAAGTTATGAGGCTGAGCAGAACAATTAAGGCAAAAGTGGAGAGAAGCCAGGTTGAATCAATCAGCTTGGAAAATTAGATTGTACAGAGGCTAGAAGCTTCCATGCCTATGCCTATGCCTATGCCTATGCCTATGCCTATGCCTATGCCTATGCCTATGCCTATGCCTATGCCTATGCCTATGCCTATGCCTATGCCTATGCCTATGGACATTTAGAACAGAGAAAGAAATACCCTGGGCTCAGTCCAAGCCATGTACTCACATAGCCTGAATATAGCTCTTATCTCTTCCCTTCATCAAAGTGACATTTATATTTGGTTTCTTTTATATTCTGGAGTTCTGTGTCTGAGTTCAAGTAGGATACCCACACCCACATACATATGCTATTCTTCACTACTAAGAACGAGGCGACTAACACACACAAAAACCGTCTTAGCAACTACAACCCTACACTTCAAACAGTACTAGTAGATTTAAAGGTGTAGTCTTTACTAATCTGCAAACAACAATACATAATTGGGAAGCGAAAGGGACCAAAAGGTCAGGGAACCCAGTTAAACAATCCTGTGCAGAACAAGACACGTGATGGTTGTAGAGAAACAGATTTGTATTTCTAATGAGAATTCAGTTCTGACATTGCCTTGTTTGATATATTGGTTACCCAATCAAACTACTCAGGGCACAGCTGGAACGTAAACACCTTGTTCTAATCACACATCACCTACTCTGTAATAGCTTCCTTAGGACTGCTCTGAAATCACCATCACAATTGATTGCAGCCCTCCAAAATTTCTGTCCTCCTACACAGTCCTAATGACACTTCATAGACAATGCACACACATGTACTGTGAACAGATACAGATCACATGTTTAATTCTTGGTGTCAGTGTTTTTTCTTTCACTGTTCCAAATTAAGATTTTCAAATCGAGGAAAAGCAACTATTGATTACACTGGCTGTTTCTAGGGGGAAAAAAAATTCCTAAATTCTAAATAAGATACAAGTAAAATTGTGGTCATGAACCACTCATAAATTGAGACAGTAAGTATCCTGTCACTGAGCCAGTAATTCTAAAACTAGAAACTGACTGAATCTCCTGGACTTGACAAGTAAGGGCACAAGTAAAAGATTAAAACAATGAGTCACAAAGAGTTCAGGTAAGGATTGCTTACAGAAAACCTGAAGCTAGAAAATATTTTTCTAGGAAATGACATTAGCAGCTTTATCTGTTGAAACAGAATAGTCTTGCATAAATACAAAAGCTATAAAACTCTACTTTTATTTCATGCAATTATTGGTATTTTCATTTATATGACCAGGACATTACTTATTCCTGCACAGGGCAGATGGACATTTAATACACTGCCGAGCACTGTTGTGATGAATTCCCTTAAGGCTGCTTCTTGGCCTGCTGTTTTTACATGTACCCTTAACTACTTGGTGGACGAGCAAAATACTGTGAGTTTAGTAGCTGCGTCAAAGCCTAATACGTTACTTTAGACTGCTGAGTGGGAGATTTCAAAAGACACTAGAGGAAAAGTAAATGCGATTTATGTTCAGCAAACTATATAATTAGTGACAAAATGATCTTCAATAAATGAGTTAACCCTCTAAGACTATCTGCAAACTGAGTGTTGTACTCTAAAAGCTTATATCCTCACAAACAGAACCCTCCCAAATAGGACTAGTGCCCTTACAACTAGGAAGACCCTATATATGTCTCTTGATTTTTATGTCCTATGAAGCTAATACATAAAAATGACTGTGAACAAGGAAGTGGTCATGTAGCACAGATTCTAATAGCCCCTAATTCTAAGACTCCTTAGGTTCCATAACCATGAGGAAAGGAAAATCTCAGTTGTTTATAAGCCAGCTTGCCGATGATATTTTGCTATAGTGCCCCAAATGAATTAGGGTGTTAGGAGAAAATTAACATGGGCCCTTCAACTTTACACTTCTTTAATTTTACTAATGCTGTGACCATTTGGCATAGACTAATTTAGTGGGGCAGAATATTAAATACTATTTAATGAAAACACCAGTGGCATTAATGATTTATCTTACCTATTTAAAAGAAACACAATGCACATTACTGTTAAGCTAAATATGTCACACAATGCAATGAACAAACAATATCCAGAGTCACCTGAAACTTACAAGATACATGTTAGATAATATCTTTGCATACACTCCCTAGAAAACTAATGAAATATAATTGATTAACCAGCTACAATTTATCAAATGAGTATTAACTTGTTATTACAGCAATCTAACAAGATAGGTACATTCTCTCCTTTAACCTAAGAAACTGAGGGCAAAAGAGACTAAACAATTCATATAAAAAACGAAGTTAAAAATTGTATATCTGATACTCTAACTTAGGAGTCTTTACCTCTAAAGCAAACTCTCTCCAAAACAGTATTTCTCATTCCTATAGGACGGCAAGTTTGTCAGAGTCAAGTTTTAATAACTGTGACAACAGAAAATGTAAAAGTGTAAATCTGTGAATAAATCTTACTCAAACATGGCCTTAATAACTGAGAATATGGATAAATCTAATAAAATGAGTTCTGAGGTCAGTTGAAACACTAGACCAGTTTCTAGGGTACCTCCCAAATATGAACTTAAATGATACAATAAATTCACTAAAACTTAAGCAGGTTAGCTAATCCACTTTCCCAGACACAGCAGAAATGAATATCTTTATGCTACATAAATTATACATTAACCACAAACGGCAAGTATATTGTTGAAAGGACTACAGGAAATCCAAGGGAAGAATCTAGAGCCTGGTACATAATGCAGGTACCCAAACTAGAGACTATTGTTTTCTTAAGAAAGGGGAATGAGCTGCAAAAGGATGTGCTGAGTTGATTTTTTATTTCTATCACTTTGTCTATTCTTGAGATAAGACAATAAAACTTCCCCAAACACACACACAAATATTCAGAAGAATATTTACAACTAAAATGCTTGAACAGTCAAAAGAAAGGAAATTTCTAATTATGACACAAGGCAAACCTAACACAGAAGACATGAAACTAACAGCTATGCTACGACTCACAGTGAAAACCTATCAGAAGATTATGACAGAGACTACATGGGATAACCATGCGCTGGTATAGTCAGAACTTGCTATGTGGTCATTGTTTTTAGGGAATGCACACCCTCCAAAAATCTGATTGATCGTGGAATTTTCAAATTGGTATAATTTAAACAATAACTCAAGTTTAAGGTACCATCTAAAACAATGGGGTCACTTATAGAACATTCTAAACAACCACAGCAGAATTCACATACTTTTAAGTACTGTGGAATATTTAACAAGATATCTAATACGCTGAACCAGAGAACAAAGCCTTATACAGAATCATGCAGAGCCTGACTACAATGAAATTAATTTAGACATCAGCACAAGAAAAATAGCTGGAAAATTCCCAAATATTTGGAGATTAAACAGCATATTCTGCATCATGTCAGGGAACAAGTTAACAAGGTCTTGGAGAAATATTTTGAGCTAAAGGAAAATGAAGGCATAATTTCTCAGTTCCTCTTCAGTCAAAGAAATCACCTCCAGGAAAGGAGAAGGTAGGGTATTAGGGAGAACTGGTTCATTTGATTATGGGTGTCATGGGGTAAGTGTGAGACCCATAGCAAGCAGGCCATTAGGCAGAGTAGCCTGGAACTTTGGGGCAATGAACTGATGCTGCTATCCAGGTGGAGTTTCTTTAGAGAAATCCCAATATTCCTTTTGGAACTTCACTTAACTGAATTAGGCCATCAGACATCTGGAATTGCCTGCTTTACCTGGCAAATTCATCAAATATTATATTATATTATATTATATTATATTATATTATATTATATTATATTATATTATATAGGCTTTACTTGCATGTGTTTGAACAACTGGTATCTGCAGCCCAGCCAAATTGGCATATAAAAAGTGGGTCATTGGAATAAATTAATGAGGTGCATCGAAAGCTGTGATGAGGGGATACTTGAAGTTTTAAATGCTTGCATCAGGAAGAAGATGTAAGCCTCCCCCCGCCAGCCCCCCAAGTAACTTCTATTAGAAATTTGAAAAATAAAAAGGCAGAAGAAAAGGAGAAAGGAAAGGAACAAGTTAATCACAGGAAAGGAGGACGACTACTACTTTTCAGACAGACTACTTCAGCTGGTTCTTGTTTCTTTAGTAACTGGAATTGAACCTAGGCGCTTCATACATCATACAGTTGCTCTCAACAGAGTGGCATGACCTGACCTCTTTGTACTCTTAGGACAGGATCCCAGTAAGTTGCCCAGGCAGATCTTGAGCTTGCAATACACCTGGATCAGTTTCATTAACAGTGGGGACTCCACACCTGCCAGCTTCAAAGGCTTGTAATGATATATAGAACTTGCCAGTTGCAAAGATCTAGCTGTAGCCTCTCTCTGCTTACATGGTCCAGAGAGAATTTTCACAGAAGCAGGAGCTACATGTGCCTGAAAGGTAGTTAAAATCTTTATTTTCTTTCTTGTGTGTGTGTGTGTGTGTGTGTGTGTGTGTGTGTGTGTGTGTGTGTGTGTGTGTGTGTGTGTGTGTGTTATATGTGTGCGTATATGTACATATGTGTGTGCAGGCCAAGGGATGATGTCAGGAAGTCTCTCTTAATCTCTTCTCCACTTTATTTTTTGGAGATGGGATCTCTCTCTCTGAAAATGACAGTCCCTGATTTGGCTTGACCAGAAGGTCAGCAAACAGTAGAGTTCTTCCTATTTTCGTCTTCCCAGCAGTGACATTACTGCTATACAAGGTCATGTCGGCTTTTTGGTGTGGGGACTGCGGTCCTAAGCTCAAGTCCTCATGTTTGTGTGGTAAGCACATTTCTGTCTGAGCCATCAGGCCCTGATTCCTTCATTTTCAAGAAAACATTCAGTCAAGTAAGTGGAGAAACATATGTGTGCAAGACCTAGACTCTGGAGTCCTAAACTGCCCTTGGGAGCTCCTGTGGCAACATTCTGTGCCTTGTGTGCCTTGCACAGTATGAGGAAAACCTGTAGACTTGGGCTACTATGCTGTAGTCATAGGGTACAATATCATCATGCCTATCTGCTTCATTTGTTTCTTTCTTTATGGAAATGTGTATTTCAATTTTATGATGGAAAAACATAAATCTTATGTTTAATATTTTTTTAAAAATATTTATTTACGTCTGTGAGTAACATCTATATTAATATATATTAACTTTAAGCTCATATATAGGCTAATATATAAAGCACCCCTTTGTCAATCAGAACCCCAACCTCCACTGAAATATTTACTAAAAAAATGAGAATAAAAAAGAACAAAACCAACAAAACAAACTTCCTTCTGTAGGTTAAAGGAATGAGACATCCATTCTTTATGGCTCTCCCAGAGCAGAAGGCCTGAGGGGCAGATCCCAGTTCAATTTCAGTCATCACATACCAAGTTCAAACCCCAATTACCAATCTACTACCACACCAGGACTCTCTTTATTAATCATGCATCATTTTGTAAATGTCAAATATCAGGAAATATTGTCTGTAAAAATAATCATACAGAGAAAAACTTTAAACCACTTTCTTCACAAACTTCAAAAATGTTTAACTATTCTAGCAAAATCACAAGAGTAGAATAGGACATCTCTATTGCTAAAAATGCATTTTTAAAAGTGACATTTTATATTTATTTTCCTTAGAAAGACTTGAAATATATTTGTCAGTGCTATGTTTAAAAAAACACATCGATCTTTTAAAAAGCGAAGGGTTTTCCAAAGCAATGAATGTCACCCAACTCGAAACAAGAACATTTATCTCTCTCAAATAAAAAGTTGCATTTACTAGCTAAAGCTAGAATGTTATCTTCTAAATTTGTTTTCTTGAGTTAACATGTCATAATCATGTTTGAACATGAGCTATTTTTGTTTCATGATGTTGTAATAAAATTTTTATTATAAATAAGATGTCCTCAAGAATAATACTTTTATTTTATATGAATTCAAAATTAAACAAGTGAAATAAAAAAGGTAAATATTGATTCAAGCAAAATGTCATACGTTAGCAAACCCACTTTCAAATAAAAGGCTTTCCTTCTTTTTCTGAACAAAATTATCTACATAGTCTTTACTTATTCCAGTCTGGGTTCCGACTGCTGGCACTATACCCCTTTTAAAAATACCTTCAGGAAAATGAACCTCTCCTAGCCTATAACACTTCCTTGAGAATTCCTATGTGTTTAGAATATTGAGTCTATACCATCTGATACTTTATCATATTCATGTGTATGATTTCATCTATAAATTCATCTGACATAACTATGCTCTCTGGGGCCAAGAGAGATGTGTGAGGTGAGACAACAGAATAGTTCTGAGGAACAGTAGCCATTAATCCAGTGCACAGGCTCAACTTCTCTCTTCACCCTAGGAACTGGGTCTACCTCTTTCACATCATTGGTATTATATACTTTTTGTATATATAGGCCCTTCGATACTACTCAGTTTACTAAATATGCTTAGTAACTATTACCAACCCTTTGACGAATCGATTTCAATTGATGAGTAAATTTTTCAATTTACTTTCAGTATGTCATGGTTGGAAAAAGTACTAGAAAGTGATCTGCTCTGTAATTATAACCAAGGGAACTGAACTGTAGGGAATCAAAGGCCATCTACATTTTATCAATACAAGTCATCAGTAGCATCCTGTTTTCAAAATAGTTTTATATGTATTTATTTGACATCACTAAAGCCCTACTGAGGCAAGAAGAGAAGAAACTAATCTTACCTAAAGATAAAAACATAACTAAAACATACAAATTTACTCAGATCTCACTTACAGTTAACAACCCTGGGGTCTTCACAGGATCACAGTTTCTACTAAACTGAATAACTCACAATTCAAATAATATTTAAGATAGAACTAGAAAGAAATCTGCATTCATCTGGTCACTAGTAGATTCCTACCTGTCCTTGAGCCACACTACCTCATTCACTAATGTGCTCCATTACTGAGTTTCAAATTATAGAAAGGGAAAAGAAGCAAATTACAGTAATTTTATCAAACTTTCCTATTTATATTACTCCTATCCAAAAATGTGGAAAATCTACTATTCTCCCAACTTTGAATGTTTCAAATTTATTTATTCAATTTGAAGAAGTTTGATCTACATTTCTTGTGGTAACTTTTATAAATAGTTAAGTAAGTTATATTTCTACTTTATTACCCTAAAAGTTCCCTTGTGATCTGGTCCCAGTCTATCTTTCCAGCTTCATTTCCAACTGCATCCACTCTTTTAGTCACAACAGATTATTTCTCAAGAACACCCTGTACTTTCTTAGTTTCCTCTGTTAAAAATTCCTTTTCCCACTCACTTAATCTTATTCAAACTTTATATCTTCTTCAAGGACCAGGATTAATGCAGACATCCTGATCTATAAAACTAAAATTAATCTCACCTTCCCACATGAAGCTACTGGGCAATCTCTGAACTTGTGTTTCACCCAGAGTTCACTGTGCTCAGACGGCTATCTCTCAGGTTCAGCAGGGAGCTGTTTTTCGGGCAAGGGTAGTATCTTTCTATCTACCACATGACACTCTGTGTTTGGGGGAGGGGGAGGTGTTAAATGTAAAGCCCCTAGCAAACTCGGTGCTGCCTTAACATAGGTGTTCATCAAACATGACAAACAAACATGACATGACAAACATGTCACCATTAGCCCCTCAGCTACCATTACAAGGGTTCTTTCTGAAAAGAAACTCAATTATATTAACTTTCAATTTAATCTGGATATTCTCTGCCATCTAAAGGACAGGGCTCTGGTTCTGAGCATAGGATTCAAGGCAGGCCCACCATGACCTGCACTACTGTACTTCTCTAACACTTTCAACCCAAATTCCTGAAGACATGTATATCTGTGTACACAAACTCTTTCAGCTATCAAATTCTCACCTATGCCCTTGCACCTATATCTGCAAGGATCCATCTGCATCCTGGATACCCAATTCCAATATCCCACCCTGTAAACCATATCCAGGGAAAACATAACACAGTAGTTATGCTCCTTTAGTTCAGGTGTAGTACTATACAAAACAACTCCATTTCTCTAATCAGATGGAAATGCAGCAATCAGCAAAGCAGGCTAAAAAACAGATGGACTGCTACTGCACTAGGAAGCACTATATGGAGGGCAGGAAACTGCTCTGTCAGGAAAATGGGGAATTCCCACCTTTATAAAAGGCCAGATCTATATACATTATAATTTATCAAACATCCTAGAATATTAGTTAAAGCTTTCATTTTGAAAGAGCAAACAAATTTTCAAATATGCAAATATGCCCTCTATGTTGCTTTTATTAAAAAAAAAAAAAAGAACACCCTGCTTTTTAAAACACTGTTTCTGAAAAACCCTTAGATTAATGAGTTTTATTTGTTTTGCAGTATACAGATGTAATCTAGGGCACAATGTGTACTAGGCAACTGTTCTCTCATTGAGCTATGTCCTCAGCTCATTCAAAAAACTTTTTCTGAGGCAAGCTTTCACTGGTTGGCCCAGGCTGGCCATGAAACCCCTCTGCAACCCAGACACACTAGACTTGGGATACTCTTGCCTTGGTTCCAGAGCCGCTCGCATATAAGCAGGTGCCACTACTCCAAGCTTAGAAGTAGTTTAGCAAGAGATTTGGAATGATCTGCCTCTTGTGAATTTACATCATTTAAATATCATTTCCTACTACAGTTATATGTAGAACCTGTAGAGCTTAGCTACCCTTAGGCTGTGTTCTCCTTCTGCAGGCTAGTGTCCTAGGTTTGCTCTAGGCCACCCAGAAGGACTTTAGAAGACGTTTGTTCTTTGGCCCCACTGATAACTGTTACAATCAATTGGCAAACCATCCGAATAAAACTAAGGAGGCAAAAGAGGGGCATTTTCTCTTGGTCTCTTTAGGAGGCCACAGTCTTCTATCAATCCCTGAGTTATACTACTAGAAAAACTGAATAATTTGTGTCCCAAGTTGTTTTTAACATTATTTAACATATTCACCTGTGCTTCCAATAATATGAAATAGTCTAGCAACAAGCATATTTTCATTACTAATTAGCTGACTAAAAACACTGAGTAAAGATCTTTATCCATCTGGTAAAATGGAAGCATATTTTATTCCAAAAGTCTTATCATGATATATAGTACAAGCAAACAAACAAACAAAAAAGTAAAGAAAAAGAGAAAGAAAAACATTGTCTTTTAAATTTCACTGGAACATTACTGTACTCTACCTGTGAATTATAACAATGAAGACAAGACCAAGTAAGTAAGGTTGATGAATGAAATGTTTTCTTAGTTTTCATTGACCATTTTCTAGTATAAAGGAGATGGAAATCTCACCTTACATCACAGTAATACTTTCACACATCTGCTACTGACATTTTTGTAGGTAACAAGGAAAGTTCATACAAACTTCACTTAAAACTAAACTCAACCAAACTCCCACAGGATAAAAAATACAAGGACCTGTAACACTCCAGTATTTGTGTCTGGGCAAC
The DNA here is from genome assembly GCF_021556685.1 of Rattus norvegicus. Taxonomy (NCBI): domain Eukaryota; kingdom Metazoa; phylum Chordata; class Mammalia; order Rodentia; family Muridae; genus Rattus; species Rattus norvegicus. The sequence goes on from NC_141535.1 coordinate 37,647,613, forward strand.
ACAGTATGTGACTGAATACAATGAAGCCACAGCAAAGCTTTTTCTTTTTAACTCCTTCCATAAAGCTGGTTTTTAAGATATTTCAAGTTACTGTAAATATTTTGGAACAAATAAGCATATTTGGAAAACTTGCAATAATTTATTAAGATTATACAACTAAAAAACTAAACACTCGACCCAAAGAAAGGAAATGGGAAGATACAGCCTAACATTCAAAATTAGGAAAATCTGTTTACTGTTTACAGAATCGAGAAAATCAAATGCACAGCAAAGAATAAATCTAATTTCCTATCTGTTGAGTACATACATACTATTGATCTAATGAATTTCTAAAGCAAACAGAGAGACAGAAATTAAAATAAAATTATTTAACAAGTTAACGGATGCCAACTGCCTTCAGTCAGGGGAAAAGAACTTTATAGTCAGAACAGAAGCCTGTCAATTACATCTTGAGATTGTTTGAACAAGATAATTCTTAAAAAGTAGCTAAGTCAATACTACACATTTTTAAAGTGGAAAGCAGACTAAGTTAACTACACAGACAGAAAGTAAAAACAGGAAAATGAATTGCAGAGCTTTAAGAAACATCAAGTAGAAAAAAAAATCATATACAAAGTTAACCTTTAAAATTCTGGGAACCCATTAATATGCTTAAAAGGGAAAACAGAAATCTGACCTAATGTTTAAACCTTACACAGGTACATGTGATGATAAATAGCGTTTATATCAACATACTTGCACACATACAATGAAAGGACTTAGGCAGATAGTTTACTTCCATCCAAGTAGGCCAGGAGTTTGGAAGGACAGTAATTCTAACACAACAAAGGTGGCAAATGCTGAGATCACTCTAGAGAATTTAATGAGGCTTTCTTCAGAGCTGGTCATTATTTTGAAGGGTCCTTTTCATTTCATATTGTCTCCACTAAGAAACTAGACCATAAGCCATTTGCTACCTATCCTAAGTGTAAGGTACTTTGCTTCCTCAGCTGATTCTGTCTGCCTGGGTTGCTCTAAGGTGAGACACTGCAGTCTCCAGTTTAGCACCTCATAGTAAAAGAGTGGGGGACTAGGTAAAGTAGCCTTTGTAGCCTTCACATGGCTCTAAGTTGAAGTCTAGGGAAGAAAGGGGGAAGGAGGCCTGTCTCTGCTCTTTATTCTCAGAACTTACCTATTTAACTTTCAGAGTGTGTGATTACATGCTAAAAAGTTCACTAAGAGTTTATACATAAATTAAGGATATAAATTGAATAAGGTTATAATAGAGAATGTCTACATACATATCCACTAGGAGTAATTATCTGGCTAAACATTCATAATCTGTTGCAAGCTTATAGGTTCATGGAGAGTTAAAAACCATAACTAAGCTGTTCCTGAAGTTTTGTATAGATAAACTCCATCAATATTTTATCTCCTGTCCTTGCACCTGTGGTGTTTATCTTTAGCGCCTTCTTTATGACCTTCAGTTAATGGTTTTTATAATCCCTTAGAAGGTGCTCTAGATTTTAAAAGTCTGATGTTATCTCAGAAGCAATTAAACAGTTCTGTAATAAAAGAGGCTTGGTTGTCTTTATCTGCATCATCATTCTGAAGTGGTGGTAACCCTATCATGCTGTCTGTTTCTGCAGAATAAACGTTCTTTGCTCTCGCATACTATTTGAATCTAGGGTCTTCCTTCAGAGATTTCGAACCCTAACAATTAATAGTTTATACTGCATCTGCTTTGAAAACAGTGACCTATGTGAAGGCAATGACTCAGTAAACTAAAATCCATTCATTTAGATGATTCATATTAATGAAAATATTATATTAGTGGTTCTTAAGTTTTAAAATTTATTTGAAAATTGGATATTCTTTGTCTTTGATATTTCTTCCTTTGCTTATTTACTTAGAAAAACGACCTTACTATGTACATCATGGTGACTTTAAACTTGTAATCCTCTTGCCTCAGCCATCCAAATGCAAGAACTGCAGGCATGAGCCACTGTTTCTAATTTTAAAAAGCAGATTCCTACACCTTACGATAAAACTACTAAGTGGAGCTTATCTGTTCTAAGGAGAGTGTGTCCTAACATACATTTTTGATGAAAGTACACTTCCTAAGGCCATCGGAAGTGTATTCCTCACAGGGATGAGGCACTCATTTTCAAAGTACAGCCTGAGAAAAGGCCTATCCCAAGTCACTTGAGTAAAGGAATGGGTGAAAGTAACCTAAGTACTAAGTAAAGCCCAGGAGCGGAATATATCCCATTGTATCACAGTGTATCTCGGGCAATTCAAGGAAGCCAATATACCTGGTACAAAAGCAAAGAAAAGGTGGTTAACAGTCTGCAGGGGCTCATGGAGCAATGAAAGGCACCAGGGACTCAAGCATGAGCAATGCCTTTCTTACAAGATTATAGATTCAGATATAGAATGATTAGAGTTGGTGGTAGGGAAATCGAACAAATCTTCCTTCCCAACTTCTGTTTTCTTAATGAAATAATAAGATTATCACCCAAAAGTAGGTAAAAAAGATATGTTAAATGTTGCAAACATAATATGATTATCTTACAGGAAAAATAAGAAAGTCAACTAAGGCAGCAATCAGAAATAATGAAACAGTTATTCACCAATAAGAAGCAAGTACTATCTTCTCCTTGCAGCCATTCTCACCCTAGAGGATCTTCTTTACTATAGTCCTAAAAAGAGTCTTACTGTGTCATATCCTATGAGTTTCTATTTCATAGCACAAAACCCGAAGACATAAGATTGACATAATCCAATATTTTAACTGATGTCAAAAAAGGTCATAGGTGTGAAATTCAACCTGGAACTATAGTTCCTAAAACCTTAAGGATCCAGGTCCTTTCTCCAGTCAACAAATCAGTGTACAAGGTTAGCAAGAAGAAGGGATCAAAAAGAAATAGGTTTTTCTTTCTTTTTAAAAATAAACAAACAAAAAACATAAAAGCTGGTCTCATGGTCCATGAAAAGGCCTTAGAGAAAGACACTGCAACCCAAGAAAAAAATGTAATCAGAGGGATCCTTAGAACACATGGGACATGAAACAAGTGTAGCAGGCTGAAGGTTTACATGATGATGGGGGTAGGTGCACAGTTGGGTTGAGATAGAATGTAGCAAAAACTAAAGATGCATTAATAATTCTTACTAACTCCCACTACTTTGAACGCTAATGACAAAAATAAATTAAAAGATTAAAAAAAAAAAGCTTGATGGAGGTGTCCTGCATGGCTGGACAATCGTGCTCCTATAAGACAAGGGTTATTAAACGAAAACCTCAGTGCCAGGCATGGATTAGCTCCCTGCAAGCTAATAGTCAAAAAGGTCTTATGGGTCTCTAAAATAACATGGACTACTATCATTGGTTTTGGTTGGCTATTCATAACAACATGCTAAGAGTCTACTGTTGAACACACCATACATTTTGATAGGACAATATAAAGCAATTAATCTTGAACTGAGAAAATTTCTTCTTACCGTCTAGCTTTCATAATACCAGAAAGTGGTAGGCAGTCCCTCAAGGGGAAAAGGCATCAATGGTCTGGATCCTACATACTGTAGCAGTGATCTGGCAGGCAAGATGTGCCTGCCGGTGCAATACTGACATGACTATTTTAGGGGTAACTAAAGGCTTTTGATAGGATTTGAAGCCTGTTACAAAGGAGGAAATTTCGAAAGTTCATGGCTGGTGAAGTCATAGAAACTGTACAAGAACATATTGTTACTTTGCTAAAAATGCTCATGTTGTCAAACTGACTTCTAAATGTTATGTTTATATATCTGTAGATATATGCTGCTCTGAACCTTGATCCAGATAAAGGTCTTTATGCAGTCAGCAGATGTTAACATAGAAAACTATAACTGGTCAAAGTTCTATGAGGCAGTGAACACTCAGCTCCATATGGACTCTTATCAACCCACTCCTCAAGGCCCAGGAAACATTGTGGAAGAGGAAGCAGAAAGAATGCAAGAGTCATGTCAGTGATTGTGCTGTAGAAGACAAGAATCTTTCTGAGCGCTCACCCCAACAGCCACTGGGTTCCATCCTTCTACAGTCTATCCAGAGCATGCCCATTAAATGCTGCACTGAATATAAGGCTGTAAGCCTATGTCAAATGTGTTGCACAAGTGCCAGCATGTTCTTCTTTTTCTGTTCTTTCTTTTTTTAAAAGATTTTTTATTGTATATTTTTATTTACATTTCAAATGTTATTCCCTTTCCCTGTTTCCCAGATATAAGCCCCCATTCCATCCCCCTCCCCTTCTTCTATAAGGGTGGTCCAATACCCATCTACTCCACTTTTGCCCCCTGACATTCCCCTAAACTGGGGTGCAACCTTGGCAGGACCAAGAGCTTCTCCTTCGATTCATACAAAGCAAGACCATCCTCTGCTATATATGCAGTTGGAGAAATGGGTCAGTCCATGTATAGCCTTTCGGTAGTGGTTTAGTCCCTGGTTACTTTGGTAGGTTGGCATTGTTGTTCTTGTGGGGTTGCAAGCTCCTTCAGCTCTTTTAATCCCCCAAAGGGGGGTCCTCTTCTCAGTTCAGTGGTTTGCTGCTAGTATTCGCCTCTGTATTTGACAAGCTCTGGCTGTGTCTCTCAGGAGACATCTATATCCTGTTCCTGTCAGCATGCACTTCTTAGCTTCATCAATCATGAAGTCATTGTTTTTGATAGCTGAGTAATATTTCATTGTGTAGATGTACCACATTTTCTGTATTCATTCCTCTGTTGAAGGGCATCTGGGTTCCTTCCAGCTTCTGGCTATTATAAATAAGGCTGCTATGAACATAGAGGAGCATGTGTCTTTGTTATATGTTGGGGCATCAATTGGGTATATGCCCAAGAGAGGTATAGCTGGGTCCTCAGGTAGTACTATGTCCAATTTCCTGAGGAACCTCCAGACTGATTTCCAGAATGGTTGTACCAGCTTGCAATCCCACCAACAGTGGAGGAGTGTTCCTCTTTCTACAAATCCTCGCCAGCATCTACTGTCACCTGAATTTTTTATCTTAGTCATTCTGACTGGTGTGAGGTGGAATCTCAGGGCTGTTTTGATTTGCATTTCCTTGATGACTAAGGATGTTGAACACTTCTTTTTTTTTCCTTTTTTCTTTCCCCACCCCTGACCATTTCTTTAGGTGCTTTTTGGCCATTTGATAATCCTCAGCTGAGAATGTTCTGTTTAGCTCTGTACCCCATTTTTTAATAGGAATATTTGGACCTCTGGAGTCTAACTTCTTAAGTTCTTTGTATACTTTGGACATTATTTCTCTATCAGATGTAGGATTGGTACAGTCTTTTCCCAATCTGTTGGTTGCCATTTTGTCCTCATTACAGTGTCCTTTCCCTTACAGAAGCTTTGCAGTTTAATGAGGTCCCATTTGTCAATTCTTGATCTTAGAGCATAAGCCATTGATGCTTAGTTCAGGAAATTTCCCCCAGTGCCAGGTGTTTGAGACTCTTCCCCACTTTTTGTTCTATTAGTTTGAATGTATCTGGTTTGATGTGGAGGTCCTTGATCCACTTGGACTTAAGCTTTGTACATGGTGATAAGAATGGATCGCTCTGCATTTTTCTACATGCTGACCTCCAGTTGAACCAGCACCATTTGTTGAAAATGCTATCTTTCTTCCATTGGATGGTGTTAGCTCCTTTGTCAAAGATCAAGTGACCATAGGTGTGTGGGTTCATTTCTGAGTCTTCAATTCTGTTCCACTCATCTATCTGCCTGTCTCTGTACCAATACCATGCAGTTTTTATTACTATTGCTCTGTAATACTGCTTGAAGTCAAGGATGGTGATTCCCCGAGAAGTACTTTTATTGTTGAGGATAGTTTTGGCTATCCTGAGATTTTTGTTATTACAAATGAATCTGCAAAGTACTCTTTCTATTTCTATAAAGAACTGAGTAGGAATTCTGATAGGGATTGCACTGAATCTGTAGATTGCTTTTGGCAAAATGGCCATCTGTACTATATTAATCCTGCCAATCCTTGAGCATGGGAGATCTTTCCATCTTCTGAGAACTTCCTCAATTTCTTTCTTCAGAAATTTGAAGTTCCTGTCGTACAGATCTTTCTCTTGAGTGGTTAAAGTCATACCAAGATATTTTATACTATTTGGGACTACTGTAAAGGAACTATTACCATTTCCCTAATTTCTTTCTCGGCTTGTTTATCCTTTGAATGGAGGAAGGCTACTGATTTGTTTGAGTTAATTTTTTATACCCTGACATTTTGCTGAAGATGTTTATCAGGTTAAGTACTTCTCTGGTGGAACTTTTGGGATCACTTAAGTATACTATCATATCATCTCCAAATAGTGATATTTTGATTTCGTCCCTTTCAATTTGTATCCCTTTGACCTTCTTTTGTTGTCTGATTGCTCTGCCTAGGACGTCGAATACTATATTTAATAAGTAGGGAGAGAGTGGGCAGCCTTGTCTAGTCCCTGATTTTAGTGGGATTGCTACAAGTTTCTCTCTATTTAGTTTGATGTTAGCTATTGGTTTGCTGTATATTGCTTTTTACTGTGCAATAGATATGGGCCTTGAATTCCTGATCTTCCCAGGACTTTTATCATGAAGAGGTGTTGAATTTTGTCAAATGCTTTCTCAGCATCTAATGAAATGATCATGTGGTTTTGTTCTTTCAGTTTGTTTACATAGTGGATTACATTGATGGATTTCCGTATATTAATCCATCCCTGCATCCCTAGCATGAAGCCTACTTGATCATGATGGGTGATCGTTTTGACAGGTTCTTGGATTCGGTTTGCAAGAATTCTATTGAGTATTTTAGCGTCAATATTCATAAGGGAAATTGGTCTAAAGTTCCCTTTCTTTGTTGGGTCTTTTGTTGTTTAGCTATAAGAGTAATTGTGGTTTCATAGAAGGAATTGGGTAGTGCTCCGTCTGTTTCAATTTTGTGGAATAGTTTGGACAGTATTGGTATGAGGTTTTCTATGACGGTCTGATAGATTTCTGCACTAAACCCATCTGGTCCTGGGCTCCTTTTGGTTGGGAGAATTTTAACAACTGCTTCTATTTCTTTGGGAATTATGGGATTCTTTTGATAGTTTATTTGTTCCTGATTTAACTTTGGTACCTGGTATCTGTCTAGAAAATTGTCTATTTCCTCCAAATGTTCAAGTTTTGTAGAATATAGGCTTTTGTATTAGGATCTGATATTTTTAAATTCCTCAGATTCTGTTGTTATGTCTTCCTTTTCATTTCTGATTTTGTTAATTTGGATACAGTCTCTGTGACCTCTGGTTAGTCTAGCTAAAGGTTTATCTGTCGTGTGGATATTCTCAAAGAACCAGTTTCTGGTTTTCTTGATACTTTGTATAGTCCTTTTCATTTCTACTTGGTTGATTTCAGGCCTGAGTTTGATTGTTTCCTGCCTTCTATTCCTCTTGGGTTTATTTCTTTTTGTCCTAGAGCTTTTAGGTGTGCTGTCAAGCTGCTGATATATGCTTTCTCCTGTTTCTTTGTGCCGGCGCTCAGAGCTATCAATTTTCCTCTTAGCACCGTTTTCATTGTGTCCCATATGTTTGAGTATGTTGTATCTTAATTTTCATTAAATTCTAAGAAATCTTTAATTTCTTTCTTTATTTCTTCCTTGACCAAGTTGTCATTGAGTATAGCATTGTTCAACTTCCATGAATATGTGGGCTTTCTGTCATTTCTGTTGTTACTGAAGACCAGTCTTAGTCTGTGGTAATCTAATAGGATGCATGGAATTATTTTTATCTTCCTGTACCTGTTGAGGTCTGTTTTGTGACCAATTATATGGTCAGTTTTGGAGAAGGTATCATGAGGTGCTGAGGAGAAGGTATATCCTTTTGTTTTAGGATGGAATGTTCTATAAATCTGTTAAATCCATTTCATTCATAACTTCTGTTAGTTTCTCTACGTCTCTGTTTAATTTCTGTTTCCATGATCTGTCCACTGATGAGAGTGGGGTGTTGAAATCTCTTACTATTATTGTTTGAGGTGCAATGTGTGCTTTGAGCTTTAATAAGGTTTCTTTCATGAACATAGGTGCCCTTCCATTTGGAGCATAGGTATTTAGGATTGAGAGTTGATCTTGCTGGATTTTTCCTTTGATGAATATGAAGTTCTTTCTTAATGACTTTTGATTGAAAGTCAATTCTATTTGATATTAGACTGGCAACTCCAGCTTGTTTCTTTGGGCCATTTACTTGGAAAGTGTTTTCTAGCCATTTACTCTGAGGTAGTGTCTGTCTTTGTCTCTGAGATGTGTTTCCTGCACGAAGCAAAATGCTGGGTCCTCTTTACATATCCAGTCTGTTAGTCTATTTTTTTAAATTGGGGAATTGAGTCCATTGATGTTGAGAGATATTAAGGAATAGTGATTGTCGCTTCCTGTTATTTTCATTGTTAGAAATGGAATTATGTTTGTGTGTCTCTCTTTTGGTTTCATTGCAAGATTATATTCTCACTTTCTGTATGGTGCAGTTTCCTTGTATTGGAGTTTTCCATCTATTATCCTTTGTAGGGCTGTATTTGCAGAAAGATATTGTGTAAATTTGGTTTTGTCACAGAATATCTTGGTTTCTCCATCTATATTAATCGAGAGTTTTACCGGATACAGTAGATTGAGCTGGCATTTGTGTTCTCTTAGGGTCTGTATGACATCTATCCAGGATCTTCTGTCTTTCATAGTCTCTGGTGAGAAGTCTGGTGTAATTCTTATAGGTTTGCCTTTCCATATCACTTGACCTTTCTCCCTTACTGCTTTTAATATTCTTTCTTTGTTTTGTGCATTTGATGTTTTAACTATTATGTGATGGTAGGAATTTCTCCTCTGGTCCAATCTATTTGGAGTTCTGTAGGCTTCTTGTATGTTTATGGGCATCTCTTTCTTCAGGTTAGGGAAGTTTTCTTCTATAATTTTCTTGAAGATATTTACTGGCCTTTTAAGTTGGGAGTCTTCACTTTCTTCTAAACCTGTTAGCCTTAGGTTTGATCTTCTCATTGTGCCCTGGACTTACTGTATGTTTTGGGCTAGGAGCTTTTTGCATTTTACATTATCGTTGACAGTTGTGTTGCTGATTTCTATGGAATCTTCTGCTCCTGAGATTCTCTCTTCTGTCTCTTGTATTCTGTTGATGATGCTTGTGTCTACGGCTCCTTGTCTCTTCCTTAGGTTTTCTATATCCAGGGTTGTCTTCCTTTGTGCTTTCTTTATTGTTTCTACTTCCATTTTTAAATCCTGAATGGTTTTGTTCAATTCCTTCACCTGTTTGGTTGTGTTTTCCTGTAATTCTGTAAGAGATTTTTGTGTTTCCTCTCTAAGGGCTTCTACTTGTTTACTTGTGTTTTCCTGCATTTCTTTAAGGGAGTTCTTTATGTCCTTCTTAAAGTCCTCCATCATTACCAAAAATGTGACCTCAAATCTAAATCTTGCTTTTCCAGTGTGTTTAGATATCGAATATTTTCTTTGGTGGGAGAACTGGGCTCTGATGATGACAAGTACTCTTGGTTTCTGTTGCTTGGGTTCCTGCACTTGCCTCTAGCCATTTGGTTGTTTCTGGTGTTTGCTTGTCTTGCTGTTTCTGCGAGTGACTTGACCTTCCGTAGGCCTATGTGTCAGCACTCCTGTAAAACTGTTTTCCTGTTTTCTTTCAGCCTTTTCTTAGAACAGGTGCTCTGATCTCATGTGTGTAGGCGCTCCTGTCTTTCAGCTCTAGGCACCGGCAGGAATCAAAATGATCCTGCCCCCATTGCTCCTAGGTCCTTGCACCCAGGGGGCACAGTTGGCACTAGGCAATTCCCTCTTGGGTCTGGAATGTGGGCAGAGGGTAATCTCCTCTGACTTCTCAGGAATGTCCACACTTCTGAGGGTCCAGCTCTCTCCCTCCATGGGATTTGGGTGCAGGGATCTGTTTGGACAGTTCAGTTCAGTCCTGGGTGCAGGTAGTGGCAGCTGACTCTTCTTATATTCCTGTGTCCAGAGGCCTTGTTCGGTTTCCTCTTGGACCAGGGATATGGACAGAGAAGTGGCAGTCTGTCCTGCAGTTTCAGGATGTCTGCACTTCTGGATGTTCAGCTCTCTTCCCCACGGGATTTGGGTGCAGGGAACTCCACCATGTTCTTCTTGATGAACATTCTGAAGGGGGTTGTCCAGATGTTTCTCAGCCCCAAGTTTCATGGTTGTTTTTAGATTTGTGTTGACTATTGATACTTATTTACTGTATAAATATAATTTATCATTTGTATCATGAAACAAAAAAGAATGTAAAAGAAGTGCTATGAGATGCTGTCTTCTGGACATAGCAAGACTGTCATCAGACTCCTAAGTTCACACCAGCTCTGTTTACCTGCATAAGATCAAGCCAGTCAAAATTTCAGTATGAATAAGGAGGGGTTCATGAGGCCCTGCATCTAGCTGAGGAGCTATTTGCAGTTAATGACTTCTGGGATAAAGAAAGCAATTTTCTTTGGGGATGTGCCCACTGGTAGGCTGCTCATACTCCAGTAGACAGGCCCACACCCATGAATACATGGGCAGCACTAACTGGACTCAGTGGCATGTAAAAAATAAAGAGAGAAAACATGACCTTGGAAGTTGTTATGTTGGCAGAGATGAGGGATGAGGGATTGGTACGGAAGGTGTAGTCTAGAGGGCATTTCAGTGTAGCTATGGGGGCTGCATATGATCAAAATGCACTGTATACATACATATATGAAATTCTCAAATAATTGACAAAAATAATTTTATTTTATGTATATAAGTGTTTGCTTCTATGTATACATGTGTACCATGTGAATGCCTATTGTTTACACAAATCCAGGGCATTAGATCCTCTGGAACTGTAATTAGAGATGGATGTGAGCACCCATGTTGGTACTAGGAACCAAACACCGGTCCCCTACAAGAATAGCAAGTACTCTCAACCACTGAGCCTAATAAAACACTGCAACCACCACCACTACCACCACCACCACCACCACCACCACCACCACCACCACCACCACCACCACTACTAAATATTAAGCCACTCTAGGACTAATAAAATTCATTGCTAAATTGTTCCACAGTCTGACACACTTCTCCCTTACCTCATTAATCAGAATATGGTTATATGGCCACTCAGAACTACAAAGGAGAATGCTAACTGTTTTTAATGAGTTCAACTGAACACTGGAATCCTTATACTAAAAGGAAGAGAGATAATGGACTAGGTGACTGGGCTGTACCCACAAATCTAATTGGACCTGCCTCCTTCTCTAGTATCAATGCCATCATGAGTGAACATCAGACCAAAGCCTAGCCAATAAAAATCTGTCACCTCAATGATCATTTTTGGGACAAAAATCAAGAAAGTTTTTCTCTGAAGAGCTGATGTACAATAGGGGCCCCAACTACTGCCCTACAGAGAAACCGGTTTACAGAAGAGAAGAAAAATAACAGATAACAGCAGGGTCTGGAGCTGCAGAGAAGAGAACATAAACTTTCTAGCCCTGCTTTCATGAAGAGCCACAGCAATATTTTTATCAGAATTCTGTGTAACAGCCCCATTCCTTCATACTGACCTCCTTTGTTTGAGCTCTTTCCTTACAAGAAATGATCCTTAAGGTGTCTTATGAGGAAGTTATATTTTAATGTTCTTTGTTATGTCTCTTTGCTCTAGAGCAAGACAAAGGTGGCAGAAAGAAGATGATCACATTTATTACATAATCACAGTACCCCTAGCAATTCTCATCAAAGTAGAGGCTGGAGTAGATTCATTGCTATCCCAGCCATTTCCTCTTCCTGCCTGTGAGGGTCACTCAAAGGCCAGCAGGCTTAGCTACAACTCCTGCTCTGACCACTGAGATGGCCAAGTGATATGCGGGATATGATATGCCACCTCAAAGCAGAAACCTTACAACCTAGCATGAGTCCATCATCACTCTCCCTCTGTCACGTTAAGTTATCTCTGAGGAAGCTGCATTCCAGGTCCTAGATAAAGCCAATATGGAGCTGACCTAGAGCAAGATAAGAGGTGTTTCAAGCTACTGAAAATTATGTCTTTTTATTTTTATATTTATGCATACAAACATTTATTTACCTGAGGAGATTGTCTAAATTATTTATTCATTTCTATGTCTCTCTCCCCCCACTCCCTTATGTGTATATGCATTTGTGTGTGTGTGTGTGTGTGTGTTTGTGTGTGTGTGTTTGTGTGTGTGCGCGCGCACAGTATTTGAGTGTTTTGGCCTGTGTGGATGGTCAGAAGTTAATGTCCCGATGTCTTATTCAATTGCTTCCCATCTTATTTTTCGAAATGCGTTTTTGACTGAACCTGTGCTCACTGCTAGAAAAAAAAAATCCTGTGCCAAGCTGTCTTTAGCTAGACACATCTGACTGGGTCCTACTCCCCAGGCTCTGGAGAGGTGGAACAGAGCATTACAGCCTGGGCCCTGGCTGTGCTGCCATACAGCCATGGACAAAAGTCAAGGCACTTTGCCTTTTAGAAATCAAGTGTTTTGGGATTCTTTGTTTCATTTGTAAAACCAAGGATAATACCACAAAGTATACCTTGTAGCTTTGTTGTGGAGGAAAAAAACTTGGCAAAGTGCCTAGTTATACTGAAAAGGTACAATAAGTATTTGGTTTCTGGTTTGTGGGAAACCAGAACAACTCCTTGGCTACAGAAACTATAAATATACTCAATGAATATGCAAAATCCAAGAGATACCCCAAGAGTAGTAAAAATCTCAAGAGTTGGGTGTTGAGGGAGAGAAGACAGGCCTAGACAGAATCACAAGACATAATCTCCCGCAGGCCCTTGTACAATGTTCTGTGCTCTGTGACTTGCTGGTAGCCCTTGTCATCTTCCTTACTCCAAATGTGCTGGCATGTTTAGTCAACAGGTGGATTCATAATGAGCCGCTGGGGATGACAAGAAAGCAACCAGTGTCGGAAACTCTTCAGTGGGACTACATATCCCAGGGTAGAGAATACTTCATCAAATGCTGAATGACTTAAAGAATGTTTTGCAATAAAATTTCAATAATACATTTCAGATGTATAAGTCTGTTCCCCATAAACAACAGATGGTGCAAGATCAGTAGATTGCAACTCTAGTGGGTAATATGAATAAATATATTCTATAGACATGCAAATGCCTCTTGTCTGTTTTGACAGGATGCCCTTCCCACAATGTCCATTTCACAGCTTCCTGTCTGTCTTATGGAAAGTAATTGTAAAAACAGAGCTGTCGCATTTCTGCAGGATTTGCTTGGATTCAAATATAAGGGGCCAGAGTGTGGTTTGAAGGTGACCCCTTGCATATGGACTAACCAAGACTCAGTGAACTGACCTGGCACATTTAAAGTAGTATATTATTTCAAATAGCTCAAGGAACAGTTTTGTTGAGAATACCCAAAATTCCTGCAATAAAGATCCAAACAGAATGAAAAAGGAAACCTGCCAGAAATATTAAAGTATGAGATGGTTTATATTACAACCAATACTAATCCAGAATTTTAACCATAACAGGTAAAGGCAGTAAAATAAACCATCTAGTGCGGCATTACTCTAAAGAGTTGAGCTTTATGCACAAGTTAGTATTTGAATAGTGGCTCTAAAGATTCCTCATCTTACTACAACTAGGATGGCATGTATGAAACCTGTAGTATTTGTCACTGTCTAGCCCAGGCTACCTCAAACTCATGAGTTTCCAACCTCACCCTCTTGAATGCAGGGCTGCAGGCATGGGCCACACCTCTGGCCCTCTTTTGCTTTTCCTAATTTGGTGTATTTTATGAATATACATCACTTACTCACTGCCTGTGACACTTCACACGCATGTACAATAAAGCATATGCCATACTGTCTACAATTCTTGAACTTTCAGGACTTGTGTTTGCTGAGAACAGAACATTCTGAAACTGGATCGTGAGACCTTAAGTGTGGGAGGTCCACACTGAAGTTTCGTGTAGCTGGTGAGGTGACTGATGACAGAAGCAAGAGCATGAGTGTGTGAGGGAGGACCAAGTGAGCAAACTCTTTTACCAGCATCCAATGCTAAGATAGATACCTAACCCATCCTTGAATAATCACACTAATTAGTGTGACTGTCCTCGGGCCCTAACGATCTCTAATTGTTAAGAGCCCATCTCTAATACTGCTACAAGTGAACTCTGGAGAAGCATCCAAACAACACCAATTAGAGAGTGAGCTTCTGCAGACAGAAAACATTTCTCCTGTATCTTTATGTTTCATAACAGCTCTTACATATGCAGATATTATTAAAAGCAGGACCGAGTTAGACCTTCATATCTGCGTCCAACCAAAATGTTTGCTGAAAACACATTTAGACCACTATTACTTCAGACCAAAGAAATAATTACAAGTCTTATATGTAGACTAATTATCCAGAATTTAAGCCAGGTATTTCTGTTTCTTTCCCTCTTTCCACTCCCTGCCTCATTCCACAGCACTAGGGTAAGAGGAGGAAGCGCCCTCCGACTGCTCGGTTCCATCCTGGCCTGTAAGGTACTGAGATCATGGTGGGGACATCTGGAAGCCACACTTCAGGAGCTCTAAGTTTACTTGCTAGAATGCACACGTGATTTGAGCTTTTAAATTTTACTATGCTTTAAAAATTATATTGTCATTTTTTTAATGTGTTACCTTTATTTTTTGAAATGTAATTACCAGGTTACCTTTTTTAATTTGTAAAGGAAAGAAAACCACTTATATACCATGGAAAACTTAACTTTCTAAGTGTGATTTCAATCAAAAGTAGCCCATCTCTCTGATATGTGTATCTATTCACACAACCTTAAAGTCTGCGGAACATTTTCCTGAGAGGTCTAGAATTCCTACAGGGGAAATAACTCAAACTTCCATGAGACATCCTAGTCAAACATTGTAAACTCAACAGAGGAATATGAAAGGGACTAAATTTAGTGTTAGCTTATTTTTCATCCAGCCCTCAGGAGTTATGAATATATCACTTTTGACTTTATGTTAATATGTTTCATAATTTAAAGCTTAACCAATTCATAAGGTCTTCTTCCTCAACTTTAATACTTGTGTCTTACTACTTGGTACTGCTCCTGCAGAACAGAAACTACACGGTGAAAGGCAGTGATTTCGTATGACTGCAATCGTTACAACAAATGGTATCTGACTGGTCTCTCCCTCCATCTGATGCTAATGTTTAACTAGCTATTTTGAATCAGTACACGGATGCAGGAAATAAAAAGCAGGGCAGGAAACTCAATTGGCTTTTACATGACTAACTTGTAGCCACTGAGTGCCACCTACAGGCAAACACAACTCATTACATTAAGCTTTAGGCTAAAACTTTCCACTTCCAGAGATACTCAACCAGCTTGGGTTGACAGGAGGGAAAGTGAACATTTTAAGCCTTTATCCAGCCTTGGGCACACATGAGGAGAAATGGGGTTTAAGTTTTTATGAGCCTATACCAAGAATTCTGACGAGCTCATTTCATCATAGAGCCTCTTCAGAGATGGGAGGGAGTGAAGGGCATGGACAGAACCTTTGAGTGAAGAGAGAAGTAGTTAGAAATAAATGTTTGCTTCATATTTCTAGGAACATTTATCAATTACTTTACAGAAAAGATTAAAATCAACTAATATTCATAATGCTTATATTTATTCAAAACTTAATAATAAACATTTGTTTTAAATGACCTCTACAAATACAGAAGTCAGAGGACAACTTCTGGGCATCAGTTTTCTCCTTCTGCCATGTGAAGTTCTTACCTTAAATTTAAAAGCACTTTTAGAGAATTAATTTTCCTAAATTTACTTTCCTTAGAGGGCTTACAAGTACTTCAATAAAGGTTTTATTCCTAATACTGTGAATGTACAAAGTACTCATAAACGTAGTGATTTAGGATTTAAAGTGTGCTAACAGTATGTCAAAAGTAAACTTTCACTAGACATTGTCTAGGATACAAGTATCTAAGAAGTCACATAAGAACTAGGCCTCAGACGACAGGACAGACATGCCTCTGACTCACACTTCTCCCCTTAAGAGTCCAGAACCCCTTTAGGTAGCCACCACCTCTCACGCTCAGACACTGATAAATGTCTGTTAGTCTCCTCTCCTCTCTCCTTACCAAATATTAGTGGCTCTCCAATGTCCGATCCTGCATGCCTAAACCCCAAGATGATGCTGTGTGGTGACTAAGCTTTGGGGAGGTAACGTAGGCTCGAAGATGAAATCAGCACAAAGCAAACTGGTTAGCACTCTGCCTTTGACTGTACCGTCTACAAACCATGACCAGCAGGGTCTGTTAAACTGGTTAGCACTCTGCCTTTGACTGTACCGTCTACAAACCATGACCAGCAGGGTCTGTTAAACTGGTTAGCACTCTGCCTTTGGCTGTACCGTCTACAAACCACGACCAGCAGTGTCTGTTTAAGTCAGAGCTTTCACCAGTCTCTTTAGCTGCCACAGACTACCATCTGTCAACCAGTCTCCTCATTAACTATAGTCTCAGTTCATTATTCACCATCAAGATCATATCCTACACTAGCCACTCATGTCATGTTTGCGCAACATGACCACACCACAAATGACAATTCTTGAAAGACAACCCTGTATGGTAAGGATGAACACAATATTGAAAAATGTAATGTTTGGTATTTTCATATGAAACAAACCAATTTTAGTCACTTATGAGAAGTGTATTAAAAATAAGCCTTAATTAGATCTTATAGAAAATTTAATTGTATTAAATTATAACTTATGTTAGTTACATGTTATATATGTATTTTAAATTGTACTGAACCCAACAAGATAGAGTTCAGAATTTAAGAAATACCCACACATACATACTTAGATATACGCACAATTAAACAAACAACAAATTAGTATTAGTTTTGCCTACTAAATTATCTAAAAAGAAAGAAGAAAAAGTTGCAGTATAAGCTTAATCTAAAAGAAAATAACAATAAAAACTCCTTTAATCCATAAAAACCTTTAAATAGTACGTGGTTAAAGAACAGGGGGATAGAAACTATCAATCAGTGATTATTTGAATTTCAGGGATATCTGCTGCAAAGCAGAGGAATAAAATAATTTCTAAGTTCCATTTCTGAACACAAAAATTGTATCAGTAGAAATTTCTAGGGCTCACTTTTAATTTTGGTTAAACAAAGCAAATATTGAGGGGCCTCTGCAATGCAAATGCCTCAACACTTAAGCTTCCCACACAAGGCTGGGAAACACACATGAACTTATTTATTTACTTCCATTGTATTGCATAGGTCCACTGAAGAAAAGACATCCCATGACTCTGTAATGCAGTGATATTTAAGATGTATACCCTAGATTTGTAATAAAGAGTCATATAGGAAGGGAGGGAGGTTTCAAACTGAGTCAAATTTCAAAAAAGCAAAATGTCAAGTCACAAAATCCAAGAAACAACACCAGACAGAACTTCCTGCATTTACTGAAACTTATTTCACAATACCAATGACCAAGCAGGTGTGTGGTTTTTAGTCAATCAGACTTGAAAAGGCATCTAAGAACAGTTTCAACCCACTTTATTCACCATTTGGAGAAATTTTACTCACCAAAATTTTTGAGGCTGTCTCTCTTATATAAGTCATTTAATGTTCTCATTGGTATTAGTTAATACGATTTTGTACATGCAGCTAATGTACTGTTTACTGTACATTAAATTTACTTTGATTCTGGTCTCATTTAGGCCACGAAGAGGCTGGTTTTCACAAGTGGAGCAGTTAAGAAACACTAGGCAATGGGAGCTTACAGTTCAGTGAATAGCGTACTCGGTCCCCTGAAGAGAGGCGTCAAGTGGAGGGCACGGATGCCCAGAACATCACGCCTGACTCACCTTCGGCTTGCGGGCTTCTTCTCCCCATCTCCGGCTGACTTCACATTGGCACTTGCATCTTTCTTCAACCGTTTTGCGATTCTTTCTCTCATCAGGTTCTTCTCATCCTCCTCCATGGAGCCATCATGCTCTACACTGTCATCTTCAGCATCCTGTGAAAGCTGAGGGTGAGAAGTATCCAGGCATTGTGTCCAGAGACTCATCTGAAATGCCTGCTGAGTTCTAGGCCAGGTTTGTTTAGTTTGTTTAAGGTGTTGAGGACTCCTCTCCCTTTGGGGTAACCCCTGAATTCTGCTCTAGGCAAGTAAGACAGGATCCCAAGGATAGTTGGCTCCCTTCACTCCCAGCTCTTCTGTGTGGCTCTCCCTTTATATCACCCAGGGTTCTTGTCTACACACAGTGCTATCCTTATCCCAGTAGAAATGTGGTTCCTGAGGCAGCTGACCAGCACAACATCAACCAGGAACTGATTCAAGAAGGAGAGAGGCGGTACACTGAAGAAGCTGAGACAAGCACCTTGGGAGAACACCCACCGAGTGCTCCACAGACCCAAAACACCAAACTAAACTCCCTTAGGCTCCCATAATCTAAGACACTAATCACTATTCTTTTGAAAGCTTTGCAGAGTCCCAGCTGCCTACCTTCTCTCTGACATAATCCCCTTCGAGTCATTTTCTTTATCCTGAAACACTGTCATTCTAGAGACCCAAATGTTCGCTTTTTCCTGTCCTACCCCCTTAGTGATGTATTTCTTGACTTTATTATTAACACAGAATTTTAAAAAATACTACTAATAGATAAAACCCTGCCACCTCATATTCCCCTTCCCTCTTATTTCCGTAGCACTTACTATTTATTTACATAGTCTTTGTTTCTCAGAAGGAGAATGTGCCATGACAGTTAAAGGTATGGCCTGCTGTCTTACTATTTTCTATTTAGTTTTAGAATAGTTTCCAGCAATGCTGGAGGAGAGAGACCGAAGGTGTGCTTTACTTCCTGTGGTCCACTGGACTGCTGAGCCACGGGAAGACAGTCCTGACTTGAGGACCAGGAATCTCACAGCAGCGATTTTCAAAGACTGGTTATTTGTTAAGAACATAGAATCCACAGAGGCATAATGACACCTGCCTTCAATCCTAGTAGTTGGGAAGCAGGGGCAGAGGCTGTCCTTTCTCTAAGAGTTGGAAGCCGGCCTGATCTACAGAGCAAGTTCCAGGCCAGCCAACTCTACAGCTGAGACCCTGTCTCAAAACAAAACAAAAACCACAAAAAACCTACGCATGAATATACATTTATACGTTGATTTTCATACATAGAAGATATCAGTACAGAATCAATCAGATAATTACTTGATTACTTGTAAGTACAAGTCTTGTTGCAAACTTAATGAACCAATAATTTTTATGGACTAAAAACTGCACACCTTTGGCAAGATATTTAAGTTATTTTTAAGAAGAGACCTGTCATGTTAGGGCCTGAGCAGATATAAAACAAATCCTTTGCAAAGTCATTAGATTCTGTTTGAGTGTAGGACACTTTCTGGGGAAAGGGCCCATAGATTAAATCATTCCTAAGCTTTGGGATCTAAAGGTAACCCATATTCTAGTCCATATTATTGTAACCAGATGCTTCCAGAAAACTCATCTCAAAATAGACAAATTGTCAATTAATTTTCATCTACCACTGAACCTGAAGCTTTTTCTCTCTTGTACCTTGCTAACAAGGCCACTAACCCAGAAAGTTGTGGTTATCTTAAACTTCTTCCTCATTTCCCTTCTTAAAGCAGTCCTCCTTCAGCGACTTCCCCATAGCTCCCTTTACTCTGGTCTGCTTCCTCTCATCTGTCATCTGTAATGTTGCCAATGATGTTATTCGTAAAATGCAAATCTGACCACAGTACCTTTCTTCCTTACCAATACCCTCCAACTGTTCTTCATTACATTTAAGATGAGACCAACTCCTGACCGTGGCTATGGCACTGTATAAGGCTGCCAACCCCTCCACCCCTCCCTTCTCATCTCACTCTCCCTGTCACCACCCCAGTCACCTGCTGTCAGCTCTTGGAACATGCATTTCCAGCTGTCCCACTAGGACACATTGGCATGGGTAGCTCCTTTATATCCACTCCTCTCACTGCTCCCTCAGCAATTTTCTCCAGACTTGAAAGCTCAGCTTACCTTTCCTGAACAAAACCTAATCTGTGCTTAGCTTTAGAGTGCGGGACTCTCCTCATGTGCCATCTCCTCCTCTGGGACTAAGCTAATGTCTAGTCTCCCATAAAGGAGAACACTTTTCTCTTTCAGGAGTGATTTTCTCACAAAATCAAATATTCATTCTCTCTGCTACAGCTAATCAGAGAACCCGCTCCTTGATACGGAAATAGGTAAATCTCTGTGCATACTAAATTATACACTCTTTTGAATTATGCAATGTATGCATTAATAGGTGTTATCTTGACATGGTATTTATAAAATTTGAAAAAAATTATCATTCACATAATTCAGAAAATCTTTCTTGTGGTTTTTGTAATTTTTACTGTACATTGGTAAATGAATTATTCCTAATGTAAACAGTGAATTAATCCAGTAGCTGTATTTATTTACCTTATGCTAATCTCCAATAACTTCACAGAGAAACCAAGATTTACTTAAAACTGCACCTAAATAGCTGAGTAGTTAAATGATGTGCCTTAAACCTCTATGCTAATCTGACTCCCTCCCAGCCCCAGCCCAAGATACTTGCATATTATCATTGGTCTAACTCTTAGGACTCCCTCCAAATGGTTCCAACTCCTCTCTCCTTCAGACACATTTGAATCTTCCTCTCCCTAGAAGATAGCTTGTGGATATCCCACCCCACGCTCTATGCTGCCCCACCCTTGGGTGATCAGCATCCATTCATGTAGTAAATGGTAAGAACTGTTTACACAAGCTTGAGACAGGGAATTCTCGGTATAAGCATCACAATGCTGTGTCCGAGTTGAAACAAGATGTGTGGGCAGAGAAATCAGCATTTGGATAACATAAGGGTAAACTTTACACAGCCTACAAAACATTATTTCTACATTTATTTAGTGTGTATGTGTGTGTGTGAGTGTGTGTGTGTGTGTGAGTATGTATGTGTGTGTATGTGAGTGTGTGAGTGTGTGTGTGTGAGTGTGTATGTGTGTGTGTGTATGTGAGTGTGTGAGTGTGTGTGTGTGTGTGTGTGTGTGTACATAAGTGCATACTTGCCACAGCTTGACTCTCCTTCTCTGTGGGCAGGGAAACTGAGCTCCTGTCCTTGGGCTCCAGAGCAAGCACCTTTACTACTGAGCTATCTCACTGGCCTTTCCTTCTGCTCCCAACATTGCTAGCTAGTAATAAAGGTACAGCCTTAAAAGAGGCTCTTCTGAAGCATGTGTAAAAAAGGAGTGCACTGTTATAAACATCTCCTCTATGAACTTCCCATATGCACACAGGATGCTCACTGATCACATCTAAACCTTTAACAAAATCAAGTTATTGCATTTGAGCTTAGGTCATGTGACAGACAGAAAAGGCAAAGCAGAAATTCACATGTAAGATTGCAATTCTGTAGGGAAATATACAAATCTATTTAGAAGTAAATATTCTGATAGTAAGAGAAATTATTTTCATTTAAAAAATTGCAATTATATTATATGTTTTGCTTAAAATAGTAATTTGTTTGTAGAACTCTGACCTATTTGTAACTTGTTCAAGCTGTATTTATACTAAAATGAATACTCACATCTTCTAAATCTCCTGTTGCATCATCTTTTTCACTACAAAAATAAGTAAAACAAATACATTTTAGCTTCAACATGAAACTAATAAAAGGATTTAATTATCTAAAGTGTAAACTAGTTTTCTGAAATTAATGATTTTTTTTCACCACAGCATTCTCTGAGTGGCATTGTAAAGCAGATGGGAACATGCTCGAATGGAGCCACCTTTTATAAACAGAGGAAGAAATATGCTGCTCTACTAGTAGATACAAGAATTCCTTCAATTTTTTTTTAATTCAAATAACCACTAACAAGACTATTCAATCTACAGAAAACAACTTTTCTATAGCTTAAAAGATGCTGGCTAAAGAGACCAAGTCCTACAAATTAAAGGATATTTTAAAATACGATTTTTAAAGATGAATTAACCTCAGTACAACAGTATTTTATCTCTGTGTGAGACATGGGCCAATATTTTGTTGTAATGAATATATTTAATACCAATTCACCTCCCACCTCTCAAACAAAGGCAACGAAGACAATTAAGACAGATTGCTGTCAAGTCTGAAAGTTGTGAGAATTTGTACACAGCAGATGAGCCCAGAATGTGGTAACGTCTTCCAGTAACCTTATACTCTCATGGTCAGTCATGATACCAAACAAAACAACTCCGAAGACAGTTAGCACAGCAATATGGAACTAAACATGATATATTACAACGGAGTTTCCAGTAATCAGACTAGCCTGTGATTAATCACTTATCAAAATGTATTATTGCTTTGGCTGGGCTTAAGAAATGTAAGTTATGAGCTCTGATTTTTAACAAACCAAGTGAATGAGAAGAAGCCTAATAGCAGGAAGTCAGGTCATGGCTGCACTGCACTGACCTTTCGACGGCCGGGACAGAGCTGAGATGCGGATCGTCCTTCAGCAGGTCATGGCTGCTTTTACTTCTCCCCTTCATGCTCTGGGAAGGAAGGGACAAACAATAGAGCTGAGAGTAGGAAATGAAAGGTCTTCCGAAAAGATAAGTTAACAAATTCACATGAAATTAGGTGGGGACATAGTATGCTTAGTAAAGGATGAGTTTATGAATATAATCCTTCTATCAACTGAACATAGGATTTTTACTTATTTATGTTAATTAAGTTTTACTTATTTGTTTGTTTTATAAGGCACAGTCTCTCCATCTAGTTCTAGCCTAAGATGGCCTTGAGTCTTCTCTGCAGGGCAGACTGACCTAGAGCTCATGATCTTTCTCTGTCAGCATCTTGCAATGGGATTCTAAGTGTGCAGCACCACTCATGGATCTAAACACTCTTTTAGGATCATCTCCCCAGAATAAGTGACACTGTCAAAAAGAAGTCAGTGGCTTGGGGCTGGGGATTTAGCTCAGTGGTAGAGCGCTTACCTAGGAAGCGCAAGGCCCGGGGTTCGGTCCCCAGCTCCAAAAAAAAGAACCAAAAAAAAAAAAAAAAAAAAAAAAAAAAAAAAAAAAGAAGTCAGTGGCTCACCAGCTCTGAGTACCTATGGTTCACATACAACTGATTAACTTCGACAACCCACGGATAAAAACAAGAATAAATTGAGACAAATGCATACTACTACCCTTTAATATACAGTAATACACCACATCCAAAGTTAGCCTCTGACCCTCTGTGTCAACCTCTTCACTGACAAGACAGACAATGAAAATTACACTGACAAATAGTGGGAACAAGGTTGTAACTAAGGTCCACTGCAGGTGCATGTTATTTATTAATAATGCTAAATTTATAAAGATGAATTCTTGTGCTCCTGAGAAATCACAGAGATTTTATTTATTTATGTTTTTAATTATTTATTTTACGTATATCAATGTTTTGCCTGTTTGTATGTTTGTGTACCACAGCCTGGATCCCTCAAGGTCAGAACAGATCTCCTGGAACCAGAGTGACAGACAGCTGTGAACTGCCATGTGGCTGCTGGGAGCCGAAGCTGAGTCCTCTGAACCAGTGCTCTCAACCTCTGGGCCATCTCTCCAGCCCTACAGAAAGATGTCAAACGCTCTTACGACAGCAACAGCGTGCATGTGGTTTGTGAAGTGGGTGTATGTTAATTAGCTTAACTCAGACATTCTACTGTATTTACATAGGTTGTACACTATATATATAATTTTATATGCCAGTTTAAATATATTACTTTTTAAAAAAGAAAGTTCTTCCCAGTGTTACATGCTGTAATACTAACCTTCAAGACCAAAACAGGAAGATTGCATATCTGAGGCTAGTTGGGGCTATTTAGCAAGGCACTGTGTCTAAAAGTTAAAATTAAAAAAAGGACCCAAAAAAAAAAAAAAAAGGAGGAGGAGGAAAAAGAAAAGAAGTCCTTGTTGAGCTCTCAATGAAAACTCACTTTAAACAGCTAAAAGAAAAAAGAAGTAAGACATGAAAACAGGAAGAATTTGTAAGTTAAGCTGAATTAATCATCCCCACTCTAGGTTTTCCTTAACCTTTCAAATTAAGTTAGCACGAAGACAGAAGGTCAAAAGCAGACTTAAACATACACCCCTTCCCACTACAGCGAACCACCAAAGCTGAGAAAGCAACTAGGAAGAACGGAAAAGTAGAAGGGTCTCAGACCCGGGACAGAAGTCTGATTCTCTTTAATGCTAATTCTTCCTGAATGACCTATGTTAAGGTCATTATTTGGCTAAAGTGTTTAAATGCTGGAAAAAAAAAAACTAAATATACTCAGTGAAGTGTACATAAGGAGAAAGTCGAAACTAACCATGGACATGTTTAAAAATGAACACTAACTGGCACAGACCTGAACTTCACACAGAAAATACAGAGGCAACAAAAAAAAAAAAAAAAAAAAGAAAGGAAGAAAGAAAGAAAGAAAGAAAGAAAGAAAGAAAGGAAAAGAAACCAGATAGAGTATAGAAGGGAAGGAAGAAGACAGAAAGAGCTATAGGGCATGCTGACAGAGGGGGACAGCACTGGTCCACAGCCAGGATGTCTGAGTAACCTTTAACTCTGACAATCCATTCCTGTGGTAACCTCTCCATCCAGGCCATGCTGCCCGGTGTTTTAGGCAACACTAGTCTAGATGGTGTACTTTTTGTAGATGATTAACTTAGATCAGTAGTCTTTGGGATCATGTTCCATCATCTAAGCAAGTGAAGGGCTTAAGAGCAAATGTATGCAAGAATTCCCAGAATGAGAAGCAACATAAAAATCACCCCTGGGTGTCCAGAGTGCAGTTTAAGATATACAAACTATTTTATTTTGTCCTACATATTTTGGACTTAATGGACTAACATACAGAATTATGTTTCAACCTAGAGTTAAATAAAAATCAGCCACAGTTTGACAAAGAAAGCACTCTTTGGGCAAAAGCACTCAATTAGCTATGAATCCACCCGACAGTGTTATCTCCCAGATTCCATTTGGTCACACACCATAGGAATGATGAGAAAGTCAACAGAGGGCTTTCCGGAGCCGAGATACGGTTATTACAGCATCCTTCTATCATGCAATCCAATCTGAAAGGAAACAGGTCAATCTGGCAAGTCACTTAACCTGGGTCTCAGTTTCCGCAGCTATAAAGGAAGGAAGTTGGACTAGATCCCTTGGAGCTATAAAATTCTATGATTTCAAAGAGGTTTTCATCAGGTAGTACACAGATACTGAAACAACGAAGAAAAGCTAATCCACGTGGGAGAGACACCTTGTCAGGAATAGAGGAGAGAGGTGAAAGAGTGTGTGTAACCTCACACTGATAATCCACAAACCAGAGGGGACTCGGGTTTCTTCTCCCACATACAGTGAAGCCTCAGTTCAGACCTAACAATCTTAACTGCATTGCAATCTAATTCTGGAATAACGCTTACCACTGTGCAGTCATTGAAAAAGAAACCTGAGAAGCAAGTGACTAATGAAACAATTATTTTTAAGCCTTTTAGAAATATTTAATTTCATGCAAGCTCTGAAACTTCAAATTGTTCTGTCACTAAAGGACTCACTTAGCTTTAGTTTTAGTTATTTCAACACTTACAAATAAGAGTAAATTTTAAAACCACTTCTAATATTCAGCCTATTCTTTTTTCTTATCAAGGTATCATTTTACCAAAAAAAAAAAAAAAGAAAGAAAGAAAGAAAGAAAGAAAGAAAGGAAGGAAGGAAGGAAGGAAGAAAGAAAGAAAGAGAGACAGACAGACAGAAAGAGGAACTTGAGGCAAGACTATGGTCTGAAAAGAACTGTACATGAACAAAACAAACAGATAAAATTAAATTTGGCTTTTCTCCAGATTTCCAAGTAACTTCTGTCTTCTAAGTCAGTAAATTTCAAACTGTTGCTTTGTTTTCTCAAACTTAACCACCCGCTCGCTACAGTAGACAGAACAGATAAATGGGCCAGAACGAGCTCAAGTCACCAGGTGGAGGCAACACATGCTCTCCCAGCTGCTTGAACACAAGCTCAGACTGCTTCTTAGGAAGGACACTGACAAGGTTTCTCAGCACCTCTCTATACTGCTTGGACAGAGGGTGGCGGCCTCTGTCTAATAACTGTGATTACATTACACATCATTCAAGTTTTAAGTTCAAGAATAAAATACCAATTATAACAGGTAATGTAATGCTCTATTTTAAGACAAAACCTTTAAAGGCATCTTTCAGGGTGGTACAATGTATCAAAGTGTCTCTATTCACAACCCCAGCAGGTACATACTACTTTTATGTTTCACAAAGAAAGCCTGAGGGTGAAAGCCGTCATTGAAGATCACAGTGTCAGTGGGAAGTGGGCTCGGCTGGTTTGTATGATCTCAATGACACTGAGTCTAAGCTCCTACTCTAAGGTCAATTCAGAGATGAATAGAATCTACTCTCAATGAGCTCACAGTCCGGAACTTTATTCAGCCATTAAAGCAAATATAAAGTATAATATGATATGCAATGAGAACAGAGTCACATCCTTCCTTTGCAATAAAGCAAAAATATCTGTTTTTACAAGAATTGCAGGGCAATATGAGCAACAGACATTAGATTACACTCAGGACAGAGCTACGAACACTGGAGAAGACATCTAGAAAAGAAGGTAGTTTGGATGTTAAATAAACAAACCTCTAGCATCTAGTGGTGGAACAGGACACTGAGCAGGAAAACTGCTAACAGTGATCCACACGGAACCCTACTGTGGGGATCCTGCTGGTTCTCAACTATTAACTCCAAGAGAAGGCAATGCTGATCGTCTCAGTGCTCATTCACCTCCAGGGGAAAAAGTGCAGCTCACACATTTAGAACCAAAAGACTCTACAAGTGATTTTCTTTGGGTACAAATATCACAATCTGCTTCAAATGTAAGCAAATGTTCCCGTAGCGTTTTCAGATGTTTTATGATGAGACGTAGCAGCCTGTGGAAGGGATTGGTGAAATAAAAGGTCATGGGGCAATATACAGGCCAAGACGCTACAGTGAGACACCTGGCTAATCCCAGCTGTAGCTTCCTACTAGGTGTGTGATCACAGTGAGATTAGGTTATAATCCACAGGCATTATTGTGTACCTTGCTTTCCTTATGAATAAATCTAAGTATTTCTATAAATAAGGTCAACAATACCTATCTCTAAGGGCTGTAATAAAAAGTGAGAATTAATGAAGCCAATGCAATATATAGAAATACATTAAAATGAATATTAAGTAGCCGAGTCATTGGCTGTTATTATAATAATGATAAACACAGTCGTATAGCAAAATAAAAGGCAAATAGTAACTAAATTCTGAATTTATAAATTTGAACGCTATTCAAAATACTTTAAGACTGGTTTCAACTGACAAAAAAAATACAAAGATTAAAAATAAATAAATACAAACCATGCTTCTTTGAGAGGAAATCAACTCAGAATCTGCACAAATGACCTCAGAGTAGCACAATGTGCAGTCGCTAGGCGAGTGAAAGGCAAGTGTGCTGCTCCAGGAGAGCAGGAGACAGAGAAATGAGAAGGACAGGCCACTACCTGACTGACTCGGTTCACTTCCTCCTCCTCCTCCTCAGCTTCTTCTCCAAAAGACAGTAAACTAAAATTTCTATCAAAAGAGAAAGAAAATTCATGAGAAAAGTTAGACAAAATTCACAAATATCTCACTTTCGAGCAATAGCATAGGTTTCTAAGAAGAAATTCACTCTATTTACACAGTATTAGTCTTCAGTAGGAGGGTTCCAGGATCTTGGAGCAAATGGCTTGGCCTCAGACTGCCAACGGTTCACCTAGTACCCGCAACTAATGACCACAGATTTACTCTGGGTATTATCGTAATGAACTCACTACCATATGACAGAAGTAAGCTTTTGAAGAAGTTATCAAAGCTGGGAGAAAAATAAAAATGAATAAATATAGAACCCTGAGGGGCTGGAGAGATGGCTCAATGGTTAAGAGCACTGACCGCTCTTCCAGAGTTCAATTCTCAGCAACCACAAGGTGGCTCACAACCATCTGTAATGGGATCTGATGCCCTCTTCTGGTCTGTCTGAAGACAGCTACAGTGTGCTCATATACATAACATAAATAAATTATACACACACACACACACACACACACACACACACACACACACGAATGTAAGCACTGCAGATGGTTAACCTATTTTAATACCTGACAAATACACTTTAAAATTTTAAAACTAAGAAACACAAAAAGTTGATGGGTAGAAAAGGTCCCAGATCTTTCAAACTAAACAATAACAGAAATTCAGGTAAGATAAACTGTAAGTTATTAAAGCACTCTCTCAAGTTTTAGAAAAGTAAAACATTTGACAGAAACTGAGTAATGAAAAAACATCTACATGCAAGCAATGACCACGAACACCCCTAACACCTGCTCTGAATGAAAACAATAGGAAATGCACAAAGAACTCGGACTTGTCATCAGGCTACATGGTAACATGCAAACACTGTATCCTAACACGGTGACAATGACCTCTCAGCAACAACGAATAGGAATGAAAAGTCAATCATGAAGTCAAAGAGAGTCACACTGACACAAAGCATGATTTCAGCCCAGGACAGGTGCTGTTTGTCTTAGCGCCTGGCTCCTGTCCATCCGTGTATTAACGCAGTGTACTGTTCTACCGTGTGGGAGCCCACTGTGTACTCAGCACCTATGCTTCTGGTGCTACATGGAGCCCTCTCAGTTAACCTTCCTGACAACCAGATATCGTGCTTACTACAATGGCCCCTGTGTTTGCCACGAGGCAAACAAAGCTCAGACAGACTGAAAAACTTTGCTTAAGACCTGGGTGTGGCGGGCCCATACATAGAATTGTCTGAATCTAATAATGAAATTATTAATGTAAGAAAAAATTAATGTAAACAACATTGGTATAAATGCTAAAGTCTATTAAAAACAAATTACTATTATAAGACAATATCTTTAAGAAAAACAAAATAGTAAAGAAAATAGTTTTATTTAAAAATATAAAAAGATTGTATTGAATAGCACCAAAGTGGATTAAATAAAGTATGCGATCCTATAACACACATTAAAAGTGTGCTTTATGATGCTCATGCCTTCTCAAATTCTTTATATTAATTCTTTACACAAATGGTTATTTCTCAATAACCCAGCTGTGAGTTATAAGCTACAGTGAATACTAAGTATTTATTTACTAATACATGTTATATGGCCATGTAAGATGGCGTTTTTGGTTTAAGTTATAAAATGTCATTAAATGTAAATGTTCACTTTAAAATAAACATGCTTATAATTCTGTTAGTGCTCAGGTTCAAAATGATATTCCCCTCCTTAGTAAGCAATCATGACAAGAACCACCTAAGTTATTGTCACTATTAAAGTTGAAAAAAAAATCTTTCTATTATGATTACTTTGTGCCTTTGGGTTTCAATTTCTTGATTTCTTCCTCTGCCTTCTCTTTCTTGGGCTTTTTAATTTCCCTTGGAATGATGTCATCAAAAGGGTTAAACAAAACCTATGAAAAGAAGTATTTTGAAGATATTATTCCGGGATATTTTTTATTTTACAAAGAAGTGAACAGTGATACTGAAGTTCTCTGCCATTAGCGTCGACTTCTTCCCTATGTAAAGCTCATCGGTACAGTGCTGTGCAGGTTGACAACAACCTTGCAGCTGCTTCACTGACTGCCCCAAAACATCACGTTCTTTCCAAGTAAAAGACACTCTACCATACCTATTCCACACAAGGAAACATAAGGCCCAACCTACACATTTGGCCTCCATATCAAATGCTCTTAAAGATTACTTCATTTCCTCAATAAAAGATAACTCTTAACTTACCTAAAATCCTATTCTTTGAGCAAAGAAATCTAATTCCTTTAACTCACAACTTAATTCATTATGACTTAAGCTTTTCCTTCTTTAGATTATTATCTAAAGTTTCATATTGAAATCCAAAGCCTTTAATTTAAAAAAGTCCCCATCAGGAATTGTGCTTTATTAAATAGACAGGAGTGAGCCACGGTGTTTAGTATAGAGCCTTTATCTAAAGGTTTAACGGTTGCCTCTTAAAGGACGCCTCACAGTCATGCTCCTACCTCACAACTCTTGATTCTATGTGGATTGCGGGGTCTTTCTTCATCATCGATGTCTACTTCTGTCAGGCGTAGCATGTTGTACACTGTATCCCCTGTAACCTACCACAGAAAAACAAGAAATGTGATCAAAAACGTGTGTGTTCATCTTTTAAATAAACAGAGCAATTTTTAAAATATTTTAAGTAAATGGTATACTTCTGAAAGTGTTTGAAAACAATTAAAAGAGAATGTTATGTTTAACTAAGAGTAAGTACAGTTGACACTGATGGTGATGCACACACTTGATTCAGGCTGGAAAACAGCTGTGCTCAATTTTTATCTTTATTTTTTTGCTCAACCTCTTAGTAAACCTTCTTTGATGTTTCCCGTGTATATAATGTGTTACTAAAAATACACATACAGTGTCAACCTCCTTACTGAGTGATAGTTCAAATATCACAAACAAACTTGAACTTAAAGCAGCTTAAATATTAACAGTATGAGAAATACTATTAATCATTGCCTAATTTAATTTGCAGAAATATCCTAGAAGTGAAAATTATATTACCCTTCTTGTACAGATTTGAGGACAGAGGTTCAAAGAAGTTACAGTCCCAAAAGTGGGAGCACCTCCACTTACGATTGCTATGCTATATGTCATCTCTCATGCCTAGATTATATAACAGACACTGTAAAACACAGCACAAGATCGGAACTCAAATCTCATCTGGCTTAAAAAAAAAAAAAGAAACAGAGGCGGGAAAAGACCATTACCAGAAAACCCTGGGTTAAGAGTGCAGCTAAGAACAGAACAATGTCTATTTACTAATGGATGCTTTTAAGAAATAAGCAACAAGGTTGCATCTCTATAGTTTGAGATGACACGATTTCAGAGGTTCAGTTGTCCAACTCTACTCAATTGTTTCCCTCTTGTCAAACCCTCTTTTGCATGGGATGTAGGGAAGCAATTCTTACTGAACCAGCAGAGGGGGCTAAAAAGCTATTCATGTTTACTGTGTCTAAGAATTAACAGGAATACTGAGATGAGAAAAAATGGGGAGAGGAAGATGTAGTCAAGATCCCACTTTAAAGAGAACTGCTCTAAACTCTATGGGAAGATCGCCTCCCTTGTTTGCTGTTAAGTGTGAGCAGGACTAAATGGACACTGTCCAAAGTAATACTTCTGGTAAAGTTATAAATACTAATACATCCTCCACTTTAAATTTAGGAAAATTTATCATTGGTAAACTGTAAATTTTGTATTTTTGGCTAAGTATATTTTTAAAAGTGTAAAGCAGCCAGGCATGGTGGTGCATGCCTACCACTCGGGAGGCAGAGGTAGGAGGATCTATGAGTTCAAGACCAGCCTGATCCACAAAACAAGTTCCAAGACAGCCAGGACACAGAGATATCCTGTCCTGCCCCTCCCCCCTCCAAAAAGAAAGGAAGGAAGGGAGGGAGGGAGGGAGGGAGGGAGGGAGGGAGGGAGGAAGGAAGGAAGGAAGGAAGGAAGGAAGGAAGGAAGGAAACATGTAAAACAACACTGGCTGCGTGGCCATCCATAAGTAGCTACTATCACTGCTATGACTTAAAGAACACATTGATACCTTGACAAATGACTGACTTGAAGCACAGGCAGTTCAGGTAGCTCTTTACAGTTCTTCATAATAAGAACATACTCTATCATTTTTGAAAATATTAAGTAAACCAGTATAATATTTTAAAAGCAACTGTTATATGTTAATTGTATGTATCACAGAAGCTTATAGAATAACATAAAATCAAAACCAAGCCGTATTCTTAAAATAGGGACACAAACCTTTCCAAAGATGGTGTGCTTATTGTTGAGTTCATCTGCTCGACCCAGGGTAAAGAAAAACTGGCTGCCATTATCATGTGGACCGGCATTTGCCATGGCAACCAGTCCTCTCCTATTAAAACGCAACCGTGAGTGAAACTCATCCTGAAAGAATGAAAGAGATTTAGTGACTGTAAGACCCTTCATATTCAATCAGCTACTCAGCAGACCAGCAAGGCTCAGACAACTTCTAATCAAAAATGCCGAAGCTTTATTTAACTGATTTTGAAGTATAATCAAATCCAAATTTACTATCTGTTCAACACTCTTAAGCCTGAATTCAGCAGCTTGTATCTTCTAAATATATTAGCCCCATAACTGTCTTGTGGGAGTCTACTTACATAGAGGAAGGATGCTCAAAGGGAGTCAGAGTCTAAGTCTATTTCCCTACTCGCCTTCAGAGTCCTCCAAACTCTTAAAACCGCCTATTGTTTTTCCAAGAAAGCCATCCATGAGCCACGGTACAGCCGCCAGCTATTGCTGCTTCCCATCTTGTTCCACATGTGAAACAATGGGTTTCTTCCTGCTTTTCAGTTCAGAGAGTCTACCATAAGTGTATGTCTGTGCTTTCACTGTGTTTTTAAAAGTCCTAACCCATCCTGAGTGGACTCTTCTCAGAGATGGCTGAGTCTGACTTGGCAGAGTGTAGCAGTGCAGGGCCTGTTTCTCAGGTGCTTTCTGTGTTCTGAGAGCTACCAAGAACTCCCCTTAGACTGGACACTGGATTCATCCATCTAACACAGTCAGTGCCTTTTAAGCATCAGAGGCTGTTTTTCTTTACTATATTAGTCTTAAGATCTGAACTCGGTACATCTCACCAGGAACCAGACAGGCAAACACCTTGACTTTTGCCTTCTGGCCCTTCAGGAGAACTGTACAGTATTCCTGTTGTTTAGATCCTCCTAATCTGTGGTATTTTTATACCATGTGTGCTGACACAAACTATTGTCATCTGAGAGGAGGGAACCTCAGCTGAGAAAATGTCTCTGGAAGATCAGGCTATAAGGCATTTTCTTGGCTGGTGTTTGATGAGAGAAGGCCCAGCCCATTGTTGGTGGGGCTCTCCCTGGGCTGGTGGTCCTGGGGTCTATAAGAAAGCGGGCTGAGCAAGCCATGGGGAGCAAGCCAGTAAGCAGCACCCCACCATGGCCTCCACATCAGCTCCTGCCTGCAGGCTCCTGTCCTGTATGTGTTCCTGCACTCACTGCTTTCAATGATGAACTCTGAAACTCTGAGTGAAATAAACTCTTTCCTCCCCAAGTAGCTTTTGGTGATTGTGTTTGATCACAGCAATATTAACCCTAACTAAGACACCATCTTTGTAATGATCTGTGAAAGAAGTTAATATAACTGTAGTATTTTAAAATAGCAAAGCAAATAGCTTAGAAAATGTCAAAAAAGAGAAGTTCGGATAAATAACAGAACTAATAGAATATGGAATACTTCCTATACAGTGGAGGCCCTAAAATTATGGGATCTAATTAACAGTGACACCTGAGATTTTTAAAATACCATTTCCTACTTTCCAGAGCCACTGTTATCTGAAATACAACATTAAAAAAAATTTCCCAAAAAAGGAAAAAGCAAAACAAAACGAGAATAATCTCAATCATACTGTGTGAGGCACTGAGGTTTATGCCAGCAATCTGAGCACTGAGGAGGTTCAGGTAGGAAGACGGTCACAGATTCGAGGCCAGTCTGTACTATATTACAATTCCAGCTAGGGCAGCAAGGCAGGACCCTCTTTGGAAACTGTAAAACAATTAAAAATTCCACTAACCCAAGAAAAGAAGAAAGGAAATTCCACACAGTCTTTCCCACTAGAATAAATATGAAGTTTTCAAACATTTCCTGATTTTAAGAACTACTGACATTAATTCACTTAAAGAAGCTAGCTAGCATTATTATAATTAGAATACTAACACAATTTTTGTCATAGTTGAGACCATTATTGTTCCTAATTTCTTAAGTATTTTAACTCTTTCCTGTCTTAAGTTTATGCTGAGTCAAGAAATCACAGGTCAGGACTGGAGAAATTGTTCAGCACTGAATAGCACTTGCTCTTGCAGAGGACCCGGGTTTAAGTACCAGGACCCACACAGTGATGCCAGAGAATCCAGAGCCCTCTTCTGACCTCTACAGTCTGCAAGCAGCATGTGGTACTCATACAACATGCAGGCAAAACACTCATACATAAAATACAATTAATAAATGTAATAAAAAATTTAAATAAGAAATCATGGGCCCATTCTTGACCAATATGTTTTTTCCTGTTTTTGGCCTTCACTCTGCTCACTTTGGTGACCGTCTGTCTGTCATACATGCTCCTTGCACTATAGAGCTCTCTGGTGTACAGTAAGTACATAGTGTTCAATAAGCTATGCTGTGGGAGACTGGTCCCTCAAAAGCTTTATACTGAGGTCATTAGCTATACTTGTGGTTCTGACAAGCTGGAGAAGGCTGTAAAGATAATACAAGCAAGATGAAGGCACAGGGTGGGGCTCTCATTCTAACCCAGTAGGGTTCACGTCCTCTTACAAAACGTACAAGGGCTGGCTTTCTCTTCCCCAGGCCTCTTCAAGGCAAGAAGAGGGATGACCACTCACTGTGACTTGGACTTCAAAGCCTCTGCAAGTCCACAAGAAATAAATTCTTATTTAACCCCTAGTCTGTTGTAGCAGCTTAAGCAAAATCCCATATAGCATTTAAGTCAGACTGTTTCAATCTAAAATAGCACATGCAACATTCTCAAAATTGGCTGCTGAGAGCCAAGAATCAGGAAATACGCTGTATAAACTTCTTTCTGAATCCTGCTTCTCTCTCTCTCTCTCTCTCTCTCTCTCTCTCTCTCTCTCTCTCTCTCTCTCTCTCTCTCCCTCTCTCTCTCCCTTCCTCCCACTCCCTCTTACTCACCTTTTAGTTCTACCTTAGTTTAATCTAGTGCAAAGGCTTGCCATAAGATAAATCAGAAAGACTGCTCTTATCTCTGACTAATTCAACGCCACTGATTTTGCATACTACTTGAGACATTCTTGTGAACACTATCACCTTTGAAGAAGCATTCCAAGCTGACCTAGAATACAGTAAATTGATCTGACCTTGAATGGGGCTCCATAGACAGATTCTCCACCAGTCCCGGTGCCTGTGGGATCTCCACCTTGGACTATGAAGCCAGGTACGACTCTATGAAAAATGGTGTTGTCATAGTAGGCTGAAAAACAATATATCAAGTTCTAAAATTTAGTATCGCTTTAATTATCATAGTTAATATTACAGAGCCACAAGATTTCATTTCCAGAATGCTAGGTTGGCTTTTAAACCAAAACCTTTCCTCTCCACTTCTTATAAAACATTCAATTTTCAAACACTGTATGTTTCTACAGAAACAATGAGGTTCATTTATGGGGGTTTTGCTTGTTTATTTGTTTTTAATCTATAGAATTCTCACATTATGAATTATTGCTTTTAAAATAAAAACAAGAAGTTTAATATACACCAATGTCTCTCAACTGGGGGAAAGAAAGGAGTAGCAATACTGCATACCAGGGGCATTTATCAACATCTTGAAATATTTTTGGTCATTGAAACTGGGAAATACTACAAGCATCTTGTATAAGGCGGCAAGAAGACTGCCCAGCATCCTAAAATCCAAAGGATTGTTTCTGCAGCAAAGAAGAGCCAATGGCAAAGGCCAACACTGCTGAGGTTGACAGAAAACTAACTTACTAAGGCACAAAAAAGTACAAACCAGCAGATAGTTAAGTTATTAACTGATTAAAGTTCTAGCACTGTCTGTGCAGTCTCCTTTTTTAAAAAAGCTCAATAAGTGAAATAACATACTTTTGGTCTAATTAAATATTTGTTCACTTTCTAAGTGATTTTCAGAAATTATTTATATATTAAAATATACTTTCTAGTCACAAATATGCAGCATAAATGATATAAAGTCTCCCCTAGAATGTCTTCTCTGAGACCAGAATCATTGAGAAGGAAAATGTTAATTAGGTATGATAGAAGCACACGGACCCATTGAGTTGTAGGACATCTCCTAAGAAAATTGAAAATCTGGTGCCTTTTGCTTTCTTTCTTTTCCTTCCTTTGTAACAGTTTAATACTACGTTTTGACAACTTTCAAAAATTATATTTATTTTAAATGTTTACCTATCTATACAGCAAAGACCTTTAAGTCCAAGATTAAATCTGCAATTACAGATCTTTGGATTTTCCAAAAGCTATGCCTATCTTTCAACAAAGAAGCCTGTGTCATTGAAGGTCCTTCCGTGCTTTCAATCATTTGCTTTTAATTCTGAAAACTACACACTGTTGGTGTTGTTACCAACTGAAAGCTGCATTATAAGATTCAGAAACATTGGGGTTGGGGATTTAGCTCAGTGGTAGAGCACTTGCCTAGCAAGCGCAAGGCCCTGGGTTCGGTCCCCAGCTCCAAAAAAAAAAAAAAAAAAAAAAAAGAAAAGAAAAGATTCAGAAACATTGTAATTTCTTCAAATCATGCACTCTGAAGATTAAATGGAGTTTCTACATTACTTTACTTATCTAAGAAATACCGAACTTTTTATAAGTATATGCATGTTTTGTCTGCATGTATGTCTGCATACCACATTCATGCTTGGTGACTATGAAGGCCAGAAGAAGACACTGGATCTTCCGGAAGTAGAGTTTCTGATGGTTGTGAACTGCCATGCAGGTGCTTGGAATTGAACCCTAGGCCTCTGATAAAGCAGCCAGTCTTAAGTCTTAAGCAGACTTAAGAGCTCAAGTTCTAAGCCATCTCTTCATCAATGTGCTCAGGTTTTTAGTTAGCTAACAATAATTTCATTTAATTCTTGCCTGCTTCATTTAAGGAAATTGTTCTGGTTATTTCCATTTCTATAAAATTCCCATTCCTTTCTTCTATCTCCTGGTCTTCTTAGAAGAACGGGAGAATATTTTTTGATACACATAAGCTTTGTCAGCACCCACTGAACTCAGGCTCATTTCACTGCTGTATCCTGTCCAGATTCTTTCTGTCTCTATTCACCTGCTCCACGGATTGCAATTTACCATTCATCCTTCCCAGTGTTTTTGTAATTTCACTTTCCTGTAAAATTTGAGCTTCTTTAAACTGATTACCAGAAGTCAGACTTTCTTTGTTTCGTGTGTTTCTTAGCTTTGTTGACAGTTATTCGAGGCTTCTCTAACTAAACTACCTGTCTGATTTTATTTCCTGCCTGCCTGCCACAGCAATTATTAATAATGGTCTTTGCAGACCTCTTCTCTTTGTCTCATCTGAGGGACTGGATTCTTTTATCATTATGTCCTTAAACTTTCCCCTGCCATGATATAGTTATCTAATTTCTATTTGGAGAGCTTTGTCCTTATCATACAACAGGACACTCTGGATTCTTAAGTATCTTGTGTCTGACACCACAAAGAACACTGTCTCTAAAAATCAGATCTAACTGGAGGACAATGATTTGCCATCACTGGAGAAATTTAAAGTCATATGTAGGACATTCCGAAAGCCAATAAGAAGCTGTGAAAACTGTATGGAATGCAGAGCTGCATAAACAAATATTGAAGAACAAAATATACAAAGTGAATGTAAAAGTTTCAAAGCTTCTTATAAAGGAAAATTATCATGTTATGACTCAAAATGATTAACAAATCATCCCAGGTGCTAAGCTTTATGGAAAAACTGACTTTGAACAAATGATAAAAACTGGGTCTGCTTTTTTATTAAAGAGGGTGAGAAACATACAAAAAAAAAAAAAAAAGAAAGAAAGAAAGGAAGGAAGGAAGGAAGAAAGAAAAAAGAAAAAAAAGGAAAGCTAATGTGAGGATGTGTGGAAAGGAAAGGGAATGTTTGGGAAAGAGAGAGGGGCTGACTGAAAGAATAGAAATCTAGGAAGCCAAACACCATGTGCATGGGCAGAAGGCAAAGAAACAACAGAGAAGACCAGACAGGAGGCACCTACAGCCATGGAGATGGAAGTCCAGGCCCAGGCTGTCGGGGGAAGAAGCTGCAATGTGCTTTAGTGGTAGCTAACAGAAGTTTCCAGTAGGGACGACCACTATACCATTAGATCAATTCGGCACAAGAAGGGAAGAAATGAATATAGTTCTGAAATGATAATCACCTGGCTAGAGACAGCCCGAGAGAGAAAGGGTGATACAGAATGAGAGGAATTCTCAGGGAATGAGTCACCATATTTACAGAAGGACAGATGGAGCACGCAGCAGTCAAAGGAGATCAACTCAGGTATAACTTGTCTGTGTTAATTTTATCCCGAGGAAAGCTGTTACTCCTGCAGTCTATTTCCTTGTACACTGCTCAAAGCCATGTGGCTAACACCATCTCATTACTTGTTACCTCTGGATAATACCTGACCACAATGAAAAAAACACATTGTAGTTTATTCTTTTCATTCTTTAAAAAGCTCACCCCTCCAGGGTTTTACTTAGAGAGTCTCACTGTGTTGCCCATGCTAGTCTGAAACTCAAAATGTATCTACATCAACCTCTCAATTTCGGGAATTACAGGAGCAGCCCATCACGCCCAACACACATGCCCAACAATGCCCGATTAAGGCAAGTTTCTTTCCAGAATGTTAATGAAGGTAATACTGACCCTCCAAACAAAGCTGAATGAAATTTCTGCATGCTTTAGGGGCCTCTTTTGACCACAGCTCTATGTCAATATCTCCAGCCGTAGTTTTCAATAAAACCTATAGAAAGAACATGACATCATATTAAGTATTTGTTTTGCTTGATTGGTTATTCAACTGGCAATACAAACATGTAGCATTTTTAATTTTATAAGAAATATTAAAAATTCAACTTGGGATTTGTTATACTGAACAAATGTCAAATACTCATTATAGCTCAATCATCATCAGATGACGCAACACACTATTTTCAAAAAAGCACCTTTTCTAATCACAGAAAACAAGCTCCATTCATTTAAAAACCAAGAGTGCAAACTTAGTTGCATTATTTCCAATAAAATAAGTTAGCAAATTATGAAATTAAGGTTAATAAACCCACTGAATTATGACATTATTAGACAATTCTACAATCACTCAGGTGATTTTATCTCTGAACCCTACTTTCACACTGAAGTCATGCTATCCCTACTTTGGAATAAGTATTTATTCTGTATGCATGTGTACAGCTGAACCTGGAGCTCAGCAATCAACCAGACAGGCCAGCGTGGTCCGCCCACCTGCCGCTGCCACCCCATGGTCTCCACTCTGCGGTTTCAGTCATGCACCCACGCCCAGCTTTCCCTGAAGATGTGGGGAATTCAGACGAGGCTCTTCATGTTTACACATCAGGCACTTTAGCAACTGAGCTATCTCCCCAGCCCCTTGTGGTTTGTCTCTGGCTTTTCAGTGTAAGTCTGATAGCCTCATAGTCCAGTCTGGCCTCAAGCTCACCCCGACTCATGATCTTCCTGCTTCAATCTCCCAAAGTACTTGGATGACAAGCATTTGTCACCATGCCTTATTCATGCGGTGCTGGAGACTGAACCCAGTGCTTCGTGTACGCTAGGCAAGCACTCTACCAACTCAGCTCAAGTCCTAGCACACAGGAATATTCTTATCTAAATCTGGCTGTGACTTGCTAAAATGGTTGTTTTAAAAGTCATCATCTCTATAGTAGGTAGGATCATTTCATAGTCTCCTTTTTACTGGTTCATGCCAGCAGTTACTCCTTGGTAGAACCAGATGCTTTATAACAACCAGAACCTCTGCTAAGCCCAGACGGTTAATAGCTTATATAATGACTGGCTCAATAACTACAAATAACAAACAAACAAACAAAAAGTCAGACCCCCAAGTTTGAGCATTGTGGTACAGCTGGAGTCTGCAGTATCAATTTTTCTTTCTACCCCTACTGTACAAAAGTTAATTAGCATTAATAATCTGTGGCCACCACACAGAATGTTCTTGCAAATAAGGACAGCAGAATAATTAAAACCAAATTGATCCTCATGAGGAGTCTGTATATAAGTCACACCTAAAAAAAAAAGAAAGAAACAAAACTCCTTTGCCTTGTCACAAATACAGTTTTGGAAATGGGGAAATTTAAAAATCATTCAGAAAAGTCCTGTCTTTTAAGGATGCCCTAGAAGGTGTAAATTGAAATAGAATGCTTTCATTTTGTTTTGTTTTTTGGAGACAGGGTCTCTCTGTATAGTCCTGGCTGTACTGGAACTCACTCTGTAGAACAAGCTGGCTTTGAACTCAGAGATCATCAGTCTGCCTCTGCCTCCCGAGCTCTGGGTTTAAAGGGGTGTGCCATCATCACGCAGTGAGAATGCTTTTCAACAGCAAGGTGAGAAGAGTACCTCCCTCTCCTCTCCCACCAGCTTATACATCTTTGCTACAACTTTGTTTCAGAAGCCTAGGAAAGGCTATCATAAATTGTGCTTCACTGATGAATACGTTATGTATGCACTATGTATGTAATGCATCACTGATAAATGTATTATGTATGCACTAGGTATGTAATGCATCACTGATGAATGCGTTATGTATGTACTATGTATGTAATGCATCATTGATGAATGCACTATGTATGCACTATGTATGTAATGCATCACTAATGAATGCATTATGTATGTAATGCACTACTAATGAATGTGTTACATCTTTAGGGGCCTTTTCTGGCAACATGTAGCTCTTTTTACAACTACTCTTCAAGAATTATGAAAATGAAAGAAGTAAAAATATCTACATTATGGTAGATTTTTTTTAACAGTTTCATTAACCTATAAAGAATATGAAAAAGCCAAGCATGGTGCTATGTGCCTTTAATGCTAACACTCAGGAGGCAGAGGCAGGCAGATCTCTATGTGTTCTAGGCCCTCCTGGTCTGCGGAGCAAGCCCCAGGTCACTATATAAGACTATATAGTGAGATCCTGTCTCATTTTTTTTAACCTTTATTACATTTTTTATTTAGTTGTTTTTATTTATTTTTGAGTGTGAAAAAGACTACAAAGGAAGCTGGATAACTCCCTCTATCTCAGAACGAACCTGAAATGACACTGAGTACTATTTCCTGACTTTCCATAAGTCCTGACCTATTTTACTGTTCCTTATATACTGAAATGAAGCATTGTTTAGGGGGACCTAGGCTTTTCTTCTTAGCAACCTTTAAAAGAATTGTACGATGTTACAAGGGCCATATTTAAAAGTAGTTATGATTTTAATTTTGTAAAAACATAGCAAAAGATGAATAATATTTATTGAGATATAATGTATATATCAATATGTTACCCCACTAAAGAGTTCACTGGGTTTTGGGATTTAGCAGCCACTGCCGCTATTTCCAAAACATCTCATTTCCCTGGAATAAAATTCTGACCCATTCTCAGTCCCTCACTATTCCCACTATCCTCACCTTTGGCAACCACTAATTTATTTTCTGTCTGTATGGGCAGTGCCATCTGAACATTTCATATGAATGGAATCATACAAAATGTGTCCTTTGTATCAGATTTCTTTCACCAAATACATTTCACTGAAATTAAAGAGTTCTGTCTTCCAGTTCCATATATTTGGATTTAAAATGTTTAAACAATGAACAGAAACAATGGCTTTATAATCTTAGTGACAAATATTTCAAGACAGAACAAATATTTAGTACAAAGCTCATTTGTAACAATAATAAGTGGAAACATATATTCCCAGCAACCTTCATAACTTCTAATTATTTGACAAATTTCCCATGCTTTCTAATGCTTCAATGTTACCAGTTTTTAAATATCTTTCTTATATTTTTACATTGTATTTGTTTTGTTGGAGACCATCTCCCTGAGGCTTTCTTTGTAGACAGTCTGACCTTGAATACACAGAGATCCATCCACCTCTGCTTGCTGAGTACTGGTACTAAAGGAGTATACCACCACACCTAGCAAGTTGTTACATTTGCTTGTTTGTTTTTAAAACAGGGTTTCTTTGTATAATCCTGGCTGCCCTGGAACTTGCTTTGTAGACCAGGGTGGCCCTGCAGTCAGAGATGTGCCTGTCAAGTGCTTTGATTAAGATAAGCACCACGACTCATGATGAAGTTTCTACATTAGTAATGTTATCTTTCAAATGGCAATTGTGAAAGCTGGCCTAGTTAATCTGGGTAACATAGGCCCATGTAACTAATCATTAAAACTTAGATCATAAAATAAAAGAATGACTCACAAGTACCCAGACTCTGTGTGTGTGATTTCTTTTCTTTTCCTTTTCTTTTAATGTGGGTTCTATAACATGTGTCTTTAATTCCAGCACTCTACGCTGAGCCGAGGAGACAAAAAGGTTCTCCAGAAGCTCACACACAGGCCAGCTAGGCTGACAACAAAACACAACAACAACAATCACACAACAAAAAGACACTGCCTTAAACTAAGTGGAAGATGAGGGCCATCATCTAAAGTTATACTCTGAACCTTCTAATGTATGCAGTGGGACAACCATGAAACTGAAAGACCCCCAAACTTGGGGAGACCCTCGCTCCAGTCATGGGTTGAGGTACCCCCCAAGAAACGCGAGTAGCCGGTCTTGATGTAACAGCAAGAGGTAGCGTTTATTAACGAGATCCCAGACCGACACGTATCTCACACAGGAGACAGAGGAATCAGCCCCGAGCCTCTTCAGGCAGGGGTTTATATAGGAGAAGCCAGGGGGTTTCGCATGGTTATCAGCAAGGGAAATGGGTACAAGGTCTCATCTGCAAGCAGTACGTGCGGGCTGGGGTGTTCTCAATATAGGAGAACGTCTTATCTTTATCTGTAGAGCAGGGAGTCATCCGTCCGGATGGCCCCCTTCCTGGAACAATCCCTCGACCTTGCTTTTAGGCTTGGCCGGGCACATCTCAGGCCAGCTCTGTCCTGTCCCCTTATCTGCTGTTCTTTTGCAGTTTTTATGAAGTTTTTATTTTAACTCTTCAAAACAAGACACACACACCTCATGTATATATACACAATTTAAAAATATTTGTTGAAGGAATGAGCTCCTGTTCAGAAATGCTTTTACTCTATGAATGTGTCAAATCATTTCCTACAGTAAACAACCAGTTCCAGCATAGCTAAAGACTCATATGAAACCCTCTTTTATTTCTTAAAAGTGTCAAACAACTAAGTCTGGGCATGATTCACCCTTACTTATGCTCAATACCTCTCAGAAGCTAAAGAAAACATAGTATTAATTCATCTGCCTAGCTATTCTTTCATAGTGCATGAACTCCACAGTGTATGTGAAGCAATGTTCTAGGTCAGTGGCTCTCAATTCCTAATTCTGTGACCTTTTAATACAATCCCTCATGTTGTAATGACCCTCAATCATAAAATTATTTCCATTGCTATCTCATAACTGTAATATTGCTGCTGTTATAAATCCTAACATGAATATCTGATATGTCGGATGTCGGATATTCAACCCCTGTAAAAGGGTTATTTGACCAAAGTGGTCACAAACCACAGGTAGAGAATCACTGTTTCTAGATGTTTATCTTCACTGATAGTGTTTGCATTCTATATAGGAAAGAAACAAAAGTAATATACTATTAAATACTTGGAAATTGTTGAGACCCAGGGCATCACTGAGATTTGCTATTTTATAGGCCTCTTTGTTAAGAGTGACGTTTGAACAGATAAAATAGCATACTAGAGAAATAAACAGCAAAAGTTAAGGTCCTGCATTGGGGAATAAATGGTCAGTCTATTTTATCTCTACGAGCATTTATTAGTTAAAATTAATATTGTCCTCTAGAAATATAGCTCGGTATGAAACCTATCAGGGAATCGATTCCCATTCCTACCCAGTAATATTCCTCACTCCCCCGCTGCCTCTGACAATTATCTCAAAAGATATGTCCTCCAAGATGTTTTCCCCATCATTTCCTGTTTTTCACTCCGCCTTACTATCATGGCAATATAATCTTCTTCAATTCTTCCCAACCAAAGGCAGGTGTGTCGATGCACGCCTGTAATTTTGAAATAGGGAATTAGCAGCTAGCCATATATATATATATATATATATATATATATATATATATACATATGTATATGTATATGTATATACATATATATGTATATATGTATATATATGTATGTATGTATATATATGTATATATATATATATTTGTGTGTGTGTGTGTGGGTGGGTGTGTGTGTGTGTAGCACACCAACCTTGCTTTGTATCATCAGCACCTAGTAGAGTGCGTTGTGCCAAGGAGGCCTTCAATAAATGATGGTAGAGAATGCGCGACCTCCAAGTTAAACAACTAAAAAAATGAACAATCTTAACGTAAGTCTTAAAAACAACAGACACTAGAAGGCGCTCACGTGAGTTGGATCAAGGAAGTTAAGGGGTCAGAAGACTAGCGAATAGAGAAGTTGCTCAATAACTCTCAAAAATACGCTGAGACATGTCACTGTAAATAGTATAAATGCAACAGTGGCCATAAGCATGATGTGGAGGGCAGTCCTTTTGGTCTTTCAACTCCCTTGCCACCCCCAATCAGGTTGCTCTTAATTAGGATGTCCAGGTGGTAGAGGCTCTCACCTTCCCATTCGTGGGCGGCTCCTGGATGTAGATGTTACTCATCTTGCTCACTGCTCAAGACTCCGTTCCTTAGTGTGGCCGCGAGCGAATGGCGGGTCTCTGACGATGCCCACCTGT
This sequence comes from Rattus norvegicus, assembly GCF_021556685.1. Lineage (NCBI taxonomy): Eukaryota > Metazoa > Chordata > Mammalia > Rodentia > Muridae > Rattus > Rattus norvegicus. The sequence continues at coordinate 37,692,268 of NC_141535.1, forward strand.
TAGTAGACAATTCTTTACCTGGGTACTTGGGGAAAACTTTACTCGGTCAGAGTTAGACAGGACAGCCGTACTAAGCACTAGCTACTCCCCCAAACTATCCCCTCATGGACGTCGCCATGTTGCTCCCGGATCGCAGCACCGCTAACTCCGGGAGGGGGGACGTCCCTGTTCTTCAAGAAACTAGAAAAGACTATAAGACCTCTGCAACTTTAGAGAATTTGTCGTGTCATTCATAATACTAGCTAAACGGCCAATCCGTAAATCCGGGTGCTGCGTCCAGGTCCGGTGTTTGCAGATAGCACTCACCTCCGGAAGCTGGCCGAAATGGTTCAGACCACGTGTGCTCCGCGGTAGGACACCCCTGGAAACTGGGTCCGCAGCTTCTTAGTTCCGCCAACCCTGGATGTGCATCCGGCCTTCTCCTGCCCTGTGAAGTTGTAGTGACCGGGTGGGAGAGATCCCTCTGCTAGTGCGTTGTCCTCGCTAAGGACCTGAACGAAACGCGATCTCGAAAGCTCAGGACTCCGGTGACCCCACTCACCTGCATCATGGCAGTCCCAGGTGAAGATCAACCGCAGGGCTCTCTCACTCCAGAGGAATGAGGCGAGCAGGGGAGTCCAGGACCGGGGGTGGCAGGGAGCACTTGGGGATTCAGGCGAAGGCCTGAAAATTTAGAATCGGTTGATTTACATGAAAAAGTTTACACTACAAGTTCAAAGAGGGCTGGGAAAGATCATCTCTGTCATTCTTGTGCAAGCCCAAACTGCACAGGATTACAGGGAAAGTGTATTGTAAGAGGGACAAGAGAGTTGGTGACAATGAGAACTGTAGGCCTAAGGGGACAAGTTGCCCGTAAGACTGTAACTTTCACTGAATTTCAAAATAAAATTCGAAGTGTGAACTTTTGGCGAATCCAGGTGGTACATTGTAGTGAAAGTCATCCAGTCAAGAAGTGCACCTGGGGCTTGTCCTAGCTCTTCCAGCCTTTAGTTACAGTGTAGCTGTAGGCCGGTTTCTGTGCCCTTCTGGGGCCTCAGTTTCCCTCTTAGTTTCAAGAAGGCGCTTCCTTGAATTGTATCAAAGATTCTTTTGTAGGTTCCACTTTGGTGTTCAGAGGTTTCTAACCTAGACACGGCACACTGGGCTCCGGGGATGTTTTTGTTTGCTGCTCCAGTTTACTGGGGAGCCTCAAGAACTTCCCCAAGCCGGCCTTGTCAGAATGTGTTTCTGCAAAAACCCTAATATCGGGCAGGTGTTTTTAAGAGATATACCCACCTTACATCTCCAAGATTCACAATGCATAGTACTGTAGGAAAGGCCCTGAAAATATTTATGAAGCCCCAACTTTGCTTAAAAAACTACCTCTTCCCGCTACTGTTTGACCCCTGGTTTTGTTCTGTGGCAGCCTTTTCTGAACTTTATTCTAGAGCCAGCGGTTGCAGGGTGGGGGTGGGGCTGCTTTCCTAATTTCTGCACTTTGCAAAGGAGCACACCTGGAACTGTGAGAAGAGAGATGACTGTATGTTCTTTATTATGTGTGTGGTGGCGAGCATGATAGACGACACCCTTGCTCTCTTAGGACTCAACAGGGAACAGGAGGAATTTGCAGAAAGTGGAACTAATGGTGCGGCAAGCAAAAACAGTTAGGACACCTAACAGGATTCAGAGAGGACAAACCACGGATGTTCCAGATGAGAGCTAAAGAAATATGAGAGGGGTTGGGGATTTAGCTCAGTGGTAGAATGCTTGTCTAGCAAGCGCAAGGCCCTGGGTTTAGTCCTCAGCTCCTGGGATGGGGGCGGGGGGGGGGGGTGACAAAAAAAAAATGTGAGAGGGCAGGGAACCTGCAGGGAAAGGGAGCAGATATAGAAAGGAAGAGAAAATAGAAGAGCTAACCATCAGCTAACCTGAGAGAAATGAGAAATTAACTAAAAAGATAATTCAAAGTATCTTAACTTTTACTATGTAACCCACATACCTGATACTATGTCAAACATTGTATTTTTTTCCTTTAATAACCACTACTGTGAGATAGCTGATGCTATTCTCACTTCACAGAGGGAGAAACCAAGAGCTAATGTAGGTTATCCAAGCTCTTCCCCACTATGCATACAAATGCGTTCTCCAAGGTATCCATGGCACAATAGATTTCCTGTGACAGAAGGACCTTACAAGCAAAAACAAAGTGTTAGGATGTTAGTAGACAGCAGGCAACCACTTAACAGATTTAAGAAAAATTACATGTTTAGAATTCAGTAACCTGGAGGAGAGTTAGTTACCTTAGAGAACTGTTGGTGCTTAAGGGTGTTTCTGCTGGATTATGTTACCATTGAGGAAGTGGTCCCATTAAGAGAAGCAGCTAACTTGTAGGTGTGTTGGTAGTGGTAGAATCATTAAGAATTGATTGCTTTGATGAGGTGGAAATGGTGGAACCTGGTTCTTGACATTAGCTCATTGAGAAGGCTCCATAACTGGGCAGACATCCCTCAAGATCAGGGATGAGAGACAGCAATGAGGTCAGCCTGGAGCTTGTGTTAAGGTGGATCTGACACAGGAATGGAAGTGGCCAATAGACAGCATGGGAGTAAACAGATACTAGGCAAAAAGTCAGAATCAAAACAACACTTATTATAGCAATAAAGGGATAGCACATGAGGAACTGTATGGACACAGTGGGTGATGTGTGAAGACGTGACTAGAGTCTAGGAATAAGAGCATTTAAGGGGATAGCAGAGAAAAATGAGCCTGCACAGTACTTGTCTAGGCACTTTGAGAGACTCCGGTGACCTCTGCATCACCCAACTGCACCCAGAGTTGGCCTGCTATCACTGTTCATTATTCGAGCAGGTGCTCTGAGCACCCATGTGCTATGAGCACCCCAGGAGGCACACCGTAAAACTTTAGGAATGAGAATGTGCTCCTTAAGGAAAGGGACAAAATGGACTTTTCTTCCAGCTTTGTTTGAGACGCTCTTAAACTTGAAACCAGTGTTAAAAAAAAAAAAATGTTAACCTTTCAATTCAAAATAATGTTGCAAAGCATAATAATAATTTGTGTCATTAAGCTAGATGGAACGACTTACATAAACTGCTTAAACCCACCAAAAAAAAATCAAGATAATAGGCTTGACAGGTGGCTCAAATGCACAATGCCACTGCTTTAGAAAATGCAGACATAGAAGGTGTTAAGGTAATTTCTTGGATGATCGATCCAGACGCCGCATGGAAGGGAAATGGGGCTCCATTGAGGTGATCATCAAGAAGGACAAGTATTGTGTCATGCTCTTTTATTTTAGGTGTGATGGATCCAGCTTGGGGTGACTCACGCCTGGTTATTATAAGGTATAACTATAGAGTAATGAGGCTGCTTTTCACAAACCACCGGCCTTGTCTGCTTCAGCGGTCACGTGCTTCCACCTCCGTTCCCTCAGTATTGTATGCCAGCTTAAACCATTATGTAGGTAACAATGAGATGCTAAAGACTGTAGAAAAAAACTTAGACACTTAGTTATTTGACAAACGGCATTGAGCATAGGGTTCGGTGAGGTTTACTTTCTTTGCAACATTTCTTTGCTTCTAACAGTTGTTCAGTTTAGCTCAGCTGTTGAACTCGTGTCAGTAAGTCACCATTCTCCGTCAAGAGTTGACCTGGCCCAAGTGGCCATGTGTGTTACTGAGCAGGATGGAGCAAAAACTGACCTTTTTCCGTCTCTCAGTGAAGTCCGTGTAGCCAGGGACGAGGATGACAGTAGCTAAGTCATAACAGAAGAAGGAAGTCATACCATAGCCAATTTTCCTCATTCCTCAGCCTTACTATAGGTAACTTCTTTTCTCTCTCACATGGCTGCTGGAACAATGTTCACGAATCAGGTCTGATTCTATCATTCCTGAGGGGCAGACAGCAATCTGTGGATTTTGTAATTCTCTTTAAGCCACTTAACCTTTCATAGGCGCTTTCCTTGTCCCCATAACTAGGGAGGCAGTATCGTGAATTTCTTCAAGCTTCTAAAACATTTGAGTTCCCTTCTGTGCAAGAATGGTGTGTGTACCTCTGAGCATGACCCAATTCTCTTCTACCTTTTCCTGCCCTTCTTATGTATTCTCCAGTGACAGGGGAATAGAAAGCCACCTGACTTGAACTCTTTTCTGACCTCTCTTTGTCATCCCTTCATTATTGGGGTCCTCATCTTACTTGGAGACCATTGCACAACTGCCTTAGATTTCCACCTGTCTGCCACTTTTTTTATGCTTATGAACAAAACTATATGCTGTTTCTCATGTTGCCCAACACAGTCCGTCCTGCAGTACAGCTACATGTACACTACTCTAGGGAATCCAGTACGAGGTAGCTTCTTGGAGCGAGGAGCTTCATTCATCTTTATGGCCTTTCTAATACCAGTTCAGAGTTATACTCATTTACAGGATTTATAGCTCATTTATGACAACCACAATCCAGTGCTGGAAATCTTGCTTCATTAGACAATAGATTATATACCAGGACTTATGGGTACCTGGCCTCCCCAGTTAAGGTCTCATTGATTTGAGGCAAATCAAAGAGGGAAGTTAGGGATCTTAGGTTTGGGAAAGACCACAGACTGCTGTTCATCTCTTACTTGGAGGCAGTTGTAACATGTTTTTGAAGGAGACTTCAGATCTTTCTAACTTGTCCCTGTAACTCCTTGCTCTGTGAAGCTCAGATCTGCCTGAAACTCACAATACAGCAGGCGGGCCTCAAGCTAACTGCTCTAGCTGCAGTCTCTGATTGGTGGGCGTTACACATCCATCTTAGCTTTTTCTCATAGATTATTTTGTGAGGCAAATGGGAGAGTTTTATATGTTTGCCTAAATCAGCTATTTCATATCAGTAGCTTAAGGGATTCTAACTGGATTAGTTTTATCTCTCTTTTAGAGTTCAAATGATTAAGAAGGCATTTTAAACTATACAACAGGCCCTCTTTCAAGAAATTCAGTTAGCTTTTTAATCTGTGAGAAATGTCTAATTTCTGGTTTGTTTGTTTGTTTTCTATTAGTTCCATTACTCCATGTAAGACCCTAAAGGAGAGTATATCTACAACTGTTAGTATAAACCAGTAGAAGGGTTAAACACTTGGGAATTTTATTTTCGCATTCAACTTTCACAGGACAGAACTGTGTTTTATACAGGCATTCCTACTCCTATATTCAAAAAAGAAAGAAAGAAACCTCAATAGTTACTATTCTACTAAAGGAGCCCCCAAAGTATGTTAACTTAAGTGATAAGATTATCAAATGGAAACCTTGTGACAAATCCAACACTCTCTTACTGAATTACCATATTAAAAGTGTAAAGAAGGCACCCTTGGCAGAAGTGATACAGTTGCTAAGTGATGCAGAGAAAGCTTAGTTGCTTTAACTGCTTACTTTTGGAATTAAATTATTATTTCTACAGAGTATTAGGCAGACAATAAAAATAGGAAACTAGCTCTTTGTTCTCTTCTCTTCCCTGCTCTTCCTCTCTTCCCTGTCCTCCACCTCTTCCCTCCACGTGCTCATGGCCGGCCTTTCCTCTCCTCTCCTCTTCTTCTCTCATTAAACCTCTCCACGTGGAAAAAAAAAAAAATAGGAAACTAAGTTCTACTCATCGCTGATATGGCATTTGAGGGGGCTTAGTAAAGAAACCACCTAAATGGCTGCTCTGTGATTACAGGGAAAGGTTTTTATAGATAAGAGGCATCTGGGAGAGTCTGCCTGGGCAACCTCTCAAGGACAGAGAGAAGCCGACTGCCAAGGATGTGGGGACAGAGAAGGTAGCAAAAATGGTTGGAGAGTCCTGCCAGTTATAAGGGGTTATGTTGAGGGGGCAAGGGTTGGGAGGTAGGGGTGGGGTGGACAAGTTAGCTGTAACAGCCTGGGAACTAGTTGGGGCCCTTATCTGTTGGAGGGGAGGCTTGTTGAAGTTATGGAGAAGTAGATGGCATTTCTGTTGATTGCCTGGGGGGGGGGGGGGGGGGGATGGAGAGAAACGACACCCTATAGGAGTAGATAAGAAAGTAATGGCTTGGGTTGGGGATTTAGCTCAGTAGTAGAGTGCTTGCCTAGCAAGCGCAAGGCCCTGGGTTCGGTCCCCAGCTCCGAAAAAAAAGAAAAGAAAGTAATGGCTTTTCCTGGCAAGTAGAAACAAGGTTTCTGAGGAATGTTTGAATGTCCAGCCTGTGCTGAGGAGGTGGGGGGGGGGTGGCCTTGGGACCTGACAGTTTTCCATGTCTGGAGGTCACTTTGAGCCTCGTGTGGGATACATGCTAGAATCTCAGCAATGGAGAGCTAGAGACATGAACAGTGCTATCCCAACTATCAGTGAAGCCCAACTATCCTGCAGAGTAAGTTACTGGCCAGCCAGCTCTATACATCTTCTTTCAAAATTAATTAATTTTTGTCTTGGGAATGATTGGCAATGTACAAACTGCATGTATGTCAAATCCGATGTTTTCTCCTTATTTTGACAGAGCAGCCAAGAGAATCTCTTCATGTTTCCTCCTTCCCTTTCTTTCAGCCCTTCTGGTCCAGGTTTTGAAACAATGTTTCCTCTATGTAACCCCCACAGCTTGTGATCCTCCTGCCTCAGCCTTGTTCTTCCCTAATCCTTTTTTCTCTTCCTGTTGTTTGCTTTTTTTCCTTGCCAACTACTTTACTAAAATATAATTTACATATATTAAAAGGCCTGCAAACAAAAATGTTTAAAGAATTTGTGAATAGGTATGATAGACTATAGAAGAGAAGAAATAGAAAGTTAAGTAAAGTTCAATTTCCTTGTATATAAATGCAATACCACAGATAGTTCTGCTATAGTTTCTTCTTTCTGTATGTTAGAGATTGTTACCCTTCATTAAATACTGGCCTCATTTCCTTCAAACCATAATTTATACAGTATTCTACTTATATTTAAACTCTTTGTGTTCTTAAAGTTACTGTTGCTGTGGTTAATTTTATACATAGTTGTTTTGCATTTGTGCAAGTGAACTAACTGTATGAGTTCCCAGGCATGGGGTTGCTGAATTAAGCCCTTGTGGTTGACTTGGTGTGAAGCTAATTCACACCCCACTGACCCTTCCAGACCATGTCCTTTCAACAGCCTCTTCAAGTCTTTCAAACCTGTGCTCCTCTGATAGGTGAAAGAATCCTGGTACCGTTTTCAATGGGCATCTCACATATAAAGAAAAGTAGGCATCGTCTACGTGTTTTAGATTAATTCCTATTTCTTTATCCATACACTGTCTGGCGCACTGTTTCCGTGCCTTTTCCCTAGTAGCCATTGGTTGTTCTCTAGAATGTGCTGGGGAGTATGCCCTTCCTGGGAGTTACAAGCATTGTTTCACAACTTTCAAGTTTTTGAGTTTGCCCACTGTCTTCTACCCCGTCTCCCAACACACACACAACCTGGTCCTATTTTATGCTTCTGGGGTGACCTTCCGGTTGTAGGTCCTGATTATAAAGGAGAACTTGAAGGGGCAGGCATTACTGGCCAGCCTAAGCAAGCGCAGTGGTAAATAAACCAGGAACATCAAGCCGCTGCACATGGGAGGGAGAGGGGATCTCTGCTTGGGGAAGGGGCCTCACAGTGCGGCTTTGTTAATCAGGTTCACAAGGACTTTTCAGTACCACTGCTCCAGCTAGAGCCCTTGTCTGAACAACAGAAACTAATGATTAAGCTGCAAAGGAAAGATGCCAAGGAGAATCGAAGAAAATCCTCACTAGCAATGCTCACAGAAAAGGTGAAGCGAACCAAACTGAGCAACCTGCCACCGCCGTCAGTGCCTCGGAAGATGGGCCCCGCCCCCTCCCACAAATAGGGTCTCAGGTAGCCCAAACTGGTCTCAATGTATGCAGGCCAGACTAGACTTGAACTCACGATCCTCCTGCCTCAGCCTCCCAAATGTTGAGATTACAGATGCTAGATCTTGGCAACAGGGAGAGCTATGACTATATCACTTTTTTTCAGGTCTTTTTTGTCTTGGTCTCATTGGCCATCTTGCAAATAACTACAAATGAAGCTGGGATCTTAATTCAGCCAAAGGCCAGTGAGGGAGTGTCTTGTAGGGAGATCTGCTTAGTTCTTTTGTCATAAAAAGTTTTGTCTCTGTTAACCTGAGAGAAACCTTATATTCTGTCCCTTCTAAAACTCCAAAGCACGTGAAGAATGAGTTCAGTTCTAGCACAGGCTGAAGCAAGGCAGTTTTACACCTGTCTGTTACTCTTAGTCTGTTGCAGAAGTAATAATGGTGCATGAAGCAGTTTATTCAACATCTGTGGTTTCTATGGAAACAAACTTAACACTGACCCATATTCTCTGAGCTTTTATTGTCAATGCGCAGTTATTTTCATAATGGAGAAGCCTTAGATTAGATTAATCCAGTTTTATTCCACTGTGAATCCCACTAACTTGGTGTGTGGATTCTCACTGGGCAAAGTAGAGACACAGAGTCTATAGGGAAGGGACCAGTACAAGATGCTTAAAAACTTCAGCAGGGATGCCCTTTCTAATTTAAATATGTAAATACTTGAAAATGACAACAGAATTTGAGGTGAAAGCAGGCTTCAGAAGAACTGTAACTAGTGAGTTCTTAGGAAGGTATCACAGGGTGATGAGTGATACCAGAAAGGTGAGCTGTCACTCAGAGGCTAGCTGTCACTCAGAGACTAGCTGACAGTAGGGAAATGTTGCAAACGTCTGTGCTGTGGAGTTTCCAGGAAAGTTCCAATATCAGGGGCATGCTGTGTGTGCTCTCCCAGGGTTCTCTGAGAATTGTCAGCAGCAGTAGAGCTGTTCAAACATACAGTGTTGTAGGATGTGTTTACCATAACAGCTCATCGAGTGTATTATTTTTCCCAAACTAGAAGTAGGAAGAACTAACTAGTGTTTCAGTTTTATCATGGTAAAGAAATAGTTTAAGAATTACTTTCACTTACAATTACTGCTATTTTCTATCCGTTCTCTACATCTTCTATATAGTCTTACATGGGAAATGATAGCTCGCTCCACTTGCAGGACTTGGAACATGACACCCCCTTCCTGAGAGAACAGAAGGATGCTCCATGGGCCTCTCATGGCTTCACAGAAGCCACTGGTAGAAGATAAGATTCATTGTGACATTCAATGGAATATTCAACCATAAAAGAGAATACAATTCTGGTGCCTGCTAGCCTATGCTAGATTCTTGAAAACATTGTGTCAGACTTTTACAAAGGACGAGTAGACTAATAGAAGGTAGACTAGAGTAGCTGAGATTTGAGAAATGCACATGTTTAGTGAGTAGAGTTACTCACCCAGAGAACAGTAGCTGAGAACTGTCCATCATTGTGACCGCTCTCCATTCTGCTGAACTGTACATCTGAAGCGATTAAAATCCTTCTTTCATGTGTATCTTATCACAATCTTAAAGATCAGTTTTCATTCATTCCTAGTGTTTATATCTTCAACACCTTCTGTATGTACTGATCACACAGAAATATTTGTAAATTTTTATCAAATTGGAATGTGTGACTGCTTTGTTTTCATGTTGCAAAGTTCAAGTGCTGAATTTAAATGTTTTTTAATACCTTAGAATTACAGTGAATTTTATAGATGGAATTTCACCAATTTTCTTGAGAAAGGTGGAATTATTTTTTCTGAAAGACAAAAAAAAAAAAAACCCATTAGTTGCACCTTAATGTGTAAGTGCATGTAAACACACACACACACACACACACACACACACACACACACACGCTGAGTATAAATTAATTACATTTCAACATTAAGCCGTAGTATCCTATGATCCTTTTCCCCCATGTTGTGGGATTCCTAAAATGTTTAAGTTCTCAGTTATAGTGCTGCGTTCCTATTGAATTAGCAAAAAATATGGTCTTAAAATATTGGTCAAATGATTTGGGTAAATTCACTTTCAGTGAGTTGACTGTTCGTTAAAATACTAATGTTACTAAGATTAGAGGTTTTTCCCAGGAATTTTAGTACAAAAGGTTATCTTAGGTTTTTAATCATATGATAAAGTCCTTATTCTCACTTACATGTATTTCCCCACATGTTTTTCATATGTATTTCAGGTTGCAACAAGGACAATGTCCGAGCAGGCTGCAGAAAATGTGGCTACCGTAAGTGTGCTGAAAAGCAACATTCTGTCTACTGTGATTGTTTTCTAGGGCCATTGCTTCCTGGGGGCTGGATGACTTGGCATCCTGACTTCTGTGGGTGGCCCCGAGCCCTTCCTAGGGTTTGTATTGGACTCGATATGTGGTAATTAGAGAAGATGCTGTGAGATACTAAGGGTTGGCTGTGGACTGTTTGGAGAAAATAGAACTAAAATAATGGAAAACACAAAAGGAAAAGACTATGTATAAAGAAGAGTATGTGATGCTGGAGAGATGGCTAGGCACTTTGGGGCACTTGTCCTTTAGAGGACAGGGGTTCGATTCCCAGCACCCATGTGGTAACTCATAACCAACTGAAACTCTAGTTCCAGAGATCAAGCATCCTTCTCTGACTGCTACACACACATGGTACACATACATACATACTTGCAGGCCACACATCCCCAAAAATAGAATAGGTAAATCTTTTTAAAAAATGTAAGTATGTATATAATGTTTGTATGTGATATCTATATCTATATCTATATCTATATATATCATATATACACATATATCATATACATATAGTATCTCTCTCTTTCTGGATACTGGATGAAGAGGTAAAGGCATTGAAATGATTATTTAATGTTTCCTGAATGTATCCCTTTGAATAAGGATTTGATTGGTCCCAGAATGCTGCTCATGGGTTGAGTTAAATGATAAGTTCAGTGCGATTAATCTAATAGAATAGAAAGTATACCCAAGCCTGTGTGATTGCATACTGTATCACAAATGTGATTTTATTCTGTAAACAGCATTCCTGGAGCTTACATCAAGCAGCTCTATAGTCCTCACCAATAAATAATTATCCTGGAAGCACTTGCTGTCTCTAAAGTTGTTTGACATCCATGCCAGCTACACAGAACTGTTAGGATATCCCAGTTCATCAAAGGGTTATGTTCTAGCAAATACAAGTGGTTTAACAAAGAATACCAAGAAATTGATTTATGAACTTTGTCATTAGAAAAAACTTACCAACAAGTACCACAGACCACAGTTAGACTCTGCGAAGGTTTCTTGATCTTGATTCTTATGAATATTGATGCGTCTGGTGGTTCTGGCACAGATGACTCGGGTGCCCGCCTCAGCACTTACTGGATGTGCAGTAGTTGGCATGTGGCTCACCCAGTCTGTACTTTGGTTTTCTTTCTGCAAAATGACAGTTACAGTATTGTACTGATTACACTTTTACTGCTGTGAAGAGACACATGACCAAGGCAACTCTTATACATCAAGCATTTAATTGGGGCTGGCTTACAGTTTTAGAGGTTCAGTCCATTATCATTATGTCATGAAGCATGGTAGCATGTAGGCAGACATGGTGATGGCAGAGCCAAGAGTTTCATGTTCTTTATCCAAAGGCAGCCAGGAGGAGGCTAGCTTCTGCAGGCAGCCAGGAGGAGGCTAGCTTCTGCAGGCAGCCAGGAGGAGGCTAGCTTTTGCAGGCAGCCAGGAGGAGGCTAGCTTCTGCAGGCAGCCAGGAGGAGGCTAGCTTCTGCAGGCAGCCAGGAGGAGGCTAGCTTCTGTACTGGAAGAAGCTTGAGAGACCTCAAAGCCCGCCCCCACAATGGCACACTTCCTTCAACAAGGCCACACCTCCTAACAGTGTCACTCCCTGTGGCCAAGCATTCAAACACAGGAATCTATGGGGGCCAAGCCTATTCAAACCACCACAAGTACCTAACCTCATACAGGTTGCTGAGTACTTAGTGTGCTTGTGCTGAGTAATGACTTCAGGTCGCTGGCTCGCCATAGTAGGTCCTTACTTTCACTACAGGGTAGGAGAGTGGAGTTCAGACTCTGGCTACCAGATTTCATGCTGTGTGGCGCTCTCTGTTTTCTTGCTATAGTGGCAAAATATATTGCCTTAGTGAGGGTTTCTATTGCTGTGAAGAGACACCATGACCACAGCGACTCTTTTCTATTATTATTAAATTTATTTACTTACTTAGCAACCCTGTATCAGCCACTCCTCTCCTCCCAGTACCCTCATGCAAGTCCTCCCCCATTCTACCTTCTCCTTTTGTTTGGCTTCCCACTGAGGCCAGCCATTTAGGGGTGGGGGATCCACAGGCAGGCAGGCAGGCAACAGGCTCAGGGACAGCCCCTACTCCAGTTGTTGGGGGACCCCCCTGAAGACCAAACCGCTCATCTGCTACATAGACCACAGCAACTCTTATAAAGGAAAGCATTTAATTGGGGCACCAAGACCAAGGGCAGCTCTCATACATAAAATATTAATTGGGACTGGCTTACAGTTTCAGAGGTTTAATCCATTATTCTCACCATGAAAAGCATGTCAGTGTGCATGCAGACCTGGTGCTGGAGGGGGAGCCCAGAGTTCCACATCTTGATCCAAAGGCAGCAGCAGGAGAGAACTGGCTTGAGATTCTAAGACCTCAAACCCCTCCCCCACAAAGACACCCTTCCTCCACACCTACTCCAACAAGACCACACCCCCTAATTTTGGCACTCCCTATGGGGGTGTGGTCTTGTTGGAGTAGGTGTAAAAATATAAAAAATAAAAAATATAAGGTTGTCTTTTACCTTGCTTAGGTCTGGCACCACGGTGCCCCAAGATATCTGTTGGGTATCTTAATTTTCAGTCAGCAAAGTGTCTCACCTGCTCTGCTCCATCCCCTATCACACTGCCAAAGGCCTCTCTCTGAGCTGTCAGCAATCTCTCTACCTATCTAGTTCCCAAGGCAGGTTTCCATGCCAGAAACACACATCCCAACTCCGTGGTGGCCCAGACCAGCCGCCCCACACTCCATTACACTTAAATCTACACACACGAAAGAACATACAGCACAATAACCTTTGATCCAATTGATAAGATATAATTGCCCACCTAAACATACAAAGCCCAGTACCAGCCATCCCTTAAGAACATTAATAACAACCTGTAAATACACAGAGCAGAATCTTAACGTCACCTGCCATATTGTCCTGCCATAGCTTCTCTCCCTCTCCCTCCTGTCTCTTCCTCCTTTCCGTTCCAGTCACCTCCTTTTCCTTCGAACTTTTCTCCCGCCCATCCTTCCTTCTCGTCCAATGACAGGCTTCCTTCTATCTTATACCTGCCTCGCCTGTGACATCATCCCACAGACCATGAATTCGAACACATGGGTCTACCAGGGCCATTCCTATTCAAACCACCACATGTATCAACTGTAAAATGTTAACCTTTCTCAATATATATGTTCCATTTCTGTAGAAATATTCTTAGGAGTAGAATTATTGAATTGCCTTGTGGACTTTTTGAGAAGCCCTCTAACTTTTGCACACTGACTATACTTTATATTCTTACTAATAATAAATAGGGCTTCCCACGTTCCCTCATCCTCACTGGCATTTATTACTTTTCCAATTTGATGAAATCTATGGATGGGTGTTGATGAGAATATCTGACCATTTTCCCCAGTTCCAAATACAGATGGGGTGAAAACCCTCAGATTTCCCAAGTGAAAAGGGCACTTGCTTCATTCAGTTGGCTGCTGACCTCCCCCTCGGTGAGAGACTGGGCACTCAGCGTCCAGTTAGCCATTGCACCGTTCCTTTTCTGGTCACTGTGATAGAATGCCTGAGGAGACAACAGAATGGGAGGGATTGCTTCTCCTTAGCTCATGGTCTCCTGGGCTCTGTTGTCTCCGAGCCCACCTTAAGGCAAAGTAAGATGGAGGATGTGTGTGTTCATCTCACCACAGACAGGAGGTGGAGAGAAGTTCTGTAGGCTGGCACCTTTTTCCCCTGTCTTGCATCCTGACAACTTATGGGAAGGTACAACCCACATTTGGGGTGTGCCGTACTGAACCCCACCTGTCACTAACTAGGAGTCTGATGATTTGGCTACTCTACTTAGCCAGCTTGCCCCAGGGATCCCCCGTGTCTGGTGTCAGAGGACTACAGGTGGCCACCATGCCCACCTGACCTTTTTGTTTTGTTTTTAACAATGGCTATAGTTTTAGAGGATCCAAACTCTGATCCTCACAGTCGAATCGAATGGCAAGTGCTTTGTCCCTGAGCTAACTCCCTAGCCCCTTACGTTCTACTAACTCTTTACCGTTCATCATCTGAGAGTCTATTTAGAAAAGAAGCCACAAGGAGACAAATAGTTGGAGACACAATGATATCCTAAGCGTCTTTCACTTACACCTAGTAAGAAAAACAACAGCAACAGACAAAATACAATCTCCATTGCAGTGTCACGAGCAATTTACCACGTCACTGTCATTAATTTGAAGCCAGACCAGCTGTGAGGACTCCTTAGCATTTTCTTACATGTTGATTTCAGTGCCAGGCATTTGGGCATAAAGCTAACTTGACTAAAGTGAGATTGTGTCAGGAATTCTGGTCCCGATAGCAAGCCAGCCTACAGTGCAAAGCCCTCGTGTCTGTGCTAAGTGCACTGGAGGGAAATAATGTGATAATAACAGAATCAAACCCAAGAAACCTAACTCAAAAGAAGGAAAGGCCACCACCCAACTGCTGGCAGGCAAAGGGTCTTAAAGGGAAAGCAGAGGGCGAGTGCTGTCTGTACAGGGAGTCACACATTCACTAAATGCCATCAGAGTGTGTGCAGTTAAGCCCTAGAGCCCTGATGTGGCAGGATGCCTAGAGCAGAGCCTCTTACATAAAGCCAGGATCCCTGCCCCACCTGTGAGGCAGAAATTAGGAAAATTTCACTTAACCACTTAGGGAAATTAGCAAGACCACTCGTGTTTGAGAACCTGCAAAACAGCAATTACAAGGTAAGAACAATAAGGACGTGGCATTCAATCTGTACCCTGCAAGTGTAAGGAACAAACTGTACCGTTTGCATTGAGACAGGAACTATTTCTCCAGTGCTGAGAAATCGCTATTCAAAAGCAGTCTTCCAGAGGCTGCCGCTATAGCTCTACTAGTAGATCATTTGCCCAGCGTGCACTAAGTTGTGAGGTCAGTCCGTTGTGCCATGTAAACCACAGGCATAGGGACCCACACCTGTAATCCCAGCTCTGGAAGTACTTTAGAAGACAGGATGGGATGGGACCGAGGCAGAACTTCCAGAAGGTTTAACAGAATCACTCAAACACTCTCCCCCTCCCCCTCCCCCCCCTCTCTCTCTCTCTCTCTCTCTCTCTCTCTCTCTCTCTCTCTCTCTCTCTCTTTCTTGTGCTTTCATGCCTGTGTTTCCCTTAAAATATTCCAGGTGAGTGTGAAAAATTGTTAACATGTGGATGACATGGTACAGACAGTAGTTCTGTTCTTGTATATGGCATTTGTAAATATCTAAAATACACAGTAAATGCTTTCCCTAGTTAACTATCTGGTTGCTGTGACAGAGTCCCAGCCAGGAAGCATACTTACAGGAAGATGGGTTTCTTTAGGCTCACAGTTTTGAGGTGCAGTTCATCCTGGCAGAGAAGTCATGGCAGCAGGTTCTGAGGCAGCTGGTCATATTGTATCCACAGTCAGGAATGTCGTTGCTAAGCTGACTTTCTGCTTTAGATGTGTGTGTGATCACTCACGTGCCATGGCAACATGTGGACACCAAAGGAAAACTTGAGCAGTTTGTTCTCTTCTTCCACTGTGTGGGTCCCAGGGATGGAACTTATATCGTTGGGCTCAGTAGTAGCAAATGGCTTTACCCACTGAACCATCTTGTCGGCCCCTTTGTGCCCTCTCTGTTCAGTCCAGGATCCAGCCCAAGGAACGCTGCTACCCACGTGTAGGGTGAGCCTTCCCACTTCCGCTAACCTAATCCAAGCCCTCAGAGCAGGCAAGAGACTTGTTTTCAGGTGAGCCTCGATCCTCCCGAGATCAAATCAGCAATAGCCATCACAGTGAACAATTATCGAAGCTTCCTTACTAGAACAATTTTAGGCAAACTGATATCAGAATTTAAATATTAGTTTTTGAATCCTTTAAAGGGGTTGATGCTTACCCGTTGTGGCAACTTAGATGATAGCTGTAACTGCATGAGTTAATAGTCAAGCTGAGGAGGAAAAGCTGCAGGGAGGAGATCAAATATAAAGTTTCTTGTATAAGAGGATGTTGTTATTTACCCCTGAGCGGGGTGGCGGGGGTGGGGAGCACCCTCATAGAAGCCCGGGGGAGGGGGGATGGGATGGGGGTTTCTGGAGGGGAAAACCGGGAAAGGGGATAACATTTGAAATGTAAATAAAGAAAATATCCAATTAAAAAAAAATTTCCAATGAAGATGGGAAAAGTTCTGCTGGAAGAGCGTATTCACTCAAAAAACATAGGGAATAGTACTAAACCGCCCTCACCAAACACAAGTTAGGCTTTGGTGTTACTGAACGTACTCGGTTGCCTACTGTGGCGTAGCGAAACAAAGAGCACAGATGCGGATGTAGTTTTTTCCTTCTTGTTTTCCTTATTTAGCTGGTCATCTGACTTTCGAGTGCCGCAATTTTCTTCGGGTAGACCCCAAAAGGGACATTGTGTTGGACGTCAGCAGCACAAGCAGTGAGGACAGTGACGAAGAAAGCGAGGAGCTGAACAAGCTTCAGGCTCTGCAGGAGAAAAGTAAGCCGTGGCTTCTCTCCATTGTCCTCTTCTGAGTCACTGAACGCTTATGTAACTGCTCCTCACAGAGGTGTCTTTCCTGTTGCATGCGAGGGCTACAGCATAGGTGAGAACATCGGCTTTGATGGAAGTCATTGACAGATACAGTAATCAGTTATGAGACCAGGAGGCAAGTCAGCCAGCGTCCATAGTTGGCATTTTTGCTTTTTCCTCGTCTGATGCCCATTACACAGGTATAGCACAAACATTGGATTGTCAGGTCCCACTGACAAATAGCAGAGATTTTAGACAATCGGTAACTTGCCAGCAATAGTAAGAACACAAAGAATCCTAGGCATAGGCAAGCAAGAATTCTAAGTCTACCAATATATAAGCCTCAGGAATTTCTTTTCTGCTTTTGAACATACTCTCACCAAGATTTACCTAAGTGGGGTGGGAGAGTGGGAGAGATGGCTCAGCAGTAAGAGGGCGCCTGTGGTTCCAGGGGAACTGAGTTCAGCTCCCACCTCAGGAAGCTCACAGCTGCTTGTAAGTCTACCTCCTCTGGCTTCCACAGCATGTACACACAAGGCATACAGTCACATAAGCAAAAGTAACATTTAAAATCATTAAAAGATTAATATAAGAAGCTTTTATATTACTTTAAAGCAAAACAAAATCCAGCCGCAATTGACTGTAAAAGGAGCATCTCTCTCTTTCGTTTTATAGTCTTGAGTATAAAAGCCTTGTTATTGTAGTGGCATAAACATGAAGTTTACACGATTACATACACTTTAGAGAGCTTTAAACAGTAAGTTTTGTGTCATTGCCACTTAGGGTAAGAGAAGCAGCTCAATGAGAGGAGGCCAGCGGGGCTGTCTCAGAGTCTGTCTTTTTGGGCTACCTCAGATGCTTAATACCATGAACTTCCTCCTTAGCTGCTCCGGCCGAAGCCCATTGCATGTGTGCTTTTCATGTTCACGTTTCTTTGACTCCTCTTCCTCTGTGACACAGAAGTTGGGTCGTGGGTCCGTTGTTTGATTTTTGTAAGTGTTCCTGTTTTCCTCTCGGTACTAATTTCATTGCAGTCAACAAGGTGCCCAATAGGATCTCGTCCTTAAATTTGTTAAGACAAGGTTTATGTGCTAGTGGAATCTTCCAAGGTATCCTAGCTGAAGATCTTACCATTACATTATTTTTACTATTCATGAAAGAAGCCATCTAGGAGGCCTTTGGTGGCTTTTACTTCTTACTCCTGTCTTTGTTGTCTTTGTCCTTCTAAGCTATAAACTAAAATCCGTGAGTGCACACACACAACATTCTAGGACAAGGACTCATAGTGACTTGGTTTTCCCCCTTACCTTCTTCCTTACAGGAATAAATGAAGAAGAAGAGAAGAAAAAGGAAAAAAGCAGGGAGAAAATTAAATTGAAAAAAAAGAGGAAAAGGTACATTTTAATGGATTATTTACTTGCTGGAAAAGAAAACTGGAAGCTGTTAGCTGAGCAAGGATTACAAATTTCATTTTCCATGGAGTCCTGTTAATGAGTGCTTATTGTCAGTGCTTTCTGTATGAGAGTGAGATGTTTAGTTTAGTAAAATAGCAAGTATCCTCTACATTAGAAAATAGAAACCAGAAATGAAGTCACTGCTCAGTCCCATATTCTCTGGAGCAGATCAGGTCCTGAGCAGTAACCACACCCCTTTCCCTTGTACGTTTGTATTCTGCATGTTGCCTTGATAACAAGAGCTGATCTTAGCTGGGTACACATCTAAATTCTTCACTTATAGTTTGTGCTCATTTTAAAATTGGGTTCTAAATACCCATATTCTCCTATCAATACCATGACTAATAAATTAATTAATTTACTAATGAAATTTAATAGAGTTTTATAAGCCCAGACTTTCTTCAGAACTTTCACAACCCTCACTAGTCATTTTTGGATATTTAGTCTGGTAAGACTTTTAATGACTCATTAAAGAAATTGGTCAAATTCAGTAAGAGACAGCTCCACCCCTGGTTATTAAGTACAGTCTCATACTAAAATAAGTAGACATGTTTTAAGCACTTGATCATAGTAAGGGCTGGTCTGGACTTTATTCTCTCAGAATTTCTTTTTAATCAGGTGTTGCCTGTTTATAATTTTATAATGTACTTGATTATGTATATTTTAATGCATCAGAAAATTTGTAAATTGTAGAAAACAGCTCACTTTCAAGTGTTGGGAGTTAAATAGTCTATACTAGGAGCATAGAGCTCAGGTTTCTGACTGGTGTATTATTATTTGTGCTAACGCAAAAGGCTGGATTGCTTACAGGAAACACAAGGCTATATTGTGTTTCAGGTTCTGATATATTTGTGTGTCCATATAACATATGGGTATACCCATATATACACACATATGCATATATACAGACACACACACACACACACACACACACACACACACACACATTCAGACCTGTCTATGCCAAGCCTTAGGCCCTGAAACCCACACTTCTTCATGCATATAGAGATAGCTACCTAATAGTGTGCTATTCTCAAACTTAGTTTTGCCTTAAACCTAAGAATCCAGGACTAAAACAACTAAAGAAAAATGCACAGGCCTAGAAGAACACGTGTGGATGCAAATAAGTAGGCCAGCAAGATAAAAAGAAAGATGTGAGGGAAGCTTGGGGTCAGAGACAGGGATCCTTGAACCCTGCAGGCTTATGAGTTCACTTTCGCCCCTATGTCTGTTCTGCAGTTTCTTAGTTTGGGTTATAGTCCTAATATTTACATTGTGGAGCTAGCTTTTAAACAGTTTTTTATCTAAGACATATGTCTTAGTTAGGGTTTCACTGCTGTGAACAGGCACTGTGACAAGGCAATTTTTATAAAGGAGAACATTTAACTGGGGCTGGCTTACAGGTTCAGAAGTTCAGTCTGTTATCATCAAGGTGGGAGCATGGCAATGTTCAGGCAGGCGTGGTGCGGGAGGAGCTGAGAGTTCCACCTCCTATTCCAAAGGCAGCTAGGAGAAGACTGGTTTCCAAGGAGCTAGGACAACGGTTTTAAAGCCCATGCCCACTGTGACACACTTCCTACTCCAACAAGGCTACACATCCAAATAGTGACCCTCCCTGGGCCAAGCATATTCAAAGCACCACAACATAATTTCATAATTCCCCCTTCCCTTTTCCTTCCAACCCCCCATACACCCCTCCACTCACTCTCAAACTTAAGGCTTCTTTTTTTTAAACTTTCAAATATTATATTTTTATGTGGATACATAGATAGATGATAGATAGATAGATAAATAGATAGATAGTTGGATGATAGATGATAAATAGACTCCTAAATATATAAATACAACCCGCTCAGTCCACATACTATTACTTGTATGGATAACTTTTAAGATGCCTGCTGCAACTTAAATTAACTCAGCTTCTGTGTTGTCATATATTTTTAGTTTGGACATAGGTAAAATGCTGTACTTTACATGATGAGATCTGAAAAGATGACCTTTTTCTTTTTTATTTTTTAGTCCCCACTCCGACTCCACATGCCCAGATGAGGGAAGGAAATTCTATGGGTGCTCCCTCTCAATTTCATGTTAAAATATTAGAAGAATATAGTAATAAATCGTCCTCCTTCACCTACATGAAAGTATTCATTTTAAAACCTCCCTTTCTATAACTAATAAAAATCACTTGGAAATACAAGTGCTCGTTTCTATCACTCTGCAAACAGGAAGAGCAAGTTCATTATCATGAAAAATCACAGGAATTACAGGAGTGCTTTTATTTTGTTAATTTTTAGCTCTTACTCATTCACACTGAAGAACAATTAGGATCCTCTTTATACGGAGCCATAATTGCATCCTTTTGTGACTTAAGAGAACATGCTAACAAGTTATTACATACACGAGTGGGTTGTCTGCATGAGGTCAGTGAGCTCCACTTCAGTTTCCTCTGTCAGATTCTGAAGGGCAGGCAGCACAGTCTGCAAGCCTGCGACAGGCCCAGAAATGGACCTTAATTCCCTAGTGTCGAGCAGAATGGAGACCGTAGCTTCATCGGCAATTGTGAGCAAGCAGGGAAAACCGAATGCTGCATTTAATGAAACTAGAAAGCAACTTTTTAGTATCTGTGTTTACTCCTCCTCCCAAGGCTTGAGGCAGCTCAGGTCCTGTGCAGCTGAAGACTCTAGTCCTAACTGCAGTGCCAGTCACGGTGTGTTCTTGCCCATAGGTCTAACTCCAGCACCACTGAAGAGGACTCTTCAAAACAAAAGAAACAGAAGTATCAGAAAAAAGAAAAGAAAAAGGAAAAAAAGAACAAATCCAAAAAAGGAAAACATCACAAAAAGGAAAAAAAGAAGAGAAAAAAGGAAAAGCGTTCTTCCCCTAACCGTTCTGAAGTCACCAAAAAGTAACAGAGTCTTGGGCCTAACTCAGGAAATTGAAGAATTCAGTTTTTTTAAGTATTGAACCTTCCTTGGAATTGCTATATAATTACGCTTTGCAGAAAAATCCCAGCCTCTTCCATAAAGACGTTTTTCACCTCCTGGGGCCCTTCCCTCCCTGCCCGTCTGTATTAAACCCATCTCCTTACTTGACAGCTTGTCCCAAGTCTAGATGTGTGTGCACTCACAGCACATCACTTTGGCTGTTTGTGTCTCGATGTCTAGCTGTCTCGGTAAGTTAATTAGCACGAGGCTTTCCTGCGATCAAAGGAGTAATCTACATGGCAGCTCCTGAGTCATGTCTGCCTTCCAGTGGTAAAGCTGCCTCGGCGGTAGTGATTCGCTCTTGATACTGAATAGCTTTATGTACTCTGTAATGTATGGAATAGTGAAGCTCTTCACTATTGTTTTAAACCTCTAGACTTTTTAAATAACATCACTGAGGATAAAACCACTTTACTGATCTTAAATAGTAAGTTTTTAAATGAGTGGGATCTACAGGAAGATAATAATGAAAGTATTTATAACAGTGTCATTGTTTTATGAAATGCTTGTTTCTGGCACTTGCCTCCCATGATTTTACAACAATTAAAACAGCCCTGTTTTTAAAACAATCATCTAGCTTACTAGAAAGTCTGGCAGGGAGATTCTGTGCTGGTCCAGACTATTAGGGTAGATGCTGGGTTGATCTACAAATGGGCCACATTGGCATATCTTAGGCGATACCTCAAACACAGGGCTCTCTGTGTGGTAACAGCAAAGTCCTCATTACAACTGATTTCTACTATGTCCAGTGTATGCAATACTTGCATATATGTGTATTATGGCAGTTTTTAATGAATGTTTGCATATATATTTATTTTTTCTGAAAGGGTTTTAGAGTGAGTTTCACACTGAACTTCTGGCTTCGTGGATAATCAATGTTGATATTTTCTCTTTCACTTCAGTCACAGATCTTAGTAGCACTGTGAGAATTTTTAAACTAAGATTTTCATCCCGTACTTTTTAAAATTGAAGACTTGGAGGTAGCACCATGAAAGCCTTTGTATAGTAATGAAGTTTGTATATAAATAAGAATGTTCAGTGACATGTTAGCGGATTTAAGTGTTTCTTACATTTTTAACTTCATGGTCATCAGTGTAGTTTAACATCTAGTATTCCCTAATGCCAGCATGTTAACTTACCGTGCCATAAAAGCATTGAAAACCAACCTGTTATCATAGGACAGCTCCAGAGTTTCTGAGTGCCTTGTTATGCTGCACTTAATACATCTTCCGATTGGTAAGTACACTTGTGCTGGGCAAATTTATGGCCATAAAATCAGATACATACACGTGGCCTTGCAGGCCGAGAGCTTTACCAATTTTCCCCTTACCCAGCACCCAAACTGACATTTCCTGATTGCCTCAGGGACGCCTGGGAAGTCCCCTAACACCCTCGTCTCTCTCTGCTCAGGTTGCAGAGAAGCTGCAGCACAGCCTTCCACACACCGCTCCCTCACACTGACGTACGTGCAGCTTCCGCTCTTCCACAAACTGGCTACTCTCCCAGCCCATAGAAACGTAATCTTGTTTAGAGTGTTATCAGTTGTTTGAACTAAAGCACAGAACTTTGAGATTTTTAAGGAATTGTTTTGTCTATGCTTACTTTGTGGAAGTTCAGTTATCTGAATTAATAAAATATTATTTGGATTAATAAAAATAAATGTCGTTTTTAAAATACTTTTTTACAAATAGCAGGGAGCTCCACAGTTAAACGCACACTTTTGCCACTCCTAGGGAGGACCTTAGTTTAGTTCCCATCACCCTCTCTGGGGGTTCATGAACCCCTCTTGCCCTGTTACTCTAACTCCGAAGGACCCCATACCTTCATCTGACTTATGTGGTACCTGTGGAGATGCTCACAAAGATTCACACATGCAAGTAAATTTAAGTTGTTGGTTTTTTTTTTTAATTTTAAGCTTAAAAAGAAATCGTGAATACTACATAAATGGCCTCATCCCATTGTGAGTGTAACACTATTAGCGATGGCAGCTGAAAATGAATAGTTCATCTCATTTATAAGTTTTACTTCTGCTAATCTTAAGAAAATGTAAATTGACATATGAGGGTTATTTTTCCTTCCAGTTGTGACAAAGCTACTGATCCAGAAGTGTCACATACAGTCAGCTTCTCATTCAGCAATCTGCTCCAGAAAATACACGATTTCAATGGACTGGTCATTTCCCCAGAAATAATCCTAACAGTATTAATAAGTTTCCCCATAATATTTGTATACCTTATGAACTATCTCATCTGAGTAAAGTCATTTCACTAAAATAAGAAGTTACTGTTCTTGTTGTTGGACTGAGGTAGAAATAGTAAAATTCATGAAATTTCTTTGTAGGCAATACAAAAGAAATGGAAAGAAAACTTTGGTTAGTAATAACTGTCCAGAAGTGCTCATATTGTAACTCTGTAGCCTGGGTCTGAACCACCCTGACTACGTTCTGTCTCCTCTCACCTCTGTGCAGCCTTTGACCGTACCACTCTGAGCACGTTCTCTCCCCTGTGGAGCCCCCAGCAAAGTCGATAGCTTCTCGGAGCCTTGGCGCCTCTTGCTTATGAAATATTATGCTATGTTTTCTCAGATCACGTGTAGCCCTTAATGTATCTGATTATCAATAATATTTAAGTGCAGTTCAAACAATATCCTTTTTTTTAGCAGGGACTGTAGATACAGCCAGCATTCTGTAAAGTTTGCATTTATTATTTTAACTGGTAAACATATCAACTTAAGTAGATAAATGGTATTTGATTCATTTTGTTATGGCCCAGTTTTATGCCATTTTCACCAAATGCAGACAGAGTTTGCACGTTTACAAGATTTCTGTCTGTAGCAAAATTATTGGAAGCTGCCATTTTTAAGCTGACTGGCCTGCTCCCAGGGTTTCCCATTCTCTTCTGGGATCTGTTATCTACAAGCTCTAAGGTTTGTTTTTCTTCGTTCCTTGCATTAAGTACATCACTTCCTATCCATTTAGTGGTAAATGACAGGCTGGACAACCGTGGGTATCTGTACTTACAACTCTGTCTACAGTTAAAAGATTCTATGTTATCCGCAGCCTTGAAGTAACTGGTGAAGTAACAGAGTTCTTACTAGCGGCTGTAGACTGCCCCGCTGCTTCCCTGAAGAGCTTGCCTTCCAGCTGGTGTGAGGGCCACTCATTCGGACCCAGAAGATTCATGGAAAGAACTACAGATGTTGGCAGCAGTTAGAGGCACTCCTGAGTGAACATAACGCCTGAAGTGTAGTTCTTAACATTAATGAGAGGAGTCTGGGTGCTTCTTGACTTGAGTGAGTGCTGTCAAGAAACAGGATGATGAGCTGGAAATGAACAGTGTGTCTGAAAGAATGGAAGCTTGGTGTGGCTAATACATCTGTATAATTCAGGGTGTCACAACTGAGACACCATTTCAGGTTCCTGCATCCAAGGGAGAGAGGCCTTAGGCTGTATGAGGCTCCATGATGCCCCATGTTTGCAAACTTCCATTTAACTCTCTAAGACACAGAGTTTTATGGAAGAAAATGGCGTTTGCTCGGGTTTGGTCTCATCTGTTTCATAATCCTGTACTACAGTTTTTTAAAGTCAGAAAGGCTGCCACTGAAAGTCCACATAGAAGATAGTTTGAGCGTTTTATGCTCTGTTTATAAATTATGCAATAGCTTGTATTTCCTAGATCCAAGAATAAAAAATAAAAATGACTTACTGTACCATCAGATATATCTCAGAACTTATACTCATCTATATTCTTTTTTTCAAAATGGGACTTGCTTATTCTGAACAGGCTTAAAACTCTCACTGTGTTAGCACTGGTGAAAACCAAATTTAATTCTCAGTGAATAGACAGTGCTTTAATGAAATAGGGCTTCTTGCTTTTAATATTACAATCGACTTTGAAGCACCACTGTTCAAAGTTACAGAGAGACACATCCCTCGGGTAGCCTGGAAGTGAGCCAGCTACCTCGGCCGGTGAGGTTTCAAAGATGCCAGCTGCTCACCACCCTGGATTTCAAACTTTTTATTTAAAGTGTGCCTTAAGAACAGAGGTGACAGTGATGACAGTTGCTAAGGCCAGGGCCTTTTGACCTTGCTCATGCCTCTCCCTTAAATTCAGACTCTGCAAGTTCCCAGCACAGCAGAGGTCCAGGGTCCGTCTCCTTGGACACTGTTTATGGTGACTGTTTATGAAGCCATGTCAGACTTCATTTTGCCTTTCCCACAGATAGGGAGAGCATGGGCTCCAGTCTTAATTTCCTCTTCCTCCTACTTTTTAGGAAAGTAAAACGGTATCCATTCCTCCATCCATTTCTACCTAGATGCCCACCGGAGATGATCCAGTAACATACTGACTCCTGTGTGTCAGGCAACGCGTTTCCCTCTGTAGACCAGGCTGGCCTCAAACTCAGAGATCTGCTTGCTTCTGCCTCCAGAGTGCTGGCATTAAAGGAGTGAGCCACCATGCCGGCCAGAGTCATTTAAAAGAAACCCCAGATGGTGTGAGTTCTCCGTGGGTCTGAGACCAGCTTAGACTACACAGTGAGTTACAGGGTAGCCAGGGCTACACTCAGAGAAACCCTGTTTCAAAAAGCCAATAAATAATAAACTACTTGAGAAGATCACATAAAAAAATCCACAAATAAAATGCATCTTTAATTTTATTTAATTTTTTGCATTCTTTATTCTTAATGCTCCCTCTCTTGGGTAAGCTTTCAAAACAGGGATTTAGCTAACAGGCAATATTGATTTGTGTTGTGTCCATTGTTCTTTCTTGAGTCACATCATCGGCTTCGTAGGTCTCATTTGTCGAATTTGATGCTGCATTTGAAATGAGGCCTTTGGCTTTTCTATTTACATTGCCTGGAAATACACAAGACCAGATGAAATAATTAGTCTAACTTACAACATAAAATCCGTCTTTTCAAAGTTTGTGCTTGAATTGTTATAATAGTATGGAAAGCAGGAAGTCCTGAAGATATTATCAACATGAGAATCAAGTCCATTCAGGACAGTTTTGAGCCACTTGTTCTGAAAGTGAAGGGAGATATTCTGTCACAGGGGTATGAATTTCAAGGATACGAATTTCATTGCCATATTCTTTCTCCACGCCTCTGTGGGAAAGCACATATTTCACAAGGTGGTGACAATTTCAGGGTCGCTCAAAGCATGACTCCCTATAAATAGTAAATAGACTGCATTAAAGCTCATCATGGTAACTTCAAGGCTCCGAAGGCTTAGCCACCATAAGCAATTAGGATGTGAGTTGGGTTTTTTTGTTGTTTTTTTTTTCCTAAAAGCACATTCATTCCGCAAACCGATCCACACACCGAGTATGAGTCCACCCTGAGCAAGGGCTGGGGAATGTGTGTCTTCTCTCACTAGCCCTTCAGCTGACAAAGGAAGACGTGGATTGCCCTCCCGTGGACGGTCTCTGTGCTTGTGTCTTACACCAGCATTTATTTTGAATGCAAAGGGTTTGACTTGGGGGGAGGGTTCTGAAAACTTCAAGCCTAATGCTGTTTCCTTGGCTCCTACATGTTTCCTTAGCCATGCTAACATACATTTATATTTGAATCAAACTTTCAAGACCTCTCTCTGCTTCAGCACGCAGAGGTTCTGTGTTCTTCGTAGCACAGGGGAAGGACCGTCGGGGTGTTATTTGCTAGCCCAGCCCTTTGGATGCTGGGGTTTGTCTCTGTTCTGGCAGCTCTGTGGCAAAATCCGTCAAAACTGCCTGCCGCAGTCTGACGTGTACAAGCTAGAAAAACTCATTCAGGGTTAAAACGTCTGTCCGTCCACAGCACTTGTAAAAGCCCTGACTCCCCAGCCTGGCTCATCATCATCTTGGCTTCCAGATCCTTCCAAAGGCTTCAAAAACCAACTCAATTACCCCTAACAAAGCAATTTCCTATCCAAATGAGAAAAGATCGGTTGTAAACACCCTTGAATTCTCCAGAACCTAGCCTCTGGGGAAAAATCCAAAAGCACTTTGAATGGATTCCCTCCAGCAGTTTAAGGTAATTGGAGATACAGAAGGACAGCCCCAGAGAGAGCAGAGTCCCCTAACTTCTCCTGGGACCATTTTAAGAGAAGGCCCCACCTCAGCAACCTGCTTTTCCTAGTTTTCCAATCATAGAAACTGGTTTCTTAGCCAGCCAAGTTGGGATAAAATCTTCTATCACAAAGTCACAACACAGATTTGATTTTTAAGTAAATCTTGTTATGCCATTGAACTGCCAAGGGTTTGCTGTGCACAGAAAGTTTTTCTTGTTTGTTCCTGTTTAGTTGAGTACAAATGAGACCCGCCAGCACGGGTCTTCCCTCAGTCCCTTGTACTGAGCTTTCATGTGTCAGTCCTTACTTTACCCTTAGCCATTCTATGTAAATCTTAGCCTTCCTTTAATCCTGGCCATCCTAGGCTGGCACTTAAAGCTTTGACCTTTGGCCAAATTTAAATCCAGTTGATCAAAAGAAATTATTCTACCTGCTCTTTTTTGCAGCTATGACAACCCACTTGTTCAGATAACAGTTAAACTTGGGTTTACTTCAGAGCTGGTCCTCAGGGACCAACTTTACCATGTAATTGTGAACTTGGGTCTTGACAGCCATCTTGAAACAGGGAAATAATATTGCAGGTCTCTGTCTCCTGGCCACACCTACTTGGCAGAACTGTGAGGGAGCTTTCTTGCCATTTTCCATCCTGCTTGATTTAGCATCTGTCTGTCCTGCCACGCTGGAGCCCTAAACAGCTTCCAGTTGCTGATCTAGCTGGACAGATTTGGGAAACAATCTCAAACCTACACCCAAAGTCGTGCTGTTGCTTTTTTCCTTTCCGTTTCTCTGTGTGGTCTGGGCTATCCTGGAACTCACTCTGTAGACTAGGCTAGCCTCAATCTCAGAGATCTGCCTGCCTCTGCCTCCCAAGTGCTAGGATTAAAGGCGTGCACCACCACTGCCTGGCTTGTTTTGTGGGGTGTTTGTTTTGATTTTTTTTTTTTTAAACAGCCTCGCTATGACCTAGGCTAGCTTGGGTCTGGAACTCAGGCTTTTCCTTTTTCGGTTTCCTGGGGTTAAAGGCATGCACTGCCATGCCTGTCTAGTATTTACTAAATCTTTGAGTATTTAACAATGAAAGACTGACTTCTATTTTGCTTCCTGTTTCTAGCTTTGGCCGCTTGACCTTGTACTCTAAAGGGCACATTTAGTCCTCACAAACACTGAGTGTTAAAGCAATTTGGTTTTCTACATTCTAACTTACAAAACAGCCTTAGGAACTCTCTGATTGCTATTTTAAATTGAAAGATCCTCTTTTAGAACCCAGGAGAAGCTTAACTAGTCTTTCAAACTTACATTTGTGTGTGTGTGTGTGTGTGTGTGTGTGTGTGTGTGTGTGTTTCACAGGTATGTATGTGGAAATAAGAGGCAAACTTGTGGGAGATGTGTGTCTCCTCCCACCATGTATATTCTGAGCTCTGACTCAGATCGTCGGCTCAGCATCCAGTCCCTTTACCTACCAAAAGCAACTCGAAAATAAAAAGATTTATTTGGTCCACGTTTACAGGTTACAGTTTCATCACTGAAGGAAGTCATTGTAGGAACTCAAGGCGGAACCCATGGAGTAAGACTGCTCGCTGGCTCATTCACCGGCTCACGCTCCACTATCTCATGAGTCCCAGGCTGACCTGCCTAGGGATGGTGCCACCAACAGTGGACTGGGCCCTCCCTCAGCAATCATTAACCGACTTGGTTTCTCAGAGACGTATCTGCAGGCCAACCTGATCAAGGAAGTTCGTCTTCAATTGAGTCTCTTCCCAAAAGACTCCATGAGTGAGCGGTATTTTATGATAGTGAATCCAAAAATCTTTTTTTCCCCTGTGAATACCAAAATGAATTCTTTAAAAGCTTTTGTGAAATAAAATATTACCAAGTAGAGTCAGGAGGCCAATTTAATGGATTTTCAGCATTTTTCTCTGAGTATTAAGTATTAAGTAAAGTGACTCCCAAGTTTATCTATAAATTTACTATAAAAAAATATCACCTGATCATTTCAAAATTTTAGAGTGTGATTCAAAAGTTCATTTGGAAGATTAAGCATTACATACAAGAAGCCAAGATGTTCTTAAAAGAAGCTTAATGGCAGGAAGGGGATGGGGCCTTGACATTAAAATAATGTAACAGCAGTAATTTTAAAATCTATCCCAACAAGAATAATCAGAATGAATAATCCAACAGAACGCAGTCTAAAAACAGACCTTACTTAGTACACAAAACCATTTGTGACAAATGACCATTTAGGTTGACAATAGAAAGACAGATTGACTAATGGATATTTAGACAACTGACTCATCTGGAAAATAAAAGAGGCAGATTTCCTACTTTGCTTCTGGAGAGTTATTAAAGCTTTAAATACATAAAAACAGTAGAAAACCTACAATCTATGAAAAAATTAATACCTTCATAGGAAATGTATAAAAAGTAAGCAGTGTGCTACAAAGAAAAAAAATAAAATGTTTGATTAGACAAATTTGGAAAAAATACTATTTTTTATGAAATTAGTAAAATAGATATTTTAAAATAATAATCCCAAAGGCCATAGAGATTGTGGAAAAGTAAGTGAATATGAAGTAGTAATTTTCTGGAGGGTGTAGTGACTATGCCCACAGCTTTTGATATGTGTGGATACTCAGAGTAGGTGTTTCTGGTAAGGATTTTTGCTAAGAAAATATTTAGATGTTCAATGTATCTGTAAGATAATGGTGGAAGTGGAAGTTAGTAAGTTAATTAAATATGATGTAGCTACTGTTGAGGTTTGGTCTGCTGCTATATATTGTAACGCTAAAATCTATACCCAAGGGGCTGGAGAGATGGCTCAGCGGTTAAGAGCACTGACTGCTCTTCCAGAGGTCCTGAGTTCAATTCCCAGCAACCACATGGTGGCTCACAGCCATCTGTAATGGCATCTGATGCCCTCTTCCGGCGTGTGCTAAGAGAGCAATAGTGTACTCACATAAAATAAATAAAGCTTAAAAATGAGAGCTCTACCCTTCTGGGTAGAGTTAGCACTCCTACAGAAAGAGTAGAGGGAACGAGCCAGCTTCATTTTGCCCACTCGCTCCTTGCTCCATGAGGAGACTGAACACCCTGGCATGCTTCTCAGAAGCAGCTCCTACTCAGGGCCAAATCCACTCTATCTTAATATTGGACGTCCCAGACTCTGGCACTGTAAACGTATCTTCCTTTCCTTATAAAATTTACAGTCGAAACTATTTCGTTTCAGTGGCACAGAGGACTAAGATAAACAGCGGAGCAGTGGGATAAATTTTAAGGCTGTAAGAGGCTGGAAAATTGTCATTTACAAATATCATAATAACAGTTGTCAAAAAAATCAGTGACCGAGTGAAAATTTACAGAGGAACAGGATATTTTGATGGTTTCAGATATCTCACTGCAATCAAGTTAATATCAGTAATAATCAGGCCAACTAGGATCGTGTGCTGCCTGAGGTACTGTAAAAGAAAAAACAGACAAACAGAAATTGAGGGACATTGAACAAAATAGATGTTTGGTTTTGTTTTATTTTTATTTTTGTTTTGTTTTTTTTTTTGTTTTGTTTTGTTTTTTGGTGGTTTTTTTGTTTTTTTGTTGTTTTTTTTTGTTTTTGTCTCTTCAAAACTGCCCAGGGGCATAAAAGAAAAAGAAAGGCTAAGGATTAAAGAAAGAAGAAATAAAACCATACAAATGTAATTCTGGGCCAGATCCAAGATTAGAAAAATTGGCTATTGAGGTTGGAAAACACGAACGCACACCCAACATGTATGTTGCTGCATGAGTGCTTTGGTGACTGGCTTGAATGTGAGAGCAGGGTTCACACAAGAGGGAGGAGCTTTGTTCTTAGGAAACACTATGGATTTTATAGTTTAAAAGTCATGCCATTCAGAGAACATGCAGAAAGTATTAATGATAGAACCAAAGAAGCAAATGAGTAACCATCAGTTAATCTGCCGAGAGATATACAAATGCCTTATAGCCTCTGGAACTCCTCTAAGAGTAAAATGACACCGACAACACAAGTCAGCACTGTGCGAAGTCATAAATGGGTTAAATGATGGCAGAGCGCTTGTTTATTGGCAAAGAAAGATACAGTTATTCTAGCTTGTTAAAGGGAGAGGGAGGAGGGAGCAGGAAGGACGGAGCCAGACAAACAATGATAGATAGATAGATAGATAGATAGATAGATAGATAGATAGATAGATAGATAGATAGATAGATAGATAGGTAGGTAGGTAGGTAGGTAGATAGATAGATAGATAGATAGATAGATAGATAATTGACAGACAAATGATAGGCAGATGATAGATAGATACATAGATAGATAATTGACAGACAAATGATAGGCAGATGATAGATAGATAGATACATAGATAGATAGATAGATAGATAGATAGATAGATAGATAGATAGATAGGGGAGGAGGGATAGACAGACAGACAGACAGACGGGTGGATATTCCCACTATATAACCTAGACTTGCCTCAAACTTGTGTCCATCCTGCCTTACCCTTGTGAGTGCTGGGATCACAGACACAGGCTGCCACACCCCTACTTTGATTCTCATTTGCTTTATGTGATGTACGGTGCATAGAAAACTCTCCCTGGAAGATACTGACTGCAGTGCTGACATCTTCCACCTTTGTGCTGAGTGTTTGTCTCTCAGTATTTCCAGGTTTCTACACCGAACATGAGCAGAGAGAGAGAGAGGAGAGAGGGAAAAAAAAAAAACCAAAAAAAACTTTTCCTTCTGAGGAATCGAGAGCATCTTCTAAGAAGAAACACAAGACCATTTCAAGTCCGACTAAGACTCAATTTGCACATGGGCACAGTAAATGATTCTGTGATTTTGTTTCCAATTTACTTTCTCGGTATTGTGTACGCGGTTTGGCTTTTCACCTACGTAGCTGGGTCTTACTGCTAATTTACCGATTCCTTTTCGTTTCTAGTTTCCACCTTTCCAAGGCAACCACCCAATTCCAGCTTGAGGGAGGGTGTTTGTTGTTTCTGTCCAATTGCATCATTTCCTCCTAGCTGTTTTCCCGAGGGTGCCTTTCTAATTTTCATCAGAAACACCACTTCTCTGGATCATCCCCCACCTCCACCTCAAAGCCTCAGGCTGTTCCGCTTTATCTTCCTGAAGCAGCAGTTTTGCTTCGATGTGGGTCACAGATGTCATGATCAGAGGAGAATGAGCCTCACACTACACAGCCAGTTGATAATTCTCATCACATTTAAAAGCAAAGCGAGAGACATTCAGTGCAGAAGCTCAGGAGACTCGCAGCAGACCTTTCCCATTCTAGCCCTGAGAACGCTGGGACCCTGACTTCATCTCGGATATTCCTGGAAGAACCTCACTAAGGAAACATTTGAGACGTGGAAACCTACAGCATAGTCTCTCACTGCACCACCATTAACCATGATTATTCTCCAACAGCCTTGGATGAGCCCTCGCCCTTAGAACTGTCTGCACACAGCCATCTTTTGCTTGGGAACTCCGTGTCTGAGGCAAAAACAACACAAGCCACAGTACTCTTCTGAATACTGACCTTTGAAATGTGTGGTAACCCCAAAACATAAAAGTGTTACAAGAAGAGAATAATTATACGACACAACTTAATAGCCCACCAATTGCTCAGCGAGAGGTGCTCTGTACAGTGTGGGCAGCAAAGTTTATGCCATTAACTCCTGCAGCCAAGGCCAAAAGAGACTTACTTGCCTTTTCAAGATCAGTTGAAAGGCTGTAAAGCCTTCAGCTGTATACATTTAAAATTGAAATACAATGGAATAAAAATAGATGGAGGAAAAGTCCTAGCAGTAATCTAGGATTAACCTTTTTTAGACCTATACTGATGTCATCTTTAGGAAAAGAAAAGATTCAGAACCCTGTATCCATTGCAAGAACACACTTCGGCCTAGCCATTCAAATTGCCTGAAATGAAAACAAGCTCCATTATGAAAATTAATCTAAATAGCCTTCTCCAAAGAGGAACACACCAATTGGTTATCAAATGCCAAATGGTCAGTCTTGAAACATACATACATGTAACATTATACAGACTGAGCAGGTCATACTTATATATTTAGGAGTATGTGTGCACATGTGTGTGCATGTGTGTGTGTGTGTGTGTGTGTGTTTGTAACAACATTATAAGAACAATGAGTGGGAAAAAAAGGACATGAATTTGAAAGGGAGCAGGGAGGAGTATGTAGGAGGAAAGGAGAGGGGAAATTACGTAATTTTATTTTAATCTCAGAAAATAAATAATTTTAAGAAATTAAAATAATGTGAGATGAATTTTTTTTATTTATTTATTTTTTTTATTAACTTGAGTATTTCTTATATACATTTCGAGTGTTATTCCCTTTCCCGGTTTCCGGGCAAACATCCCCCTCCCCCCTCCCCTTCCTTATGGGTGTTCCCCTCCCAACCCTCCCCCCATTGCCGCCCTCCCCCCATAGACTAGTTCACTGGGGGTTCAGTCTTAGCAGGACCCAGGGCTTCCCCTTCCACTGGTGCTCTTACTAGGATATTCATTGCTACCTATGGGGTCAGAGTCCAGGGTCAATCCATGTATAGTCTTTAGGTAGTGGCTTAGTCCCTGGAAGCTCTGGTTGCTTGGCATTGTTGTACTTTTGGGGTCTCGAGCCCCTTCAAGCTCTTCCAGTTCTTTCTCTGATTCCTTCAACAGGGGACCTATTCTCAGTTCAGTGGTTTGCTGCTGGCATTCGCCTCTGTATTTGCTGTATTCTGGCTGTGTCTCTCAGGAGTGATCTACATCCGGCTCCTGTCGGTCTGCACTTCTTTGCTTCATCCATCTTGTCTAATTGGGTGGCTGTATATGTATGGGCCACATGTGGGGCAGGCTCTGAATGGGTGTTCCTTCAGTCTCTGTTTTAATCTTTGCCTCTCCCTTCCCTGCCACGGGTATTCTTTTTCGTGAGATGAATTTTTAAGAGATAATGTTGAAGGAAAAGGGTTCTAATGGGTGAAATCAGCTTTCCTCAGATGTACTATTTACACACCTATGCAAACAATTCCTATGTTTAACACTCTCCTTAAATGCAGTAATATTCTTAGCCTGTCTTCCCCATAGCATGAACAATAGTATCACTTGCTAGATGGTAGAAACACTGAAATGGAACACTAATATTTAATAAAGTGAACAATGTTTAATTTTCATTTCAAAGGGTTCAGGAGGAACCCATTTTTCTATTCCAGCAGCGCATGGATTACCTTTTTTTTTTGTGCTCTGTAGTGTGATTAAAAGAAAATCAACCCACAGGACCAAAATTACCTCCTTTGAAAGCAATGGTAAGAAACTTATTATTTTACATTCTATATGCTGTTTTCTCATATATAGTATATATTATATATCAATATACATATATATACATACGCACATTACATATATATATATATATATATATATATATATATATGGCCAGACTTAGGAAAGGTCTATTAAATTAACTTTTCTACCTTGGTACATATATTTTTGTGAAGAACAAAGTGGGGATATTTCATTGCAAGAAAGCAGTTTCATCTAACTTTATAAAAAGTGCATTAACAGGCTTCATCCACTAAATAGCAAAAAAACATACCAAATCTGAATTGACATGCCAGCAATTCTGCTTCTGAGCTCACAGAGCAAACATGGAATAGAGTTTTGCAATCGTCCTTGATCTAAACCAGGAAAAGTAACTACTTTTATTTATCACAGACACGTATATAGGAGACACACTCAATGCATGTTTGATGACTGCAGCAATGACTAGACTTGATCTGTGTTTCACAAAATACATCCCTGAGATCAGTAAAGATACAGGGCTAGTACCGTCAATTTATTCCAGGAATGTTTGAGCACTATAAGCATTGGGAATATTATTTTGCTGGAACTCAGGTTTTAGTCAGAGTATAGAAAACAAATAGATAAGTAAACACTAGTTAAGTTAATTGTATTGCATGTTAGTGGTAAATGCTTGTGGGGTAATTGACTAGGAAGAATGAAAGCTGACTTAAGAATGCAGGTAGGGAGGAATTCCTCCAGGGAGGAGAACTTCTCAGGAAAGAGTTAAAGACACTGTAAGTCATGAAGCAGTCTGACCAAATGGTGGTAGCATGTGCCTGTGCCCTGATTGAGAATCTCAAAGAATGGCGAAGGGGCCAAGGTGGGTTGGCAAAGGAGATTAGGAGAAAGGAGACCTAGAGGGCCAACCACAAAAGGTCACGGTCACGGTGAAGAGTTGTATCCATTGTGAGGCCTGGGGAAACATTTGATTTAGATTTTAGCAGGCTTATTATAACTGCTCTGTGGACAGTAGGCAGGGGCAGAGGGAGAGGAGGACTGAGAAGTTGAGAAGCTGTATGGGTAATAAGGTTCCTACATGATTCTTGGGCACAGAAAAAAAATGGAACCATGGTTTAAAATCAACTAAGCAAATGAGACAATATTAGCTTTATAGTCTGGTTATGTGATAACCACCAATCAATTGCATGGTTGTGCTCATGGAGAAACTGGGTCAAAGTCGATTGGACTAAATTCAGCTCTGAGCCTGTCAATTTGTCCCCTTGGTCCCAGTACTTTAAGAAGAGAATACCATCTTGCTGTACTATGACAAGAGTACACTGAGGCTGGGGAGAGATTCTTCTCTTTCTCCCCAGAGGAGACTAGATCTAATGCAGGCACACAGTGATGGTCACATATTTGATTAGGTCACAAGGCAGGTACTTCATAAACATGGAAGGTTCTCTCTTCAGCTAAAATACAACCTGTGAGCAGAGAATTTCTTCATAATTTAAAAAGGATTTTCCTGTTATTTTTAGATGAAAGCAGTATGCCATTCTAAATATGGCAGCATAGATCCTAAATTTATATATTGTTACCTACAAGTTCTTTTTTAAAATATGTTATATATATATATATATATTCTGAATACACACATGTCAACATTTATGATTAGTGTCTTCAAATACGCTAATGGAAATCAATTTCCACAATATTTTGATAGTTTATAATGATAACAACTGATATCTGTATACTACTATATGACTGAGACAATAAAGGAGACGCAGGGCTCTCTGGGTAAATTATGCCTGAAAGCTTCTTTCTACTTTATAGTTACACTGTGTATATTACACTGTGTATATATACATACACCAATAGAACTAATTAATTTATAGGATACTCAACAGCAGAGAACATTCTGTTTGCTTTTCAGATTTTTTTGAGCACCCCTGAATTCTTTCTGATTCCCCCTTGACTCTTCATACTAGACGCCAGTTGGATGACTGACTGACCAGTCTAGAATACAATACCAAGAGCATCCTAGTGGGCATTTTGTTGTTTTGCGTATTTGACTTCCTTGGCCACACAAGAACAAACACCAAACTTTAAATGTTACAAGAGGATCAAGTGTTGATCACTAAACAGGAATTAAATATATCAAAGTGAATTTTCCGGCTCACTGACTCACTGTCCACGAAGGCATTCATAGTCTGCTAGCTTCCACTGAACACCATTTCCCTAAAGTATTCTGTCACTTAAAGCTAATTTGATGTGAACTCTCGCAGGGATACAGTGTAAGGTGAATCTTTAAACATTCACTTTTAACAGTGTGCCCTGTCACCCAGATAAGAGTTATACTTTTGGCTATGGTACAGGTAGTTACTACAAATAACAGATTCAGCTTACCTTCTAGGGTAGAAGATGCCTCTAGGTGCTGAAGTTTAAGGCCATTGTCTAATCTTTGAGGTTTTGTGTACAGAAATAAGTAGCAAAGGACACAGACACTGATGACAAAGGCAAGTAAGACAAGGGCAGCAATTCCCAATCCAATCAGAGCACCAATGCTGGGGAAACAGAAAGAAGCCATGTCATCGAAACTGCTGTGCACTCAAGCTGGGACCAAAAAATTCACCATTCGATCTTGCTCCCATTAATTCATAACCAAATCCTGTCTTACCATAAACTATACATGATTGAAATTTTCATCTTGATTTCTTGTCACATTTTGTATTTAAGTAGTTTTAAAATTCGTATGTTAATACCAGTGTGATGTCTATGAGATAGACCAAAGTTCACATGAGTCTCTAAGAACTTCATAAATTTCAGTCCAACAAATCAAGTTAATTGAATAAATACCACACTTTTTAGGAAGATCAATTTTGCAAGCAAAAGATAAACAGGAAAATAATTTTTCTCTGTAAGAGTCAGGAAACACATATATCAGAGATATACAACGTTTCTCTTAGAGATATATATGAAAGATACCATTTATTAATATACTGCCAAGGACCAGCCTTAGCTTGGAGAGGGATTCTAAAGAAAGGGTGGTTTGGAGCCATATAAAGAATGACTCAAAGTCAATTTGCGGGGTACAAGCTGACAGCCTCGTGTTCTGCTCCTGCTTGCTCTCCAGACAGTTCATCAAGTTAGCTCAGCTCTCGCAGATCGAAGCCCAGTCTTTTACTTACATATCAATTCAATCATCCACCCCAATTTCCCCTTTGATTATCAGCATTTTTTGACCTTAGCCCTTTGATTCTTAGAAAAAAGACAGCAAGTACATTTTTTTAAAGCACAGCAATGAATGCAGAGATCTGCTAACTTTGTAAACACAGATAGTAAGCTAGTCAGGTGGGATCCGGCTCTGAGATCATCATTCCCACCATCCTGGGCTTAAACTATCTCTGTCCCAGGCTGACCTTGAACTCAGGAATCTACTGGCTTTTGTAAGCACAAACAATAATCTTAGCTGGGTGGGATCTTGCCCTGTGACTACTACTCCCCACATCTCTCCTTAATATCTTTCTTACAAACTGGCTTACAGTGCAGCTGTCTCTGTTATTTTAGGTCCAGGAAGCCCCTCATATAATTCATATTGCATCCTTCTATTTTGCACAGTTGAGAAATCCTATTATTTATTTATTTATTTTTGAACATGTGTTTTCAGAGTCCTTTCCCATAGCCTTGGGAAGGTTGTCCTGAAGGTCTCAGAATTTACCATTTTTGTTGAGGGCATTAGACACAACCTTGCCTCTTGGACTCATGCTGTCTCTGATTATCATGGAGTCATTAATTTTGGCAGGGAGAACATTCCTCAGTAACTTTTGCAGGGGGAATATTTCCTGAAGGAGGAACATAAAGTGAATTATGCTCATTATTATACAGACAAGCCTTACGCCTAGCAACCAGCAACACTTGTGAAGGCTCTGACTGTGCTCCACACTGTCCCTTCCATGGGCATTCAGGACTCAGCTATATACACAGCCACAACCACTGAAAGGAGGAGAGAGTTCAGCTAAAAGAAAACTGGTTTCATAATGTATCAACTCTGAGATTTCCCTGCCTAGCACCAGGAAAGAAACCCACGTTCCTTCCCCTAAAAGTCAAATGTGCACTCAACTGTCATTTTCTTTGCACCACCTTTGTAATAATTCAATATATGCTTACATATATGGCTAGACACTAACGTAGTAGGTCTTTTTTTTTTTGTAAAGTGCACTCAGTACTATCAAATAAGAGAGGGAATTTGAAAAAGCAGCACCATGTTGAACCGCACCCAGACATGTGTCTCTTGAGTCATGTGTAAACAGCTATAATTAGGTCTTAGGTTATTCAAGAGCAGACTTCAGTCAGTTGTGAACACTTTAAGTATTTACATGTGTTTAGTTTGTAGAAAATGTTCAACAGATGAAAGTAAATACTAATTAACTGATGATTGATCTGCCTGTAGCAATTTGGAATGCACATCACTGAGAAGTAGTGATCTCAGTCTTCATTATCTTCCTGGCTTGCCTTCAGGCTTCTGCTTCTCTCAGAGATTAGGCCCCTGGCAAGCTTGACTTTTAGCGAAAGGAAGGAAAGGGGGAATTTGATTGGGGACACCAGGAGCATCACTGCTTTGAGAGAAGGAACAGTATTGAAGGCGACAGGGTATTTACTCCGCTCTCAGCTGATCCTGACGAGATAAAACACGCTTGCGCACGAGAGCTTGTCTCCCAAGCTGCAGACAACAGTCTCCCATGGAGACAAAGTTCCAAATTCTCATGCTTGGTTTATTAACTGTCCCAAACAGCCTTGCACATAGAGAAGACTGGGGAATTGTATGTCAGAGTTCAAACAGAGTTATGTCCTTGAACCTGGAGGCAGTCATGCTGGTTGCCCTTTGCTCTAATAGGATTAGAGGGGAAAAAACATCCTTGCATCTTGTTATCTGCAGGCCATGTAGGGGAGGGTTAGATTCCCTTTCCTATACAGACATGTAAGAATGTAACCTATTTAGTATTATTTTGTGCACAAAGCAGATAGATGAGGCATCTGGACAGACTCCTGAAATAAGAAACCCAGCTGTTGAAAAATAATTTTAAAAGTAAAAAAGTGACTTAGTAATTAAAACATGTTAACATAATGGAACTGTACATATACATCGTGAATGTTTAATGCACAAGGTTTTTTAAATGACTACACAATGTGGAGGAAACCCAGAAGGCAATGTGGAGGAAACTGCAGAAGTCTGCTGCAGTGCCATGACTCCAT
This sequence comes from Rattus norvegicus, assembly GCF_021556685.1. Taxonomy (NCBI): domain Eukaryota; kingdom Metazoa; phylum Chordata; class Mammalia; order Rodentia; family Muridae; genus Rattus; species Rattus norvegicus. The sequence goes on from NC_141535.1 coordinate 37,732,015, forward strand.
ATTACAGAAGCATTGCTTTGTCCCTGAAGACCTCCATGTAAAGGTGGAGATCCAGGAGTCTCTTAGGTTGGTCGTGTCAACAAATATTTATTCAGTATCCATCCATGAACGACCCTGCCCAATACGCCTCATTTTCTTAAGCACTGGAAAAAGTTACTGAAGTAGACCCTTTTAATTTAGGGGCTTAGAAAAGGTGGGAAGAAAAGAAAGGGGCAGACACTGGAAAGGGAGAATTGTCCTTCTTCCTGGCATTCCACAATGGATGCTTTTCCAGCTGTTAGAAAGTGCCTGAAGCTGCCAGCACCTCCATACAACCATTTCCTACTTAACACCTTCCCTCGCCTCAAGGTAGCTCTGGCTGCTTGTCCCTGGCAGCTGTGGAATCTCAGTTCCAAAAGCAGTGACTTCTGTAATATGTTTCGCAGTTGGAGTATTTTAAATTAGGACCGAAGAGCAAAGAATAGGAGAGAAATGAAGCTCTCATAAATTTAACCTCCTGTGGTTTTTTCAGAGCTCAGAAATTCACAGGAACCCCTGGTTCAATGTTGCCAACTGATGCCCCCAGTTAAATTGATTTTCCTATTTCCCCTGACACTAACTGTCCGTTTTGTCCTGATGAAGGTAGACCCCAGCAGGCTGATCTCTTCTTTGTATTCTCGCAAACCTCAGGAAGGTTTTATGGCCCCTTCTGCTTGTCACTGTGGCATTTAGAGATCTGAAGATCTTGGGCACCATTTCCAATAGAGTGTGATTTGGGGTGTGATTTGGGGACTGCCAGGCTCAGCTGGCACTAATTCTACCCTCACCAACGCCTTCAAACACTTACAGATAAATGGCTGAGCTTGTCTGGAAAAGCCCAAATAACAGGGCAGTCCATCACTTTCTTCCCCCAAATAATCTATGGAGTATAAGATAAGTTGGCATAATTTTCTGCCAAGTTTGTCCTATTTTAGCATAACTTCATCAATGAACTTCCTGGAAGGTCTTTTGAAACTTCACTGAAGTTCGCAATATAGAAAAATAGTACTTGTTTCATTGCCTCAAGAAATAAGTTGGCTATTGATCTGATATATGTGCCCAGTTCTGGATTATAATGAGAGAGTAAGGTGATAGTACTCTTGCTGGCTAGTTCTCTCTCTCTCTCTCTCTCTCTCTCTCTCTCTCTCTCTCTCTCTCTCTCTGTTCCTGCTTTCCCCTCTCTCTCTTACACACACACACACATACACACACACACACACTTTATGGTGGAGTGGAAGTTCTTTCCTAAAACATTAAGATTCCATTCATTCTGTAGAAAAAAAAAAAAGAATCAAGTTTAAAGTTTCCAAGTTTGCGGTCTTTGAGCGGGAGCATTTCATCATGAAAACATGCATAAAGACAAACAGAAACAAGGCGGGGAGGGGGGACCACTGTAAGAAAAAGAAGCAAGAAAGGCTTTGAAAGTAAAGCATCCGGACATCAAGCCGCGCTCAAACAGTTCAGGTGCAGGGGGAAAGGTGTCCAGAAAGGCTGCACTGCGTGTGTAATCAGAGCCACTCAAGCTCTTCCCTCTTGCTTGACCTTTCAGTCCGGGTGGTCAGTGTCGGTATCCGAACCTCTGAAAAGAGCAAGTTGTAAAACCCGGTTGTATGTATGCACCTACTCAAGCCAACACACATACAGAGAGAGAGAGAGAGAGAGAGAGAGAGAGAGAGAGAGAGAGAGAGAGAGAGAGAGAGAGAGAGAGAGAGAGAGAAGGGAGAGAGTCCAGTTAGCTGCCCAGGTTCCAAAGAAGCCTCCTTTTCCATTCAAATGTACCAAATGAACAAATACCTAAAGAGGCATTAAAACCTCCAATCTTGACAGTAGAGCCTTCTGCTTGTCACACAAGCAGTAGTCCCTGGGGTAGGCTGTATACAGGGTGCCCACGCGTCTCCAGGGTTCCCTGCAGAGTTATCATTCAGAAGCCTGGAGCCTTGGCACAAAGACCTGAACCCGGTGGGCGCTGGGTGACCTTCCTGATTCCAGCTTTGTGTCTTTCATTGGTCACTTTCCCAGGTTTAGGAGGAGGTTGCCTTGCCCTGCCCTGCCCTGCCCTGCCCTGCCCTGCCCTGCCCTGCCTGCCCTGCCCTGCCCTGCCCTGCCTGCCCTGCCCTGCCCTGCCCTGCCCTGCCCTGCCCTGCCCTGCCCACCTGAGGCTCCACATGTAGCTGTGCTTGTAGGGGAAGTAGCTGCCCGGCTCGCTGCAGCAGTACTTGAGGTCTGCGAAGCCGCAGCAGTAGAGCAGCGCGGCCCCATCGCCGCGCCGCGGGCACTGGAAGGGCTCCACGAAGCTGCGGTTGAGGCTGTAGTAGCCTGAGCACAGGCGGCTGCTCTCGCTCATCGCTGCGGGCCGTGCGCAGGACCCCGAGGTGCGTGCGTTGTGCGCTAGGACTGTGCTCGTCCCAAGCCCCGGCGACTCTGAGCACCTTTGCGATCTGGGGTCTGAGTGCTTGGCACTCAGCCTCTGAGCCCTCTGGGCTCTACTTCCCGCTGTCCACGCGGCGCTGGAGCGCTCTGCTCTCACCGCTGGGTCTCGTCTCTGAGTGGTCCCTTTCTCTGGTGGCCCAGCCCTCTGCCTCTTCTCCCTCTCCAGAGCTCCGACTGTTTTCTTTGCTCTCTGCGGACTCCCTTCCACTTTCATTCACTTCATCCACAACCTGTAGTAGTTAGCCTTCACTCCGCATCCGAAGGATCTCTATAGAGAGCAGCAGAGGTGGGCACGGATGCAGTTTACACAGGTACAGCCAAAGTGTCATCTTTGTTTACCCAGTGACATGGCAAATAGAGTCTGGCTCTCAGAGGCTTTACTTGGGTGGGGTGGACAACTGATCCAGGTTGGGGAGCAGGCTAGGAAAGGGGCCTTAGATTAGCTGTAGTGAGAGCTAACAATCAAGTATCAACCAACTGTGGGTGTTTTAAAAACATACAGCGGCACCCCATGCTCACCTAAATTACATGGAAAAGGGAGGAAAGGCAAGAAATGGTGGAAAAGAAAGTGAGAACCTTCTAGAAAGCGAAGCAGAAAGGGAGGGATTTTTCAATCACTTCTGAAGTGCAGGAACCTCTTTTCCCTTTGATTCTCATTTTCTCTAAGTGATCTGTCCAGTGTTTTGAAATATCAGTAGTCATGTGTGCTTACTGTAGCAAGTCAAACAATACTGAGGGGTATACGAACAAAAATAACAATCGCATTAACTCGAAACTAGCAACTAGTGCCTGCAGAATTTCTAGGGCAGAGCATGGTTCCATTTTCAAGTTCTGCTTCCTTCCTTTGGCCAGGGGCTTGATTGGAAGGCAGACGTCATGAACTTGCGCGCTGGGTATTTTTATATTCTTATAAATATTCCTGAGCTATGCTCTGGAACGCAGTTACTTGGAGACAGTTTGATTCTTTCCCATTTGTTTTTCAGCCTCGCTGGTCGGGATCAGCGTGGACTAAATTCTTCCCTACAGAGATAACACTTTCTGAATATTCTATGCCATACGTCAGGAATCGCCAAGCTTACCAGTCGTGGCAAGCCCCCCACCATCCCCAGACCTGCTGAAACTTTAAGGATTGTTCTCTCCACTCCTTTCAGTGTTTCTTTTCCCAGCATCAGACAGCTTCCTCCCTGAGGTAAACAGACAGATCAGTACTAAGCTAAAGATTCTTGTGACCTTCAAAGCTAGACTACAGGTCACCTGTCCGGTCACCCAATTCTCTCTTCTCTGGAACCATGTTCCCTGGCTTCCCTGGCTTCTTTCTCAGCTTCACACACTCAACTCAACCAACTGGACTCCACCTGAACTCTCACCCACCCTGCACAGTAGCTATGCTTTCTACAGAGTGGAGGGGAGGGGGATGGGTTGGAGAATCATCACAAGGCTTCCTTCACCTGTTCCCACTTAGACACCACCATCCTGCAGGATGTCATATCCATGGCCAGAACCCATTGTGTCGTAGAGATGGGAATTCAACCTGGTTTCTAGCATGCCACACACAGACTCAGCCAGAGACTGGACCCAATTTAGTTAGGTCTGGACTTGGTCTCTCTCATAGCACTGTAATTCTATCACATGCACAGGAAGGCAAAAGAAAGTAGTGGGCATAAAAGAGAAAAACAAGGCAGAAAGGAGTAACAAACAAAGGTTGACGGCTTTGTGATTTTTGTTTGAGTCCTTTCTTGCACCTTCCTACTCTTGAGGCCCCTGTTACTCAAGACTAAATGTCCCTTTCTGGTAAATGTGCCTTCAAATAATTTTAGTTTTGACACTGGCCTCAGTGGGCTTTGAACTTGCTATGTCATCAAAGGTAACTTCAACAGTCTGGTAACTTCTGTCTTCCTCTAGTATCGTTTGCATGGCCGGTGTTGGGATTTGAACACAGAGCTCCCTGAATGCTAGGCAAGCACTCTACCAACTGAGTTGCATGCACAGCCCTCAAGTCAGTTTCTGTTACAGACAGGCAACTCACAGCAACATAGCAATCAATAATGGACCCCAAATATATAGGAGGTAGGGGGATTCCTATGCAACTGTATTGCCTAGTGACGTTATAGCAATCTTAGTTTGTGTACATACACTCTATAGTGTTCACACAACCAAGTCGATTAGTAAGGACTCCCAGAATGTTCCATCAATAAATGGTTGGTAACTGTTGATGCAAGAAGAAGTTTCTGCCTCACACCACAGGATGTTTTCAGGGGAGCACCTGAGGAGGGAGTGTTGAAATAATAAAATAATGCCCTGTCTTAATTAGGGTTTTACTGCTGTGAACAGACACCATGCAAGGCAACTCTTATAAGGACAGCATTTAATTGGGGCTGGCTCAGTTTCAGAGGTTCAGTCCATTATCATCAAGGTGGGAGCATGGCAGCGTCCAGGCAGGCAGACATGGTGCAGAGGGAGCTGAGAGTTCTACATCTTGATCAGAAAGCAGCTAGAAGACTGGCTTTTGGGCAGCTAGGAGGAGGGTATTAAAGCTCACACCCACGGTGACACACATACTCCAACAAGGCCACACATCCTAGTAGTGCCACTCCCTGGGCCAAGCATATACAAACTATCGAATGTTCCTTAATTGATGGGCATGCTCCATTGACGCAGGCAAAGTCAGACAAGCTGGTGTGATGGAGAATGAGCATTGTGGGGACAGAGCTTGGAGGTCTGCAGGGTGGCATCTGGGGAGCAAACGCTGCCAGAGCTCAGTCTTATGGCACAGCATTCTGGCATAAACTCTCTGACCATGAATGCTCAGTAGAGAAGGAGAAGAAAGAACAGTAGAATCAGTCAGGAGATTCTCATTAACACAAGCACCACAGCAACAGTCTTTGCCCACACATCCCTTAGGTACAGACAAAATACAAAACACACAGCTGCCAGACTCCAGGCAGCAGCGACTAGCCAGAGTTTAAGCCAATAGAGCAGCTTTTTAACACAATACTCAGTGGCTGTCAAGACCATGCCTTCAAAACAGTACCAGCTGGACATGGTAGCCTGAGTCTGCATTCCCAGCACTAAGGATCATGATTTCAAGGCTGACTGAGATACGGAGGTTCAAGACCCTGCCCCAAACTACACAGGGGGTCATAGATATAGTTGGTAGTAAAGCGATTGTCTAGCCTCAAAAGGTCTTGGCTCAACCCCAAACACCACCACCACAATGGTGGTGGGGACGACGACGACGAGGATGGTGGCAACGGCAGCAGTGGTGGCGATGATGATGATGATGATGATGATGATGATGATGACGACGTGGTGGTGGCAGTGGTGGTGGCTTGAATGAAATGCCCCTCCATAAGTCTCAGACATTGAAAACTTGGTCCCTAGTTGGTGACTGGGAAGGATCGGGAAGAGTGGCCTTGTTGGAGGGGGGTTTCTGGGGATTCACTTAAGGTTCCAAAAGGCCACACCATTCCCAGATAATAGTCTCTGCCTCCTGCTTCTAGACCAAGAAGCGAGTTCTCAGGTGCTCCTGCTGCTGTCCTTTTGATCAGCCACTGTGGATGTAACCCTCGGGAACTGTAGGGCCAACTAGATGCTCTCTTTTATAAAATGCCTTGATCATGGTGTTTTATAACAACAAGAATAATTTATAATATGCATAACAAGTAATATAATACAGAAGAAAAAATTTTTAAAAGGAAATGCTAATTTGGTCTGATATTCCAAGTCTGGAATTCCCAGCCACTCTGAGAGCCAAGGTAGAAAGACTAAAAACTCATTAGCTCATTACTTACCTGCACGTTTTATCGAGACTGTCTCAAAATAAAAAACCGCTTTTAAGGCGGGAAAAGGGCTGGAAGTGGGTAAAAAGCACCTGCTGTGCAAACCTAATTAACTACATTCAGTGCCCAGATCCCTTGGAAAGGTGGAAAGAAAAATGGTTCTGCAAAGTTGTCCTATGACTTTCATACATGTACCGTGGCACACCTACCACTACCTTATCATATAGATACCCAGATACATCAACACACACCACATCACACATTCACACACACACACACACACACACACACACACACACACACACACACACACAAAATCAATCAATCAATCAATCAATCAATCAACCAGTCAATCAACAATGTCATTTTAAAAGAGGCCTGGGATGTAAGTCAATGGTGACATGTTTGCCTAACACAATGTAGTGCTCTAAGTTCAGTCCCCAAGTGCCACTAAAGACACCAACAGATCATCAAATCATTGGTTTTGACACTGCTTTGTGGTCCCACCTGAGGCTCCCCTGGCAGAAGCTCTGACAGGGAGTACAATGTGGCTGGCCAAACACCCAAAGGTCCTAAGCTACATTGTTTTTCTCCTTGAATCTCTGTGTCTCAGTGAGAGGGGTGCTTCCCCCTTACTCTGGAAATAAGATGTTTTGGGTGGGATAATAACACGGTATCCCAATGACCTGGGTGCATCGACACCTAGATGCAGGGCTTCCTCATGTGCAGAACTGCGGGAAGACAAGCCGTGTCTGTGACCTCCATGTGTTCTATAAGACATCATTCAGGTGAAAAGCCCATTTATAATGATCTGTGACCAGGACCCAGCCCTGTGGTACAAATAAACACAACACACATTTGAATTTTCCAGGAAAGCAACTGCTTTGTAAATTGAGGGAAGATGGTTCTTTGTTTGGGTTGGGACTTTGCCAAGAGTTGTTTTCCCTTTCAGGAAAATCGTATGCCAGAAGCAAGACTGCTTAAGTTTTGTTGGCTTTGCCAACACTGCCCACCAGGCCAGGCTGTATGCAGTCACTCAGCCATGGTTTAGAGCTGTTGCACACGGAGTACATGAGTAAGTATTACAGCTTTTAGTATAGCCATACTCTCACATTTTCATATACAAATGGGTATTTTTTTATTGTAAATGACATTTATTTCATCTTCATATTGCAGTAAGATGTATAGTTAGTGTACTCATTGGCTGTATCTGCTATAATAAAAGGCAATACACCCAGTATTTTGAAAAAAAATGATTATTTTGTTATGATTGGAGAAGGTTAAGGCATCAGTGGGGTTGCTTCCTCTGCAAGTTTTGAGGGAAGATCTGTGTCAGGCCTGGTTCCTTTGCTTGTAGATGGTCTTTTACCAGGTATGATCAACAGCATCTCTCACTGTGTATGTCTGAGTCTTCATTGCCAATTTTAAACAATGACACCTATTTCATTGGCTTACAGTCCATCTACATGGCCTCGTTTCAGCTAAATGACCTCTTTAAGGGCCCATCTCCAGAAATGCTCTGAGAAAGTAGCAGTTAGGCCTTTAAAATATACATTTTTTAGGGTGTGAGGAGGGCACAAGTCGATCTGCAACAGTTTTAGGTAGATAGAGCATTAATCTGTATGAATTTTATTCTAAGATATCCAAAGGAAGACATTTAAAATACTATTACAAGACAAGAACATCAAGTCTGACAGTGGTGAGGGCTATTGATGCAATTTCTCATGAAGACAACAGGAAATAGTACGCAGCAGCAGTGAGATCTGCTCCTGGCTGCTAACTTCCAGCTAACAAGGTTTATCCAAGATGTCCATGATAAAACAAGCAGGGGAGACTAGAGAGACCTAGCTGGCTAGTAGGCTGAAGGAGATAAGGGTTCGCTGAAGCCAACTTGGCAGTAGAAAGAGTGGAGGACTCATGAGAACTTTGTTCAGCGCCTTTAATGGGTCCTGTGGTGGTTTGAATATGCTTGGCCCATGAAAGGTGTGGCCTTGATAGAATGGGTGTGGCATTGTTGGAGGAAGTGCATCACTCTAGGGGTGGGCTATGTAATCCAAGCTCCACCCAGTACAGAAGAAAGTCTCCTGCTGCTGCTGCCTTTGGATCAAGATGTAGAACTCTTGGCTCTATGAGCAGCATGTTTGCCTGCATGCTGCCATGGTTCCCAACATGATGACAATGTACTGACCCTCAGAACCTGTAAGCCAACCCCAATTACATGTTTACCTTTATGAGAGTTGCCATGGTCATGGTATCCCCTCACAGGAATGAAACCCTAACACAGGTCCTTATTTCTAAGGCTTGGATAGTTTATATGTGACTCTACTTTCTCAGCTTTGTTTTTTTTCCCCACCTCTAATGTGCTGTACTGGTGACTCAGGCTTCTTCCTGCCCCAGAAATAACTTCATATCTGCTTTTCTATCCAAGGAATGCTCTAACCTTTTTTCCTTTTTCTCCAAATTGTGTGCAATTCTCAAAGCCAAGCCATGTATTGTTTTTTGTTTTTATTTTCCTCCCCATGAAGATTCCTGTAACTAATAGAGCAACCAGCAGATAGAGTAGAATTTGGAAAGATATATGTATATGTGTATGTGTATGTGTATATGTATATGATGTCTATGTATATGATTTATCTGTATATGATGTATATGTATCTATATATGATATATATATGCAGATGTATATGTATATGGTAAATATGTGAATGTGTATGTGTATACATATTTATATGTGTATGTGTATGCATATATATGCATATGTATATGTGTTGTGTATATGCATATGTATATGTGTGTTTATGGTATTATGCATATTCTTGTGTATGTATGCATATACATATGCGTATATGATGTATATGTATATGTATGTGTATGATATATGAATATATGTATATGTATGTGATATATATGTATATGCATATGTATATGATGTATATGTGAATGTGTATATGTATGCACATGTATATGTATATGTATATGCATATGTATGTGTGTATATGTGCATGTATATGCATATGTATATGGTGTATATGCATATATCATGTACATGTGTATGTGTGTGAGCAATGAGGAAAGAGGGATCACGGAAGCACTACCAGTATGGCTTATACATTATTAGACATAACATATGAGTAAACATGGAGATAAACAGTGAATAAATGATTTGTTTGCAACAAAAGGAGCTGAGAACAGGAAAGAGAGTGGGCCCAGTGTAGGAAAACAGGACACTGGTGGGTCTTCGTGGCTGATATGGTTAACTCACTCTGTCCCTTGACAGAACTGTGGTCTTCAGAAAAACAATGAAATGGAAGTAAATGTATGATCTGAATATGACATATCTCCCATGGGCTCATATGTTCAATAATTTGGTCCCCTGATTGGTGGTTTAAATAAGAATGGGCCCTCATAGATCCATGCTTTGAATTCTTGGCCATATGACACTATTAGGAGGTGCGGTTTTGTTGGAATAGGTGTGGTCTTGCTGGAGGAAGTGTCACTATGGAAACAGACTTTGAGATCTCATATGTTCAAGTTATGCCCAGTGTGGCATACAGCCTCCAGCCGCCTAGGAATCAAGGTGTAGAATTCTCTGTTCCTTCTCCAACACCATGTCTGCCTGCATGCAGTCATGCTTCCCGCCATGACAATACTGGACTCTTAATTGTAAGCCAGCCCCAGTGAAATATTTTCCTTTATGAGAGTTGCTTTGGTCATGTTGTTTCTACCCAGCAACAGAAACCCTAACTAAGACACCCATATAGTAATGTTGCAATGGAAAGTGCTAGAAGCTTTAGGAGGAGGTAGGTGACTGGGAGAATGCCTTCACAAGCCAGAGTGACTCTGGTCCTTCCCCTCTGCTCCACTTCTTATGTATCACAAGGTTAAGAAAGCTCCTCAGTCACATATGTCTACTCCCACGATGTTCTGCCCAAGTGTCTGGGGTCAAGAATTCTTGAATGTTACTCTCCCGAAACCATAAGCAAAACAAATACTTCACCTATTTAAACTCCCTCGGGTGTCCTGTTAGTGACAGATATTCCTACATTCCTTTGAGTGTCTCATCAACAAGACAGTTCCATTTAACCTCCATATAACAGCCCCCATTTACTCTTTAGAAACATGAGTCAAAGAACCTCAAAATACACATCAATTAATTTTATTTGCTGTGTCTCTTTTCCTGGGAAGGTATGAACAAAATTTTATTTGCCTCGAATAGGGCACTAAAAAATAGAGCAAAAGGAGGAGGTGGGGAGGAACCAGGATGGGTAGAAGGAGGGAAAACTATAATCATGATATACTGCTTGATAAAATAATTTAATTTTTAAAGGGGGAGGAGAAGAATAGCCAAGTTAAAAAACATAGACCAAAGAAATAACCCTCAAATGAATCTGGAATCAGGCTTCCTTACTAGCACAATTGACAAGTTCCTTGCCTGAGTAAGTGCATCATCAGATAACCCACTCCAACAGGCAGGACACACAACATATGTGACAACCCTTGATGAATCACTAGGGAGGGCTTCACTGCAGGAAAGAGATGAGGGAGGCTTCGAGATGTAAGCAGAGGAAACAGGATGTCTTAGACACTGAGGGGAGCCAGAACGACTATGCAGCCTTTTCCCAAACACATGGCCAACGAGTTGGAATGGTTGGGTTGGTGGCAAGACAGTGAAACGGGAAGGTGATCCTATGTCCCTGGAAAACAGAAAGAAAGGACTGAAATCAAAGGCAAGCTATAAGAACATCAAGAAAGTCTTCAAACCAACAGCGAGTTGGAACCATGGAACTTAACATTTAATGCAGCTCAGTGTCAGTGGGTCAAGATCATTGTGGCTTCCCCAGTTAGAAAACACCATAGATCAAAAAAAATTTTTTTAAAGATTTATTCATTTATTATATATAAGTACACACTGTAGCTGTCCTCAGATACAGCAGAAGAGGGCATTGGATCTCTTTACAGATGGTTGTGAGCCACCATGTGGTACCTGGGAATTGAACTCAGGACCTCTGGAGGAGCAGTCAGTGCTCTTAACCGCTGAGCCATCTCTCCAGCCCATGGATCAAAATGTTAAATGAAACACTTTCTTTATCTTTTGGCAACCAATCTCATTCTCCACATAGAAAAGTAAAAAGTCCACTCCAGTTTTCGAGGAGGGCTAAGAATTAAGAAGAACACAGGACATGGTTGAGAATGGTAGCCATGGTAACATTCCCCCCCCCCCCCGTGATAAATTTTGCACCAAAAATTGGTAAAAGCCTACTAGCTGCCAAGAGGAAGTAAAGACAATCTCCTTTAGAGACATCTCAAAACCAAAAGACTAATTTTACGTGAAAAGACGTAATGAAAAGTCCACTCGTAAGATGCTTACTCCACTTACATGAGCTTTAATTCACACATTCTTAGCAATTATGCTTGGATTGCTCATGAAGATTCCAAAAGACACTAAAGCATGGTGAGCCGCCATCTCAAACAACTGGAAGATTCTAGTAAGTGTGGTGCGTCTCTAACATTCAGCCATGGACAAGCTACGAGAAGAAGAGAAATGCACCCTGTAGGCCAATGCGTGACAACCTGACTCTCTTGGCCATTTAGAAGTTGGAGCCGGGACCACTGCACTAAGGCCACTAACTCTTGTTTTTAAAAGCCCGGTTTGGAAGCTTCCACTTAGAGACTAGGAGCTTAGGCGCCACTGCAAATGACCACAGTGAGAGTGACATCATTCATGTATCACACACTAAGCTAAAGCCATGTGACTAAGGTTTTTTTTTTTTTTTTTACAATTATAAAGGCATTTTATTCACAAAGAAAAAGAATAGCATTAACATATATGGTGTTTTATACATAGAAATCTTAATTTTTTTTCAGCTCAATCTCTAAAAGTAGCCATTAAAAGACATTTCATATGATGCATGTTTTATCATTTGTTATATTTCTGTTCTTAAACCATTCTTTCTACATATAACCTTATATGTACATGGCATAGTACATAACACTGCTTTTTTTTTTTTTATTGACTTGAGTATTTCTTATTTACATTTCGAGTGTTATTCCCTTTCCCGGTTTCCGGGCAAACATCCCCCTCCCCCTCCCCTTCCTTATGGGTGTTCCCCTCCCAACCCTCCCCCCATTGCCGCCCTCCCCCCAACAGTCTAGTTCACTGGGGGTTCAGTCTTAGCAGGACCCAGGGCTTCCCCTTCCACTGGTGCTCTTACTAGGATATTCATTGCTACCTATGAGGTCAGAGTCCAGGGTCAGTCCATGTATAGTCTTTAGGTAGTGGCTTAGTCCCTGGAAGCTCTGATTGGTTGACATTGTTGTTCATATGGGGTCTCGAGCCCCTTCAAGCTCTTCCAGTTCTTTCTCTGATTCCTTCAACGGGGGTCCCGTTCTCAGTTCAGTGGTTTGCTGCTGGCATTCGCCTCTGTATTTGCTGTATTCTGGCTGTGTCTCTCAGGAGAGATCTACATCCGGCTCCTGTCGGCCTGCACTTCTTTGCTTCATCCATCTTGCATGTGACTAAGTTTTATAGCTGACATTAGGAAGTCAGCCGCAACAGTCGTCAGATACCAGGCTACGTACGGCCCTGTTAATGTAATATGCACGAGTGGCGAAAGCAAACCTTGAGCACACTAGGGGAAATCAGCCACACGTTTTAGAAGTTTCCCATCACTGGTCGTCCTTATTCCTGCGTGTGGACTTCCAATGTCCCCTCATTATCTGAGGACAGCAGCAGCTCTCTGCTCCTTCTGACTCATACACATACAGCCAAGACTGGCGCTAATGATTGCCATCTCTGGATCACCCAGCATGCCAGGTGCTGTCAGGAACACGTCACAGGTTACCTCACTTAAATTGTATAATGTTATTTGAGGTAGGAGCTGATCAATTCCTTTTCAAAGACAACCAAATTGAGAAGACGCAGAAAGTTGTTTTCCTCAAAGTTCATAGACCAGTGAGGTTGTCTAGCTAGTAATGGGAGGAGTAAGATTCTGATCCTTCTGTCCAGCTTTCATTTTCAGCCTCATTCCAACAGCACCTTAACTCCATTTTCTGCTCCTTGGCACCTCCGATGACTCATGAGAAGATTCGTTTTTTAAAAGGATATATTGTGTGTCTATAAATGTATTCGCACTGTACATACATGTTTTCTTTAAAAGTTTTTTTTATTAATGTGTTTTGATCATATTCTTTCCCCTCCTCATCTCCCACAAGATCCTCCCACCTCCCCGCACACAAAACTTTATGTGCCATTTCTAAAAAGAAAAGAAAGAAGAAAAAAAAAACACCCTTAAGAAAATCCAACAAACAAAAAAGAGAGAAAAACCAGTAAGCAAAACTACCAAAACAAAGCAAAAAGCACACACACACAGACAGAACAAAAAGAAACAAAACAAAATAAAATCAACTGGTCAACTGCTCCTGGGCATGTATTGATATAGCCAGTGACTCTTCATTGGAGAAAACGGTTTTTCCCTTTTCCAGCAGGTATCCATTACATAATTTCTTGGTTAGGGTTGGGACTTTATATTCATTTCTCCTTCCCAGTAGTGGGTTCTTGTCTGGCTTAAACCTGTGCCGGACACTAGGCGATTGGGGCAAAGCATTGCCACATCCAGATGCTTGAGAGCGCACGCCCTCCTATGTAGAACAAATGAATATGGAGACAAGTAGCATATCATTAGGAAGTTGTCTCTGTCACCAGTAAGGGGAACAAAGTGAGTATCAAACCCAGCTATGTGACACCACCAAATATTCAGGACTTCACTAAGACAATATACTTTCATATCTCTTTAAGGAGTTCACAAAATCAAACACCTACTCCCATTCCAACACCCCACAAAAGGACGAATAGAAAATAACACAAAAAGGGGGTGCAGTTGGGAACGACAGTTAAAAGAACTGGCTGCTCTCCCGGACCCACATGGCAGCTCACTACTGTGTGTAACATTAGTTTCAGGGGACCCCGGATGGTCTTCTCTGGCTTCAGTGAGCACCAGATAGCACACAGTGCACATAGATACATGGAGGAAAACACTCATACACACAACCTCAATGTTTCTTTCTCAAAAATTAGTTCCTAGTAAAGGTTAGCTATACAGTAGCCAAATGGCTGGATTTTTGGCAGAGCCTCTAAGTACAGTAATGTGGTTTGCCCTGGAGTTATCTGTATTTTGATGCTAATTCCACTGCCCCAAGGACAGCTGCCTAGTCAGTACTCAGGACTTGGGTGACTTCACCAGAACCTTCTCCCATTGAATTTGTAAAATACAGGCGAGAGGCAGATACAGGATAGAAGGAGGCCTGTCATTGGAGGAGAAGGAAGGATGGGTGGGAGAAAAGTTAGAAGGAAGAGGAAGAGACTGGAACCGACAAAGAGAAGAGACCGGAGGGACAGGGAGAGGAGCCGAGGGACAACAATGGAGGCTGACGTTAAGATTCCACTCTGTGTATTTACAGGTTGTTATTAATGTTTTTTAGGGATGGATGTATACTGGGCTTTGTAGGTGGGCAATTATATCTTATCAATTGGATTTAAGGTTATTGTGTTGTGTGTTCTTTCATGTGTAGATTTAAGTGTAATGGAGTGTGGGGTGGCTAGTCTGGGCCACCATGGAATTGGAATCCATGCAGATATCTTGGGGCACCTCAGTGTGGACCTAGTGGGGATAAAAGACAACCATACCTTTTTTTTAATTTTTTATAGTTTTACAACAACACAGTAACTTCACTGATTTAGCAACCTTTTGGTGACTTACCCTCAATCTAACAATGTCTTTATACTCTTTCCACCAGTGCTAAGAACAAAAATTAAATCTGGGTAAGAGGAGAACGGTGAGTTACTCTTTATACAAATACCTAATTCATAGTCATTGTTAAAACGAGAGAGGAGTAAGTAGTGACTATTAGGTTAGTAATTGAGGTTACTGTGCTTAGAAGGATGTCAAAAATCCAGTCAGTTGGTTGTAATATAGCTCACAGGACCCAGTTGCCAAAGATAAAATGTATAGTCAGCCTACCAGGTTATATGCTCTGTGGCCGGAAAAACAGCTAGTCTCAACTGGTATCGAGACAAAGATATCTGCCTTTGCTTCTGTCAGGTTGTGGGTCTGAAAATTGCGCAGAGATGGGTCCTACCGGTTTACAAGTTTGCATGTTAAAAGAAATAGTCATGCTTTTCACATTTCTAGGGCTCAGACTCCCCGTCGGCCTCCTCAGATCCTCACGCATGCTGGGAAATCTTGCTTCCTGTGATCTTCATGAAGTAAAGTATGCATGTTCTTAACTTTGGTTGAAATCTCAAGCACTGGACTATTGATGGCAACATCTGTGCAGGCAGCATCATGTCTCCCATACAGTCAAGGGCTATGGCAATAGCTTAGGTGGGCTTCCTGGGCTCCACGAGTTTAGGGGAGACAGAACTCTCTGAGCTAATGGAGGCTCAGGGGGTCTATTTGTCTGCCAACGTCAGCCGCCCCTCTGAATTCGTCTATAAATAAACACGGGTAATTAGGTATGGAAGGTGAGTGTTGTGTTGGAGTAGCAGGTGTAGTAAAAGCAAGAAAGGTTTTTAATTACCATTTGTGCAACTCCATTTTCTTCTGAGAGTGCAGTAACCGGGGGAGCATGAGCTGAATAATTTTCAAGCCCGGAACACATTTGGTGACCACCTCGTTGACAGGAAAAATAAGGTTTACCATCTGTCTATAAGGCTTTACTCTTTTGGGAGAGAAGAACTATTTATAAAATATATCCCACAATTTTACTACTTACTTATTTTATATGTTTATATGTTTTTCAATTTTTAAAATTTTTTTTTTCATTTTTAAACAGGTGGCATATTACCTATGTTATGGCAGTATTGTGGTTAACTAGCACAAACTTACAAGATTCAGATGTTGAAAATAGAACTAATCATCTCCTAACATTCAATTTTAAGAAAAACAACGTAGATTGTTGTCTTTATGTGCAGGTGAAGACCGGCACAAGGTAAGGCAAGGCCTGTGACCGGGCAGTGAAAAAGCAAGGCGGGGACAGATTTCTTGTAAGGGGAAGAGAGGAGAACCGAGATGGAGGCAGAGAAGGACGGACGACCCAGGTCTGTGTGGTCTTAAAGGGCCACAGGTGTTTTTGAATATTTCTTAAGGGATGGATTTTTATAGGACAATTTGTCTTACCTAGGTGGGCAGTTTATATCATTATCAATTGGGTGTGAGTTTATTATGTGGACGTACGCGGATTGAGAATTTAAGATATAAACCTGATTGCTTAATTACAAGCTCATTGAGTTTGATGGTAACAGGTTACTGGGAGTTGTGTCTATAACCATTAGAGGGCAGCTGCGACCGGGCTCAGAGAGTAGACGCTTGGCAGCATGGACTGGAGATTGGGAATTTAGCCGGAGAGATGCTTTGCTGACTGAGATGAAAATATCCCGCTGATGCTATGTAGCCCACTGGTGCCAGCACTAGCGAGGAATGGTGAGATTTATTTTATTAATATTTACCGCAACAGAAAATTATGACCAGGGAGATGAGTCAGTGGGTAAAAGCTCTTGTTATCAGGCCTGGAGACCTAAATTTAATTCATAAAACCCATATGAATTCGGAAGGAGCAAAGCAACTCCACAAAGCAGTTCTCCGACCCCAGATGCGCACTGTGGCATGCACCGCCCCCCACACATCATATACACAGGCACGGTAACCATACACTATGACTTTTAAAATTCAAAATGAAATATGAAGCTAAATATCAATCTGAGGGGGTAGGCAATTTAATCTCAAATACACTTGGGGAGTAAATATGTCCTGGGAAGACTTTGCAATTCAAAATAATTTTTGAACAACTCAAAGTGTCTGGCAGGAACAGTTTGCCTCAGGGATAAGAATAAGAACGTGCATTTTTTTTTGTCATTAAAAACGATAATAGTGCTGACTTCAAAAGGGATATATTTAATATTTATTTATTTGTGTGTGCGCATGCGCACACATCTGTATATTAAGGGAGGGCAGAAAAGGGCCCCAGATGTCCTCCTCTCTCACTCTTTGCCTCTTCCTTTGAGAAAGAGTCTCTCCTAAATCCAAGGCTTGTATTTTCTCAGTTAGGCTGAAAACCAGCAAGTCCTACCTATCTTCCTTTGCCCATCTCTCTCAGAGCTGGGGTTGTAACTTTAATTCTTTTCAAATCCCATTTTTAATGATGACTCTTAAATGCTTTAACCTCCCTTTTAGTCTGCCACAACCTACAAGAGGTAGGTAGAAAGGCTACGGAGAAGTGGACCTGTTTAGAGAGGTTCTTTGTTTGGAGATGGGCAGTTCAGTTCACAGGTCAGCAGCAACACCTTGATTCACTAGCAAACACCTCAAGGATTCACCAGCAGTCCAGTTTGGTAGCTGGGATAGCAAACACGAATCAGAAACCATAGGACTACCTAACGTAAACAGCCAGGCCTCAGCCTCAGCACGAGTCAGCAGGAGGGACCAGGAGGAACACCAGAAGCGGTGAAGATCAGCGAAGACTTGAGACCCCCAAGAATTGCACAGCCAGTTCTAAAAACAAGCCTAGCTCAGTCCTTGTCACTATCCTTCCAGTCCTTTTGTACTTTCCCCAAACATCTCATGTCCTCCATGGGTCTTGCCTCAGCCGGAGTATTGCCTCAGCTGACGTCACTCTACCAATCGGCCCGAATCTGTGGAAGCTGTAATAAACTGCAGTACACCAGCAGAAGATTTTTGGTGCTTTTCTCTCTATGGAGTTCCAACAAATGGAGCTCAACTATGCAATGTAAGGTAGACCAAAACATGCTCATCATTAGCAAATATCCCCTCATCACGTGTTCTTTCATGCATTTGCTTTAGCAGAACATCTCTCTCCTGTGTCTGCTCCAGTGAAATGTTCCTTTATGTGTCTGCCTTAGCCTTTCACACCTGTATCCACTTTAACTAAACATTTTTTTTAATATGGTTGCCTCAGCAAAACACCCATCCAACCGACTTTCTGAAAAACCCTTAAGTTTCCACTTCAGGGGTTATAATCCTGACTTGTTATATGAGTGCTGGTGTCGAAACTCTGGTCCTCCTGATTATGCAGTAAGTTCTCAGGCTGCTGAGTGATATTTCCAGCCTCTTACCCTATTTTGCTTTCTTACTATGTATAGCTATGTGTGATGATCGGTTTTGTTAATTAGCACAGTCTAGATAGAATCACTTGGGAAGAGACTCTCCACGATGGAGAATCTTGATGGAGCTGCTCTGAGAGCTAGTTCATGTGAATCTGTCTTGATTATGTTAATTGTTGTGGGAAGACCCACCCAGTCAACCGAGGGTGGTACCATTCCCTAGGTTTGGGTCTTAGACTATATTAGAGAAGGTGGTCTGAGTACTAGCAGGCATGCGTTCATTTCCCTCTGATCTTGACAGTGCATATTATGGGATGTGAGTGGCTGCTTAAGTTCCCGTTACTCTCTGCAATGGTGATTTATAACTTGGTATTGTGGGAGAAAATAAGCCCTTCCCCTCTAAGTTGCTTTATGTCAGGATGTTTTATCACAGTAACAGAAATGAAGCTAAGACACCACGTTTCATAGTTTTTAACAATGTCAATGAAACATATTCTGACTTTCACAAAAATCTTTCATATTTCTACATGCTAGTACATATGTGAGCCTAAATTAGAACACTTATATATTATTTAATAACTTTTTTCTTCTGCTTGCTCTATAACTATAAAAACATATTATTTTATTATTTTATCCATTCTTTCATATTCCACATCCCTCACAGATCAATCATATATACTTATTTAGCAATAAACTACAAAATACTAGAAATTATTTAAATGAAGTTCTGTGTTATTACATATACCTTACCTTCAATACCTAAATTTAAACAGTATATACATTTAAATAGTACCAAATAATGAAATGATAATACAGTGACTAATTACATAGATATAAGAGCTTTAGTTACCTTAATTTATTAATTCTCTATGGCACTTTGGAATCTTATTCTTTTTTCAATTTAAAAACTATGCACCAGAGTGCAAATTGAAATCTATAACATTCCTCTTTGGTCTGTGCATTTTAGTCCGTATGTGAAATAATTGACTTTATTTATAGAGTACGTTTTATATTAGAAATTTGCATTTGTACTTGGTAATCATTTTAAAGCCATGGAGTACATGAAGAGAGCAATCACTATTATATGAATAATTCAAAGAACAGTTTGTCCCAAAGAGGTGAAGGAGTGGAAGGAAAAAAAGATTGGTCTGGTGTCAAGTATGCTGGCTGTGGCCTTAATTCTGGCTCCCTGTCTATCACAGATTTTCAAATGGGACTTCCATAGTCATGGGAACAGCTTCTGTTGCTCCTGAATAATTGAATACTGCCCATCAATAAAACAGATTAATTCTGACATATTGGACACCTCTGCTTTATGCTCTGTGCTTGCTTGTTTGGTTTTGATAAAAAAGTCTCTGTCTTATTTGGGGGTTTATTGCTGTGTAGAGACAGCATGACCAAAGCAACTTTTATAAAGGGAAACATTTAGAGGGGTTGGGTCACAGATTCAGAAGTTTAGTACATTTTCATCATGGTGGGAGGCACGGCAGCATGCAGGCAGTCTTGATGCTGGAGGAGCTGAGAGTTCTACATCTTGATTTGCAGCCAGCAGGAGACTGTGTGCCTCACTGGGTGTAGCTTGAGCATATAGGAGACCTTCCGGCCCACCCCCACAGTGACACACTTCCTCCAACAAGGCCACACCTACTTCCACAATGCCACACCTCCTAATGGTATCACTCCCTATGGACCAAGCATTCAAACGTGAGTCCATATCTATTCAAACCACCATCGTCTCTAAACATAACCCAGGTGCTAGGAAAAGCTCACCATTCCAGTGTTTGTTAGGAAAAGATGAGTTGGGTTGGGGACAGGAATTTGGAATGAGCATCTCTTAACTTTGTTTTCAGATCATAAATCTAAAACATAATATGGCAATTAAATTTAATTAGCTAGACTAATGGATGTGTTGCGTATAAAACACTGTGGGTGCTTGAAGAAAAGATTAGCATTTGAATCTGAGGGGCAAATAAAGAAGATTGTTTTCCATAGTCCTCAGAGCACCAATACAAGAAGCATCCCCCATCATCCACTGAAGACTCAGATAAAGAATATAGAGGAAGGCAGATTTCCTCCTGAGCTGGGACAGCCCATTCTCTCACCCTGAGTATCATTGCTCCTGGTACTTGGACCTTTGGAGTATGGGTTAAGATTGCAACATTGCCCACAGCTGGGTTCCCTGGCTTAGGTTTTTTGGGCTTTATAGATAGCAGTGGTGAGTGCTTTTATAATCACGTCAGCCTCAGCAAAGCCTTCATAATAAGCCTCTTTCTACAATGATTTCTCCTTATATACATATATCTCCAATATATTCTCTGGGAAACACTTACTGATATATAGAGCTAATTTTTCATTAGGGGTGTGTGTGTCACACAGTCGAGAGTACCGTAGACTTTTATTTTGACAACGATTTTTGTAAGCACAGAATTTTCACATTAGAGAAGTAAAAATGATTGCATCTGTGGTACTTTTAAAGCACACAAGCATAGCAATATTATATTCCACTTGACTTGCCACTTCTTAATTACAGTTTGGCTTTATTTTTGTGAGATATAACAGTATTCATCTTGATTATATTATTGTTCTGTGGGCTTGCCAGTAAAGCACGTTATTGTGGATAATGTGGATGATAGTGTGTCTTTTAGGATAACAAAAGATCACAATTTTAGAAGATAGAATACATCAATTAAATCACAAAGTTTGACCGTGGATGTTTTAGCAACTACCCACCCAATTCTGCATAATGTCTGAAAGGTATTTAACCCACCCTACAGATGAAAGATTTTTGTCTCCCAGGATGTTTTCTTTTCCTTTTATTTATTTCTTTTTGAGACAGTTTCCTGTATAGCTCTCACTATCTTGGACTTCCCTCTATAGACCACACTGGCTTCAGACTCAGAGATCTGACTGCCTCTCCCAAGCACTGAGATTAAAGCCATGAGCTACCATGCCTGGCGTCAAGATGTTTGCTTATCAGCACTATCCTTAAGTCTTTCATCCAGAACATGTTGGGTAGTCAGACAGGGAGGCCAAGGTTTTCTATGTGAACATAGAGAACAAGATGCTGTTTCTCAGAAGAGACCCATGGACATTCTCTTAGCTCTGCATCATTCAGCAAAGATGAAGAACCTTCTTAGTATAATTGCAAGCCCTGGGTGATACCCCAAATGCCAAAGTAGCCTTTGTCTCCAACTCCACCTAACACCAAATTAATCATCACAGCCAAGTGGCTCCCCACCGACTGCATCACCCTTCTTGAAAACCACACTCTGCTCTCCTGCTGACTCTATGATGTCCCAGGCAGCACTCAGTGTTAACTCCCTTGCTTCTCACAGATCACTTCCTGAATGAACGAACGAACGAACAAACAAACAAACAAAGAAGTTGACTCCTCTTTGTCTCTAACGGAATTTCTGTTCTACAGGCAAATTCTGAGATCCTAAGTTTTGACTCAACTGTTCAGTCCTAGAATTCAGCACCTAGGAAGGAAATGTCCATCCCAGTTTTGTCTACTTAGTTCAGGTAGAGATACTCCTTTACCTTTGTGGCCTCATACTGCAGCATCATGGCCATGCATAAAGATGAAAACCAGGAAATTTTCCCAGGCAGAAAAATCCCAGTTTCCTCTCATTCCTTACCTCTCTCTTGATTATATTCTTAATCCTTTCTTGGGTTTGTTATGTCCTAGCTTTGATTCAGCAAGCTTTCCTATAGCTAACGTAGGTGATGTTTCTCTCTCTCTCTCTCTCTCTCTCTCTCTCTCTCTCTCTCTGTGTGTGTGTGTGTGTGTGTGTGTGTGTGTGGTGTGTGCATGTGTGTATGTGTGTGTGTGAGAGAGACAGAGACAAAGACACAGAGAGACACAGAGAGAGACAGAGAGAGAGGAAAGCCAGTCTCTAGGAGCTCTGACGCACCTGAGAACAGAGGTAAGACCACCACTTCTGTTCACATTCCTGGCCCAAGAGAAAACAGCCTAGAGTCCTCTAAACACAGGAACCCAGGAGCAGTCTAGGACAGGATCTTTCTGGTTTTTGCATGCACTGGGAGCTGAACCTGTGACATAGCTCTCTGTACCCAAATCTAGTGGGGGGGAGAGATCTGGACTCTCAGAAGTGCAGAATATCCTGAGAGCTCAGGGGAGAAAACCACTTCTGCTCACATTCCCAGCCAAAGAGGAACCTACCTAGAATCCTCAGGACAAAGGAACCCAGGAGCAGTCTGGGACAGGATCCTTCTGGTTTCTGCCTATGCCCAGAGCTGACCCTGTGACACAGATCTCTGTACACAGATCCTGATGGGAGAAAGCTGGTCGTCAGAAATGCTGACACTCAGGCTTAAGGGAGGATCAAGCAAGACCAGCTAACACCAGAGACAGCCTGATGGCAAGAGGCAAGCACAAGAACTTAAGCCACAGAAACCAAGGCTACTTGGCAACACCAGAGTCCAGTTCTCCCACCAAAGCAGATACTGGATATCCAAACACACTGGAAAAGCAAGATTTGGATTTAAAATCACATCTCATGATGATGATGGAGGACTTTATGAAGGACATAAATAACTCTCTTTAAAAAATATAGGACAACACAGGTAAAGAAGTAGAAGCCCCTGAAGAGGAAACACAAATATCCCTTAAAGAATTACAGGAAAACAGAACCAAACAGGTGAAGGAATTGAAAAAAAACTCCAGGATTTAAAAATGGAATCAGAGAAAGAACTGGAAGAGCTTGAAGGGGCTCGAGACCCCATATGTACAACAATGCCAAGCAACCAGAGCTTCCAAGGACTAAGCCACTACCTAAAGACTATATATGGACTGACCCTGGACTCTGACCTCATAGGTAGCAATGAATATCCTAGTAAGAGCACCAGTGGAAGGGGAAGCCCTGGGTCCTGCTAAGACTGAACCCCCAGTGAACTAGACTGTTGGGGGGAGGGCAGCAATGGGGGGAGGGTTGGGAGGGGAACACCCATAAGGAAGGGGAGGGGGAGGGGGATGTTTGCCCAGAAACCGGTAAAGGGAATAACACTCGAAATGTATATAAGAAATACTCAAGTTAATAAAAAAAAAAAAGAAATGGAAAAAAAATAAAAATGGAAATAGAAACAATAAAGAAATCACAAAGGGAGGCAACCCTGGAGATAGAAAACCTAGGAAGGAAATAAGGAGTCATAAACGCAAGCATCACCAACAGAATACAAGAGATAGAAGAGAGAATATCAGGGGCAGAAGACACCACAGAAAACACGGACACATCTGTCAAAGACAATGCAAAATGCAAAAAGCTCCTAGCCCCAACTATCCAGGAAATCCAGGACACAATGAGAAGACCAAATCTGAGGATAATAGGTATAGAAGAGAGCGAAGATTCCCAATTTAAAGGGCCAGTAAATATCTTCAACCAAATTATAGAAGAAAATTTCCATAACCTAAAGAAAGAGATGTCCATGAACATATAAGAAACCTACAGAACTCAAGCAGTATTACAGAGCAATAGTGATAAAAACTGCATGGTATTGGTACAGAGACAGACAGATAGACCAATGGAATAGAATTGAAGACCCAGAAATGAACCCACACACCTATGGTCACTTGATTTTTGACAAAGGAGCCAAAACCATCCAATGGAAAAAAGATAGCATTTTCAGCAAATGGTGCTGGTTCAACTGGAGGGCAACATGTAGAAGAATGCAGATCGATCCATGCTTATCACCCTGTACAAAGCTTAAGTCCAAGTGGATCAAGGACCTCCACATCAAACCAGACACACTCAAACTAATAGAAGAAAAACTAGGGAAGCATCTGGAACACATGGGCACTGGAAAAAATTTCCTGAACAAAACACCAATGGCTTATGCTCTAAGATCAAGAATCGACAAATGGGATCTCATAAAACTGCAAAGCTTCTGTAAGGCAAAGGACACGGTGGTTAGGACAAAACGGCAACCAACAGATTGGGAAAAGATCTTTACCAATCCTACAACAGATAGAGGCCTTATATCCAAAATATACAAAGAACTCAAGAAGTTAGACCGCAGGGAAACAAATAACCCTATTAAAAAATGGGGTTCAGAGCTAAACAAAGAATTCACAGCTGAGGAATGCCGAATGGCTGAGAAACACCTAAAGAAATGTTCAACATCTTTAGTCATAAGGGAAATGCAAATCAAAACAACCCTGAGATTTCACCTCACACCAGTGAGAATGGCTAAGATCAAAAACTCAGGTGACAGCAGATGCTGGAGAGGATGTGGAGAAAGAGGAACACTCCTCCATTGTTGGTGGGATTGCAGACTGGTAAAACCATTCTGGAAATCAGTCTGGAGGTTCCTCAGAAAATTGGACATTGAACTGCCTGAGGATCCAGCTATACCTCTCTTGGGCATATACCCAAAAGATGCCTCAACATATAAAAGAGACACGTGCTCCACTATGTTCATCGCAGCCTTATTTATAATAGCCAGAAAATGGAAAGAACCGAGATGCCCTTCAACAGAGGAATGGATACAGAAAATGTGGTACATCTACACAATGGAATATTACTCAGCTATCAAAAACAACGAGTCTATGAAATTCGTAGGCAAATGGTTGGAACTGGAAAATATCATCCTGAGTGAGCTAACCCAATCACAGAAAGACATACGTGGTATGCACTCATTGATAAGTGGCTATTAGCCCAAATGCTTGAATTACCCTAGATCCCTAGAACAAACGAAACTCAAGACGGATAATCAAAATGTGAATGCTTCACTCCTTCTTTAAATGAGGAAAAAGAATACCCTTGGCTGGGAAGGGAGAGGCAAAGATTAAAACAGAGACTGAAGGAACAACCATTCAGAGCCTGCCCCACAGGTGGCCCATACATATACAGCCACCCAATTGGACAAGATGGATGAAGCAAAGAAGTGCAGACCGACAGGAGCCGGATGTAGATCGCTCCTGAGAGACACAGCCAGAATACAGCAAATACAGAGGCGAATGCCAGCAGCAAACCACTGAGCTGAGAATAGGTCCCCCGTTGAAGGAATCAGAGAAAGAACTGGAAGAGCTTGAAGGGGCTCGAGACCCCAAAAGTACAACAATGTCAAGCAACCAGAGCTTCCAGGGACTAAGCCACTACCTAAAGACTATATATGGACTGACCCTGGACTCTGACCCCATAGGTAGCAATGAATATCCTAGTAAGAGCACCAGTGGAAGGGGAAGCCCTGGGTCCTGCTAAGACTGAACCCCCAGTGAACTAGACTATGGGGGGAGGGCGGCAATGGGGGGAGGGTTGGGAGGGGAACACCCATAAGGAAGGGGAGGGGGGAGGGGGATTTTGCCCGGAAACCGGGAAAGGGAATAACACTTGAAATGTATATAAGAAATACTCAAGTTAATAAAAAAAATAAAAAAAAAAAAGAAAGAAACCTACAGAACTCCAAATAGACTGGAGGAAAAGAAATTCCTCCTGTCACATAATAATCAAAATACCAACTGCATAAAACAAAGATAATATTCAAAGCAGTAAGGGAAAAAAGGTTAAGTAACATATGAAGGCAGACCTATCAAAATTTTACAAAGATCTTGGTCAGATGTCATACAGACCCTAAGAGACACAAATGCCAGCCCAGTCGACTATATCCAGCAAAACTTTTAATTACCATAGATGGAGAAACCAAGCTATTCCATGAGAAAACCAAATTTACACAATATCTTTCCACAAATCCAGTTCTACAAAGGATAATAGATGGAAAACTGCAACAAAAGGAGGGAAACTACAGCTTAGAAAAAGCAAGAATATAATCTCCTTGCAACAAACCAAAAACAAGAGAGCCACACAAACATAATTCCACCTCTAACAACAACAATAACAGGAAACAACAGTCACTATTCCTTAATATCTCTTAACATCAATGGACTCAATTCCCCAATGAAAAGACATAGATTAACAGACTGGATACTTAAAGAGGACTCAGCATTTTGCTGCATACAGGAAACACACCAGAGACAAAGACAGACACTACTTCTGAGTAAAAGACTGGACAGCAGTTTTCCAAGCAAATGGTTCCAAGAAACAAGCTGGAGTAGCCATTCTAATATTGAATAAAATCAACTTTCAACCAAAAGTTATCAAAAAGATAAGGAAGGACACTTCATATTCATCAAAGTAAAAATCCACCAAGATGAACTCTCAATCCTGAATATCTATGCCCCAAATACAAGGGCACCTACATTCATAAAAGAAACCTTACTAAAGCTCAAAGCAGACATTGCACCTCACACAATAATAGTGGGAGACTTCAACACCCCACTCTCATCAATGGACAGATCATGGAAACAAAAACTAAACAGAGACACAGAGAAACTAACAGAAGTTTTGGAACAAATGGATTTAACAGATGTTTATAAAATGATTCATTCTAAAAAAAAAGAAAAATACCTTCATCTCAGCACCTCATTGGTACTTTCTCCAAAATTGAACATATCATCAGTCAAAAAAGAGGCCTCAACAGATACAAGAAGATCTAAATAATCCCATGCATTCTATCAGATCACCACAGACTAAAGCTGGTCTTTAATAACAACAAAAAATGGCAGAAAGCCCAAAATTGAAGCTGAACAATGCTTTACTTGGTCAAGGAAGAAATGAAAGAAAGAAATTAAAGACTTTTTAGAATTTAATGAAAATGAAGATACGACATTCCCAAACTTATGCGACACAATGAAAACAGTACTAAAAAGAAAACTCATAGCTCTGAGTGCCTGCAAAAAAGATAAGGAGAGAGCATAAGCCAGCAGCTTGACAGCACACCTAAAAGCTCTAGAACAAAAAGAAGCAAATACATGCAAGAGGAGTAGAAGACAGGAAATAATCAAACTCAGGGCTGACATCAACAAAAAGGACTATACAAAGAATAAACAAAACCAGAAGCTGTTTTTTTTTTTTTTTGTTGTTGTTGAGAAAATCAACAAGATAGATACACCCTTAGCCAGAATAATCAATCAGAGGGCACAGAGAGATAATCCAAATTAACAAAATCAGAAATGAAAAGGGAGACATAAGAGAATCTGAGTAAATTAAAAAAAAAACCCATCAGATCCTCCCACAAAGCCTATATTCAACAAAATTGGAAAATCTGGAGGAAATGGACAATTTTCTAGGCAGATACCATGTACCAAAGTTAAATCAGGATTAGATAAACCATGTGAACAGTCCCATAACTCCTAAAGAAATAGAAGCAGTTATTAAAAGTCTCCCAACCAAAAAAAGTTCAGGACCAGATAGGTTTAGTGCAGAATTCTATCAGATCTTCATGGAAGACCTCATACCAATACTGTCCAAAATATTCCACAAAATAGAAACAGAAGAGGCATTACCCAATTTCTTCTATGAAGCCACAATTATGATAATACCTAAACCACACAAAGACCCAACAAAGAAAGAGAACTTCAGACCAATTTCCCTTAGGAATATCGATGCAAAAACACTCAATAAAATTCTCACAAACTGAATCCAAGACCACATCAAAATGATCATCCATCATGATTAAGTAGGTTTCATCCCAGGGATGCAGGGATGGTTCAATATACAGAAATCCATCAATGTAATCCACTATGTAAACAAACTCAAAGGAAAAAAACCACATGATCATCTCATTAGATGCTGAGAAAGCATTTGACAAAATTCAACACCCCTTCATGTTAAAAGTCCTGGAAAGATCAGGAATTCAAGGCCCATACCTAAACATAGTAAAAGCAATATACAGCAAACCAGTAGCCAACATCAAACTAAATGCAGAGAAACTTGAAGCAATCCCACTAAAATCAGGGACTAGACATGGCTGCCCACTCTCTCTCTACTTATTCAATATAGTACTTGAAGTCCTAGCCAGAGCAATCAGACAACAAAAGGAGGTTAAAGGGATACAAATTGGAAAGGAAGAAGTCAAAATATCATTATTTGCAGAGTACAGAATAGTATACGTAAGTGACTCCAAAAGTTCTACCAGAGAACAACTAAGCCTGATAAACAACTTCAGCAAAGTGGCAGGGTATAAAATTAACTCAAAAAATATCAGTAGCCTTCCTCTATTCAAAGGATAAACAGGCTGAGAAAGAAATTAGGGAAATGACACTGTTTACAAGCAAGTGACAGATCTGTATGACAAGAACATCAATTCTCTGAAGAAAGAAATTGAAGAAAATCTTAGAAGATGGAAGGATCTCCCATGCTCATGGATTGGCAGGATTAATATAGTAAAAATGGCCATTTTGCCAAAAGCAGTCTACAGATTCAATGCAATTCCCATCAAAATTCCAACTCAATTCTTCATAGAGTTAGAAGGAGCATTTAGCAAATTCATTTGGAATAACAAATAACCCAGGATATCGAAAACTATCCAAAACAATAAAAGAACTTCTGGGGGATTCACCATCCCTGACCTCAAGCTGTATTACAGAGCGATATAATAATAATAACTATATGGTATTGGTACAGAGACTGACAGGTAGATCAATGGAGTAGAATTGAAGACCCAGAGATGAACCCACACACCTATGGACACTTGATCTTTGACAAAGGAGATAAAACCATTCAGTGGAAAAAAAGATAGCCTTTTCAACAAATGGTGCTGGTTCAACTGGAGGTCGGCATGGACAAGAATGCAAATCAATCCATTTTTATCATCCTGTACATAGCTTCAGTCCAAGTGGATCAAGGACCTCCACATAAAACCAGAAACACTCGAATGGAAAAAAATGTCGGGAAGAGCTTTGAGCACATGGGCACTGGGAAAATGTTCCTGAACAAAACACCAATGGCTCATGCTCTAAGATCAAGAATTGACAAATGGGACCTAATAAAACTGTCATTATGACAAAACGGCAACCAACAGATTCGGAAAATATCTTTACCCATCCTACATCCAATAGAGGGCTAATACACACACACACACACACACACACACACACACACACACACACACACACACATCAAGATGTTAGATTCCAGAGAGTCAAATAACTCTATTCAAATATGGGAGCTAAACAAGAATTCTCAGCTGAGGAATATCAAATGGCTGAGAAATACTTAAAGAAATGTTCAACATCCTTAGTCACCAGGAAAATGCAAATCAAAACAACCCTGTGATTCTACCTCACACCCGTCAGAATGGCTAAGATCAAAAACTCAGGTGACAGCAGATGCTGGTGAGGATGTGGAAAAAGAGGAACACTCCTTCATTGTTGGTGGAATTGTAAGCTGGTACAACCACTCTAGAAATTAATCTGGAGGTTCCTCAGAAAATTGGACATTGAACTACCTGAGGACCCAGCTATACCTCTCTTGGGCATATACCCAAAAGATGCCCCAACATATAACAAAGACATGTGCTCTCCACTATGTTGACAGCAGCCTTATTTATAATAGCCAGAAGCTGGAAACAACCCAGATGCCCTTCAACAGAGGAATGGATACAGAAAATGTGGTACATCTACACAATGGCATACTATTCAGGTATTAAAAAAATGACTTTATGAAATTCATAGGCAAATGGATGGAACTAGAAAATATCATCCTGAGTGAGGTAACCCAATTACAAAAAAAAACCACACATGGTATGCAGTCACTGATAAGTGGACATTCACCCAAAAGCTTGAATTACCCAAGATATAATCCACAGACCACATGAAGCTCAAGAAGAACAACCAAAGTATGGATGCTTCCGCCCTTCTTAAAAGGGAGAACAAAAATATTCATAGGAGGAGATATGGAGACAATATTTGGAGCAGAGCAGAGACTGAAGGAATGGCCATTCAGAGCCTGCCCCACCTGGGGATCCAGCCCATATACAGTCACCAAACCCAGACAGTATTTCAGATGCCAAGAAGTGCATGCTGACAGGAGCCTGATATAGCTGTCTCCTGAGAGGCTCTGCCAGAGCATAACAAATACAGAGGCGAATGCTCACAGCCAACCGTTGGACTGAGAACGGGGTCCCCATTGGAGGAGTTAGAGAAAGGATTAAAAAAGCTGAAGGGATTTGCAACCCCATAAGAACTACAATACCAACCAACCAGAGCTCTCAGGGACTAAACCACCATCCAGAGTGTACACATGGACAGATCCATGACTCCAGCTGCATATGTAGCAGAGGATGGCCTTGTTGGGCATCAATGAGGGGAGAAGCCCTTGGTCCTGCCAAGGATGGACCCCCCCAGTATAGAGTAATATCAGGGTGGGGAGGTGGAAAGGGGTGGGTAGTTGGGGAGGGGAAACACCCTCAAAGAAGAAGTGGGAGGGGAGATGGGATAGGGGGTTTATGGACTGGAAACCAGGAACGGGGATAACATTTGAAATGTAAATTTAAAAAATCCAAAAAAAAAAAAAAGACAAAGAGAGAGAGATACAGAGAGAGCGAGAAAGTGTGTGTGTGTTTAGTTTCTCCCTTGTTTATTCGCAGTACTAAGGATTAAACCCAGGACCTTGTGCATACTGGTCAACCACTATTCACTGAGCTCCCCCAGCACCCTTTAGTAACTTCAGTGGCAGCCCAGGCGTGCCATTTCTCTACAGTGTCTCCTCTACTTTCTGTTCTTCACCCACTGAGCTCCGCTCCCCAACCTTCTGCTCTGAACGGGAACAACTGAGGTCAGTATACTTCCAACTCCTCCACTCAGCCCAGCTCAACTCTGTCCCCCACGCCCAGTCAAGACCGCATTTGGTGGGCTGGCCTTAGAAGAGCAACAGGATGGGCAGACCCATGTGTCCCTTCAGGAGAGTGACCTGATGCTGTTCCCCAGCCTCAGCATGTGGGAAGACACGCCTTCTTTCTTTACATTGTCGATATGGAATTTTCTTTTTCTAGTGGATTTTTACCTATACTCAGACCAAAGCCAACCATGGGAGAACACTAATCTTTTTGTTCTCTGTGTATTCTTATAAAATCTTCCTGAGTCCACAGACCCTTTATTAGAAATTAGTGGTTTCTTTTCCAACTGATAAAGAGTGGAGATTTCATTTGTTCCCGAGATTACTAATTAGAACCCAAATTCCTTTTCCTTACAGAACTATTGCAGATGAACCTGATGAATGGTAAATGGTGCTTTTGACGTGATTGCATTGAGTGGGCTTTGTGTAGGCTGACAGGAGGGCCCAGTTACAATTCATAACACCAATGCTGTTAAGTATGTTCCCATAGACTCAATTATTGCCTTAGAATAGATTTTTCTTAGCAACTTAACTAGGTCTCTTTCTATATTTGTAATTGGCTGCCTCAGTGAATGTATATTAATTAATACATTTCAATAGATTTTCTTGTTATCATTTTAAATAGTTATATTTCCATCTGGTACTAATGATATTTTTCCCTTTCAAATATATATGTACTATTTTTATTTTGTGTTATTTTATTAAGTAAAACATTGGAAATAGTTTTAAACAATTGTGATAAAATGAAAAGGGATAGATTTTCCTTAAAGATTTATTTTTTAAAAGTGTGTGTGTGTGCGTGTGTTTGTGTGTGTGTGTGTGTGTGTGTGTGTGTGTGTGTGTATTGTGCATGAGTGTATACCCAAAGAGGCTAGGAGAGGGTGTTGGGTTTCCTGAAGCCGGAGTTCAGCAGCTATGACCACTACATGGATGCTGGAAACTGAACTCAGGTCCCCCCCCCCCCCCCCAGAAGCACACAGCACTCACCCTTCACCACTGACCTTCTCTTTAGATACACTTCAGATTCTCTTGGGGACCAAAGCCAAATTATAAATTAGAAGCCTTCTGATCATTCACATGTATCCTTGGCCCTATTCCAAGCTATACCACAAGCACTGGAGGAGACTTCATGGCCGGAACAAAGGAACGGACAAGGACAGCAAAGCACAGAATGAATGGAAAACACATTATGCTTGAGTTAGGCTGGGACTCAGGAAGAAGCCAGGAGAACTCTCCATCTGGACCAGGGAGATTATCGGATACCTGAACTTCTGGTACCCAATGAAGGCAAGAGCTGGAGGTACAATACCAAGAGATTTGTCTGTGGTGGAGGTCAAGTTTAGGATTCCTAAGAAGAATAAAGCAGGGCATCTAATTGAACAAATAGGAAGCTGAGACCTAGGAGGGAAATTGTGTCCATAGGTGGAGGAGAGTGTTCCTGGGAATAAGGGGCTCAGGTATAAGCATTCCATTGTCAGGAAAAGGCATCAAAGGCAAGAGTGGTGAGCTGCAAATTGGGGCTGGAGGTAGGGGAAGACAGATGCTCTTACAGGATCTCCACAGAGGATCCGCCCTGCACCTGCATGTTGAACTGATCCCCTGAGGACAAGGGATGACTGGCAGATCTTCCTTATTTGCCACACTGCCAAACCCAAGCACAAGGCACCTGGTTTCCACTGTTGCTTAGCAACAGCCACCTCCTTGATTACTGAAGTTATCATAGGTTTTTTTTTTTTTTTTTTTTTTTTTTTGCCTGTAGCTGTCTACTCTGAAACCAGGTACATGAGACCTACAAGGAACAAGGCAGAGGCCTGGTTTTTCAACCAATTACAAGCTGACCTGCCACTACACACAAGTGCATGCTTGGTTCAGGGAGCTCTAAGGACCAGGGCAACAGGAGTAACAGCATGCTGACCTCAATTGTGGAGTAGGGGAGGGAAGAAGGAAACTCTACTGATATTATAAACCCTAGGAGAAGGGGGAGGGGGAGAAGGGAAGGAGAAGTGGGAGATGGGGAGAAAGGGGAGGAGAAAGAGAATCAGATAAAGTCATCATAAATATTAGACACTGCTTCCACATAAAATAGCATGTCTTTGTCATTCCCCATTCTGGTGTTAAAATTATTCAGTTCTGTCCAACACCACAGGAAACATATATTTTGTCATTCTGAAAGCCTAAAACTTATAAATTAATGTGGCCAGGTATTTTGTAAAGACGTACAGAAGCTAATTAAATGGTGACACTTAAACCCGGGGGAGTTTGTTTCTGCAAGGTAGACTAAGGACTAAGTCATAGATACAAGAGCATGATACAGAGAGTTCAAAAGCCACTTTGCCAAACTAAGGGTAGCTGTCTCAAAGCTTTAAAGATCGATAGAAAATGTGTTCCCTTACTCCCCCCGCCCCAATAAAGATCACATTTGGTGGGCTGGCCTTAGAAGACCAACAGGATGGGCAAATCCATGTGTTCCTTCAGGAGAGTGATCTGATGCCATCCCCCAGCCTCAGCACATGGGGAGACACGCCTGTCCATCCTTCTTTATGATATGGATTTGGAAACTTCTTTTTCTACTAGATTTTACCTATACTCACCAGAGTCAACCATGGGAGAAAACTAAGTAATCTTTTTGTCCTCTGTGCCTTTAGTTGTGTTTGCTTGTTGCACAGAGAATTTCTAGAACCCGATTGTACTCTTCACCTAGTTGTACAATGACTTACAGCTAACAAAAGAAGCCTTTTGGGGTCCAAGAGGTAGCTCGGAGGTGCACGTGCCTGTCTCCAAGCCTGCAAACCTGAGTCTAATCCCTGGGACCCACTTGGTAGAAGGAGAGGACTGACTCCCTACAGTTGGCCCCAGAGTTGACTTCTACCACATGCAACATGGCACACATGAACAACTCATCCTTATATACATGAGCATGCACACACACACACACACTCACACACACACTCTCACACACTCACACACACTCACACTCACATACACACACTCACACACATACACTCACTCACTCACACTCACACACACACTCACACACATTCACACACACTCAAACTTACACACACACACACACACACGAAATTAAGTTAATAAATTCAGTACAGAAGAAAGGAAAGAAAGAAGAAGGAAAGAAGGAAGGAAGAAGGGAAGGAAGGGAGGAAGGAAGGAGGGAAGGAAGGAAGGAAGGGAGGGAGGGAGGAAAGAAAGGAGGGGTGGAAGGGAGGAAGGAAGGAAGGAAGGAAGGAAGGAAGAAAGGGGGCAGAAGGAGCAAATCCTTGAAGGTGGGAAGGGAGGAAAGAAAACTGGAGAGGAATCGGGAGTTAGCGAGGTAGAGCTATGCCTCTGAGAAGCATCAAGAGCTGCCCTCCACTATCCCCACAGCCTAGAGTTTATCCCTGTGCACAGGCTGAGAAAACAACTGTCATAATCCACCATCCTTTCCTCCTTGTAATGGGAAATGTTGCCTGGCTTCATTTTTAAAGTTCGAAGTTTATTTTCTCAGAAGTTTGCTGTGTTTCCATCTCCTCCCTCTCATCAGGGTTATCCAAGGATGTAACTGGTTTACTTAAAATGTGTGTAAGACATAGCTGGGAGTCTCCCAGTCCTGCTGCCTCCCTTTGAAACTGAAGGTAATTTTGAAAATAAGCCAAGGGATGCTAGCTAAAATCCTATTTCTAAAGTTTACTCCTTTAAATTAATTCTTATTCCTTATCAAAATAATACGCATGGCTAATTAAAACATTCAAACAGTGTTAGGAGACAGTGGAAAGCAGCAGCTTTCTAATCTGTCTCGTTCTCTGGTTCTCACACCCATCCTAACACAATCCCGCTTTTACTCTGGTTGTGATCGATCTCCACAACACTGAGTGGGCGCACTCTGCCTGTCCTCTAACTGAAGGGACGAGTTCTCCCCAGCTGATATAGGTACTTCGTGAAACTTTCTTTGTTAAAAAAAAAAAGAAATAGATTCAATTTTTCTCTCTCTAGTACTTAGAGGGCGTAGCTCCTTATGGTCTACCTAGGATGCCTAGGAGAGATGACCATTTCTTATTATCCAGCTATGTAGACTTTACTTTTGTTTCTTGATCAATCACTTGCCTTGGCCTGACTGGCAACATTGGCAGTGCATACTTTGCTTTGGGGCTCTACAGATGAGCAAGGTCAATGTGAGATTAAAAGCAACACTAGAGGAGATTGTATAATTAAGAGACATAGCAAGCAAAGGTACATGAGGCTGCTACTAGCACACCCCTGTATACCATTTTGCAGTAAACACTTGTTTTAATAACTGAAAGTGCTTATAGTTAAAACAATGACAGAGAGTACAGTATAGTAAATATCCAAGCCAGTAACACACCCGTTTATAATCACCACCAAGTATCAGCAGCTATGCATAACTGAATGTACCATGCTTCTAAGCAACAGGACATCCATGTATGCCAGTATCACCACGAATACCTGAGTGATGTCTTGCACTGTTACATTACGGCAGCTTTAGCAACGCTAAGTAATAGATTTTCCAGCTCCATTGTATCTCCTGAGGTTACTGTTGCAATCCATCCATTGTATCTCCTGAGGTTACTGTTGCAATCCATCCATTGTATCTCCTGAGGTTACTGTTGCAATCCATCACTGACCTAAATGTCACTGGGCTGTTGGCATCTGCATGCACGTGTGTTACTGATTTATTGGTTTTAGACGCTGCCAGTGGCCTTGCTAATGATGCAGATGATTTTTTTTTTTTTGGTTCTTTTTTTCGGAGCTGGGGACCGAACCCAGGGCCTTGCGCTTCCTAGGTAAGCGCTCTACCACTGAGCTAAATCCCCAGCCCCAGATGATTTATCTTTTACAAGCTTTCTTCACCCTTTCCATCCCAATATGGTTGTATCATACCTAGTTTACCTTTATAATAGTAACAATGCAGAATTATATTGTAGTTGACAGCAATTTGTACTTACAGCCAGTTACGATCACCAACAATGCAAGTCATCTAATGTGGGTTTTTTTTTTTCTCCTCTTTAATACTGTACTCCTCTTAAAATTTTTTTTGTCCCTTTTCGCATGTTATTAGCTCTGCTACTTCTCCTAAGTTTTGTGTGTTTTTTTTTTTTTTTTTTTATTTACTTGAGTATTTCTTATATACATTTCGGGTGTTATTCCCTTTCCCGGTTTCCGGGCAAACATCCCCCTCCCCCCTCCCCTTCCTTATGGGTGTTCCCCTCCCAACCCTCCCCCCATTGCCGCCCTCCCCCCATAGACTAGTTCACTGGGGGTTCAGTCTTAGCAGGACCCAGGGCTTCCCCTTCCACTGGTGCTCTTACTAGGATATTCATTGCTACCTATGGGGTCAGAGTCCAGGGTCAGTCCATGTATAGTCTTTAGGTAGTGGCTTAGTCCCTGGAAGCTCTGGTTGCTTGGCATTGTTGTACTTTTGGGGTCTCGAGCCCCTTCAAGCTCTTCCAGTTCTTTCTCTGATTCCTTCAATAGGGGACCTATTCTCAGTTCAGTGGTTTGCTGCTGGCATTCGCCTCTATATTTGCTGTATTCTGGCTGTGTCTCTCAGGAGCGATCTACATCCGGCTCCTGTCGGTCTGCACTTCTTTGCTTCATCCATCTTGTCTAATTGGGTGGCTGTATATGTATGGGCCACATGTGGGGCAGGCTCTGAATGGGTGTTCCTTCAGTCTCTGTTTTAATCTTTGCCTCTCCCTTCCCTGCCAAGGGTATTCTTTTTCCTCATTTAAAGAAGGAGTGAAGCATTCACATTTTGATCATCCGTCTTGAGTTTCGTTTGTTCTAGGGATCTAGGGTAATTCAAGCATTTGGGCTAATAGCCACTTATCAATGAGTGCATACCATGTATGTCTTTCTGTGATTGGGTTAGCTCACTCAGGATGATATTTTCCAGTTCCAACCATTTGCCTACGAATTTCATAAACTCGTTGTTTTTGATAGCTGAGTAATATTCCATTGTGTAGATGTACCACATTTTCTGTATCCATTCCTCTGTTGAAGGGCATCTGGGTTCTTTCCATTTTCTGGCTATTATAAATAAGGCTGCGATGAACATAGTGGAGCACGTGTCTCTTTTATATGTTGAGGCATCTTTTGGGTGTATGCCCAAGAGAGGTATAGCTGGATCCTCAGGCAGTTCAATGTCCAATTTTCTGAGGAACCTCCAGACTGATTTCCAGAATGGTTTTACCAGTCTGCAATCCCACCAACAATGGAGGAGTGTTCCTCTTTCTCCACATCCTCGCCAGCATCTGCTGTCACCTGAGTTTTGGATCTTAGCCAATCGCACTGGTGTGAGGTGAAATCTCAGGGTTGTTTTGATTTGCATTTCCCTTATGACTAAAGGTGTTGAACATTTCTTTAGGTGTTTCTCAGCCATTCGGCATTCCTCAGCTGTGAATTCTTTGTTTAGCTCTGAACCCCATTTTTTAATAGGGTTATTTGTTTCCCTGTGGTCTAACTTCTTGAGTTCTTTGTATATTTTGGATATAAGGCCTCTATCTGTTGTAGGATTGGTAAAGATCTTTTCCCAATCTGTTGGTTGCCGTTTTGTCCTAACCACAGTGTCCTTTGCCTTACAGAAGCTTTGCAGTTTTATGAGATCCCATTTGTCGATTCTTCATCTTAGAGCATAAGCCATTGGTGTTTTGTTCAGGAAATTTTTTTCCAGTGCCCATGTGTTCCAGATGCTTCCCTAGTTTTTCTTCTATTAGTTTGAGTGTGTCTGGTTTGATGTGGAGGTCCTTGATCCACTTGGACTTAAGCTTTGTACAGGGTGATAAGCATGGATCGATCTGCATTCTTCTGCATGTTGCCCTCCAGTTGAACCAGCACCATTTGCTGAAAATGCTATCTTTTTTCCATTGGATGGTTTTGGCTCCTTTGCCAAAAATCAAGTGACCATAGGTGTGTGGGTTCATTTCTGGGTCTTCAATTCTATTCCATTGGTCTATCTGTCTGTCTCTGTACCAATACCATGCAGTTTTTATCACTATTGCTCTGTAATACTGCTTGAGTTCAGGGATAGTGATTCCCCCTGAAGTCCTTTTATTGTTGAGGATAGCTTTAGCTATCCTGGGTTTTTTGTTATTCCAGATGAATTTGCAAATTGTTCTGTCTAACTCTTTGAAGAATTGGATTGGTATTTTGATGGGGATTGCATTGAATCTGTAGATTGCTTTTGGTAAAATGGCCATTTTTACTAAATTAATCCTGCCAATCCATGAGCATGGGAGATCTTTCCATCTTCTGAGGTCTTCTTCAATTTCTTTCCTCAGTGTCTTGAAGTTCTTATTGTACAGATCTTTTACTTGCTTGGTTAAAGTCACACCGAGGTACTTTATATTATTTGGGTCTATTATGAAGGGTGTCGTTTCCCTAATTTCTTTCTCGGCTTGTTTCTCTTTTGTATAGAGGAAGGCAACTGATTTATTTGAGTTAATTTTATACCCAGCCACTTTGCTGAAGTTGTTTATCAGCTTTAGTAGTTCTCTGGTGGAACTTTTGGGATCACTTAAATATACTATCATGTCATCTGCAAATAGTGATATTTTGACCTCTTCTTTTCCGATCTGTATCCCCTTGATCTCCTTTTGTTGTCTGATTGCTCTGGCTAGAACTTCAAGAACTATATTGAATAAGTAGGGAGAGAGTGGGCAGCCTTGTCTAGTCCCGGATTTTAGTGATTTCCCTAATTTCTTTCTCGGGTACTTTCTCTTTTGTATAGAGGAAGGCTACTGATTTATTTGAGTCAATTTTACACCCACCCACTTTGCTGAAGTTGTTTATCAGCTTTAGTAGTTCTCTGGTGAAACTTTTGGGATCACTTAAATATACTATCATATCATCTGCAAATAGTGATATTTTGACTTCTTCTTTTCCGATCTGTATCCCCTTGACCTCCTTTTGTTGTCTGATTGCTCTGGCTAGAACTTCAAGAACTATATTGAATAAGTAGGGAGAGAGTGGGCAGCCTTGTCTAGTCCCTGATTTTAGTGGGATTGCTTCAAGTTTCTCTCCTTTTAGTTTAATGTTAGCAACTGGTTTGCTGTATATGGCTTTTACTATGTTCAGGTATGGGCCTTGAATTTCTATTCTTTCCAGGACTTTTATCATGAAGGGGTGTTGAATTTTGTCAAGGACTTTCTCAGCCTTTAATGAAATGATCATGTGGTTTTGTTCTTTGAGTTTATTTACATCATGGATCACGTTGATGGTTTTCCGTATATTAAACCATCCCTGCATGCCTGGGATGAAGCCTACTTGATCATGGTGGACGATTGTTTTGATGTGCTCTTGGATTCGGTTTGCCAGAATTTTGTTGAGTATTTTTGCGTCGATATTCATAAGGGAAATTGGTCTGAAGTTCTCTTTCTTTGTTGGGTCTTTGTGTATTTTAGGTCTAAGAGTAATTGTGGCTTCATAGAAGGAATTCGGTAGTGCTCCATCTGTTTCAATTTTGTGGAATAGTTTGGAAAGTATTGGTATGAGTTCTTCTATGAAGGTCTGTTAGAATTCTGCACTAAACCCATCTGGACCTGGGCTCTTTTTGGTTGGGTGTCCTTTAATGACTGCTTCTATTTCGTTAGGAGTTATGGGGCTGTTTAAATGGTTTATCTGTTCCTGATTTAACTTTGGTACCTGCTATCTGTCTAGGAAATTGTCCGTTTCCTACAGGTTTTCAAGTTTTGTTGAATACAGGCTTTTGTAGTAGGATCTGATGATTTTTTGAATTTCCTCTGATTCTGTAGTTATGTCTCCCTTTTTATTTCTGATTTTGTTAATTTGTACACAGTCTCTGTGTCCTCTCATTAGTCTGGCTAAGGGTTTATCTATCTTGTTGATTTCCTCAAAGAACCAGCTTTTGGTTCTGTTGATTTTTTTCCTATGTTCCTTTTTGATTCTACTTGGTTGATTTCAGCTCTGACTTTGTTCATTTCCTGCCTTCTACTCCTCCTGGGTGTATTTGCTTATTATTGTTCTAGAGTTCTTAGGTGTGCTGTCAAGCTGCTGACATATGCTCTCTCCTGTTTCTTTCTGCAGGCACTCAGAGCCAAGAGTTTTCCTCTTAGCACAGTTTTCATTGTGTCCCATAAGTTTGGGTATGTTGTACCTTCATTTTCATTAAATTCTAAGAAGTTTTTATTTTTTTCTTTATTTCTTCCTTGGCCAGGTTATCATTGAGTAGAGCATTGTTCAACTTCCATGTATATGTGGGTGTTCTTCCCTTATTTTTATTAAAGACCAGCTTTAGCCCATGATGGTCTGACAGGACACATGGGATTATTTCTATCTTTCTGTATCTGTTTAGGCCTGTTTTATGACCAAGTATATGGTCAATTTTGGAGAAAGTACCATGAGGTGGTGAGAAGAATGAATATCCTTTTGCTTTAGGATAGAAGCTTCTATATATATCTGTTAAGTCCATTTGGTTCATGACTTTTTTTAGTTTGTCTATGTCTCTGATTAATTTTTGTTTCCATGATCTGTTCATTGATGAGAGTGGGTGTTGAAATCTCCTACTATTATTGTATGACGTGCAATGTATGTTTTGAGCTCTAGTAAGGTTTCTTTCTTTCTTTTTTTTTTTATTAACTTGAGTATTTCTTATATACATTTCAAGTGTTATTCCCTTTCCCTGTTTCCGGGCAAACATCCCCCTCCCCCCTCCCCTTCCTTATGGGTGTTCCCCTCCCAACCCTCCCCCCATTGCCGCCATCCCCCATAGTCTAGTTCACTGGTGGTTCAGTTTTAGCAGGACCCAGGGCTTCCCCTTCCACTGGTGCTCTTACTAGGATATTCATTGCTATCTATGGGGTCAGAGTCCAGGGTCAGTCCATGTATAGGATTTAGGTAGTGGCTTAGTCCCTGGAAGCTCTGGTTGCTTGAAATTGTTGTACTTTTGGGGTCTCGAGCCCCTTCAAGCTCTTCCAGTTCTTTCTCTGATTCCTTCAACGGGGGACCTATTCTCAGTTCAGTGGTTTGCTGCTGGCATTCGCCTCTGTATTTGCTGTATTCTGGCTGTGTCTCTCAGGAGAGATCTACATCCGGCTCCTGTCGGTCTGCACTTCTTTGCTTCATCCATCTTGTCTAATTGGGTGGCTGTATATGTATGGGCCACATGTGGGGCAGGCTCTGAATGGGTGTTTCTTCAGTCTCTGTTTTAACCTTTGCCTCTCCCTTCCCTGCCAAGGGTATTCTTTTTCCTCATTTAAAGAAGGAGTGAAGCATTCACATTTTGATCATCCGTCTTGAGTTTCGTTTGTTCTAGGGATCTAGGGTAATTCAAGCATTTGGGCTAATAGCCACTTATCAATGAGTGCATACCATGTATGTCTTTCTGTGATTGGGTTAGCTCACTCAGGATGATATTTTCCAGTTCCAACCATTTGCCTACAAATTTCATAAACTCGTTGTTTTTGATAGCTGAGTAATATTCCATTGTGTAGATGTACCACATTTTCTGTATCCATTCCTCTGTTGAAGGGCATCTGGGTTATTTCCAGTTCCTGGCTATTATAAATAAGGCTGCGATGAACATAGTGGAGCACGTGTCTCTTTTATATGTTGAGGCATCTTTTGGGTGTATGCCCAAGAGAGGTATAGCTGGATCCTCAGGCAGTTCAATGTCCAATTTTCTGAGGAACCTCCAGACTGATTTCCAGAATGGTTTTACCAGTCTGCAATCCCACCAACAATGGAGGAGTGTTCCTCTTTCTCCACATCCTCGCCAGCATCTGCTGTCACCTGAGTTTTGGATCTTAGCCAATCACACTGGTGTGAGGTGAAATCTCAGGGTTGTTTTGATTTGCATTTCCCTTATGACTAAAGGTGTTGAACATTTCTTTAGGTGTTTCTCAGCCATTCGGCATTCCTCAGCTGTGAATTCTTTGTTTAGCTCTGAACCCCATTTTTTAATAGGGTTATTTGTTTCCCTGTGGTCTAACTTCTTGAGTTCTTTGTATATTTTGGATATAAGGCCTCTATCTGTTGTAGGATTGGTAAAGATCTTTTCCCAATCTGTTGGTTGCCGTTTTGTCCTAACCACAGTGTCCTTTGCCTTACAGAAGCTTTGCAGTTTTATGAGATCCCATTTGTCGATTCTTCATCTTAGAGCATAAGCCATTGGTGTTTTGTTCAGGAAATTTTTTTCCAGTGCCCATGTGTTCCAGATGCTTCCCTAGTTTTTCTTCTATTAGTTTGAGTGTGTCTGGTTTGATGTGGAGGTCCTTGATCCACTTGGACTTAAGCTTTGTACAGGGTGATAAGCATGGATCGATCTGCATTCTTCTGCATGTTGCCCTCCAGTTGAACCAGCACCATTTGCTGAAAATGCTATCTTTTTTCCATTGGATGGTTTTGGCTCCTTTGCCAAAAATCAAGTGACCATAGGTGTGTGGGTTCATTTCTGGGTCTTCAATTCTATTCCATTGGTCTATCTGTCTGTCTCTGTACCAATACCATGCAGTTTTTATCACTATTGCTCTGTAATACTGCTTGAGTTCAGGGATAGTGATTCCCCCTGAAGTCCTCTTATTGTTGAGGATAGCTTTAGCTATCCTGGGTTTTTTGTTATTCCAGATGAATTTGCAAATTGTTCTGTCTAACTCTTTGAAGAATTGGATTGGTATTTTGATGGGGATTGCATTGAATCTGTAGATTGCTTTTGGTAAAATGGCCATTTTTACTATATTAATCCTGCCATTCCATGAGCATGGGAGATCTTTCCATCTTCTGAGGTCTTCTTCAATTTCTTTCCTCAGTGTCTTGAAGTTCTTATTGTACAGATCTTTTACTTGCTTGGTTAAAGTCACACCGAGGTACTTTATATTATTTGGGTCTCTTATGAAGGGTGTCGTTTCCCTAATTTCTTTCTCGGCTTGTTTCTCTTTTGTATAGAGGAAGGCAACTGATTTATTTGAGTTAATTTTATACCCAGCCACTTTGCTGAAGTTGTTTATCAGCTTTAGTAGTTCTCTGGTGGAACTTTTGGGTTCACTTAAATATACTATCATGTCATCTGCAAATAGTGATATTTTGACCTCTTCTTTTCCGATCTGTATCCCTTTGATCTCCTTTTGTTGTCTGATTGCTCTGGCTAGAACTTCAAGAACTATATTGAATAAGTAGGGAGAGAGTGGGCAGCCTTGTCTAGTCCCTGATTTTAGTGGGATTGCTTCAAGTTTCTCTCCATTTAGTTTAATGTTAGCAACTGGTTTGCTGTATATGGCTTTTACTATGTTTAGGTATGGGCCTTGAATTCCTATTCTTTCCAGGACTTTTATCATGAAGGGGTGTTGAATTTTGTCAAATGCTTTCTCAGCATCTAATGAAATGATCATGTGGTTCTGTTCTTTCAGTTTGTTTATATAATGGATCACGTTGATGGTTTTCCGTATATTAAACCATCCCTGCATGCCTGGGATGAAGCCTACTTGATCATGGTGGATGATTGTTTTGATGTGCTCTTGAATTCGGTTTGCCAGAATTTTATTGAGTATTTTTGCGTCGATATTCATAAGGGAAATTGGTCTGAAGTTCTCTTTCTTTGTTGTGTCTTTGTGTGGTTTAGGTATAAGAGTAATTGTGGCTTCATAGAAGGAATTCGGTAGTGCTCCATCTGTTTCAATTTTGTGGAATAGTTTGGATAATATTGGTATGAGGTCTTCTATGAAGGTTTGATAGAATTCTGCACTAAACCCGTCTGGACCTGGGCTCTTTTTGGTTGGGAGACCTTTAATGACTGCTTCTATTTCCTTAGGAGTTATGGGGTTGTTTAACTGGTTTATCTGTTCCTGATTTAACTTCGATACCTGGTATCTGTCTAGGAAATTGTCCATTTCCTGAAGATTTTCAAATTTTGTTGAATATAGGTTTTTATAGTAAGATCTG
Organism: Rattus norvegicus; assembly: GCF_021556685.1. NCBI lineage: Eukaryota > Metazoa > Chordata > Mammalia > Rodentia > Muridae > Rattus > Rattus norvegicus. Next base: position 37,775,955 of record NC_141535.1, read on the forward strand.
ATGATTTTTTGAATTTCCTCCGAATCTGTAGTTATGTCTCCCTTTTCATTTCTGATTTTGTTAATTTGGACACACTCTCTGTGTCCTCTCGTTAGTCTGGCTAAGGGTTTATCTATCTTGTTGATTTTCTCAAAGAACCAACTTTTGGTTCTGTTGATTCTTTCTATGGTCCTTTTTGTTTCTACTTGGTTGATTTCAGCTCTGAGTTTGATTATTTCCTGCCTTCTACTCCTCCTGGGTGTATTTGCTTCTTTTTGTTCTAGAGCTTTTAGGTGTGCTGTCAAGCTGCTGACATATGCTCTTTCCTGTTTCTTTCTGCAGGCACTCAGCGCTATGAGTTTTCCTCTTAGCACAGCTTTCATTGTGTCCCATAAGTTTGAGTATGTTGTATCTTCATTTTCATTAAATTCTAAAAAGTTTTTAATTTCTTTCTTTATTTCTTCCTTGACCAGGTTATCATTGAGTAGAGCATTGTTCAATTTCCACGTATATGTGGGCATTCTTCCCTTATTGTTATTGAAGACCAGTTTTAGGCCGTGGTGGTCCGATAGCACGCATGGGATTATTTCTATCTTTCTGTACCTGTTGAGGCCCGTTTTTTGACCAATTATATGGTCAATTTTGGAGAAAGTACCATGAGGAGCTGAGAAGAAGGTATATCCTTTTGCTTTAGGATAGAATGTTCTATAAATATCCGTTAAGTCCATTTGGCTCATGACTTCTCTTAGTCTGTCTACATCACTGTTTAATTTCTGTTTCCATGATCTGTCCATTGATGAGAGTGGGGTGTTGAAATCTCCCACTATTATTGTGTGAGGTGCAATGTGTGTTTTGAGCTTTAGTAAGGTTTCTTTTACATATGTAGGTGCCCTTGTATTTGGGGCATAGATATTTAGGATTGAGAGTTCATCTTGGTTGATTTTTCCTTTGATGAATATGAAGTGTCCTTCCTTATCTTTTTTGATGACTTTTAGTTGGAAATTGATTTTATTTGATATTAGAATGGCTACTCCAGCTTGCTTCTTCTGACCATTTGCTTGGAAAGTTGTTTTCCAGCCTTTCACTCTGAGATAGTGTCTGTCTTTGTCTCTGAGGTGTGTTTCCTGTAGGCAGCAGAATGCAGGGTCCTCGTTGCGTATCCAGTTTGTTAATCTATGTCTTTTTATTGGGGAGTTGAGGCCATTGATATTGAGAGATATTAAGGAATAGTGATTATTGCTTCCCGTTATATTCATATTTGATGTGAGGTTATGTTTGTGTGCTTTCATTCTCTTTGTTTTGTTGCCAAGACGATTAGTTTCTTGCTTCTTCTAGGGTATAGCTTGCCTCCTTATGTTGGGCTTTACCCTTTATTATCCTTTGTAGTGCTGGATTTGTAGAAAGATATTGTGTAAATTTGGTTTTGTCATGGAATATCTTGGTTTCTCCATCGATGTTAATTGAGAGTTTTGCTGGATACAGTAATCTGGGCTGGCATTTGTGTTCTCTTAGGGTCTGTATAACATCAGTCCAGGATCTTCTGGCCTTCATAGTTTCTGGCGAGAAGTCTGGTGTGATTCTGATAGGTCTCCCTTTATATGTTACTTGACCTTTTTCCCTTACTGCTTTTAATATTCTTTCTTTATTTTGTGCGTTTGGTGTTTTGACAATTATGTGACGGGAGGTGTTTCTTTTCTGGTCCAATCTATTTGGAGTTCTGTAGGCTTCCTGTATGTCTATGGGTATCTCTTTTTTTAGGTTAGGGAAGTTTTCTTCTATGATTTTGTTGAAGATATTTACTGGTCCTTTGAGCTGGGAGTCTTCACTCTCTTCTATACCTATTATCCTTAGGTTTGATCTTCTCATTGAGTCCTGGATTTCCTGTATGTTTTGGACCAGTAGCTTTTTCCCGCTTTACATTATCTTTGACAGTTGAGTCAATGATTTCTATGGAATCTTCTGCTCCTGAGATTCTCTCTTCCATCTCTTGTATTCTGTTGGTGAAGCTTGTATCTACAGCTCCTTGTCTCTTCTTTTGGTTTTCTATATCCAGGGTTGTTTCCATGTGTTCTTTCTTGATTGCTTCTATTTCCATTTTTAATTCCTTCAACTGTTTGATTGTGTTTTCCTGGAATTCTTTCAGGGATTTTTGCGATTCCTCTCTGTAGGCTTTTACTTGTTTATTAATGTTTTCCTGTGCTTCCCTAAGTGTGTTCAGGTCTTTCCTGAAGTCCTCCAGCATCATGATCAAATATGATTTTGAAACTAGATCTTGCTTTTCTGGTGTGTTTGGATATTCCATGTTTGTTTTGGTGGGAGAATTGGGCTCCGATGATGGCATGTAGTCTTGGTTTCTGTTGCTTGGGTTCCTGCGCTTGCCTCTCGCCATCAGATTATCTCTAGTGTTACTTTGTTCTGCTATTTCTGACAGTGGCTAGACTGTCCTATAAGCCTGTGTGTCAGGAGTGCTGTAGACCTGTTTTCCTCTCTTTCAGTCAGTTATGGGGACAGAGTGTTCTGCTTTCGGGCGTGTAGTTTTTCCTCTCTACAGGTCTTCAGCTGTTCCTGTGGGCCTGTGTCTTGAGTTCACCAGGCAGCTTTCTTGCAGCAGAAAATTTGGTCTTACCTGTGATCCCGAGGCTCAAGTTCGCTCGTGGGGTGCTGCCCAGGGGCTCTCTGCAGCGGCAGCAACCAGGAAGACCTGTGCCGCCCCTTCCGGGAGCTTCAGTGCACCAGGGTTCCAGATGGTCTTTGGCTTTTTCCTCTGGCGTCCGAGATGTGTGTGCAGGGAGCAGTCTCTTCTGGTTTCCCAGGCCTGTCTGCCTCTCTAAAGGTTTAGCTCTCCCTCCCACGGGATTTGGGTGCAGAGAACTGTTTATCCGGTCTGTTTCCTTCAGGGTCCGGCGGTGTCTCTGGCTGGGGTCCTGCCGCTCCTGGGCCCTCCCCCACGGGAGCCCTGAGGCCTTATACAGTTTCCTCTTGGGCCAGGGATGTGGGCAGGGGTGAGCAGTGTTGGTGGTCTCTTCTGCTCTGCAGCCTCAGGAGTGCCCACCTGACCAGGCGGTTGGGTCTCTCTCTCACCGGGTCTGGGAGCAGAGAGCTGCTGCGGGCCGGGATCCGCGGGTGTGGGACTTCCGGTAAACACAGAACGTGCCCGGTTCTAGAGAAATTCTGTTTCCGTGTGTCCCAAGCTCACCAGGCAGCTTTCTTGCAGCAGAAAATTTGGTCTTACCTGTGATCCCGAGGCTCAAGTTCGCTCGTGGGGTGCTGCCCAGGGGCTCTCTGCAGCGGCAGCAACCAGGAAGACCTGTGCCGCCCCTTCCGGGAGCTTCAGTGCACCAGGGTTCCAGATGGTCTTTGGCTTTTTCCTCTGGCGTCCGAGATGTGTGTGCAGGGAGCAGTCTCTTCTGGTTTCCCAGGCTTGTCTGCCTCTCTGAAGGTTTAGCTCTCCCTCCCACGGGATTTGGGTGCAGAGAACTGTTTATCCGGTCTGTTTCCTTCAGGGTCCGGCGGTGTCTGTGGCAGGGGTCCTGCCGCTCCTGGGCCCTCCCCCACGGGAGCCCAGAGGCCTTATACAGTTTCCTCTTGGGCCAGGGATGTGGGCAGGGGTGAGCAGTGTTGGTGGTCTCTTCCGCTCTGCAGCCTCAGGAGTGCCCACCTGACCAGGCGGTTGGGTCTCTCTCTCACCGGGTCTGGGAGCAGAGAGCTGCTGCGGGCCGGGATCCGCGAAGTTTTGTGTGTTTAAGCCTCTCCATTTCACATTAGAACTATCCTTAAATGTTTGACAATACTTTATTGTATTCAAACAGAAATGTGAGGTACCAAAATTCTGAACTGAATCTCTGTGTAGTAGATGTCTTATCAGATTTCTATTAGAAAGTCTTTAAATGTAATTTGGGAGGCCTTCGTTTCTGTATAATTCAGCTTTTTCCAGGAAACAATCTTCTAATTTTCTAACTGGGTGGGCACATGCGCATGTATGTAAACATATGTGCATGTGTTATCCTGGTCCTTGGCATCTGAGGGCGTGGACTAAGTGAAGGCATCTATACTTCTAAAGTCACTGTGCCAAACTGTCACCTATCCTGGTTTCAACCTGGACCTTTTCTTTCAGTTAAGCTTGAATTCTGCCTATAGTCCAATGGTTCTAGTCCTTCCTAATGTTCTCAACCCTTTATGTGGTGAACCCTCCCAACAATAAAATTATTTTTGTGGCTGCTTCATAACTGTAATTTTGCTACTGTTATGAATTATAATGTAATATATGTTGCACGGGTTATGCAACCTTTAAAGAAGTTACAACCCACAGGTTGAGAACCACCACTATGTTTCATCCACTAAGCTCTTGGGTGAGTTGTAGACGCCTGTGTGTTCACTGAATGCTGTGCCTTCCTGTAGGTAGTGTGTTTGTGAACTCTAAACTATAGCTGATTATGTTCCCATGATATGATTATCCATATTTAATGGGGCTACTATATAGTGAGAGACCAAACCATCTCCACCTTAGAACCGGCCTCCATCTTGGGAGAGGGAAAACAAAAAGCTTGAGGACCTGACCTGCCGCTAAACCCAAGTACCAGGAAGGACCCCACGGCCTGTCCTTGGCCAGAGTTATTCTTGCTAGCAACAGTTAGTCAAAGATCAGTCTTCTTGTTTCAGATGTACTTACAGATCATTTGTGATTATATATAGTCTTGCCTCAGAGGACCCCCCCTTGTCGGCTTACAATAGTCATTCAATTAGGTGCTTGCCAGGATGGACACCCCCTCACTTGCTTCCATTTTCTACAAAACCTTGTCCCAATAAGAGTGCAGGACGGCTTCACCAAACTATCCTGTGGGCCAGTAGTGGGTAAGCCCGAACTCAAGTTTGTAATACAGAGACCTTAATGTGATTACATCAGAGTCAGCCCCTTGGTGGTATTTTGGGGTTCAGGAATGCTTCCTGGCACAACAATAGGCATTAAGCATGAGTTAAAAACATAATTCAGAACAAAACCCTGAAATTTCGTTTTTCATCAGGTAAATTGTATGGGGTACATCACTTTTCAATAAAGTTGTTAAAAATAAATCTTACATTACAATTATAAAAACAGGTAAATACTATTAATACATTTAGTTAGGAAGGCCTATATGTACGTATGAAAAACATAAAATAAATTCCCTTTCATACTGCAAATGTAAAGATAAAATAGTAAAAAGGCAATGACAGAGTCATTAGCTTGGGTAATACACAAAAGAAACACTAGAAGCTTTCTAACTTGAACTTTCTTCATAATTGATGTGTAAAATGCATAAGAATGGGAGAAATGATGCCAAACATGCATAATTAAAACTATTTTCTATTCAATTTTTCTATCTCAACTTTTACAGACATTAGTCTAATGAAATAATTCCCAAAGAACTTAAGATTCAACCCAAAACAAGAAACACCCTCCACAAATAGAAAAGTATAGACAGCACGAGGCTGGAGAAGTAGCTCAGTTGGTAGAGTGCTCGCCTAGGGTACCTGAGGTCGTGAGTTCAACACCCAGCACTGCATGCTCGGGGCATGATGGTGCATGCTATGATTTCAGCATGCCAGAGGCAGAGGCTGGATGATTAATCAAAACGTCAAGGTCATAAGGGTCAAAGCAATCTCGAGGGCAGCCTTGACTTCCATGAGACTCTGTCTGAAAGAGAAGAGAGGACAGAGGGAGTGAGAGACAGAAATGGAGACAGACAGACACACACGGGGGGGTGCTTTTATAATGAGTTGGGTTGGTGGCACACACACACACACACACACACACACACACACACACACACACACACACACATTGTAAATAAGAGACGGCCACATTCTAATTCCTGATTTAATAAGCCGAATTACTAAATAGTTTTAGGAATGCCCTGAAATGAGAATCCATGCACGTGACCATGTAATAAGTTGTGAAATCTTGGGTGCAGAATAATTAAAACATGGAGCTGCTAAAATGGTATGAAAACAACCCATCTCTTCTAAATACTTGATTTAAATGAAATCTCTAATGGTCTTCTAAGGGCTGGTAAGGTGGTTCAGCAGTTAGTGTGCTTGCCGCTGTAGCAGAGAACTGGAGTTCACTCTCCAGGACCCACATCCAGCTGTAACTAGCTCAAGGGACCCTGATGCCCTTTTCTGGACCCCACAGAAAACCGTACACAGGAGCATGCATCCGTACGCACAGACACATGTGCATAAGTAGAAATAAAAAAATAAGTCTTGAGAGGCCTTCTATCTCCACCTACAAAGAGACTTAGAGAAATCAATAACTCAAATCAAATATTCACTAGAAAAAAATAGAAACAAAGCAAAAGCAGTGATAAGTGATGGACTGGAGAGATGGCTCAGTGGGGAAAGGCACTTACCGCCCCTCACAACTCACGTTTGATCCCTCGGATCCTCTAAGAGAAGAGAATGGTGCCACAAATTTTTCTCTGGTCTTCATATACATACTATAGTAACATGCACATGTTCATGTGTGTGCACACAGGCGCGCGCGCACACACACACACACACACACGCACACACTAAATAAACAATTACAACTCATTTAAACTTGAGAAGTGGTAAATATATTAAAACAATTGGAATATGCACCTTAAAAGGCAAATGTGCAGGGTTTTTCATGGAATAGCCTCAAGTCTTACACACTTAGTATTTTTAGTGGTGCAGATTAACTGTAGCTAATGAGATGGAAATAGTTAACTCCTGTAATTTTAAGAATAGACAGAGGGAGCCTCTGGGGTCTGTTTGCTTTGCTTTTTAAGAGACAACGGCTCTGTGTCTTTCCACAATACCGTAAGTATATCATCATCACTGAGCCAGGCTGGGTTTCTCAACAAGGAACGCTCATAGCTGCTTCTGTTTGAGGCAATAGTAGAGTTTCCTGCAGTTGTTGTAACAAGTATTGAAACACAGAAGAGAGCTATTCTATCAGAATACTACCACCTGCCAGAACTTCATAGCTTTGGCATCGACAAGGCCACACAGTGGAAGTCTAACGGGGATTTTGTTCTTTTGCCTATGCAGGTTTAGGGAGCATTAGATACCATATAATGCCTAGAAATGAGACTCAATTTTTACATGCTGTCTTGACATCGATTAGATAGAAGCAAAAGAGCCCCCCGTGGTCGAATTGCAATTCCTCTCAAATCTGCCTCAGCGGTTATGTTCTCCAGATAGATCCGTAGGAAGTTCCGGGCACAGTGAGCCAATCACATCCTTTTGCTGGAACCGCTGTGTGGTTTACTATATTCGCTCCGTGGCCCAGTGTGTCCCCCAGTGTCTGTTCATTTCGTTACCAAGTACAATCCCTATAGACTTTGCGTGTCACATATCTCCTTTCCCAGGCCGGGAACTTCTATGACATCTAACCTGCTGTAGAGTCCATCTGTTCAGTGTTAGGTACTGTGCGTTCGGCCACCTCTGTCATCCTAGAGGAATGGTTCCTTTCCCCAGGGGATGTTTAGGAGATAAACCAGCAGGCGTTCCTCAACGCCATGGCCACATAGACTTCTCTGTTAGTTGTTGTTTCTTTTCTGTCTCGTCTGTCTCAAGCCCCGCCTCCATCTTTCTTTTTATGGCTACTGCCACTGGATTTAGGACTAATGTGGAAAAATCCAGCTGATTGCCTCATCTGTTTCTTAACTGAGTTACATATCCAAATGTGACTCTTACCAAAATAAGACGGCATTCACAGGGTATGGTGGTTAGATGCCTTTGCGAGGGGCATGCCATGGTCCGCAAGAATCAAGGTATGTTTAAAACGCCATCCCTTTTCTTTTTATAGTTTGCTCTAATTGATTTTAGAAGCTCATTTTTATGGAGGAGATTCATTATGGTGACTGCCACAAAGATCTGACACTAGAATTGCAGGGCTTTAAGGATGAAATGTAAGTGTGTGAGTCTGTTGTGTTTACTACCAGAGACAGATTTCAAATAAGATGATAAACATGGTCAAAATTTGAGCCTAATCTAGGACACTATAATGAGAAAAATTCTGAGGTGTTTCTTGTTCAATAGGAAAGAATATGAAGACTGATTAGCAGCTGCTCTGTAGGTGCCAGAGCAGGAACAACAAAACACACACTATGGATTTCTGGTTCCTCGTAATGATCTCTAGTCATTCTTGTGTAGCAATTCCTGACAAATTGCAGGTTGATTATAAATTAAGCTAGCCCTGTCTCTAAGAACATCAGTGCATCGATCAGAGTGTGAACAGAAAGCATGGGCACTAGACTATCTTTTTTTTTTGTAAAGGGGGATGCTGATGGATGCAGGTTTTCACAATTGTGGGGTCTGGTCTGACAGTTTATGGGAAGTCGTCTCCTTTCTCTGGACATGCAGCCCAAGTTCAGCAAGGGAAGGCCATCATCTGGAAGTGAAGTTGGAGAGGTGGGGCAAAAGGGAACTGGAGAGACTTCTTAGAACACTTGGGGTCAGACTAGAACCTGTGTATGTCACTCACTGATGCTAAATTTCCAGCTTTCGTGGTAAGTTTAGTTAATGTTCTGTTTGAAGGAGAAGGGTATATAAGGATTAAGCCCAGGGGCTAATACACACTAGGATTACACTCTGCTACTGAGCTGTATCTCCAGTCCCAGTGGTTAACTCTACACATAAACTTGAATAGATAATAAGGATCCCAGATATCTGGTTAAACATTATTATTTTTATATATCCATGAGAGTGTTTCTGGATATTAGTATTTGAGTATGTATTTTGAATAAGACACTCCTCCAGGGTGCTGTTTTACCTAGTCCACTGATGGTTTGAATAAAACAGGAAGAGGGAAGGAGGAAGAATTGGTTCTCAGCCTGACTGCTTGACTTGGAATGTCTGTCTTTCCTACTAAAGACTAGAACTCAAACCATTGTTTCTCCTGGTTCTCTGGTGTTCAGCCTTACACTGAACAGGACAGCACAAGTTCCTAGGTCTCTAACTTACAGTTACAAGAGTATGAGATTTAGCCTTAAAATTACATACTCTAGCATCTGTCTGTCTGTCTATCTCTTATTTATCTGTCCATCCACCTTCTATCTATCTGTCTGTCTGCCTGTCTGTCTATTATCATCATCATCAATCTATTCGTCTATCCTACTGGTTCTGTTTCTATGAAGAACAATGTGTATCACAGTTCCTGTAGGCAGAGAGTTAAATCTCCTGGATCAAGGTTTGAAGAAGGTGATGTCCCATGTTCTGAGTATAAAACAGGACTACTTGTTCCCCTTTGTTAAGATGAGAAGCCAAATAACAGATGATATGTATGTGAGCTACAACAGTGCTTTATGCCTTGCCCTATAACCATGAACAGAGACAAAATATGGCTGCTACTCTGCTTTGCTTCTGTGTTCTAAATCCCATACAAAACATTTCTGGTGGTATATAACAAGCCGGACTTCACAGAAAAATAAATTCTCAAAATGCATTCTACATTAAGTGAGTGGGCTCAATACAATTCAATATAATTCTTATTAACATGAATTATAACATGAGCAAAATTGTCTAACGTCTGCTGGCAAAAGCAGAAGGCTGTCTTATCTTTTCTTACTTACTGTCTCTGCTTCATTCCTTACGTGGGTGACAGTTTTGTATACCCCTTACATGGGTATACTGCATTGTTTATTTTTCCAGAAAGAACTTGGCATTTAGCTAGGAGAATAGTTTTCATTCCCGGAGATGGCAAAACTGACTAATAGATCTCCCGGATACACATCAGCATTCAAGTTGCAATCCCACTCTCTCTAGCAGCCCTTCCAGTGATTGAAGCCAGCTGATACTAAGGCCTGGGTTTCTCTAAAGCTCACTTAGTTTATTAGGACTACCACAAAATACTGTGGAGTGAGTGACTTGAATAACAGAAATTATTTTCTCTGTGTTCATGGAGGAGAGAAGCTCAAGATCAAGGTATCAACTGTATCTATTTCATTTTGACCCATCTTGTAGATATCTTCTTTCCTCACTCTGGTGGTTTGAATATGCTTGGCCCAGGGAGTGACATTATTAGGAGGTGTGACCTTATTGGACTAGGTGTGGCCCTATTGGAGTAGGTGTGTCACTGTGGGGGTGGGCTTTAAGACCCTCGTCCTAGCTGCTTGGGAACAGTCTGCTCCTGGCTTCCTTTGGATGAAGATGTAGAACTTTCAGCTCTTCTAGCACCATGTCTGCCTCGATGCTGCCAAGCTTCCTGCCTTGATGATAGTAGACTGAACCTTTGAACCTGTAAGACAACTGCAATTAAGTGTTGTCCCTTAGAAGAGTTGGTCATGGTATCTCTTCACAGAAATGAAAACCCTAAGACACTTATGCCTTTTTTCAACATTTCCCTGTCTCTCGATCTCCTCTTTATAAATACACCAGTCATGTTAGACTAGGCTTTACCCCCTTGACTTTATTGTATCTAATTCCCTCTTTAAAGAACATATTCACAGTCACATGCAACGTCCTAGACTTTAGAGTTTTAACATAAGAATGTTTAGCTTATATATAGCACCCTGCTCTCTGCCAGCACAAAACATTGCTACTTTTACTTGCAAATTGCATGAGCCCATCCCCCAAATAGCATTTCAGCCTTAACAAATCTCATACATCATCTAAATATCATTGAACACAGGTGTGGGTGAAACCAAAGGTATGATTCATTCTGAGGTAAAGTTATTTTCCAGATATGAACCTCTAAAATGAAACATGTCATCCCTTCTCAAAGTGTAATCATGGGGCTGACACACAATTCCAAAAGAGAAGAAAAAGAAATTGACCTAGAACTAACCTGGAAGCTGCTTCGCTGAGAACTAGCTCTCGTTGTACTTGAAGATGCTATTCAGGCTGCCAAGAGGAAAAAAAAAATCAATAGTCATACCCAGTTTCAAAGCCTACAAACCACAACAAGGACCAGGCCAGCAAGATATCCCCAAGGGTGACATAGTGGTACTTTTATCACTGTGAGAGCAAACAATAGCTGTTTAATTGGATTTCAGGTCATTCAATAGGAAAGAATTTGGACCTGGTACTGTAAACCTACCCAACACCCTGTGACTGGCAAGATCATAGACCCTGGGGTATAGTCTACTACTGTCATTTCTTTCTTTCTCTCTCTCTCTCTCTCTCTCTCTCTCTCTCTCTTTCTTTCTTTCTTTCTTTCTTTCTTTCTTTCTCTCTCTCTCTTTCTTCCTTCCTTCCTTTCTTTTTTTCTTTCTTTCTCTCTTTTAAGATTTATTTAGTATATATAAGTACACTGTAGCTGTCTTCAGACACACCAGAAGAGGGCATCGGATCTCATTACAGATGGTTGTGAGCCACCATATGGTTGCTGGGAATTGAACTCAGGATCTCTGGAAGAGCACTTAACCACTGAGCCATCTCTCCAGCCCAGCAGTATCATTTCTAACCCTGTGTTTTATACGCATGCTCACAAATCATTGCAGTACTCACTCTTGTTACTTTTTTTTAGCAGACAGAGACCGTTACAGAAACCCACAACTGGTTAAAATGCAGCAAACGACCAACTGTGGAGTGCTCAACTCTACCTGATATGTATTCAACACAAATCCTATACCTAAGGCTCAGGGGCTATCAAAGAAAAGAGAGCATAAAGATTGTAAGAGACAGAGGGTCAGGATGTCCGCTGTGAGATAGTGTCTTTTATATATGACAAGGAAGTTACACCCATGAGATCTCAAAACTGTGGTCACCTAAACACAGTGACAATACCAGTTAGCCTGACAGCATTTCCCATCAAGGAAATCTCACATAGCCTACCAATAGATAAGAGCTACAGGTGATTGGTGACTGCTGAGGGAAGATCCATCTTTTCTTGGGACAAGTTCCTTGTTAGGTTATCCAATCCACCCAGTCACATACATGAGCAATGCTAAATAGACTCAGTAGGATGTGTGTGTGTGTGTGTGTGTGTGTGTGTGTGTGTGTGTGTGAGTCTGTGTGTGTGTGTATGTGTGTGTGTCTATGTGTGTGTGTGTGTGTGTGTGTGTGTGTGTGTGTGTGTGGTGTGTGTGTGTAGTACAATAATTAAAGACAAAGAGGTCATGGATTTGACCTGGAGTCAGTGTAGCATAGGAAGAGTTTAAGAGAAGAAAGGAAGGTTTTGGACATTGTATAAATACAATACTCATGTATAAAATTCTCAAAGATATTTTTAATTAAAAAAAACAGAATTTGGTTTGTGCAACTGTGGAAGCTTGGCAAAGTCAAAACCTCTGGAATAGGCTGATAGGCTTGAAGCCCAGGGATGCTGATGGGATCCCTCTTTGTTGAGGAGAGATTGTGTGAAGATGACCAACATTAGGGAGGTTAATTTATTTCACTCAAACTCTGCTGACTCACAGAAACACTACACTAATGTGGGCTTGACATTTTTGAGAAAGAATGCATGTGAACTTATTAGTGTTCATGTGGAAAGTTTCAGGAGTGTGATTACCACTGGAATAATGTTTTACCACAGGCCAGCTGAAGTCCGTGCATAGAATCGGCCTTCACTGTGATATTTGCCTCAGTGTCCTGATTAGTTGGCCAAGACTACTGATGTGAACTGTAGTCTGTGAGGAACTCTTTGAACAAAGAGTTCGGTTCTATGTACGATGAACTTGAAAAAGAAGTGCAAGTATGTGGTGTTGGGGAAATACCCTAGACTAAGGGAAGTCTAGTTTTTTTGTATGCTGGCTGCAGCTGACAGAAAGTGGAAAGAAACTTAGCGAATAGGACAAAAGAATGATTTCACAAATCATCTGAACACATTTGAACACAACATCATACTTTCTATAATAAGTCAGCTACAGCAATGGTGGGTACTGTGCACAATCCCACTGTTACAAATGTAACATGTAGACTTCATATAGAAATTCTTTCATCTATTGCTTTTATTAATGTTTTTTTAAAAATTGGTCTTTTGATTGCTGAGAGCACCAACTCTTTTCTTAAGAACAAATTAACTTTCTTGCTGTGATGTTTTGAGTATGCTTGGCCCAGGGAGTGGCACTAATAGGAGGTGTGGCCTTATTGGAGTAGGTGTGTCACTGTGGGCATGGGCCTAAAACCCTCATCCTAGCTGCCAGGAGTCAGTCTTCCACTAGCAGCCTTCAGATGAAGATGTAGAACTCTCAGCTCTGCCTGCACCATGCCTACCTCGATGCTGCCCTGCTCCCACCTTGATGATGAGGGACTGAACCTCTGAACCTGTAAGCCAGCCCAATTAAATGTTGTCCTTTATAAGACTTTTCTTGGTCATGATATCTGTTCACAGCAATGAAAACCCAAACTAAGAATTTGCAACTCTTATAAGAAATTATCGCTACTCAGGAAGGAGAGGAGCATAAACCATGAACCATAGAGAGAATTACCACAGGTAGTTAGTTAAATAGAGATCACTGTTTACATGTCCTTCAGAACAGCTATGGCTAAGACCTCACATGCATAGTGGGGAGAGAGCTCAGGTTCATAGTTTGGCTCTCACAGACCACACACCAAGGGACCAGAGGGAAATTTCTACAAATGATGATTGTCACCTGGCAGACCACCTGCAGTTTCCAACTCTAGCCTTTTCATTTCTCCCTTCATGAATTCCTCCATCAGCACTTATCAAGCCCTGCCAGTGTGTCAGCATACTGTGTAGCCAAGACAAGGTGAAGAAAAATGCAATACAGTGTACCAGAAGGTGAAGTTAAAGAAGCTTTCTAGTGATGTGAATGACTGAACCCAAGAAAGTATAGACTCTAGAGAAACCCAGCAACCTACAAAGACAAGGCCATCGACCAATCAACCAAGTTTACTAGTACATGATTACTAACTGTCTTAGGGTTTTACTGCTGTGAAGAGACACCATGACCCAGGCAACTCGTATAAAGGACAACATTTAATTGGGACTGTCTTACAGGTTCAGAGGTTCAGTCCATTATCATCAAAGTGGGAGCATGGCAGCATCCAGGCAGACATAGCACAGGAGGAGCTGAGAGTTCTACATCTTGTTCTGAAGGCAAACAGAAGGCTAGCTTCCAGGCAGCTGGATGAGTGTCTTAAAGCTCACCCCCACAAGCTACTTCAACAAGGCCACAACTCCAAATAGGGTCACTCCCTGGACCAAACATATTCAAACCACCACATTAACTGAAAAATAACTTAGGAAAATTTTCAACCAGTGTGTGCCCAATTTAGGTCATTTTACTCAATTTTATATAAAAATGAAATATTTTAAAAAGTCCATAAATGCTGTAGTCTGGCTAAATTATAAAGAATATTGGCAATTTTCTTTTCTTTTCTTTTCTTTTTTTTATTAACTTGAGTATTTCTTATATACATTTCGAGTGTTATTCCCTTTCCCGGTTTCCGGGCAAATATCCCCTCCCCCCCTTCTTTATGGGTGTTCCCCTCCCCATCCTCCCTTTGCCGCCCTCCCCCCAACAGTCTAGTTCACTGGGGGTTCAGTCTTAGCAGGACCCAGGGCTTCCCCTTCCACTGGTGCTCTTACTAGGATATTCATTGCTACCTATGAGGTTGGAGCCCAGGGTCAGTCCATGTATAGTCTTTAGGTAGTGGCTTAGTCCCTGGAAGCTCTGGTTGCTTGGCATTGTTGTACATATGGGGTCTCGAGCCCCTTCAAGCTCTTCCAGTTCTTTCTCTGATTCCTTCAACGGGGGTCCTATTCTCAGTTCAGTGGTTTGCTGCTGGCATTTGCCTCTGTATTTGCTGTGTTCTGGCTGTGTCTCTCAGGAGCGATCTACATCTGGCTCCTGTTGCTCTGCACTTCTTTGCTTCATCCATCTTGTCTAATTGGGTGGCTGTATATGTATGGGCCACATGTGGGGCAGGCTCTGAATGGGTGTTCCTTCAGTCTCTGTTTTAATCTTTGCCTCTCCCTTCCCTGCCAAGGGTATTCTTTTTCCTCATTTAAAGAAGGAGTGAAGCATTCACATTTTGATCATCCGTCTTGAGTTTCATGTGTTCTAGGCATCTAGGGTAATTCAAGCATTTGGGCTAATAGCCACTTATCAATGAGTGCATACCATGTGTGTTTTTCTGTGATTGGGTTACCTCACTCAGGATGATATTTTCCAGTTCCGACCATTTGCCTACGAATTTCATAAAGTCATTGTTTTTGATAGCTGAGTAATATTCCATTGTGTAGATGTACCACATTTTCTGTATCCATTCCTCTGTTGAAGAGCATCTGGGTTCTTTCCAGCTTCTGGCTATTATAAATAAGGCTGCGATGAACATAGTGGAGCACGTGTCTTTTTTATATGTTGGGGCATCTTTTGGGTATATGCCCAAGAGAGGTATAGCTGGATCCTCAGGCAGTTCAATGTCCAATTTTCTGAGGAACCTCCAGACTGATTTCCAGAATGGTTGTACCAGTCTTCAATCCCACCAACAATGGAGGAGTGTTCCTCATTCTCCGCATCCTCGCCAGCATCTGCTGTCACCTGAGTTTTTGATCTTATATTGGCAATTTTCTAACCGTTGGTTTGTCACTATTTTTCTTGATCTTGATCTATCTTTCTTATACTTTAGAGAGGACACAGAGCTTCCTCCTACAGGCTAAGCAAGCTCCAGTCCCAGCATGCTTTGTCTTTAATAAATGCTATTCTTGTAAATCATTATAAAATATAATTCTGGTAGATGGGACAGAAATATATCATTCTTAGTTATTAAACTTAGGTACATATATTTTAGATATTTGGTTTTGTTTTTTCCTTAGACTCAAGTGTTACTTCTTTTTTTTGGTTCTTTTTTTCGGAGCTGGGGACCGAACCCAGGGCCTTGCGCTTCCTAGGCAAGCGCTCTACCACTGAGCTAAATCCCCAACCCCGTCAAGTGTTACTTCTTAATAACAGTATTTATCTTAGTAACTTGGGAAATTACCAAAAAGCACTAGCCAACTTTATTATTCATACTTTAATATTAAGGCATTATCTACTAGCACATAACAAATTATATAACAAATTATCCCAACACTGAGCTTACAGCAACAATATCTCAGGGTTTCTGTGGTCAAGAGTGTATCTTACCAAGGCCTAGTTGGGCACCTCTGACTTGGAAGTGTGTCTAAAGGCTGCCATCAAGGTCTTGGTCAGGATTGTGACCCTCTCAAGGCTTCACTCACATAGCTTCTGGTAGCTTTCATTGGTTACAAATATTAATTCTTTGCCACATTGATCTCTCACAACACAGAAAATTTGCTCTCTCTAAGGTTATGTGGGGTTGGAAAGGCAGAGCAAAAGGATGGCAGGAAGACAGAGAGACAGAGGACTGTCATAGCCTTTCCATATTATAATCTCAGAAATGATGCCCGTCGCTTCAGCATCATCTGTTTTTGAGAAGGAAATCATTACACTCCACAGTCAAATAGAGGAGAATGTTCACGGTATGAACACAAGCAGTCAAGGACCACTGAGGGGTGTTTCAGAGGCAGTGTGCCTAATATAAGGTAGGTCTCCTTTCCTAGTAACACTTTCAAACGATAACACACCATTTTCCGGTTGTGCTAAGTGATTTTCAAGTGACAGTTTCGTGTTCCATCAGCTCAATGAACTCTTAGACCAAAGCCCTATACCTGAAGAGATGAGTCATAAGCTTTCAGATAAATGGGATGGGAGACTGCACTGTTTTTTTTTTCACAATCTGTCTTCCCCTTTACACCCTATCAGTGGTTTGTGGTGGAATGTTTTTGCTGATTATTGTGTTAGCTTTTGGCCATTATGGCAAATAGATGAGGAAATCGATTTGTAGAGAAAAACAAAACAAAACAATAAAACAAATCAAACAAAACAACCAAACAAAAAGCCCAAAAGAGGTACTTTGGCTCATGGTTATGAAGGTTTCAGCCCTACTGTTTAGGGTTTGTGGTAAAGCTGTAGGACAGGGTAGAAGTGTACAGCATTCTACCAAAGCCAAAGCATTTACCTTATGGCTGGAAAGCAAACAAGAAGGCAAAGGGCCAGGGATCTCAGCCCTTCAGAAATAGGCTCTCAATGACCTGAAGATAAGCTCTCCCTCCCATTCCTTTAAGTTGGCACCAACTCCCAGTAGCAGCAAGCTGGAGAGCAAGCCTTCAGCACATGGGCCTTTGAGAAACATATCCACCTTAGAGTACTGCCTAACTAACTTCAGGCAGGAGACTGTCAGGATCCATGAGGCTTGAGGGGCAGTTCTGAGCAGAATGTCTAGGAATCAAGTTTACCCTCTGTACTCTGTACTCTGCCCTAGAGAATTTGTAAGGCACAGAAGGAAAGACAGAGCAGAGACCTCCAGCCTTAGCTGGGTCTCACCTCCAGGAGCCACAACAAAATTGGTATCTGCTGTTGTCCTCCCTTGAGGTTCAGGGGATGTGCTTAATCAGCACAGCAAAATGCGGCCACTGGAGAGACAGGGATATTGTAAGTGTCTCAGTGTCTGCTCCTCTCAGTGTTTTGTCTCCAGATTCCCCTGAGTCTGGTTGAGTCCGGTCCCTGTAGGTTTGTGCTTCATCACAGGATGTGTTTCAAAAGCATTCAGTCCCCCAAGGCCTCCTGTGTCATTTGGCAAAAATCCCCAGGGCCTGCAGAAAACAGACTTTTATTTTATTTTTTTAAAAGATGAATCTGCAATTTAAAGTTGTTGTGTTTAAGACTTGGCAGATATTCTGTTCTTTGAGATTTTTCAGATAGTTGTAGTTCACCTCTTAAAAACTTTTCAATTGGGTTTACTTCAGTTTAGTGACAATCTAGACAGTTGCCTCAAAATCTAAACAGTAAAAATAAGAAGAAGAAGATTTGAAACTGGAGACGTGTGTTCCGGCTGAACTCAGTGGGGTGGCTATTTAGATAGTAGTCAGATGGTGCCTCACCCCTCCACACAGGAATCAAATGAAAGGCATCATCTCTCAAACAGCTCGTCACCCCATCTCCAGGCACACTTTTATCAATTGAGTGATTATGTTTCTTTGCTGAAAAAAGCTGAACAGTTTAGAGATGCTCATTGCGATGGTTATTTCAAAAGTCGTGGTTTCCTTCCTTCGTGTTCCAGGCCCTGCGTGTATGCACAAAGGAAGGCATGATCTCCAGACCTATTCAATGCCGCCAGATAGAAGTCTCTTGAGTTTGAGTGATTCAGAAATATTCTGCATGTGTATGTGTGATCTGCATCTGCTTTATATGAGGGCTTGTTAGAGCTTCCAAAATGTCTTTATTGATTTCTTGGTTTTCTGTTCTGTCCTATGTCATAATTCTCTAATTCAGCTCTCCCTGTGTCTCATTGCTAATTAGACACACACACACACACACACACACACACACACACACACACACACACGTAGTTTTTAGTAACACTAAAGATGATAAATTCAGAGTTGTATAGAAAAAAACCATACAAACCTGTCATAAAGTAAAAGCCATGATTCAATTGCTAGAGAATCAATGTATTAAAGACCAGTTCCTATATAATTTTCTAAAGTATGGTATGATGCTTTATGAAGGTTTCCCTTTCCAACAATTTCAATTTTTTTCTCAGTACAATCTTTTGACAGGCTAATTTGGACAAATGCTATTGTTTTAATCTTCCATTCCCTGGGTCCTCCTCTGTCTCATCCCTCCCCACTGTTCTCATCCTGGTTACACAGATCCTAACTGGGTTTTCCACTTCCCAGCTTGTTTCCCTTGGGTTCATTCAATATTTTCTTCATCCCAAGAACAAGAGCAACTTTGTTCATTGAAAAAAGCTATGGGAGTTCTTTACGAGAACATTCAGGCAACCCCACTTAAAAGCAATGCTTTGTCAAAGTTATAGGAAATCTCCTTTCTGGAACCTTCTGGTGCATTCACAGATCCAAAGAGAGAGTGCGCAATGAGACTGAGGTCCACCAACCATGGTTGTCAGACAGAGCTCCAATTTTTCAGTGTAGATCTTTGCAGTCCCTATGCTGGCTCTATTTCTTACTGTGAGGAAAGCAAACTGAAAATCTTGGGTTCATTTGACTCCCCTGAATCTTCACAACCAAGATTTTTGTCTTTCTTTGTTTTATAAAAACAATGTCTGGGACCTTCTAGGTTGGGGGAATCAAACTCAGCAGATTCTCTGCTACCGTGACGTCAGTTCTTGGAGTCTCCATGCCACAACTAAGTAGGACGGTGAAAATCTGCAGAAACCCTTCCCAGATTTTCTCATTATGTCTGCTCCAACTACCTTTCTCCTCTCAGCACTCCTTTTAGGAGCTCAGTCCTGTGCGCCAGGCAAATTCAGTCACCCTAGCTACACATTTTCCCTCCCTTGGATTTCAGCTGAAATTGGCCCGTTTGCCCAACACACTCTCACCCTTACCCTCTTATCAGTCCCCACCACCTGACCGAGCTAATTCAACTCGCTTGAAGTGTGATCTCCTCTGGTTTTCCTCTTTCCTCTCCCAGGCATAAATGAGTCATTATTCCTGTACATGCTTCGTTGGTGCCACCCCTGTCCGCTCTCTCAGTCTAGGATGCTCTTCTGTCCTTCCCACTTCCATTTATATTTTATTCCGGTTTTAACTCAAGCCATTTCCTTAGGGAGGCCTTTTTCTAACTCCCAAGCCTTGGTCTGATTCCATTGTGTATTTTCCAACAACATCCGACTACCATGAGAACAGTCATCACAATTCCTCGGGCTGGGTCTGCTCTCCAGTGTTCTTTGCCATTCATGAGTGTGAGCACAGGTCTTCTCTACGTATTTCTTACTATTTAGGCACTGTTTTGCAGCCTGGCGCATAGCAGATGCAAAAGAATTATCTTTCTTCCAAGTGGCGTTGAAAGAATTCAGTTTTAATGAGACACGGGTTATTATATCCTACCTTGTGCCAAGCAGGGTTGTAGGTGCTCAGGATATATCAGTGCACAAAGAACGTGGGGATCCCAGGGCTGGTGGGGAAGCTCAGTTGGTAGAGTACATCCCTATCATGCAGGAAGCACTGGATTCCATCCTTACTTAGCATTGCATAGAACTGGGTGTGGAAGTGTACACTGTAATCCCATTAGGAGGTGAAGACAAAAAGAACAGAAATTTAAGGTTGTTGTCAGCAACATAGTAAATCCAAAGGCAGCTTGAGCTGCACAAAATGCTGTCTCAGAACAAAAACGAGGCTGATCCATGTGCCCTTTCCTTTGAGGCTCTGTTAGATTCTAGCCGATGATAAACATCAGTAAACTGACAGGATGCCAGGAAATGAGAGCTCCGTGGAAAATGGAAAAGCGAAGAACAGGAAGAACAGCGGAGGCCCACAATCCACAGCATTTAATTAGTGGTTCAAGGCCAGTCTCACAGCAGTGGCGGCATTTGGATAGAGCTGGAGGTGTGAGCCAGGTAGACACCCGGGGAAGGGCATGCTGTGTAGAGAAAGGGCCAGCGTTGGAGGGAACAACAGGAGATGATGTGGGCAGAGCTAGGCCAGAGTTCTCAGACCTGGAAGGGGTTGGCTTTTAGGGTGAGTTACAAGTGTGAGTGAATCTCAGGGCTCCAAATGGAAGAATGATGGTATCCTACAGACTTGCTCTGGCAGCACAACTGGAGGACAGTGGAGGGGACAAGGCTGTAAACTGAGGGACCAGCTGAAGCATAGGAGGATCTGATAGGAACAAGTTGCTTGGATCAAAGTGCTAGCATGGAAGATTGGGAGAAAGGCTCAACTGCTACATTTCAAAGACGTAGAGCCAACGGGATTTTCTGATACACTCTTTCTAGCCCAAAGTAGGCAGAAGGATAGTTTCCAAAATAGAAGAAGAAGGAGGAGGAGGAGGAGGAGAAGGAAGAGGAGGAGGAGGAGGAGGAGGAGGAGAAGGAGGAGGAGGAGGAGGAGAAGGAGAAGAAGAAGAAAAAGAAGAAGAGGAAGAAGAAGAAGAGGAAGAAGAAGAAGAAGAAGAAGAAGAAGAAGAAGAAGAAGAAGAAGAAGAAGAAGAAGAAGAAGAAGAAGAATTACATTAAGTAGGTTTTTAGAGAGATCAGAAATTCAGTTTTGAACTCTGTGACTCTAAGATGTTTGTTAGACATTCAGGAGGAGCTGTTAGGTATCCAGTTCTAATTACATGCGTTTGTGTGTATGTCTGTCTGTGAACCATTGCATACAGGTGGAGGTCAGAGGGCAACTTGTAGGAGTCAGTTCTCTCTCTTCATCATGTGAGTCCCAGGGATCTAACTCAGGATGTCAGGCATGACAGCAAGTGCTTTTCCATGCTGAGCATGGATGGGCCTTCACTCAGGTTCATAGGAGAAGCAGAAGTAAGAGCTTGTGTCCACTGGTTTAGGAGAAAGGGGGAGACACACAAGATTAATGAATGTGTAAGACCTATCACCTCCATCTACTCCTTCCATCTGCTGTCATCGTTATATCTATATCTTTCCTGTTTCTTCTTCTGCATTAGACAGGTCTTGAAGCCAGGAAGAGGTAGTGTCTTTGAGACTGCATAGCTGCCTCGGAATCTGGCACAGGTATACAGCAGATACTCAATAAATGTTGGTTGTCTGACAACAGATATTAAATGTTCATGGTCTTGGGTAAAGCTATTCTTACTTATCTTACTAACTATCCTATTCTATTCTTACTTATCTATTTGATAGCCTCAATTCTTTTTCAGTAATGACCACACCTTACTTACCTGCCCCTACCACTGTGGCCTCCTAACTGTCCAGCCCTTCCTTTATTCTCTTCTAATCTCACCTGCTTGTCAGTGTCCCCACATTAAGTCTTTCCCCCAGGAAGGTGAAGGAGTTAAGTACAGGATAGCTAGGATTATTAGAGGACCCCATATCAGGAGCCTATCATTGAATTGCAATCTGCCTGAGTGAAGGCCACTAAAGACAGACATTCTAATACTCAGTAGAAGCCAGGTTTCCTGGTCCAGCTGAAAGAACTTGAAATAGGAAAAGTCACCGTTTTCTTCATTTAATCGGAACTATAAATGTCTAACAAGAATATTAATCTGCTGTTTCTAACAGGGTAAGAAGACAGGCCAAAAGTGTTGTCGAGCTGCTCTTAATCGCTTTCTCCCGGTATTAGATTGGAAAGCTGTAAAGGAGTATTACATTTCCTTTTCAAATGAGGCATGGATCTGTTTAGTGATTTGATGTGCTTCCCTCCAATTTGTTGCAATCACGTGCTGGTTTCACACAGGCATATATTCTTAGTTAGAGCTGGAATATATACATACACACACATATATATATATACATACATGCACATATACACGCATATATGCATATATACATACATATATACATCTATATATATTTATATATAAAATTTGAAATGTTCCATTTTACCCATTTATTTAAAGAATACCTACAAAGTTAGCTAATGCCGTGGGAAGAAGAAGGGAAGAGGGGAAGGAGGAGGGAGAAGGAAGAGGAGGGAGAGGAGGAAAGGAGGAGGAATAAGAAGAAAGGCCATGGTAACAAATGGACATTTAAAATGAAGGCCAGACAGTAACACTTCAAACACTAGCCACTTCTCTCGCCCTTTCTGTTGACAGGTTCAGATTTCATTTCCTCTTTCTTCTCTAGCCTCTCTTTTGCAACTGGGAAATTTAGCTATGATCCTCAAATATTTATACTAATAGGCTGTCAGTAGTCTAATCCTTAAATAGCTAGGAGCGGGACGTCTCTGCAAATGAAATGTTAAGGCGCAAGGAAGGAAAAGTGACTCAGTTCAAGTTATCTGACAATTAATGTGCGGAAGGCTCAACTGAGAGCTACCCAGGTGTGAAGTTGGAAAGCATTCTGATAAATACCTTCCACAGAGGGAAGGCGAGAGCTGTGTCATTCAATAAAGCAAATGATTTCCTCAGGGAGAAAGCACACGTGTGTGTGTGTGTGTGTGTGTGTGTGTGTGTGTGTGTGTGTGTGTCCGCGCTAAGAACAGTTTGGTGCTTTGAGTACCTTAGTTTTCCAGACAATTAGGAGAAAGGGATTCATAAGATTATCAGCCCCCCACCCCCACCCCCCAGTCCCTTGTTTACAAAGACTGCTGAGAAGCCAGAGACAAGTATCTGGGATGCTGGAGGTCGCTGGAAGGTGAGCAGAGTTAAGTGTGATTTGTAAACAATAGGTAATACTCATTACTATTTGACTCAAAGGATAGCAGCAGAATGGATGAAATGAATCAGAGGCACTGGCTTTATTCAGGACATAAAAGGAAAATCAGTTCAGCAAAGCCCTCACAATCATGCTTCAGTTCACCCCAAAACTCTCTGTGGTCCCTTCTAGGCTGTCTCAGCTGTGGCAATTCAAGGTAGCTCTTGCATTCAGAGGCAATCTGCAGTAAGATTTAGAGTTAAAGGGTAAAGTACCCTTTTCCATTTCCGTTTGCTTCTCTCTCTCCCCGACAATCAAGCGTTCAGACAAGCAAAAATAAAACCCAAACAGATTCCAGATAGGGACATTTTATGAGCTCCCTTTCTGTCATTATTCCCTCGAGGCTGAGCAATCTGTTTTTGACAACGGAGTATTTATCTTCCTTGCAATGCCTGGATTCATGGTCTTCTGCCATCCACTCTAGAAATAATTTCGTTGGATAAAGGGTATAAAGAGAGTCTATTTTGAAAGTCAATTTGTAATTTTGTTTGCATTTTAAACTTTTTTCCCCTGTATCCCCTTAAAATCTATCTCAGATGGATGAAAAGATTGACTGATAAAATATCAAAGCTTGAAAACCAGAATGAGACATAATTTAATAGCTCAAAGGCAGCTCAAAGATACTTTTTAAAAACAATAAGCTTAGAAAACAATAGGCAAAATAATAGTGCATTGACAGGTTCTGACGCACATAAATAGTAACAAAGACTCGGTTTTATTTGTTTGTTTTTGTGCTTTTCTTCCATAGATCTCGGAGGAGACCTTTCACTGGGCTTCATCATATCTTTATTGCAGCTGCTCGTCTTGCAGTAAAGACTCTTTCCAGCGTGCTTTATGAAGAGTCCTCAGTGCCAATCAAAACAAATGGACAAAAAGTGTAAATCAAACCAAATTACACAAGACTGAATAAATGAGGGGGAAAACCCTAATCCTGAAATAGCTCATGAGCAGGTGCCTCAGGCAGACAACTCTCACAAGAAGGGAAGGCAATCCACTCAGTAAGCGTGAGAAAACGCTTCGGTCTCGTTAGCGAACCAATGCATGCAAATCAGCCAGCGAACTGCACTTCTCTCTATTAAATAACCGCACACCTTGCGGGTAAGCATACTAAGTAACGGGCACAGTTGTACACGCTGATGATTGTAGAAACCACTGCTCTGTACTGACCCTGCAAATCACAGCAGAAATGCAGGACAATAAAGTATCTGATGCCCACCATGAAGAAAAAATCTCTGGGATACAGCGCATCCTACTGTAGAGTTCGATGGGTTTGGTTCCCACGGTGGTGATGGCAGGAGAGGCCCAAAAGAAAAGCTCCCTTAGTTCCCACAAGGATTGTTTGCCTTTCATCTTCAACTTGGTACCCTAAGGACAGAATGAGGGAAGTCCTGCTGGGAAAAAGAGGTCATTGTCAACCTCATGACATTACTCTCTCGAACCGTTAGGGATTGTGGTCACTTGAATTAGAATGGCCCCACCAAAAGTTCAAATATTTCAAGGCTCAGTCCCTAGCTCAGTGGAACTGTTTGGGAAGGATTAGGATGTATGGTGTTGTGTGCCACTGTAAATTAGGCATTGTGTTGGCCTACTTCGCTCTCAGTTAGCTGTCTCCTGCTTGTGGACCAAGATATAAACTCTCAGCTACTGATCAGCTACTGATCTAGCACCATGCCTCCCTGAATGCTGCCATGTTCCCTGCCATGACAGTCAAGCCCCCCTACCCTCCAAAACCCTAGGCCAATTAAAGGCTTTCTTTTCAAAAGTTGCCTTGGTCACAGTAATTGAAAAGCAATTAAACAAGTCATAGAGGGTCCCTGGTGCCACACCCCTGCAGCCTAAATGCAAAGGTAAATCAAGCCTTGGTGTGGCTGAAAGGGACCAGCCGATGTCTGCTGTGCTCATGCTCTCTAGTATCCTTTCTCCAGGCCTTGAACACAGCCGGAAAGACAGATCTGGGCATTCATGACCGTATCATCACAGGTAATGCCAGAGCCTTGATTGCATGTGAGTGCAGAGGGCAAGATGATAAATAGTTGAGAACCTCAATGATAAAGCAAAGACATCAAATGGACTAAAGTTAGCTATCTGCTAGCAGAATAAAAATGGACTTTCAAGTTGTAAGAATGGGATAGACACAGAGAAGGAATTCGAGGCAGACACAGTGACTAAGAACATGAAAGCTACAAAAAGGGACAGAGTTTTAGAAACAGAAAAGGGGTCCTTAAGAAATATAGAGGGGCAGGGACAATATCCAGGAAATAGCAAGGCCCAAGAAGAGGGGGAAAAAACTGAAAGGGATATGCAAATCAAGAAAGGACAAAAGACTAGACAGAAAAGGCAATCAGTGTGGAGAATTCTCAAGGAGGAAAAAGCAGATCTGCTGCATGGCTCGGCTAAGCACTCCTTGGCATACGCCCTAAGGACTTGACATCCCAATCAACAGACATTTGCTCAGCCATGTCCACCGATGCTCTAGGTACAACAGAAAGGAGACATACGTCTTTCAACTGATGACTTGACAATGAAGATTTGCTATCTCTACACAGTGGAATTCCATCCATCTGTAGAGAAAATTTAAAATCACAAATTGAAGGTAAATTGATGGAATTGGAAAACACGACAATAATAAAGAAGAAGCCATGAATTTGAGGGAGGAGATGGAGGAGTCGGAGGGAGGAGAAAGGGTAGAAATGATTTTCTCAATTAAAAAAAATAACCAGACTTAACCAAAACAAAGGGTATTGAAAGTGGGCTAAAGAAACAGGTTAGTGGTAGACCACCTACCGAGCATTCATGGGAGCCTTGGTTACACACCCAAAAGACAGAGAGGAGGACGAGGAGGACGAGGAAAAAGTAGGGTAGGTGGTTAGTTGGGTGGTGGAAGACAGCCTGTAGGAGGGAAGACAAATCACAAAAAAGTAAAAATCATAACCATGCCAATTTCTCATCAGCAGCTTGCAATGAGAATGGTAAGAAAGTAACTTCGTTATAAAGAAAAATCCAAAAAACATAGAATTTTGTATCTAGCCACATTTTAAATCAACCCTGTAAGCATAAAAATAAAAAAATTTTTCACATGTGCCCACCTCAGAAGCTATGCTACACAGAGACTCTTAATAAAAATACCTCCAGGAAAACATGTAAAAATGTCTGGCATGTAGGGAGGAGACACAGGAGGATGAATGACTGAAAAGTCACGAAGACAACTTGAAATATCTATTTGTGATAAGCCAAACTGAAACTCTAGGAATAATCATAATAAGCAAGGGATGAGACAGAGGTATCAAATCCGAAGAAGGCATTTTCTCATTGGGATTAAATTATAGATACTGATAAGTTTAAAAAAAAATCAAGGGGAGTAAGGAAACTCAACTGTTAATAATAAGTTAAGGACTACCACCAAAAATAGATATAATGTATCACTATTAGAGGGAGGAATAAAGATCACTCAAGTTCCCAAATGAGAATCAACAAAGAAACAAAAATATCGTTAATGGTAGTATCAAAAGACAAAATTACAACTAATTTACTTATGAGTGTAATGGCCTTTTAGTCATGATTCGTGAATGGAGCATCCTTCATTCCACAGAATGGAGTGAGAGCCCCCACTGGGCTACAGCAGCGACAGCACAGTTGGTTTGGTGTGGTAGAAATAGGGAGACAGAACAACACGAAAATAGCCTGAATGGTTAACAGTAGGTCGGACTTCTTTCTTTCTTTCTTTCTCTCTTTCTTTCTTTCTTTCTTTCTTTCTTTCTTTCTTTCTTTCTTTCTTTCTTTCTACGTAAGGTTATAGCAGAGAAATCACTGACGCAGATAGACTGGACTCTTCTGTTTTCAGGGGGAAAAAAACACATCTATTTTTGGGATCTATCTTTCTCCTAAAGCTTTCTTTTTGGTTAGATGACATCTGGCATGAGAGGCTCCATATTTATTTTCTGTGTTACCTATGTCACTTTTTGTTAACTGAACGTACAAAATAAGATGACGGGCAAGAGTCCTAATGTATCAGGTTAAACACTGAAAATGGTGCTAATTTTTTTTTCCTGCATGAAGATCCTCAGTAAATGGAAAGAGCAAAAGTTTGCATTTCTGGTATTATTTTCTCACAACATTGGGCACATTGGGTAGAAAACCCGGCACATTCCAAATAATTGTTATATAGACTGTATTAAAACAAAAAGAAGCTCCTTTGTCTTTATCTATATGCTTACAATAAATACACATTAAACAGTGGGCAAATAACTTTCAGTGTTATTTTTTAATATGCTCTAAGAATTTTTGTAGCATTTGAAACTAAATGTTTGTACTAAAAGAACAAAAAAGAATAAAAAGAAATGTAGAACTAAGTAAATGCATCAACATTGGAAGGGCACAATCAGGAAAAAAGTTGTAGCTTCCAAAACTGTTATTTGAAAACAAGAAAGGCCAGAAGCAAATGAGAAATTCCCGTTCACACTTGTGGTCCCACCTACTCAGCATGGGGAAAGGAGTAGCTACTCAAGGGAAGTCTGGGATGGGGGGATTAGAGGAAGGAGTGAAAGAGCTGAAGGGGCTTGTAAACCCATAAGAATGACAATGCCAACCAACCAGAGCTTCCAGGGACTAAACCACTACCAAAAGACTATACATGAACTGACCCAGGGCTCCAACTTCACGTGTAGCAGAGAATAGCCTTGTTGGGGCACCAGTGGAAGGGGAAGCCCTTGGTCCTGCCAAGGTTGGACCCCCAATGCAGAGGAATATGGGGGGACAATAAGGGGGATGTGTGGGGGGAATACCTGTATGGGGGAGGGGAGCAGAGGCGGAGGGGAGGGGATGGGGGCTTATGGATAGGAAACTGGGAAGGGAAATAACACTTGGAATGTAAGCAAAGAAATATATCTAATAAAAATTTTTTAAAAAGGGAAAAAATTTATAAACCTGTAAGAGAAAGCCAAGTTACAATTAAATGTATAAAAGATAGAAAAAGGGCGAGAAATTACCCAATAAAAATATTAAACAAACAAACAAAAAGATAAGTCTGGGAATATGCAAGACTGATTTCAGAAACACAATAGCTCAAAATATAACTTTAAAAATAGGTTCATGGTTTAGCTCAATGTTGCAGCATTGATTCACCTGACGCTCATAACGTTCATGAACCTCTTGGCTTGATAAGGGGGATTAAAAAATATAAAAGAAAAATAGATATTTAACTTTATTAAAATTATGGAAAATGTTTTCTTTTTTGACGATCTCTTTCCTTTTCTTTATTCGATATGTTTTATTTACATTTCAAATGTTATTCCCTTTCTGGCTTTCCCGTCCATATGACCCCAACCCATCCCCATCCCCCTTCTTCTATAAGGGTGTTTCCCCTCCCCAACCACTCCCTTCCTGCCTCCTCACCCTAACATTCCCCTAAACTGGGGTTCCAGCCTTGGCAGGATCAAAGGCATCTCCTCCCATTGGTGCCCAACAAGGCTATCCTCTGCTACATGTACAGCTGGAGTCATGGGTCAGTTCATGTATACTCTTTGGGTAGAAGTTTAGTACCTGGGAACTCTGGTTGGTTGGTATTGTTGTTCTTATGGGGTTTCAAACCCCTTCAGCTCCTTCAATCCTTTCTCTAACTCCTCCAATGAGGACCCCGTTCTCAGTTCAATGGTTGGCTGTGAGCATTCACCTCTGTATTTGTCATGCTCTGGCAGAACCTCTCAGGAGAAAGATATATCAGGCTCCTGTCAGCATGCACTTCTTGACTTCATCAATATTGTCTAGGTTTGGTGGCTGTACATATATGGACTGGACCGCCAGGTGGGGCAGGCTCTGAATGGCCATTCCTTCAGTCTCTGCTCCAAACTTTGTCTCCATATGTCTTCCAGTGAATATTTTTGTTCCTCCTTTTAAGAAAAACAGAAGCATCTGTACTTTGGTTGTCTTTCTGCTTGAGCTTTATATGGTCTGTGGATTATATCTTGGGTAATCCAAGCTTTTTGGCTAATATCTACTTATCAGTGAGTGCATACCATGTGTGTTCTTTTGTGACTGGGTTACCTCACTCAGGATGGTATTTTCTAGTTCCATCCATTTGCCTATGAATTTTATGAAGTCATTGTTTTTGATAACTGAGTAGTACTCCGTTGGGTAGATATACCACATTTTCTGTATCCATTCCTCTGTTGAAGGACATCTGGGTTGTTTCCAGCTTCTGGATATTATAAATAAGGCTGCTATGAAAATAGTGGAGGATATGTGCCTATTATATGTTGGAACATCTTTTGGGCATATGCCCAGGAGAGGTATAGCTGGCACTTCAGGTAGTACAATGTCCAATTTTCTGAGGAACCTCCAGACTGCTTTCCAAAGTGGTTGTACCAGTTTACAATCCCACCAACATTAAAGGAGTGTTCCTCTTTCTCCACATCCTTGCCAGCATCTGTTGTCATCTGAGTTTTTGATCTTAGCCATTCTGACTGGTGTTAAGTAGAATCTCAGGGTTGTTTTGATTTGCATTTTCCTGATGACTAAGGGTGTTGAACATTTCTTTAGGTACTTCTCAGCCATTTGATATTCCTCAGCTGAGAATTCTTTGTTTAGCACTGTACCCCATTTTTTATTTGGGTTATTTGGCTCTCTGGAGTTGATTTTTTTTTTAGTTCTTTGTATATTTTGGATATTAGCCCTCAATCGGATGTAGGACTGGTCAAGATCTTTTCCCAATCTGTTGGTTGCTGTTTTGTCTTAATGACAGTGTCCTTTACCTTACAGAAGTTTTGCAGTTTTATGAGGTCCCATTTGTCCATTCTTGATCTTAGAACATAAGCTAATGGTGTTTTGTTCAGTAAATTTTTCCCAGTGTGCCCATGTGTTCAAGGTTCTTCCCCAATTTTCTTCTATTAGTTTGAATGTTTCTGGTTTGATGTGGAGGTCCTTGATCCACTTGGACTTAAGCTTTGTAAAGGGCAATAGGAGTGGACCGATTTGCATTCTTCTAAATGCTGACCTCCAGTTCAACCAGCACCATTTGTTGAAAAGGCTATCTTTTTTCCATTGGATAGTTTTATCTCCTTTGTCAAAGATCAAATGACCTTAGGTGTGTGGGTTCATTTCTGGGTCTTCAATTCTATTCCATTGATCTACCTGTCTATCTCTGTACCAATACCATACAGCTTTTTTTTTTATCACTATTGCTCTGTAATACTGCTTGAGGTCCGGGGTGCTGATTCCCCCAGAAGTTCTTTTATTGTTGAAGAGAGTTTTTGCTATCCTGTTTCTTTGTTTTTTGAGGAGTTTTTGTTGTTGTTGTTGTTGTTGTTGTTGTTGTTGTTGTTATTCCAAATGAATTTGCAAATTGCTGTTTCTAACTCTATGAAGAATAGACTTGGAATTTTGATGGGGATTGCATTGAATCTGTAGATTGCTTTTGGTAAAATGGCCATTTTTACTATATTAAGTCTGCCAATCCATGAGCATGGGAGGTCTTTCCATCTTCTGAGATCTTCTTCAATTTCTTTCTTCAGAGACTTGAAGTTCTTATCATACAGATCTTTCACTTGCTTGGTTAGAGTCACACAGAAGTATTTTATGTTATGTGTGACTACTATGAAGGGTAGCATTTCCATAATTTCTCTCTCAGCCTGCTTTTCCTGTCAGTAGAGAAAGGCTACTGATTTGTTTGAGTTAACTTTATGCCCAGCCACTTTGCTGAAGTTGCTTATCAGGCTTAGTAGTTCTCTGGTGGAACTTATGTATACTATCATGCCATCTGCAAATAGTGATATTTTGACTTCTTCCTTTCCAACTTGTATCCCTTTGACCCCCCCTTTTTTTTGTCTGATTGTTCTAGCTAGGACTTTGAGTACTATATTAAATAAGTAGGGAGAAAGTGGGCAGCCTTGTCTAGTCCCTGATTTTAGTGGGATTACTTCAAGTTTCTCTCTATTTAGTTTGATGTTAGCTACTGGTTTGCTGAATATTGCTTTTACTATGTTAGGTATGGGCCTTGAATTCCTGATCTTTCCAGAATTTTTATCATGAAGGGGTGTCAACAACGGGGGGCTGAGGGTTCCTGGAAGAGAATGGGAGACAAGAGACATGAAGAAGGACACCAAGACAAGAGTCTGATCAAGGCGACAATTTTATTTTTCCCCAAGGCTGAATTTATACTATAACATGGGTAACAGGGAGGGGGGAAGTAAGAAACATTTATGGAGGCCAAGGACACAATATTCATGTGGTCATGGAATCAGCTGATGTTGACAGAATGCCAGAAAGGTCACAGGTTTATCATATTTATTAGTCAGCAGGATGTTGGTTTTTCAGAAAGGTTACAGGTCGTCACATTGGGCATCTTGACGTCAGATGTATTTCTCAGCCAGGTCAGAGCTTTATCATATCATTATTCATCTTGACCACCAGATTTGTATTAGTCTTCTGCAGTTGGCTGGGGATTTTCCATGAACCCAGTCACACTTAATTCTAACCATAATAATAACATCAATAATAGAGGGCTTCAAGGGCATCGCTCCCAACAAAGGGGTGTTGAATTTAATCAAATGCTTTCTCAACATCTAATGATAATGATCATGTGGGTTTTTTTTCCTTTGAGTTTGTTAACATAGTGATGGATTTCTTATATTGAACCATCTCTGCATCCCTGAGATGAAGCCTACTTGATTGTGTTGGATGATCATTTTGATGTGTTCTTGGATTCTGTTTGTTAGAATTTTATTTTTTGCTTCAGTATTCTTAAGGGAAATGGGTCTGAAATACTCTTTCTTTGTTGGGTCTTTGTGTGATTTAGGTGTAAGCATAATTGTGGTTCCATAGAAGGAATTGGATAGTGCTCCATCCGTTTCTATTTTGTGGAATAGTTTGGACAGTATTGATATGAGGTCTTCTATGAAGGTCTGGCAGAATTCTGCACTAATCCCATCTGGTCCTGGGCCTCTTTTGGTTGGGAGATTTTAATAATTTCTTCTATTTCTTTAGGAGTTATGGTATTGTTTAGAAGGTTTATCTGATCCTAATTCAACTTTGGTGCCTGGTATCTATCTAGAAAATTGTCCATTTCATCCAAATTTTCCAGTTTTGTTGAATATAGGCTTTTGTAGTAGGAAATGATGATATTTTAAATTTCCCCAGATTGTGTTGTTATGTATCCCTTTTCATTTCTTATTTTCTTAATTTGGATACACTCTGTGCCTTCTGGTTAGTCTGGCTAAGGGTTTATGTATCTTGTTGATTTTCTCAAAAATCCAGCTCCTGGTTTTGTTGATTCATTGTATAGTACTTTTTGTTTCTACTTGATTGATTTTAGCCCTGAGTTTGATTATATCCTGCCTCCTCTTGGGTATATTTGCTTCTTTTTGTTCTAGAGCATTTAGGTATACTATGAAGCTGCTAGTATATGCTCTCTCCAGTTTCTTTTTGGAGGCACTCAGAGCTACGAGTTTTCCCCTTAGCAGTGCTTTCGCTGTGTCCCATAAGTTTGGATATATTGTGCCTTCATTTTCATTAGATTCTAAAAAGTCTTTAATTTTTTCCTTGACCAAGTTATCATTGAATAGAGCATTGTTCAACTTCTATATATATATGGACTTTCTGTCATTTTTTGTTGTTATTGAGGAACAGCCTTAGTCCATGATGATCTGATAGGATGCATGGGATTATTTCAATCTTTTTGTATCTGTTGACAGCTGTTTTGTGAATGATTATATGATCGATTTTGGAGAAGGCATCATGAGGTGCTGAGAGGAAGGCATACTCTTTTGTTTTAGGATGAAATGTTCTATAAATGTCTGTTAAATCAATTTGGTTCATAACTTCTGTTAGTTTCTCTGTGCCTCTGTTTTGTTTCTTCTTCTGTGATCTGTCCATTGATGAGAGTGAGATGTTGAAATCTCCCACTACTATTGTGGCCAGTGCAATGTGTGTTTTGAACTTTAATAAGGTTTCTTTTATGAATGTAGGTGCCCTTGAATTTGGAACATAGATATTTAGGATTGACAGTTCATTTTGGTGGATTTTTTTCTTTGATGAATATGAAGTGTCCTTCCTTATCTTTTTGATAACTTTGATTGAAAGTTGATTTTATTTGATATTAGAATCACTACATCAGCTTGTTTCTTGGAACCATTTGCTTGGAAAATGTTTTCCAGCCCTTTACTCTGAGGTAGTGTCTGTTTTGTCATTGAAGTGTGTTTCCTGCATGCAGCAAAACGCTGGGTCCTCTTTATGTATCCAGTCTGTTAGTGTATGTCTTTTTATTGGAGAATTGAGTTCATTGATGTTAAGATATATTAAGGAATAGTGATTATTTTTCCCTGTTATTTTTGTTGTTAGAGGTAAAATTATGTTTGTGTTTCCCTCGTCTTTGGTTTCGTTGCAAGAAGATTACTTTCTTGCTTTTTCTAGGGTGTAGTTTCCCTCTTTGTGTTGGAGTTTCCGTCCATTATCCTACACTTGTGGAGAGATATTGTATTCATTTGGTTTTGTCACAGAATATCTTGGTTTCTCCATCTATGTTAATTCAGAGTTTTGGTGGATATATTAGCCTGACCTGGCATTTGTGTTCTCTTAGGGTCTGTATGATATCTGCCCAGGATCTTCTGGCTTTCATAGCCTCTGGTGCGAAGTCTGGTATAATTCTGATAGGTCTGCCTTTATATTTTTCTTGACTTTTTCCCTTACTGCTTTTAATATTCTTTCTTTGTTTTGTTCATTTAGTATTTTGACTATTATGTGATGGAAGGAATTTCTTTTCTGGTCCAATCTATTTGGAGTTCTGTATGTTTCTTGTATGTTTATGGGCATCTCTTTCTTTAGGTTAGGGAAATTTTCTTCTGTAATTTTGTTGAAGATATTTACTGGCGCTTTAAGTTGGGAATCTTCACTCTCTTCTATACCTATTATCCTTAGGTTTGATCTTCTCCTTGTATCCTGGATTTCCTGGATGTTTTGGGTTAGGAGCTTTTTGCATTTTACATTATCTTTGATGGTTTTGTCATTGTTTTCTCTGGTATCTTCTGCCCCTGAGATTCTCTCTTCTATCTCTTGTATTCTGTTGGTGATGCTTGCATCTATGACTCCTGATCTCTTTCCTAGCGGTGTCAATCTCCAGGTTGTCTCCCTTTGTGATTTCTTAATTGTTTCTATTTCCATTTTAAAATCCTGGATGGTTTTGTTCACTTCCTTCACCTGTTTGGTTGTGTTTTCCTGTAATTCTTTAAGGGATTTTTTTTTTTTTGTTTCCTCTTCAAGGGCTTCTATTTGTTTACCTGTGTTGTCCTATATTTCTTTAAGGGAGTTATTTATGTTCTTCTTAAAGTTATCTATCATCATCATGAAATGTGATTTTAAATTCAAATGTTGCTTTTCCGGTGTGTTTGGATAGCCAGTACTTGCTTTGGTGGGAGAACTGGGCTCTGATGATGCCCAGTAGTTTTGATTTCTGTTGCTTAGGTTCCTGTGCTTGCCTCTAGCCATCAGGTTGTCTGTGGTGTTGGCCTGTCTTGCTGTCTCTGACCATGGCTTGATCCTCCTCTAGTGCTGTGTGTCATCACTCCTGTAGACCTGTTTTCTTTCAGCCAGATCTGGGAACAGAGAGCTGTGGGACCGGGTCAACTCTGGGTGCAGGCAGAAACTGGAAGAGTCCTGTACCAGACTGCTTTTAGATTCCTATGTCCAGAGGGCACACAGGGCACTAGGCCAGTTCCTCTTGAGCCAGGAATGTGAGCAGCAGTAGTTATCTCCTCTAAGCTCTCAGGATTGTCCTCACTTCTGAAAGTCCAGCTCTCTCCTCCATGGGATTTGTGTACAAAGAGCTGTGTACTGGTTCAATTCTGGGCACAGTTAGAAACCTGAAGGTTCCTGCTGATGACTGCTTCTGTGTTCCTGTATTCAGAGGGCACTAGGCAGGTTCCTCTTGGGTCAGAAATATGAGCAGAAGTGGTGATCTCCCATGTGCTCTCAGGATTTTCCGCACTTCTAAGAATCCATCTCTCTCCCTGATGAGATTTGGGTACAGAGAGCTGTGGGACCAGTTCAGTTCTGGGTATAAGCAGAAACAGGGAAAAATGTTTTTAAGTGTAAAAAACTCTACCAAAATGGTAGCAATCTAATCTATGAGATGGAATAAAATGTTTATAACTCACATATCTTATAAGAATTTGTACAGTCATGGCTTGGACTCCAGCTCAGTGGCAGAACATTACTCAGCATGCAGGAAATCATAGGCTCAGTCCTCAGGAAAAAGGTAGTCTGAGTATCCAAATGTGTAAAGAGCTCTTAAAACCCAGTCGCAGCATGAATAATAGGCAAAAGATGGGCAAAGAACTCCATGCACACTGTTTTAAAGAAGCAATACTGTAGAGTTAATCTCTTACAAGCATCACCTGTCAATAAAAAAGCTAATGGCCAATGAACTGAGGCAGGAAATAGAAGGTGGAACACTGGCAGGAAGTGAGGGGATTCTGGGAAATAGTGTAAAAACAAGAAACAGGGAGAGATTTGAGGGGATGGACTCAGGAGATGGATATAAGTTGGAAGGTAAATGAACTCAGGAAGACGCTAAGAAGATGCTAAGGAAGAAGTGGGCAGGGACTGAAGAAGTGGCAACTAACCAAGTGGTAGATGTAGAGTTTTTTTACATGGTTAAATGAGTTAAGAGTTTATCATGATGAACAAAGTTTATGACCTAGGCATTTAATAAGAAATAATTAGTCTCAAAGTCATGGCTGTTAAGAACTAAATGGCAGGGAGAAAAAATTTTTTTCTTTTTTACATAATACAAATAATCAATAAGCACATGAAGCACAGGGAAAGATGCTTGACAGCATCAATTCATTAAGGAGATGCAAATAAAAATACAACGAGGCACCACTTCAGTGTTAGTGTTAAGAGACACAATTGCATATGAGAATACTCACAAGAGTCATTTGTTCAATACATGGGTACAAGCTGTAGAAAACTTAAGAACTTTTGGGAAATGACTGGGTCATGAAGGCTGTGACCAATCAATGCAGATGTCCATTACTAGAATTATAATTTGATGACATTATTGATGACATAGGAGGGCAGCCTACCTGGAAAATAGTCCATCTAGGTCTATGTTTAAAGACCCTGGCTCCTGTCTTCAACTCCCTCTGGCTACCATGAGGTAAACAGCTTCCCAACAACACCCCCTCACCTCCCTCCCCACTTGCCATGGTGATTTTGCTTTGCCACAGGCCTCAACGTAATGAACACAGCAGGTTAAGAACCAAATAAATCTTTCTTCCCTGAAGGTGATTTTCTCAGCTATTTGGTCACAGGGTTGTAAATGTGACCGACACACTTGTTTATATGTGGTAATCAAATAAATCCCCAATCTCCCCCAAATATATTGTCCATTGAAAGTTGGTAGTGAGTCTCTGTTCACCGTAGTTGCTCAGTAAAATAAGACTTCATCAACAAATGCTCCATTATCATTGTAGCAGCAGGAACGATCATGGTAAATTAAATTCAAGTTTCTGTTAAAAAGCAACAGATGTCACTTTTATTTTCATTTCACTGGGCAAAGGAAATCACATGACCATTCATGTGCTTTCTGTGCAAAGTTGCCCATAACTTAATCACTGGAACCCATGAGTATGCTGGAATAAACTGACAATGGGATTAAAGTTACAGATAGATATTACAGTTGTTAGGCAGGTGACTGGAAATATTATCTTGAATGATTTAACTGAGCTCAGTATGATCACAGAAGGCCTTCTAAGTAGGAGGCAGTCAGACAGAGAGATGGTGTAGAGTAGGCTAGGGAGAGGTTGTACTTTGAAACTGAGGAAGGAACCATGCATCAAGGCACATGGAGTCCCTTTAGATTCAGAAAAAAAAACTCTCTAAGGAAGCGGTTCTTCCAGCTATAGTTTGAATGAATGTGCCCTCCAAAATTAGTAGGCGGTAACTAAAATCACAATGTGACAGGGTTAAGCGGAGCGGCCTTTAGGCAATGATTAGGTCACGAGAGAGCCCTTTCCTCACAAATGGATTTATACACATAGGAAAGGAGCTTCAAAAAGCTGACCAACTCCTATCTCTGCTGTGTGGGCAAACAGCTTTGTCTTCTCAAAGGACACAAAAGTGATGAGCTACCCTCGAGACTTAGAATGAGCCTTTCTCGGATGTCAACTTTGCTGCTACCTCAATTCTTGATCTTAACCTCCACAAGGCGGAGAACAAAATTTCTACTGTTCACAAATTATTCGCTCTGCATTATTTTATTGTAGCCGAGTCAAACAGACTAAGGCTCTTTCTTAGAACCTTCGATAAGAAAATCACCCCAGATTTCACCTCACACCAGTGAGAATGGCTAAGATCAAAAACTCAGGGGACAACAGATGCTGGCGAGGATGTGGAGGAAGAGGAACACTCCTCCATTGTTGGTGGGATTGCAAACTGGTACAACCATTCTGGAAATCAGTCTGGAGAATCCTCAGAAAATTGGACATTGAACTGCCTGAGGATCCAGCTATACCTCTCTTGGGCATATACCCAAAAGATGCCCCAACATATAAAAAAGACACGTGCTCCACTATGTTCATCGCAGCCTTATTTATAATAGCCAGAAAATGGAAAGAACCCAGATGCCCTTCAACAGAGGAATGGATACAGAAAATGTGGTACATCTACACAATGGAATATTACTCAGCTATCAAAAACAACGACTTTATGAAATTCGTAGGCAAATGGTTGGAACTGGAAAACATCATCCTGAGTGAGCTAACCCAATCACAGAAAGACATACATGGTATGCACTCATTGATAAGTGGCTATTAGCCCAAATGCTTGAATTACCCTAGATGCCTAGAGCAAATGAAACTCAAGACGGATGATCAAAATGTGAATGCTTCACTCCTTCTTTAAAAGGGGAACAAGAATACCCTTGGCAGGGAAGAGAGAGGCAAAGATTAAAACAGAGACTGAAGGAACACCCATTCAGAGTCTGCCCCACATGTGGCCCATACATATATAGCCACCCAATTAGACAAGGTGGATGAAGCAAAGAAGTGCAGACCGACAGGAGCCGCATGTAGATCGCTCCTAAGAGACACAGCCAGAATACAGCAAATACAGAGGCGAATGCCAGCAGCAAACCACTGAACTGAGAATAGGACCCCCGTTGAAGGAATCAGAGAAAGAACTGGAAGAGCTTGAAGGGGCTCGAGACTCCATATGTACAACAATGCCAAGCAACCAGAGCTTCCAGGGACTAAGCCACTACCCAAAGACTATACATGGACTGACCCTGGACTCTGACCTCATAGGTAGCAATGCATATCCTAGTAAGAGCACCAGTGGAAGGTGAAGCCCTGGGTCCTGCTAAGACTGAACCCCCAGTGAACTAGACTGGTGGGGGGAGGGCGGCAATGGGGGGAGGGTTGGGAGGGGAACACCCATAAGGAAGGGGAGGGGGGAGGGGGATGTTTGCCTGGATACCGGGAAAGGGAATAACACTTGAAATGTATATAAGAAATACTCAAGTTAATAAAAAAAAAAAAAAAGAAAGAAAGTCACCCCAAGGATACAGACTTCTGACCTATGGAACCAAAGTAACACATGTGAATGGTTAGAAGCCATCAAGTTGGCAGTGATACATTACAGCATTGATGGGAAGCTGGTGTGGTGGTGGGAGCTCGTGCATGTCCTCCTGTATGTCCAGATGGAGGAAAGTGGAAAGTTGGTGAATACCACTAACTACTGTCATAGAACGAAGCAGACAGAACCGCCACCGTTTTACAGGAGATCTCTCTCGCCCCAAAATACCGCAGAAGTGATAAGAAAATCATGTCAACAATGGGGGAAGGTTTGAGTTTTCTGATTCTAAAAATCATAGCTCAAGATACCGTTCACAACAGCAAAGACTTCGTTCTGGATTGGCTCTAGCAGTGCATGCCTGTAGGGCCAGCTACTTGGGAGATGAAGGCAAGACAATTATTGAGTCTATGAGTTCAGGACTAACTTCAGCAATCCCATGAGACCCTGACTCCTAAAATAAAAATAAAAAGAAAGAATAAACGGACACAAGTCTATATCCATTCTGTTTGGGGAAGACTAGAGGTCTCCAATAGAAGTCATAGACAGTTGTCTGAATAAAGGTCTATTTTGGGATGTGAAGTGGGTAGAGCAGTATTCTGTGCTACATCCCCAACGTTGTCTCTATGTTAAAAAATTGCAACCTAAAATTGAATTATCTTACATGGTAAAATGGATTTTGTAAAATTTAGTTAAACTCATGTTTATCAATTCAACACTCACATTATAGGAAATGCTTAGAAATTGGAATTTAATGCGTCTTGGTGGGCAATAAAAAAATATCTGAAAAGAAAAAGTTTAGAGCCACGAGCTGATAGGGTATGGACCTAGCTCCCCTTCCCTACTCTTCACAGCTAACTGCATCTTCCCCTCTTCCCTAGTTATGCAGTTCTGTGAAACAAATATCCCAATGCTTCTAGATTAGAGCAGCAGGAGTTAGGGTTTTTTTTCTCACAATCCTATATGTTGACCAAGTGGTCTGTGGTGGTTCGAATAGGTATGAGTCACCATAGACTCATGTGTTTGAATGCTTGGCCCATGGGGAGTGGAAATATTAGGAGGTGTGGCCTTGTTGAAATAGGTGTGGCCTTCCTTGTTGGAGGAAGTGTGTCACTGTGTAGGTGGGCCTTCAGGTCTCCTAGTGCTCAAATTCTGCCTAGTGTGGAACAGTTTCCTTTGGCTGCTTGAGGGAGACGGTCTCCTTCTGCTGCCTTTGGATCAAGATGCAGAACTCTCAGTTCCTCCAGCATGCTGTCTGCGTGCACGCTGCTATGCTTCCCGCCATGATGATAATGGACTGAACCTCTGAAACTGTAAGCCAGCCCCAATTAAATGTCCTTTTAAGAGTTACCTTGTCATGGTGTCTCTTCACAGCAATGAGACCCTAACTAAGACATTGCCCTTCTGTTGTTCTCAGAGGCTGTTTTTGTGGTTGCATTCAGTCAGGGGTGGTGGGACTTCTTCCTGTTCTCTCAGGGTCTCTTTCCCCAGTCATTCTCTAGTTACCAGCTTGGTCTACCCATGGGGTTGCTGGGATCGGAACTTGTAATCTGACCCTTACAGAAATGGAGGGTCTAGTGGGACAATCATGTATACTCACTCTGATGGAGGACCAGAGGATGATTTTGTTGAGGCGTTGAATAGGGTTCCGTTTCTGTGGTTAGTAAAGGACAGGTAAGGATAAGAGTTAATCCCTGTAACCTAAACTAGGGAACTAGGATTCCAGCTGCTTTGTCTTTTAATTCTCAGTATAGCCAGACTGACTCCTATGTGGGGGCTTGATGCATTCTTCTCTGGGAAAACACACTACCTTTAGGAAAAAGACCAGAAGTGTGAATGGTGGGCTGAACCAGTGAAACTTGTGGACTGCTGGATTTGAACTCACAAGGAGAGTCAGGCCAGTTAGTAAATTCTGCCGATGAGGAAATGTCTACATCCTTTTCAGCACCTCAGTTTTAAACATAAAGAGCTGTCCCCAGGGCAGTGAGGTATGTTCTTCAGTGACCACATGCCATTCCATTGTCTACACATGCCATAACACCTCTGGTCCCGTATTAGTGGGAATAGATTGACTCCTTTCCTCCTTGTACTACAGAACATCTTTTATATATATGTTTTTGAATCCCTGTCTGATAGTCTCTTAGGATAAATCATTAAAAAGTCTATTTTTCTGAATTCAATGACAGATACTTTTTATATGTGACAAATTATCCCACGTGATAGCATCTTAAAAATAGCAACACATGCATTAAGTCAACATTTTCTATGATTATGACTTCATAAATAGCTCAGCTTAGGGTCAGGGGTTGTAGTTTAGAGTTTCTTTTGAAAACATTTCTCTGTCTCTGTCTCTGTCTCTGTCTCTGTCTCTCTCTCTCTCTGTGTGTGTGTGTGTGTGTGTGTGTGTGTGTGTGTGTGTGTCCCTGAGTGTATGTATGAGCATGCTGTGTATGTGCTTGGTGCTAGTGAAGCCAGAAGATGTCAGGTCGCTGGAACTGGAGTTACAGGAGGCCATGAGTCTGCATGGGGGTCTGGGAACCAAACCCAGGACCTCTGCAAGAGCAGTAAGCACTCTTAAGCTCTGAGTTATCGCTGCAGACCCTTAGAGTTCTTTTTTTTTCTTGTTTTAAAGGTGCACTGATGAGGTCAACAGGACCACGGGACAGCCACTGCTGGATTGAATGGAGGGGTGAAGGAGCTTCAGAAATCACACACCATTACTTTCCCATTGTCTAAAGACAAATCATAAAACTGGCCCTCATTCAAGGGAGAAAATGCCAAATAGTTTATGTACATATTTTAAGACAAAAAAATTAACTTTTTAAGTCCAGAAGCATCTCAGTACACTTGGCTTATAATTCTCCACTTAAGACTATTTTACGTGATTTTCATTCTAAGTTATACTTAAATGCTTCCTTCTCTTATTTTACTAATTATTTTTAAGACTTAAAACTTCAGAGAAGTGGAAAGGGTAGGTACATGAGTATTCTGTGTGGACTATGTGTGGTCAGCAACTCTCTCTCTCTCTCTCTCTCTCTCTCTCTCTGTCTCTCTCTGTCTGTCTCTCTCTCCTTCCTTTCCTCCCTCCCTTCCTCCCTTTATTCACTTCCCTCCATCCTCCCCACATCTCACTCTATTGGTTTTTTTCTCAACTGTAGTCCAGACACCTGAACACTCCAGTGTAGCATCTATAATAGGTGTTAACGCTCACGAACACAGTCCTTGGAAAGTAAACAACTCCCTCCCTAATGCTATCTAATCTCTAGTCTATATTTAAATATTTCTAATGTTTTTCTAAATATCCTTTATACCTCAAAAAACCCAGTACTTAGTGGGCAATAGTAGTGCATGACTTTCATCCTAGCACTCAGAAGGCAGAGCCAGGTAGATATCTGAATTCAAGGCTAGCCTGGTCTAGAGATTAAGTTTCAGGACAGTCAGAGATTAAACAGGGAAATCTTATAACAGGAAAGAAAAATTCCAGGACTTAGGCAAGGATCAGACATTTCAGCTGTCTGTTTTATCTCTAGTTTAAAACTCACAACCATCACATTGAACTGCCTGAGGATCCAGCTATACCTCTCTTGGGCATATACCCAAAAGATGCCCCAACATATAAAAAAGACACGTGCTCCACTATGTTCATTGCAGCCTTATTTATAATAGCCAGAAGCTGGAAAGAACCCTGATGCCCTTCAACAGAGGAATGGATACAGAAAATGTGGTACATCTACACAATGGAATATTACTCAGCTATCAAAAACAACGACTTTATGAAATTCGTAGGCAAATGGTTGGAACTGGAAAACATCATCCTGAGTGAGCTAACCCAATCACAGAAAGACATACATGGTATGCACTCATTGATAAGTGGCTATTAGCCCAAATGCTTGAATTACCCTAGATGCCTAGAACACATGAAACTCAAGACGGATGATCAAAATGTGAATGCTTCACTCCTTCTTTAAAAGGGGAACAAGAATACCCTTGGCAGGGAATAGAGAGGCAAAGATTAAAACAGTCACAGAAGGAACACCCATTCAGAGCCTGCCCCACATGTGGCCCATGCATATACAGCCATCCAATTAGACAAGATGGATAAAGTAAAGAAGTGCCCGCCGATAGGAGCCTGATGTAGATCTCTCCCGAGAGACACAGCCAGAATACAGCAAACATAGAGGCGTATGCCAGCAGCAAACCACTGAATTGAGAATAGGACCCCCGTTGAAGGAATCAGAGAAAGAACTGGAAGAGCTTGAAGGGGCTCGAGACCCCATATGTACAACAATGCCAAGCAACCAGAGCTTCCAGGGACTAAGCCACTACCTAAAGACTATACATGGACTGACCCTGGGCTCCAACCTCATAGGTAGCAATGAATATCCTAGTAAGAGCACCAGTGGAAGGGGAAGCCCTGGGTCCTGCTAAGACTGAACCCCCAGTGAACTAGACTGTTGGGGGGAGGGCGGCAAAGGGAGGATGGGGAGGGGAACACCCATAAAGAAGGGGGGGAGGGGGATATTTGCCTGGAAACCGGGAAAGGGAATAACACTCGAAATGTATATAAGAAATACTCAAGTTAATAAAAAAAAAGAAAAGAAAAGAAAAGAAAATTGCCAATATTCTTTATAATTTAGCCAGACTACAGCATTTATGAACTTTTTAAAATATTTCATTTTTATATAAAATTGAGTAAAATGACCTAAATTGGGCACACACTGGTTGAAAATTTTCCTAAGTTATTTTTCAGTTAATGTGGTGGTTTGAATATGTTTGGTCCAGGGAGTGACCCTATTTGGAGTTGTGGCCTTGTTGAAGTAGCTTGTGGGGGTGAGCTTTAAGACACTCATCCAGCTGCCTGGAAGCTAGCCTTCTGTTTGCCTTCAGAACAAGATGTAGAACTCTCAGCTCCTCCTGTGCTATGGGAACACCCATACGGAAGGGGAGGGGGGAGGGGGATGTTTGCCCGGATACCGGGAAAGGGAATAACACTCGAAATGTATATAAGAAATACTCAAGTTAATAAAAAAAAAAAAAACTCACAACCATCATTTTGTTTGTTTTCTGTTTGTTTTTTAAACTTCCAGAATATTTTTTTCATAGCTCATTGAAGAAACAAAGCAAGTTGAATTGAGAATATAGTATAATTTAACTTGTTCCTTAATAGATACTGTAAGTCAAATCTGCAGGCCTGGTCAACTTCAAATAAATATTAAATATTTCAAATATTATTATCCTTTATGCCAAGACATACCCTCTCATTGTTATATCATTGCTGGCAAAAGCAACTTAAGAAAGGAAGGGTTGCTAGGTGGTGTACACCTTTAATCCTACCACTCAGGGCCCAGAGGCAGGTGATCTCCAAGTTCAAGGCCAGCCTGGTTTACAATCTTGTCTTGAAAAATGAAAAAAAGGGGGGGGGCATTGTTTTGGTTCATGATTTTAGTGTACAGTTCATCACGGCAAAGGAGGCTTGGAGGCAGGTGTGTGAGGCCCTGATCACCTATTGTCCATAATCAGTAAACAGAAAGAGATGAATCCCATTGATCAGAGTGCTTTTATTCAGTCTGGGCCCGAAGCCCATGGGACGGTGCTGCCTACATTCAGGGTGGTTCTTCCCTCTTCTGTTAAAATGTTCGGGAAACATCTTCATGGATGCATTCATGTTGCCATAGTGATTCTAATTCCAAGCAAGCTGACAAGATTAGCCATCCCAACACAAAACGAGCTTGTCTTGTTATCGAT
This sequence comes from Rattus norvegicus, assembly GCF_021556685.1. NCBI lineage: Eukaryota > Metazoa > Chordata > Mammalia > Rodentia > Muridae > Rattus > Rattus norvegicus. Next base: position 37,820,334 of record NC_141535.1, read on the forward strand.
GATGTTAATTTGATCATGTACGGTGCTGAATACCAGGTGTTTCTACTTTTGATTAGGAAGGGTTTTAATTACTTTTCCTCTTGCTGTGATTAAATTCTCTGACAAAAAAGCAACTTAAGAGAGAAAAGGATCACTTCCACTCACAGTTTCAGGACAAGAGGTCATTGACGTAGGAGCTTGAAGCAGATGGTCACATCGCATCTGGGGTCAAGAAGCAGAAGGCACTGGCTTCTCGAGTTTAACTTGCTTTCTGTTTTATAAAGTCTAGAATCCCAGTTAAGGAAAGGGGTAAGCTTGACTACCTCAATGAACCTAATCAAGTTAATGTCACACAGGCTCACGGAGAGGCCAGTGTGCTAAGTGATTTCACATGCTGTCAAATGTAACACTGAGGGTGGCCATCACAGTAAGTAACTGGAGATTTTGTATCTGATGTGCTTGCACTCGGTGCCTTTGGAATCCTCCGAGGGTCCTTGTCTCCACAACTATTATGTTGGGAATTGAGTTACCACATAGTGGTTTCTTTCTATCATTTAATCCACATTTATTAACTGTGTCCTTTAAAAAGATCATTTCTTCTCTCTGAAGGATAACTGCCAACTATTGGATGCTTTAATCAACAGTTGTTATTCTTTTATAATGTCCATCTTATTCCAGATTTGGTCAATGAAATTCACTGTACATTATTCCCCATGCCCCATGGGCATGACGTCATCGGCTTTGTTTTACATTTTAATACTGTTTTACTTTTTGAGATATGAAACCAGCATCTTCTTGAGCTTTTCTCATGGTCATCCTGAAACAAACTATTTCCCAAGATGTGCTGCTTCTCTCAACGGGAAATACAATTTTGAGACCTGTGAGTGTGAGTGTGTGTGTGTGTGTGTGTGTGTGTGCACGCGTGTGTTTGATAAAATTTCAAGTATTGCTATTGGCTTCTTTACCAGAGCTCTTTTGGAGGAGTCGGGTTCTAATTGTTTTTCTAGATACACTTACTATATGAAACATGTACTAGAACATTGCTCCTCAAAGTCATATGTTAAGAGTGTGACAAGACGGCATTTTGGAGCCTCAGAAATTTGGTTGAGACCAAGAAGACCTGAGCTGATTAGAATCCATTATTTTAGTTCCAACGTCAGAAATCCTTAAACTAAAAATGACATTTGGAGGAAATTGTGGACTTTGCCATTAATATTTTAATGTCACCTGCATCATTGAAGAGACGCAGACCAAAGCTTCAACTTCTTCCAGCTGTTCTCGTGGTAGCCTGTTCACCCCACCCATATAATTTGTGTATGGTGATCTGAGAATAGATCCGAGGTGAATTAAATATCAGCTTCACTTGTTCAAGGACTTTTAGTCTCTAGACCTCAGGATATACCAGAACAAAGCTTCCCTTGCACCCAGCAGAGGCATTCAGATACTGGTGGTTAACACAGAGTTGTTGTAAACTCTGTGTACCATACATACCAATGCATTCTATCCATGGTATCTGATTTAATTTATTAATTTAAACTCTCTTGCTTCAGATCCACTGAGCAGACAGTAGACAGGGGATTTTTCCCCCCCACTCTCTTCATCGTCCAGTGACCTGGAAGGAGTCACCTTACCCAATCAGATTCTCTTTCTCAAGAATTTGAACTGAAAATCTCAGTAGGGCATTTCAGTTTTTAGTAGCCTAACATGGAGCTGGGTTTCAGGCCTACATGTGAGGTGAGTAGCTAAAGAAGCCTGGGAGAGCATGGTAGGATGGATGTAGAATCCAGGATGATGGAGCCACACCAGGTCTAAGACATGGAGACAGTCTAACGGTCTGTCATTTCTAGTCCTGGTCATCTGTGGAGTTTCCGTGTCCTTGAGATCACCTTGACTTTCCCCCAGAATTACTTCAGTTGTGGTTTTGCAGCTGATGAATCTTGGCTCTAATTCTCTGCACGACAATCATGCATATCCTTTCTTATTCTTGTTGTTGTTGTTGTTGTTGTTACTCGAAACTATTGTGCATTAGAATTGTTTTATCTGTAATTATCAGATGAATAGGACACTGTCAAACATTCTCTTATGAGAAAAGCTGCTGGTAAATGGACAGAACTCTTATTTCTTTTGAAAGAGCAATAAAATGTTTGCAAATACGTGACCATGCCCTGCTTTCTGAGTTTAGATCAATCTGATCATAAGCCATCCAGCCAGTCAGAACCCTGAAATACCTGGAACATATGTCTGCTTCCTGATATGAACTTAACGTTATCTGCCAGAAACTGATGGGGAGACTCTCGTCCTTCCTTCAGTGCAAACAAGTGGCACTCGGCATTCTCATTTGAGAATAGCAAATGCTTATAGTAAGAGAAACTTAAAAACACAATACAATATAGATCTGAAGGACTAATAATACTGCACTGAATTATAGAGGAAACCATAAGAGTAAGTGACTTTGGTGGAATGCAGTTTGTATTTGAATGAGTTCAGCACTAGAGTTAGACGCTGAAACCCTATGCTTACACCAGTGTTGAACATCATCATCCTGTTTCCTCTCTGTCACCTGGCTGGTGCACATACGGTCCAGAGAGTCGTAGTTGGCAAGCGCTCACAGTGCACACGCACAAGAATTGTTTGGTGTCATCAGGAGAAACTGCTGGCAATGTTTTGCACAGGAGGACAATGGCTTGTCTGGTCGTTTCCCGTAAAGTCAGCTCTGTGATGCATTCTCACTCTAGACTTCTCTATTGGCTCAAGTAAGGACTGGATTTTCCATTTCCACATTCCCAGCTGGCTTCTACCTCCTCATCTTGCTTCCCTTACTCCTCTATTGGTTTTGCCTGAGGCCATTCTCTCAGTAAACTGCTTAAATATTAATCCCCGCCTCAGAATGAAGTATCTCACATTATCCTGAGTGCGGTCTTCTACCTGCTTCTGTCTGTAGCTGTGCCTGTTCCCCAGTGGGGAATAACTACCTGGCTGATCCGTTCACATTCAATTACAGTTGTCCTCAGAGGATACCTCTCCATCTCATGACATATGTGGACTATTTAGCACCTGGCACTAGAACAGCTTTAGAAGAAAAAACAAGGTCTTTGCTTAGGGAAATGCCTTCATGAGCTGTTGAGGGCTGAAAGAGCTATCATCTGAGCAAGGCTCACATTAAAGAGGGGAATGCAATGTAAAGCTAACCTGGATAAAGATGAGCACACATTTTATGCTGAACCAGGAAGGGTACAGGAACTGGGCAGACATGAAAACTCTGCCATGAAGATGTGAGAAAATTACCAATGGAGGAATTATCAAATGACAAGGGTGCTTAATAATCATACACTGTGCTGTTCTGTTCTTCTTCAGAGGCCTCCAATTGTGTGACTTTCATTTGCCAGAAAAACTAGTGGGAGTGATTGTGGGGGAGGTAAAAACAATCAGGGCTGCGGGAACTCCCATGCCACATGCGCCATTGTGCTGACCTGGCAATATCTTTTCAAAGGGGAAATAGGGCAGGGGTCCTGGCATCATCGGCTCATAGAAAAGCAAAGGATTTTCCCTGGAGAAACTCACAGAGGCAGAGAGAAGCAGCCCTGGTGTGAAATGGATTCAAGGCAGGGATGTGACAAGTGCTCTTCCTCTCTCTAAGTAAACTAAGAAGAGATGATCCAGAAGCAGGAAGAGAAAGGATGGCATGTGAACACAGACAGACACACAGACATTGAAACACACAATACCCTGCCCCCTAAGACATGCACACTTACACACATGCACAACGCTCAAACACACATGCACACACAGACACACAGACAGAGAGACAAACACAGAGGCACACGTGCACGTGTACGCGCGCGCGCGCGCGCGCGCACACACACACACACACACACACACACGCAGGCACATGCCCACACTTGTGACCTCACAGTCATTGATGAGTGAGATTCTGGTAAAACGGAACACAAAGCATTTAAATTTGCAACAAGGTTATATAACCTTTCTTTGGCTTTCTGTCTTTTTTGTTTCCTCCCATAATAGGCAACATCAGTGCCTATTAGTGCTGGCCTTGGGAAGATTAAGTGCTTTTAGAAAGTGTACCCTGGGATAAACAAAGCACAAGCATATCCTGGTAACTGAAAATGGTTGGTTTCCTAGGAGGAAGAAATCCTCCTTTCCCCAGTCCTCTAAAGGCCTGCTGACTTTCTCATGTCTGTATCAAATGCTTACCTCACAGGGACTCTACCAACCTCCTCCTGGCCAACATTTGAGTCCTCTGTAGCTTACCATTTGGAGACGTCTTAGAACTCAGTTGTGCTTCCTATTGGTGAACCATCTTGGAAAATGCAAACTAAGACAGAGACACTTTGCCAGAAGAATTACAAGAGGTTTCCCTAACCACATCAAGGGAGTCAGTCACTGGGTCAGACCAAGCCTGATTTAGGGTGGTGGGGGAAGGGGACAGTTTCATAATGGCTTCATATGTTTTCCAAATAAAACAGCAGCATAATAGCATGTATGTATTCATGTGTGGGTTCTCTGTTCATATTGAGTCGTCTAATATTTACTATGGACCTACTATCTTCCTTTGTTGACAGAACAACCGATGCAAGACATGCTAAGGGGATCTCATCTTAGGAAGCGCAGGGGCCGAATGTGAACCCAGGCAACACCCCCAAGTCCACCTCTCAGAGAAGAAGAGGAGCAGTGGGAGGGAGAAAGGGGAGCGAGAGGTGGGACTGGGAGGCTGAACACAGTCAAAATAGCATGTTGTACATGAACGCCAGTGTCATAATGAAACCCTGTTGTTTTGAGTGCTAAAAAATTGTTAGTGAAATATAAAATTGGAATGGCGGGGGAGGAGTATGGGCTCCTAACTGATAAAGTCATGCAGCCTGGTGTGTAACTTAAAAAATCCTGGTCTACAGAGTCCATTCCTCTCTCAACAGCATGCCGTAAGCATTTACTACAGAGCTGAGTAGCTTAGAGCAAAGTTAGGTTTTTTTTTTTTTCTTTTTGTCCCAGATGCCTCTGCTTCTATGAACTCCCCATGTCTTACTGTTGCCTGCTTTCTGAAATGGGAAGCCTACTCGACTGTTAAAACTCACAGATCCAGGCCTTTAGCACATATTTTATCACTCTAGATCAAACTTCAAATGCTTTAAATATATACCACATGGGTGCCGGAATGCGTCTCAGATCCAAAAATATGTTTATTAAGGTAATTGTTATAACTCGGCTTTGACAAAGGGAACAAGCAACTGCAAACTCAAGCAGTCACTCCACTGAGGAACTATATCGATGGGAATTAGGAAAAGAGTAAACTTGAAAAGTTATCTGCTCACTCTGAATTTGTTATTTTATTTCAGTAGTTTATATTTTCCATAATGAATGATATTGCTCTGTGTATTGAGTATGCAATTTATGTTTCTTCTTATTGACCTTCCTAGACTTGGCAGCTAAAGGTAAGACTTACTTTTCATAAGCTCATGTTACTTTGCATAGCGCCCTGTACTATAAAGGTTTAATGAATTAGGTTGACTAAACATTAGGTCCACATTACGTCTGTCACTGTATGAGCAAGAAGCAGAACAGAAATTAAGAAGAATCAAAAAAAATCATAGGTGGATGCTGTGGGAAGATGGGTTTGTTTCCTTCAGCGTTCACACTGAAATTCTGGCTTCAATGTCAGGATACAAGAGGCCAGGCCTTCGGAAGGTGCTTGGGTAGTGAAAGTGGGGTCTTTAAGAGAGGGAGCAATGTCTTCAGAAGAAGAGATGGTTTGAGCTGGACATAGTGGTGCATGCACTTAAATCCAGAGTGTGCATCAGAGTCAGGACAGTCTTTGTGAGTTTGAGGTCAGCTTAGCCTATGGTCTACATAGTGAGAGGAGAAGGGGAGGAAGGAGGGAGGAGAGGGGAGGGAGTGTATGCTTTCTTCTCCAACCATGTTCCTGCAGCCCTGGGGTCTACAACCCAGGAGAGGTCCTTCATCTGGACTTGACCATGTTGTTTTCTTGCCTTGAACTTTCAGCCTCCATGACTCTGAAGGGGAAAATTCTGTTATTTCTAAGCCTCTTCATCTCTGGTGCCTTGTTGTAGCCACCTAAATGAGCTAAGACAGAAACAGGAAGAACAGGAAGCTGGTAGGTCCCCTACTTCTGAAGATACAAGGAGAGGGAGTTGCTAACTTAATCTGGCAAGAATTGTAGCCCCAAGAGTGTGGTGTGGCTTTGAGAGAAAAGGTAAGGGCAGGTACCTTAAAGACCTGTTCTCTTCTTGTGACTCTAGCTCCTGGAAAGGCATCCCATTGGTTGGACCAATGTGAGATAAACAGAGCAGTTCAGATGGGAGGCTAATGTTATGGGTGAAACAGACCCACAGGATTATTCATCCCATGACTACAGATGGTCTGGTATGTCCAAAGCAACATATGCTTTTGTACTTGGTGGTTTTGTGTGTCAACTTGACACAAGCTAGAGTTATCCCAGAGAAAGGAGCCTCCCTTGAGCAAATGCCTCTGTGAGATCCAACTGTAAGGCATTTTTTCAATTATCGATCAAGGGGGAAGGGCCCCTTGAGGGTGGTACCATCCCTGGGCTGGTGGTCTTGGGTTCTATAAGAAAGCAAGCTGAGCAAGTCAGGGGAAGCAAGACAGTAAGTAATATCCATCCATGGTTTCCTGCTTCCTGACCTGCTTGGGATCCAGTCCTGACTTTCTTTGGTGATGAACAGCAATGTGGAAGTGTAAGCTGAATAAATCCTTTCCTCCCTAACTTGCTTCTTGGTCATGATGTTTTGTACGACTAAGACAAATTGGTACCAGCATATGGGTGTATTCCTGTGATAACCTGACCATGTTTTGGGGAGAACTGTGGAAGGACTTAGAACTTTGAGCTAGAAGAGCCGTTGGATTGTTAAGAGCTCTGTGGGGTGTTCTATAGGAGCTTGGAAGATAATGTTGAGAACAGTGCAGAAGATGGAGGCCTAGCTCCTGAAATTTCAGAGGGAAGATTAAAGACTCTTATCAGGACTGTTGTTATTTTGATTGTGATGATTCTGTGGTTTTGGTTAGCTGGGGCTGAAGAATCAGCTGTGATTAACAAGATGCCAGAACTACTGAAGTAAAACCTTTTCATTACTGGGACAATTGATGCTGGTCAGCTGGAGCTTAGAAATTAGTGGTGATTAAGAAGAATCCAGCATCATTTCCTTCTGGGAAGTGTTTTCTGAGACCACAAAGAGGCTGTGTTTCAGAGATAGCCAAGGTTGTACCTCGTGCTGTGGCTGGACTTGGTAATGTGTAAGCGTCACCCAGGTGGTACTGGTTTTGAAGGCATGAAGGGGTCATGAAGAGCAGCTGAGGCTGGGCACTGTGAGACGCCATGGAAGGCCATTGGTGAAGGTGCAGCCTCAGTTGCAATTTGATGGCCCAGGACTGAAGGGGTCATGCAAAGGAGTTGAGGCTTGGCACCATGAAGAGAGCCTATGAGAGGCTATTGGTGAAGCCTACTTGCAGTGGAAGACAGCAGTGTTTTAGAGATGCCAGTAGTACCATGAGATGACCACCAAGAACAGCAGCAGCAGTGGAGAACAGGCAGCTGGAGCCTAGAAGTCAAGATGTATGCTACAAAGGGCAGAGCTGGAGAAGTGACCCAAGCCCTTGGAGAAGTCTAGAAGATTGTGGATGGATCCCAGACATTGGGCAGTTAGCTTTATTTCACTTTTGACTGTGACGGTGCCTTGATGTTTTTCCCTCTTGAAGAAAGAAGGTATTTTAGTGAAGCCCACAGTTAAGAGACTTTGAACTGTAAAAAGACTTTGAATTTTAAAAGAGAATGGATAATTTAAATAGATTGAAATTTTAATGTGTAAGAATTTGTAAAGACTGTGGGACTCTTAGAAGTTATCTAGATCTTGGGGATGAATAAGAAAATATGGGTTGAGACTTAATAGTGATGTGTTTGTGTGTCAAGTTGACAAAGAGCCAATTGTACTGGCTGGTTTTGTGTGTCAACTTGATACATGCTGGAGTTATCACAGAGAAAGGAGCCTCCCTTGAGCCAATGCCTCCATGAGATTCAGCTATAAGGCATTTTCTCAATTAGTGATCAAGAGGGGAGGGCCCCTTGTGGGTGGTACCATCCCTGGGCTAGGTAGTCTTGGGTTCTATAAGCAAGCAAGCTGAGTAAGCCAAGAGAAGCAAGCCAGTAAGTAACATCCCTCCACAGCCTCTGTATCAGCTCCTGCTTCCTGACCTGCTTGAGTTCCAGTCCTGACTTTCCTTAGGGATGAACAACAATGTGGAAAGTGTAAGCTGAATAAACCCTTTCCTTCCCAACGTGTTTCTTGGTCATGATGTTTTGTGTAGGAATAGAAACCCTGAGTAAGACAACTGTTACGTGGGAGAAACAAAGAGAGAAAAATGGTTCTGGTCCTGTGGAAAGTCATTTACATCTTGGAATGGATTCTTGATGGGTTACAGTGAAAAGAAAAAAAAAGGCTTTATTTTTTCAAGTGCTCCCGGTCGTATGTGTACATGGTTAAAATGGGCTTGTAACAGAAAGCAACAGTTTGCTCTCCTGTGTCCTCCCACCTTTCTTAGAGGCTAAGTCGGTTCAATTCTACAGATAATCCCCAATACCTCTCAAACTAGGCTTACATGATGTACTCATTGGTGGAACAACTGTAGACTTTCTTCAGACAACTTGTCTGTGGAACATAGCCCCAGAGAAAAGATTTATATTCATAAAGAGTTACAAGTCACCTCTAGAGAGCACCAGTCAAGAGGCTGCCAGCAGTGTAACTGTCTCACACTTTTGTGAAACATTTGCTTTGTAGCAATAGATAGATAATTAAAAAGTCAATTAGTATTATACATTAGTATTGTAGTGTTTTAGTGAAAAATAAGTCTGTCATCCCAATCCTAGTCCACCTCTAAAGTTCCAGTTCTAAGCCTTTTGTATCTTTCTTCTGCTGTTTATATCCCAGTCTCTAAATGCATACTGCAATATTTTGACATATGTGCATCAAATGCATTTGTTGTAAGATCCCAAAGTGGCCCTACATCAGGAGCACCACACACAGAGCACAGATTGACAAAGTGACTGCTGCAATAGCATGAGGGTATAAGGTTTTTAATCCATGTACGTGGGGCTGCTCATCCACCCGGGGAGAGGCAACCCTGAACCCCAAAAGAACACAACTTTTGTTCCTTACAGAGGGAAGATTTCAGCAACAGGGTTAGATTATCTATTCTCATTGGTGGTACACAGGACAAAGGATCTGGTCAGGTATTGCCTGGCCTGCTCAAGGGGCTGTTCTTGGCTCAGTTAGTTATTTTCCTCAACCAGCCCTACACTTGGCCTTGGAGAAAGGGCTAAGTTGTCATGTCCCTTGGGGGAGTGTTGAACTGGGTGGTCGGGCAGGGTTGGATGTCATCTTGCGGTTGTTCTCAGGATTCACCACAGGGAGGGGTAGGGGCTTTCTGAGAACAGTTGTTTTTGTTTTGTCTTAAATTTAGCTTGGTCAGAATAGCCCGGTCTTCTGACTCAATATATTGACCACCAAAACTTTGCCATAACATTAGGCAACCTGACGTCAGATGTATTTGTCAAAACCTTGTTTTTATAACTTTGTTTCTCATATCTATGAAACTAGGAAACTTTATTTCTTCACATTCATTGTAGTCATATTGATAAGACAATGTTTGTAAAAGTTTGACTCTGACTATATTCCTTTTACTTTTTTATTGGGTATGGTGGCAGGTGTCTGCGATCTCAGTACTACTGGAGCTCAGTCAACTTGGGGCACACATTGAGTCCTGGTCTCAACAAAGCAAAAGAGTTATCTCAATAGACAAAGCAAGAGAATCAAAATAGACAAATCTATACAAGGGCATTTCACAAAAAAATTTATTTTCCAGTTTATATTCATTACTATATATTCTTTTTCTTTCACCCAACACCACATTCAGCTTTTCAACAAAATCTAGACCAAACCAACCTTAGCTCATGACTTCCCACACCACAAAACAGACTCTTGATTTCTTGTCTTGAATTTTGTCAAGTTTCTCCCTACTGAGACAGGATAGAGATTTGTATTTAACATTTCATTTTAAGCCCAAATTTATTGTATAAAGTAATACTAAATTTATTTTCTTCTGCTGACACCTACTAATCTGGATCTGTGCTCTGAGTCCAACAAACTGGTAAGAATATTATGTTCCAAAGCTGTGTTTTTTTTTTTTTTAAATAAAACCAATTCAGTTCCATTTCTGAATACCACATTTCCCCATCATTACAAAAATCCTTTTGAAAGCATTCTTTCTGCTAAATATTTTGGTGTGGTATCTATTTAAAGCACATGAGCAAGCAAATTATTTCCTTACCTGAGAGCAATGTATTTAAATTACGGAAGAAAATTTCATCCAGTTCCATAAACCTTTGTCAGAGTGGATGTGGGCGTGTCTTCATCAAAGACAAGATGCTGAAATATAAGAACATCGAAGGAGAACACCTCAAGATTAGAGGCTTAGGGTCGTAGGCATGACACACAGAAGTGTGTGGAAATGAAAGGCAAATTATTTGTGTTTGTAGTTTCCAGAACATGGAGGCATCAGTGTGGGCTAAGTAGCTGATACGTGGCTCCATGTGGTTGATGAGGTCAGAGCAGCCTGAGAACCTGTAAGTGAGACACAGGGTTGGGAGTGCAGGATTCGGAAGATGAAACCGAATGAACTGCGTGGAGACACTGAGGAGTGTGACATGGGGGCGTAGGTTATAAGGATATTTTGTGACTAGTGTCTCTGTGGACACATAGTTTAAACTCCCACAAGAATATTTAAAAAGCGTGCCACATGCCAACAAAATGTAGCCACGTGTCTGAGTTATGGTTTCCGTTGCTGTGAAGGGAGATATCATGACCGAGGCAATTCTTATAAGGACAACATTTACAGGTTCTGGGTTACAGGTTCTGAGGTTCAGTCCATTATCATCACAGTAGGAAGCACAGTTCTGGAGGAGCTGAGATGTCTATAACTTCACCCAAAGGAAGCCAGGAGCAGACTGTTTTCAGGATGCTAGGAGGAGTGTCTTTAAGCCCGCCCCAACAGTGACACACTTCCTCCAACAAGGCCACACCTCCTAATAGTGTCACTCCCTGGGCCAAGCCTGTTCAAACCACCATACCATGAGCAAGCCTTTTGTGCGGTGGAAAAATACAAAGTGATTTAAAGTAGAGACACCCATCTCCAAGTGAGCTCAAGGAAGGCAAGCTTTAAATGAGCGAGACTTGCACTCTTCCCATGGATTTTCTACATCAGCTCAGGTTGCCTTGGGCTTCTTTGCATTATCCCATTTCCCCTGGTTTTTTCCCATCACTCTATCTCACTCACTTTTCATTCCCCTTTACATTCTGGCTCCGCCTAGAGGCATTTGGAAAGACTGAAGCTGTTTGTGCAAAGTGGCTCCTTTTTGATTTATGCTTCATCGTGTGTGACTCATTAGAGTTCACGCTTTTGCCAAAAACAGAAGCTTGCAGGTGTTGATCTGAAAAACAGTGTAGTTGTATTCTGAAGTGTTCCCAACCGGTGCAAAATCTGAGCTTTGAAGATGACCAAATGGAGTCTTAATTCTCTCACCAGTGGGCTAAAACAGATCAATTCACAGGAAAGCGATTTATCAAAAGACCAATTTGCTGAAAGAACAATTTGCTGAACACAGATTTACCCAAAAAGTGATTTATGGATGAGCAATTATCTGATTAAATAATTTATCAAAAGATCTATTTGCTGAGTTCTCAACACACGAAACACCTATTAACTACTGTTCAGAACGACACATTTATTCATCTTATTAACAAAACTGCAATGTAGTGTAGCTATTTGACTTAAAAAAAAAAACAACAAAAAACAACAAACAATGTAATCGCCCTTAGAAGTACCTCTCTTCTCTATTCAGTCTGAGTCCTGTAGGACAGGAAACCACATGCCAGGATTTCTCTCTGTTATGATTTTAATTCGGAAGTAGATACTTAGAATTGTTTAGAAATGGTTGCCTCCGGGAATTGCACAAAGCAGGGTTCAACAGCTACCTCTCTTGTACGGCTGAAACTTCCCCTCCACTCTGACTAGCTTGTCTTTCTCTTCAGCGATTCTAGTCCAAAAGGCAGGAAGCAGACACACGTCTCGCCTTCTTGAAGTTTATTCCCCCCTTTCAAAATCTCTGGGAGGCCAGAAGGGACCAATTGCCTCCCCCCACCCCGCGCGCCTGTAAGAACTTACCTTTATCTTTGTGGGGGGTTGCGGGGGGGGGGCTTTCTCACTTCCCTCCTCCCTTCAGTGGGAGCCACAATGATAGAGTGGCTCCCTGAGTGAGAACTGAATTGACTGGGGAGAAGAAAGAAAAAGTAAACAGCCTTTCATATGTAGTTTTCTTTCTAGTCTCTTTTGTCCTCACCCAAGTAGGATCTGCAACCTACCATACAGCCTTGTTCCAGCAAGCAAGAATGACAGCTAGATTTTAGGACAGTGGCTCTCAACCTTCCTAACGCCCCGATCCATTAACACAGTTCCTCATGTCGTGGTGACTCCTAATGCTACTGTTAGGAATAGTAATGAAATAACGGAATTTTCCAATGGTCGTAGGCGATTTCACTCCCACGGAGGGGTCCCTCGACCTCCTAAGGAGTCGCCATGCACAGGTTAAGAACGGCTGTTTTAGAAAGTTTCCTGGGGGAGAGTCAACTGGAACCAAACCAACAGCAAGGGACAAGAGTCTCCATGCACTCTGAAGAGGATCCCATGCAAGTTCATTAGCCAGAGACTCCATCAGCCGATGCAGGGGTCCAGCACACAGGAAGGCGCAAGTGGGGCAGAGTCACAGGTTGATAAAACCAGCTCCCCATGGGGTTTGGGTGGTGATGGCATCTTGGGGGAGAGACTGAGGAGAAACCTCTGAGAGGCAGCATTTTCCAGAAGGTGACACTGAAGAGGAACTAAAGAAAAATAAGATACATCCGAATGGCTGTTAGAGAAACAGCCACCACCTGACTACATTTGTGAAGCTACTATTTTTTTTTCTTTTTTTTTTTTCGGAGCTGGGGACCGAACCCAGGGCCTTGCGCTTGCTAGGCAAGCGCTCTACCACTGAGCTAAATCCCCAACCCTGTGAAGCTACTTTTAACAGTTTATAGCAACCAGTTCCTCAGAGATGCTATTCAAGAACCGCTATTCATTTACAGATTGTCATTCTCAGATTTTTTTTATTTTTTTTAAATTTATTTAATACTTAATAATAATTCTTTGGTTTCCGGGCAAACATTCCCCTCCCCCTCCCCTTCCTTATGGGTGTTCCCCTCCTAACCCTTCCCCCATTGCCGCCCTCCCCCCAACAGTCTAGTTCACTGGGGGTTCAGTCTTAGCAGGACCCAGGGCTTCCCCTTCCACTGGTGCTCTTTTTTTTTTTTTTCCTTTTTTTTTTTCGGAGCTGGGGACCGAACCCAGGGCCTTGCGTTTGCTAGGCAAGCGCTCTACCACTGAGCTAAATCCCCAGCCCTCCACTGGTGCTCTTACTAGGATATTCATTGCTACCTATGAGGTCAGAGTCCAGGGTCAGTCCATGTATAGTCTTTAGGTAGTGGCTTAGTCCCTGGAAGCTCTGGTTGCTTGGCATTGTTGTACATATGGGGTCTCGAGCCCCTTCAAGCTCTTCCAGTTCTTTCTCTGATTCCTTCAACGGGGGTCCTATTCTCAGTTCAGTGGTTTGCTGCTGGCATTCGCCTCTGTATTTGCTGTATTCTGGCTGTGTCTCTCAGGAGCGATCTACATCCGGCTCCTGTCGGTCTGCACTTCTTTGCTTCATCCACCTTGTCTAATTGGGTGGCTGTATATGTATGGGCCACATGTGGGGCAGGCTCTGAAGGGGTGTTCCTCAGTCTCTGTTTTAATCTTTGCCTCTCTCTTCCCTGCCAAGGGTATTCTTGTTCCCCTTTTAAAGAAGGAGTGAAGCATTCACATTTTGATCATCCGTCTTGAGTTTCATTTGTTCTAGGCATCTAGGGTAATTCAAGCATTTGGGCTAATAGCCACTTATCAATGAGTGCATACCATGTATGTCTTTCTGTGATTGGGTTAGCTCACTCAGGATGATATTTTCCAGTTCCAACCATTTGCCTACGAATTTCATAAACTCGTTGTTTTTGATAGCTGAGTAATATTCCATTGTGTAGATGTACCACATTTTCTGTATCCATTCCTCTGTTGAAGGGCATCTGGGTTCTTTCCAGCTTCTGGCTATTATAAATAAGGCTGCGATGAACATAGTGGAGCACGTGTCTTTTTTATATGTTGGGGCATCTTTTGGGTATATGCCCAAGAGAGGTATAGCTGGATCCTCAGGCAGTTCAATGTCCAATTTTCTGAGGAACCTCCAGACTGATTTCTAGAATGGTTGTACCAGTTTGCAATCCCACCAACAATGGAGGAGTGTTCCTCTTTCTCCGCATCCTCGCCAGCATCTGCTGTCACCTGAGTTTTTGATCTTAGCCATTCTCACTGGTGTGAGGTGAAATCTCAGGGTTGTTTTGATTTGCATTTCCCTTATGACTAAAGATGTTGAACATTTCTTTAGGTGTTTCTCAGCCATTCGGCATTCCTCAGCTGTGAATTCTTTGTTTAGCTCTGAACCCCATTTTTTAATAGGGTTATTTGTCTCCCTGCGGTCGAACTTCTTGAGTTCTTTGTATATTTTGGATATAAGGCCTCTATCTGTTGTAGGATTGGTAAAGATCTTTTCCCAATCTGTTGGTTGCCGATTTGTCCTAACCACAGTGTCCTTTGCCTTACAGAAGCTTTGCAGTTTTATGAGATCCCATTTGTCGATTCTTGATCTTAGAGCGTAAGCCATTGGTGTTTTGTTCAGGAAATTTTTTCCAGTACTCATGTGTTCCAGATGCTTCCCTAGTTTTTCTTCTATTAGTTTGAGTGTATCAGGTTTGATGTGGAGGTCCTTGATCCACTTGGACTTAAGCTTTGTACAGGGTGATAAGCATGGATCGATCTGCATTCTTCTACATATTGACCTCCAGTTGAACCAGCACCATTTGCTGAAAATGCTATCTTTTTTCCATTGGATGGTTTTGGCTCCTTTGTCAAAAATCAAGTGACCATAGGTGTGTGGGTTCATTTCTGGGTCTTCAATTCTATTCGATTGGTCTATCTGTCTGTCTCTGTACCAATACCATGCAGTTTTTATCACTATTGCTCTGTAATACTGCTTGAGTTCAGGGATAGTGATTCCCCCTGAAGTCCTTTTATTGTTGAGGATAGTTTTAGCTATCCTGGGTTTTTTGTTATTCCAGATGAATTTGCAAATTGTTCTGTCTAACTCTTTGAAGAATTGGATTGGTATTTTGATGGGGATTGCATTGAATCTGTAGATCGCTTTTGGTAAAATGCCCATTTTTACTATATTAATCCTGCCAATCCATGAGCATGAGAGATCTTTCCATCTTCTGAGGTCTTCTTCAATTTCTTTCTTCAGTGTCTTGAAGTTCTTATTGTACAGATCTTTTACTTGCTTGGTTAAAGTCACACCGAGGTACTTTATATTATTTGGGTCTATTATGAAGGGTGTCGTTTCCCTAATTTCTTTCTCGGCTTGTTTCTCTTTTGTATAGAGGAAGGCTACTGATTTATTTGAGTTAATTTTATACCCAGCCACTTTGCTGAAGTTGTTTATCCACTTTATTAGTTCTCTGGTGGAACTTTTGGGATCACTTAAATAAACTATCATATCATCTGCAAATAGTGATATTTTGACTTCTTCTTTTCCGGTCTGTATCCCCTTGACCTCCTTTTGTTGTCTGATTGCTCTGGCTAGAACTTCAAGAACTATATTGAATAAGTAGGGAGTGGGCAGCCTTGTCTAGTCCCTGATTTTAGTGGGATTGCTTCAAGTTTCTTTCCATTTAGTTTAATGTTAGCAACTGGTTTGCTGTGTATGGCTTTTACTATGTTTAGATATGGGCCTTGAATTCCTATTCTTTCCAGGACTTTTATCATGAAGGGGTGTTGAATTTTGTCAAATGCTTTCTCAGCATCTAATGAAATAATCATGTGGTTTTGTTCTTTCAGTTTGTTTATATAATGGATCACGTTGATGGTTTTCCGTATATTAAACCATCCCTGCATGCCTGGGATGAAGCCTACTTGATCATGGTGGATGATTGTTTTGATGTGCTCTTGAATTCTGTTTGCCAGAATTTTATTGAGTATTTTTGTGTCGATATTCATAAGGGAAATTGGTCTGAAGTTCTCTTTCTTTGTTGTGTCTTTGTGTGGTTTAGGTATAAGAGTAATTGTGGCTTCGTAGAAGGAATTCGGTAGTGATCCATCTGTTTCAATTTTGTGGAATAGTTTGGATAATATTGGTATGAGGTCTTCTACGAAGATCTGATAGAATTCTGCACTAAACCCGTCTGGACCTGGGCTCTTTTTGGTTGGGAGACTTTTAATGACTGCTTCTATTTCCTTAGGAGTTATGGGGTTGTTTAACTGGTTATCTGTTCCTGATTTAACTTCGGTACCTGGTATCTGTCTAGGAAATTGTCCATTTCCTGAAGATTTTCAAGTTTTGTTGAATATAGGTTTTTATAGTAAGATCTGATGATTTTTTGAATTTCCTCTGAATCTGTAGTTATGTCTCCCTTTTCATTTCTGATTTTGTTAATTTGGACGCACTCTCTGTGTCCTCTCGTTAGTCTGGCTAAGGGTTTATCTATCTTGTTGATTTTCTCAAAGAACCAACTTTTGGTTCTGTTGATTCTTTCTATGGTCCTTTTTGTTTCTACTTGGTTGATTTCAGCTCTGAGTTTGATTATTTCCTGCCTTCTACTCCTCCTGGGTGTATTTGCTTCTTTTTGTTCTAGAGCTTTTAGGTGTGCTGTCAAGCTGCTGACATATGCTCTTTCCTGTTTCTTTCTGCAGGCACTCAGCGCTATGAGTTTTCCTCTTAGCACAGCTTTCATTGTGTCCCATTAGTTTGGGTATGTTGTACCTTCATTTTCATTAAATTCTAAAAAGTTTTTAATTTCTTTCTTTATTTCTTCCTTGACCAGGTTATCATTGAGTAGAGCATTGTTCAATTTCCACGTATATGTGGGCATTCTTCCCTTATTGTTATTGAAGACCAGTTTTAGGCCGTGGTGGTCTGATAGCACGCATGGGATTATTTCTATCTTTCTGTACCTGTTGAGGCCCGTTTTTTGACCAATTATATGGTCAATTTTGGAGAAAGTACCATGAGGAGCTGAGAAGAAGGTATATCCTTTTGCTTTAGGATAGAATGTTCTATAAATATCCGTTAAGTCCATTTGGCTCATGACTTCTCTTAGTCTGTCTACGTCTCTGTTTAATTTCTGTTTCCATGATCTGTCCATTAATGAGAGTGGGGTGTTGAAATCTCCCACTATTATTGTGTGAGGTGCAATGTGTGTTTTGAGCTTTAGTAAGGTTTCTTTTACGTATGTAGGTGCCCTTGTATTTGGGGCATAGATATTTAGGATTGAGAGTTCATCTTGGTGGATTTTTCCTTTGATGAATATGAAGTGCCCTTCCTTATCTTTTTTGATGACTTTTAGTTGAAAATTGATTTTATTTGATATTAGAATGGCTACTCCAGCTTGCTTCTTCTGACCATTTGCTTGGAAAGTTGTTTTCCAGCCTTTCACTCTGAGGTAGTGTCTGTCTTTGTCTCTGAGGTGTGTTTCCTGTAGGCAGCAGAATGCAGGGTCCTCGTTGCGTATCCAGTTTGTTAATCTATTTCTTTTTATTGGGGAGTTGAGGCCATTGATGTTGAGAGATATTAAGGAATAGTGATTATTGCTTCCTGTTATATTCATATTTGGATGTGAGGTTATGTTTGTGTGCTTTCATTCTCTTTGTTTTGTTGCCAAGACGATTAGTTTCTTGCTTCTTCTAGGGTATAGCTTGCCTCCTTATGTTGGTCTTTACCCTTTATTATCCTTTGTAGTGCTGGATTTGTAGAAAGATATTGTGTAAATTTGGTTTTGTCATGGAATATCTTGGTTTCTCCATCTATGTTAATTGAGAGTTTTGCAGGATACAGTAACCTGGGCTGGCATTTGTGTTCTCTTAGGGTCTGTATGACATCAGTCCAGGATCTTCTGGCCTTCATAGTTTCTGTCGAGAAGTCTGGTGTGATTCTGATAGGTCTGCCTTTATATGTTACTTGACCTTTTTCCCTTACTGCTTTTAATATTCTTTCTTTATTTTGTGCATTTGGTGTTTTGACTATTATGTGACAGGAGGTGTTTCTTTTCTGGTCCAATCTATTTGGATCTGTAGGCTTCTTGTATGCCTATGGGTATCTCTTTTTTTAGGTTAGGGAAGTTTTCTTCTATGATTTTGTTGAAGATATTTACTGGTCCTTTGAGCTGGGAGTCTTCACTCTCTTCTATACCTATTATCCTTAGGTTTGATCTTCTCATTAAGTCCTGGATTTCCTGTATGTTTTGGACCAGTAGCTTTTTCCGCTTTACATTATCTTTGACAGTTGAGTCAATGATTTCTATGGAATCTTCTGCTCCTGAGATTCTCTCTTCCATCTCTTGTATTCTGTTGGTGAAGCTTGTATCTATAGCTCCTTGTCTCTTCTTTTGGTTTTCTATATCCAGGGTTGTTTCCATGTGTTCTTTCTTGATTGCTTCTATTTCCATTTTTAATTCCTTCAACTGTTTGATTGTGTTTTCCTGGAATTCTTTCAGGGATTTTTGTGTCTCCTCTCTATGGGTTTCTACTTGTTTATTTATGTTTTCCTGGAATTCTTTCAGGGATTTTTGCGATTCCTTTCTGTAGGCTTCTACTTGTTTATTAATGTTTTCCTGTGTTTCTCTAAGGGAGTTCTTCACGTCTTTCTTGAAGTCCTCCAGCATCATGATCAAATATGATTTTGAAACTAGATCTTGCTTTTTTGGTGTGTTTGGATATTCCATGTTTGTTTTGATGGGAGAATTGGGCTCCGATGGTGCCATGTAGTCTTGGTTTCTGTTGCTTGGGTTCCTGCGCTTGCCTCTCGCCATCAGATTATCTCTAGTGTTACTTTGTTCTGCTACTTCTGACAGTGGCTAGACTGTCCTATAAGCCTGTGTGTAAGGAGTGCTGTAGACCTGTTTTCCTCTCTTTCAGTCAGTTATGGGGACAGAGTGTTCTGCTTTCGGGCGTGTAGTTTTTCCTCTCTACAGGTCTTCAGCTGTTCCTGTGGGCCTGTGTCTTGAGTTCACCAGGCAGGTCACTTGCAGCAGACAAGTTGGTCTTACCTGTGGTCCTGAGGCTCAAGTTTGCTCGCGGGGTGCTGCCCTCGGGCTCCCTGTGGCGGCAGCAACCAGGAAGATCTGCGCCGCCCCCTCCGGGAGCCTCAGTGCATCAGGGTTCCAGATGGCCTTTGGTGTTTTCCTCTGGCGTCCGAGATGTATGTGCAGAGAGCAGTCTCTTCTGGTTTCCCAGGCTTGTCTGCCTCTCTGAAGGTTTAGCTCTCCCTCCCACGGGATTTGGGTGCAGAGAACTGTTTATCCGGTCTGTTTCCATCAGGTTCCGGCGGTGTCTCAGGCGCAGGGGTCCTGCCACTCCTGGGCCCTCCCCCACGGGAGCCCAGAGGCCTTATACAGTTTCCTCTTGGGCCAGGGATGTGGGCAGGGGTGAGCAGTGTTGGTGGTCTCTTCCGCTCTGCAGCCTCAGGAGTGCCCACCTGACCAGGCGGTGAGGTCTCTCTCTCTCCGGCTTTTTATTTCTGTTTTCCATCTAGTCTCCTTACTTTCTTTCTTGTCCTTTTTTTAATCAGTAGATATTAATTATGCATAGTGTGTCTCATTATAAGATTTTCATATATGTAAATAACTATTTGATCATATACATCCCCGTGGTCCTCTCTAGTTTCCTCCTCATCATGCTTCTTCTCAATTAACCTTCTGTTTTATATCTTGTTTTTCTCTTCTTTCCTTTTCTTCTTTTCTTTTTGCTGTTGTTTTTGAAGACCTAATGAATTTCATCAGGGTTGCCAGTACATTTAATTAGTAATTTTGTTTCCGGAGTCTGACAGACTCGAGGTAGAAATACAGAGGCAGATAGGCAACTGTGTCCAGAGCCATTTTCCGACATCTGTGTCCATGCCATCTGGGCAAACAAACGCATCTTCTTTTTACTTCAATTCCTCAGAGCCTCCAAGCCCAGGGGTATTTTGCTCTTCAGTCGTGATCTTCCAGGGTGATGAAAGGAACGGCTGTCACGCGCCTGTCACACTGCAGCACTCACGAAGTACACAAGTCTCCGAGATTTGGAAAGACTCGGTTTTGCTGTGTTAGCCTCGAAGAGAGGAAGGCCCTCCCTCTCCCAAGCACACAGTCTTCAGCCTCTGTGCTTTGCTGTTGGTTTGGGAGAGCTGCCTCTGAAGAGAATTGTAAAACCAACCTCGGAGCTTGAACCAAACCGAGACTGGAAAATGGTGTCCAAGTGGGCTGAGTTGCAGAGCCTGGAATCAGACACATCGCTAAGCCGAGTTACTGAAACACTCAACCCTGAGCAAACCGTAGCTGCTGGTGCCACGTGGGAGAATTTTCCCAGAGCTACAGGGCACCACCATGTGACCGGTGCACGCGTTACTCAGGGTCCTCTTCGCTAGCTGTACTTGGGACAGAGGAGCTCTCCAGGAACTAAAACAATTAAAATAAGAACAATTTCCCCAGAAATGTTCAAAATTAAGACCGGCAGAATTGCTAGTCAAGCAGGCATAGCAGGCCACCATACTTAAAGGACAACTTTAGTTCCAAATTCTGTGATTTAGTCCCAAATATCTGCTGGTTCATAAATCTGTGAAATTTAAAAACCGGGACATGTGAATAATTGCTTTTTGCTAAACAGATATCTGTTGGAAATAATTTTGTGTTTTTGGAATCCAGATCCACTTATTTGCTAGATGAAAAGCTTTGAATTAGTGTTTGATTAACTTCAGAACTTATTGTTATACAAAATGGCAATAGCCCTTACATAGGATAGTGGCAGGATTAAGTTATATGAGTTAGGATATTTTTCATGTTATAAAAATATTTTGAATATGTGAGCTATTTACTTACAGACATTCCTGTCACAATAACGGAATAGCGAGAAATAGAAATTACATTTTCCATTCTCTCATGATAAACTTTCTCTTCAATGTGTTTTATAATTTAGCAGAATTCGGAATAGTTGCAAAAACAATGAAGCACAAAGCGCCGTACTGCCATCTTTCGGACAAACGGTGAACTGCACTTGTATGCCGGTAAATAAATTTCTAAGTCCCAGAATAACCGTTGCTTATCTATTAAATGGTTGTGTAAAGGTGACTATTTATGGCTCCTACTCCATAGGGTCTGGAGGCCTCACTACAAATCTACCAGATTACCCAAGTGGAAGAAACTGAGTCTACAGTAACAAATATTTCTCAAAGAGTGGTGATTATAGAAGCGCTGGCTGCCAGAATGGTTTCTGTTCAAGCTGGAAGGGACATTAGAAGTCGGTCCTTGAGGATGGCTTCCGGTCTGCTTCCCCAGGGTGGAATTCAGCCATGGGATTTTGTAATGGGAAGAACGGCTGATTTAAGTTCAAGAAGCTATGTGGAGAAAAGAGATAGTCAATCCTTGGTAAAAAGGAGAGCCCAGCCTCAGCTGGGCTGTGCATAGATCCGAGTGTCCGTAAGTGGGTGAGTGAACACGTGGCCGGACACAGGAAACTCATGTCAGAACTGATTCTTGTGTGATCCTTGGTTCTGTTTCTGCAATAAGAAGAGATTAGAGACTCAGTCTAGTCACTTCCTTCGCATTCTCTTGGGAATGTGAGTGTTTGCCTTTCCCACTTACCGCTGCACCCTGATGGGGCACGGCCACTCAGAGACTGGGACCGGAAGAAAACGTAGAAAATTGTGCCCATATTCCTCAAGCTGTGTAAGTTGTGCCTACAGAGGGGGACGAGCAGCTGTTTCGCTGACGGATTTGAGTAACATAATCAGTACTGAGCTGGGAGTGTGTGCATGCCGGCGAGAAGAAAGGACAGGCTGCAAGGCAAAGGTCAAGAGCTGTGCTTTCTTTTTTTTTTTTTTTTTGTTCTTTTTTTTTTTTCCGGAGCTGGGGACCGAACCCAGGGCCTTGCGCTTCCTACGCAAGCGCTCTACCACTGAGCTAAATCCCCAACCCCAAGAGCTGTGCTTTCTAACGCCATCTTTTGCAGGAAGTCAAAGACACTGAGAGCCCGACAAAGATCCTTTGTCTAGCCAAACTTCAGTCATGCTTCTGAACTCTCTCATCAGCACACACGCTCCCTTACAAACATCCAGCGGTCCCCAAAACCTTCTGATGTTTATAAGGCGTCACTTTCAATTGCTGATCAAACCCACCATTCTTGGATGTCTGATCCCATTGGCCTGTCTCTAGCAAGAATCTCAGTAAGTTCGATTAAATAGATTTTTTTCCCCAGCCCTGATGTTCGCTGTTAGTAATTTTCTGTCTGTTGACTCCCTTTCCCAGGCCCTCCTTTGCTTGAGATAAAAACCTGTCCTTGTATAAGGAACTGAGTCCAGCCTCCTATTCTCATTCAAAGTCCTATTATAGAGGCTCCTACACTCACCTATGGGTCCTGAATAAGGCCAGACTTACCTTTAGCAAATATCATTGAACATTGTTTTCTCTCTAACAAACTCAGAGGTTATGGTTAGTGTTATCCCCAACTCTCCTTTTCTTCCCAGTTTGCCCACAGTCCTCTCTTGAGGGTTACCTCCTGTCAAGCTTCTCCTCAAGATAAAGGTTCTACATCCCAGCCCCTGTCCTCAGACCGTTCTCTTAGGCCTTGGCTGAGCATCAGGGTACAGTCACTTTCGGCACAGGGCTTGAATGCCCTGAGGTGGTATAGAAGGGGCTTGTTCCAAGGGTAGGATCCAAGTGTAACTCTTTGGAACCTGTTGGGTTTCAGAACTTGTTATCAAAACTAAACTTATCTCTAAAATCTGGCTGTGGAAACGAATGTGTATTCTCCTTATTCATATAACTTAGACCCTATGATTAGAAACATTTAAATCCATCCCGTGGCCTGCCTAATTTGCACGTCCCGGCCACCTGAAGAACGCCTCCAATAGTTTGACAGGTAGCTTTAGAAAATCTGGTGTTAATGGCAGCTGATCCTCTTAGTGCAAAGTCAGTTTTAGCTCAAAACAAATGCCTTTGAGATGTAGAAGCTGCGAGGTGGGTGGAACTGGGTGCTGCAGCGGACAGCTCAGACGCCTTTCAGACACTGCATTAAATGGCCGAACTGCGGCTTGACATAGAGCCATTGTGGGCAAGAGGCTTTTTAAAGTCTTTAGCCACCTTCCTTGTCAAACCCACTAAAATTTAATTGTCAAAGGCACTTAAAGGTTTCTGATGGCAGTGTGAGGTGGCGCAACCATTGCCCGTGGGTACCGGAATGATAATGCCGATTCTTTAAGTGGAATATTGATTTTTAACGAGTATGAGGGTAGCTCTGTGGCTTATATATTGATGGACTGCGTGCTCGAATGCACATTAGGGTTGTGCTAGGTTTTGCACAGTTTTACTCTGTGAGGCACTGTCTGGATCTTATTTATTCTCTCTCCACCTTTCCAATTTGGGTTACTAGAGCAGCTTCTTCTTCATATCCCTTGGGCACTGGAGAAGCCTGTAGTGTCCAGTTTAGGAGGGAGGTCATGCCTTTCCAGAGGCAGCTTCCTCTAACTTTGTAACTTCTCTCAGGCATCAAGGGGCGATACCATTTTCAGATGTCAGAAAAGTACACGTCCACCTACTCCATGCCTGTGCCTGGGTGGATGTGACTGACCTATGGAGTGTCACACTGCCTCTGTCCCCTTCATCTGTCTCAAGTGCCCTCTCCAAGCCCTTGCAATTCTGTGACATTTCCCAAGGGCATTTGGTTTTCTACTTGTGAAGATGAATTCATCTCTCTTCAAACCCACAGGGCCCTTCAGCTGTACTGTGTTCCTTACTTCATGAAGAGAACTGAGTGAAGTGCCTTGCCTTCTCGCCAGTGCGTTGAGCAGAATGCCTGTAGTTTGTACCCACACCACCTGCCTTTGAGCCTCCTCTCTTGACCTGTTAGTGACTCCCAGACCTGGCCATGGAGATAAAAAAAAAAAAAACTAACCAAGCATCATGACTCCCATCTGCAGTCAGCCTTTGAGAGGGTGAAGCAAGAGAGTTGTGGTGAATTTGAGCCTAGCTTGGTTACCTAGTTTGTTCCAGAGCTGTCTGAGCAGTAGAATAAGACCCTGTTAAAGCAGGCAGGCAGGCAGGCAGGCAGGCAGGCAGGCAGGCAGGCAGGCAGGCAGGCAGGCAAACCCAAAACTAAAGAAAATAACTTGAGTGATTCTAATTTAATGATTCCTGTGAGGGACATGTCTATCCCCGATCCTTTTCATTAAAATATAAATCTGTATAGATGATTCCATCTACCCTGCCCCACCCACCACCAAAACAAGGCTTTCTCTTCATGCTAGGAAGGTGCTGTACCACCGAGCCCTATCCCTAGCTTTGTGAGACTTTTCTATAATTTTTCAGTGATGTCTCCTCTCATTATTAAACCGGTCCTATCGGGACCCAAGCTCGCTCTACTGTTTTCCCTCTACCCTTCCTTCTCTACCTTTCCTTTTAGCTTCTCTTCTTCCAGTAAAACTTGTCTGTACAGGCTTCTCTGCCCTACAGTCTCCTATTAACTACATGTGTCTGCCATCCAGTGTTGTTTAAGTAATCACCAAACCAATGTATCCATTATGAGAGCTGGCTGGTTCTCTCTCTCTTTCTCTGTGTCTCTGTCTCTGTCTCCCCCCCCCCTCTCTCTGTGCATTTAATGCATCCACCATGCCAGGGCTTTACCGTCACCATCTTTCTTCCTTACTAATGCCGTTCAGTGTTCTTCCTTACTTCTTCTCTTTTCCTGAAGCTTTAAACCCCAGTTGTTCACTCTGGCTCAGCTCTGCCCCTAGTCTTCTCCAAGCACACTGCTTCTCGTGGCGGTGCCATATGGAGACAGCCCACACAGAATGTCTTGAACTCTCATCTCTTTTTCAGCACCACACTTGAGTCTTCATTGCTTTAAAAAACATATCAAAGGTATTCCTCTCTTGAAACACCTCCCATCTTGGGAGTTCTCCATTTGTCTTAAAAAAAAAAAAGTCTGCGTTTTCTCAGCTTAAATTAAAAAACAAAAAACAAAAAACAAAAAACAAAAAAACCAAAACCAAAACCAAAAAACAAAAACAAAAACAGAACAACAGCAACAACAACAAAAAGCCAAAACATTGATATAACCCCTCAGTTATTATCTGTTTTTATAAAGATCAGTCGAACACATTGGGTACCAGAAGGGTCCTAGGATGCTGATTCTAAGGATAGGATTATTCACTGGACAAACGGTGAAGATCCCTGATCTTGACAGTAGGTGAAGACTGAACACTGCTGTGTTATAGCATTGAACTGCCATGGTGTCCTTTCTGGAATATCTGAGAAGGATACAGAAAAGAAAGTGCCTTGGCTTTGGCATTGGTGTGAGAACTAGCAATTAGGCAAGCTGTGAAGCTGGGTGCTGGTGAGGGAAAATGACAGGCTCAAGGCAATTGACCCATCCATCCACCCATCCATCTACCCATCCATCCATCCACTCACCCACCCATCCATCCATCCACTCACCCATCCACCCATCCACCTACCCATCCATCCACCCACCCATCCATCTACCCATCCATCCATCCACCCATCCATCTACCCATCCATCCATCCACCCATCCATCTACCCATCCATCCATCCACCCATCCATCCACTCACCCATCCACCATCCATCTACCCACTCCCCTACCCATC
Source organism: Rattus norvegicus (assembly GCF_021556685.1). NCBI lineage: Eukaryota > Metazoa > Chordata > Mammalia > Rodentia > Muridae > Rattus > Rattus norvegicus. Next base: position 37,846,224 of record NC_141535.1, read on the forward strand.
CACACACCCATCCATCCACCATTCATCTACCCATTCCCCTACCCATCCACACACCCATCCATCCACCATCCATTCATCCACTCACCCACCTACCCATCCACCCATAACCCACCCATCCATCCATCCATCCATCCATCCATCCATCCATCCATCCATCTACCCATCCACCCACCCATGCATCCATCCACCCACCCATCCATCATCACTGAAAGTGAGGTGTGAGGTTCGGTCTCTTGGGAAGAATCTAGAGAGGCTCATTTTTTTGCAGCTGTATGGCATACACACACCTGAAGACCAGACACTATACTCAACAGTGGGAATGGTGGAGTTCAGGGCAGGTTGACTTCCCGGTACCAGAGCTGGGGCCCAGTTAAAGCTGGAAAAGGAACTACTGGGTCTTTCAGGTGAGTATTTTGAGCCTCCAGCTTCTCCTAAATCCTCGGGGCCTGCAGATATACTTCCTCGCTCTGTAGAAGATTAGGTCCATACGTCGTACCCTTTGGAAGGCAATGAACTTGTCTGATGAGACTCAGAGCATCTTCCTCTAGGCATTTCTGTACATCCTGTTCAGGCTGTGGGATCAATAACTGGGGTCAGACCATCAACGAGCATCTGTTATGTTTCTAAAGGGAATGGTGAGATGGCTTACACATACCCACTAGAGACCAGAAAAGCATATCTAGGAATGGATTCTGACTGAGATAGATGAAGGAGAGACCAAATAGACGGGGAAATGTGGCAACAGTGTTTTAGGGCATAGGGTTTAGATAAGGACTTGGAAGATGATTTTAATATGTAATCACTACAGCTGTAGAGTAAATGATGGGTCGGGCGGTCACAGTTGGTATACCAGAAATACCATGGCCAAGTACAACGGAAGGGACTGAAAGGGTCAGGCAGGTGAGACTGCCGAAAACGATTTTGCTATGACGTTGGAAAGTCCGTCCTGGCTCTGCTCCTTGGGAGTGCCCAGAGGACACTTTATTTTCCCATATAATTAAAAAAATGTGTGTGTGAGAGGGAGAAACTGCATTACTGTCATCGTCATGATCAGGAGGAGGAAGGACATAGAGGCGTCTATCTCTGTAGCTCGGGAGTGACTGAGCTCCCGGGAATGATGAGGACTGTAGTAGCATCTCGAGCTGTTAGCAGACACTGAGTGAGAGCACCTAACTTGCAGAAGCAAGGTGGATATAACTCCCACAATGGGCATCAATATTCACACATAGCAGGACAGACAGACTGGAGGATCATTTGAGGTGGATGATGATGGTGATGGTGGTGGTGGTGGTGGTGGTGGTGGTGATGGTGATGATGGTGATGATGATGGTAGTGGTGGTGGTGGTGATGGTGATGGTGACATACACATGGCCAGAATAGTGGGCAGGGTAGTCTAGAAAGGTTAAAATTAGATAAACGGAAAGCTGACATCACAAGCCGTCTTCAGTTTTACACGACTGTAAATCAGACCCTCAACTCCTTGAGGCATGGAGAAAGAGGCTATATGGTCCCCACAAGACTTACAGAGTTTATATAGCAGGGACCTCCCTCTCATGAGTCCTTTCCCTCAGAGTCATGTAGCCATTTATTCCTGAAACCATAAAACAAGAAAAGAGGAATTTCTACATCTTTCAGTGGCCTCGGGGACAGAATCTGAGCTGACACTGAAGTCCCAATATTGTTCTTCTGTTCCAGAGAAGAACGGACAGAGTTCAGGAGCAGGCCTGACTCACGGTGTGGTAGCTTTTGTGAGACTTCTTTCTCCAATTTTCAAACCTAACGATGGAATGGATGCACTTAGCAATCATCATCATCACCATCACCATCACCACCACCATCATCATCATCACCATCACCATCATCATCATCACCATCACCACCACCACCACCACCACCACCACCACCACCACCATCATCATCATCATCATCAGCAGCAGCAGCAGCAGCATTTTGGTCCTTAGCCTGGAGAGGAAGAGGTAATGTACTTGGAAAATAAAAAGACCTAGTAAACATTCTAGTAACCTTCTATCCTCAGAGAGAAGATCAAATCATTGCTACACAGGGTAATGGTGACGCTACAGGTTCCTTTGGGGGGTGCAACAGATACATTGCTGCCAGCTGATCCAAGACGCCCCAGTGAGAACTGCTCTGACAGTGTGACAGTCTCAGTTACGTCCATAACGAGGACCTAACCCAAGTACACACATCCTTCCCACTTGTGATAATAATGCTTTCATAGGACAAGTATGAGAATTTTGAAGTGGCTTAGGATTGTGGAATTCCTGTGGGTCCTTAGTAAGATACAGTGTTTTTTAATCTTCCCACCAACAAGCGGAGGGGCTTTAAGAGTCCCCTGAGGAAGGTTTCCTGAAAGTAGGTGGGGGCAGAAACTCCTAAAAGCACAGACTTGACATTTTATAATGGGTAAGTGTGTGTGCTCTCTGACACATCGTGCCTGAGCACTATGGACCCTTGTCCAACAGTCATGACAGCACGTACCAGTCAAGACTCGTGTGTAGCTGTGCTCAGGGAACATTTTGGAACCCGGTTTATCAACCTCTAGCTGGTCTCAGGTTGACAGCACTCTATGTTGAAACATTGTTTTAAAAACGGGTAGCATACCTCAGCTATAGTGTATAACTCTGTCTTCAGACGATCTTTTTGGGACAGTGCTTCTCCATCTCTGGAAAACCTCGCTATGCTTCATAGTGGCACCACACCATCTGAGTCTGTGAATCTGAATGACTTTCTAGAGAAGGTCACATTTGTCTGTTAGCTGGATGTTGTGTTAGATGGGTGTGATGAACCAGAAGTGTTGTGAAATTTTAGCTAAGATGCATGACCTCTAGGTCCCAACCTGCAGCATAACCGCTGTAAACATCCGCTATACCAGTCTCGTCATTTGACGTTCAGTGGCCCGTGGAATGATGGGATGTTCTCTGAGAAGTAACAGTAAGTTAGTATCTCTGTTCCTCCTCTCAGTAAGAAGGAAATATGGAGTCTGACGAGCTTCTTTGGTTTCCAGAGGCAGCACATTTCTCTGAACAGGAAGGGGCCACAAGCCAAGGATTGTTGGAGGCTTTTAGAACACGTAAAGGAAATATCTTTGCTTCTAAAGACTTTGGGCCTTGACTTAAGGAATTTGAAATGGATTTATGTTTTAGAAAAGTTAACACAATGTATCGCTTTAAGCCACTAAGTATGTGACTCTTTGCTATGCCACCAGGCTGCAGAATATCTACCCTGCTGTCAAACAGACATCAACTGTAGTGCCTTTGACACAAAGAAGCAACTTGGGAATGAGGACACCTGCCCTGCCCTGGAATTAACTTGTGTTCTGAAGAGCTCTGCCTTTACCATCCCCAGGGTGTCAGCCAGCTCCACACATGGACTCAGGGCCTTATCTACTGACGTGGGATCCTGCACAGGACTACAAAGACCCTTCCCTCCCTCAGCACAGGATACACACCCAGGAGAACTGCTATGGCTTCTGTTTCCGGCTACTGGTTGCATCCAGTAGCAGAAGCTCCATCTAGTGGTGTAATGCAGATCCCAAGCCCTCTGCCCCCCTGAGCTGCCACACAGACCCAGATGGCTGCACCCCTGCTGTCTTTCCGATTTTACTGCCTCTACTCCTTCTGGAGAAAGGGCATTTCCAAATAACAACCCCCAAATGGAAAAGGGCTGCACAGTGGCTAGGTGCATTGTTCTTCCAGACGCCCTTCCTTCCAGGAACACCCTTCCTTGGGATCTGCTAACCTCCTGCTTCATCCAAAATTTAAAGAAAGAAGCAAGCAAATGGGAAACCCCAAACCAAACACACCACTTCTCCCAACATAATGTCTCCAAGTCTAATCAGGTGAAATCAGCCTTCCTCTTTCCTCTCAAGGGCCTTTAAAAAGATCTAACTCTGTTCTCTCCGGATGGGTTGAAGCCTTCTCTTCACTTTGCTGCTCTCTAACAAACCCTTAGCTTGAATGTCAATCTTAACCCTCTCCCTGAACAATAACGACACATCTCTTAAAGGAGATTCTTCACCATCAATGTCCTTCATGAGGTTTTGCATTCTTGTGTCAAAGCCCAGTCTATGACCTGTGTCTCTAATAGGAAATATATGGATCTAAAAGGCGAGGACTGGGAGCAACAGAGGCTTCTAACTCACCCGGGAATCCATGCTTCTTCGTATGTCTTTAGAGTCTACTTGTCTAATGTCCTGGATATTAGAGAGGAGAAAACAAGAGTCTCAGTGTACTTGAAGCCATGGCAATCAATTTAGATTCCTTAGGCCAAGAAACTGGTGTTTGACCCCAGTCCTCAGGACAGGGTTAGGGGTGGCTACGTAACCATAACGATGACATAAAGGAATACGTTCAGCACATAGGAGGCCCTTGTATGGCCATGTTCGGGTTTAATGGAAAGTGGGAAAGCACAGTTCACACAATGGAGTGGTGACTAACTAGGGTCCCACAGCCCAGAAGTGACAGGACTGAGGTGAAGCTAGACTGAGTGGCAAAGGGAAACAACGCGTATTAGTTGTGTGATCTTGGGACGGATTATGTGTATTGGGGCTAAGGATTGTGTTCCTTTTCTATCTTTCTTCAAGAACTGTGACAACAGACCCAAGAAGCAGCTATACCCAGATGGTGTAAATGCACTTTGAAGAGTGAGTGCATCTAATCAGTAGCAGCTCGGTGAGGCCCATCAATGTTTCCTGGCACTTTGGCACCCGTCCCTCAGCTGTTGGTCATTGGCAGTTGTTGATAGCATTTCCTGTCATTTAGCCTTGGTCGGTCCGTCATTCAAGAGGCTGTATTGTTTTAGAGACTTATTTATTTTTATATTATATGTAAGGTTGGTTTGTCTGCACGTATATATGGGGACCACATGAATACAGTGTCCACAGAAGCCAGAAGTGGGCATTAGAACTGCTGGGACTAGAGTTAGAGAAAGCTATGGGCTGCTGTGTGGTACTGGGAATCGAACCTAGGTCCTTGTCTTAGGGTTTCATTGCTGTGAAGAGACACCATGACCATGGCAACTCTTAGAAAGGACAGCATTTAACTGGGTCTGGCTAATAGGTTCAATCCATTATTATGGTGGAAGCAACATCCAGACAGGCATGGGGCTGGAGGAGCTGAGAGTTCTCCGTCTTGTTCTGAAGGAAGCTAGGAGGAGGGTCTCAAAGCCCATCCTCACAGTGACACACTTCCTCCAGCAAGGCCACACCTACTCCAATAAGGCCACACATCCTAATAGTGCCACTCCCTGGGCCAAGCATAAACAAACCACCACAGTCCTCTGGAAGAGCGTCAGTCCCTTTAACTGCTAAGCCATCTCTCCAGTCCCAGTGGCTATGTTCTTTCATAAGCCTGCATGCTATATGTACATAATGAGTTGGCTTCTCTTACTGCCTCATAGCATGCAGTTGTATGCTATGTACTCTTCTGTCTTAGAGCTATTCACACGTTTTGGCTATAAGAAATAATGGCAATTTAGCACTCCTCCTGTCTCTGACAATATTAACAGATTGATTTCTGATGACCCTTAGACACCGGCATGGAATTATTGTGTCATATTACACATGGATGCTTTAGGACAGTAGATACAATGGTTTTCTAAAGTGCTTTCTAGGTGCAATACACACTCTATGTTCTCTCTGTAGTTTGGTAGCCCCACCCCCACCCCCGAAACCCCAACACTTAACTCAAGAACTAGGGTCAATCACCCTGTCAGCGGGCAGACTCCTTTCTTGGCTGACCCACTTGTGGCATGAGGAATCTAAACTGCCTACTGGGGCAAAGCACACCGACATGATAATTTTCTCTTCTCTAAGATCCAGGGAGTGGGAGGCACAGCCCTTTGATGCGAGCATAGCCCTGTGTTGTCTTCTGGGAGCATCACCAGTTTCTTCAACTTTCAGCAAGGAACTGAGTTGGGGTTGATTTCTGCTTATGGCAAGAGGGAGGGGTCATATTTCAATATGGAAACCAGTAGATGTGTTGATTTGCTCTCATGGTTTCTTCTTCCTTCTCACTTTCCTTCGCCTCCTCGTCCTCCTCTTCAATGTCAGGCTCAAGCCTCGTGCATACAGAATGTTCTAGTTTTCTTCTTGTTGATGTGATAGAATACTGACCAAAAAAAACCATGTTGGTGGGGTGATGGTAGTTCTTATCTTATAATGGTCCATGTAATGCCACCTATTAGTGGCTCGCTCCTCCATGTTGCTTAGCTACCTTTCTCACACGACTCAGGCCTATCTGCCGCAGTAGGATGAGCCCCCTCCAAAACTGACTCCCAGACATGCTCACAGGCCATTCCAATAGACACAATTCCCCAGTTGAGGTCCCCTCCCCGACCCCTGGCTGGTGACCCTGAGTAGTTCCCCATTGATAGCTGAGGTGAACTATGACGCTAAGCAAGGTTTCTACCTTATTAATCTACATCCACTCTCCGACTCTTTGTTTTAAAGACAGTAGATAAAAGTTCTCCCCTGCCCTCTCTAGCCTCCAACAGCATTGTTCAAGGTTTTATGTATTTATTTTTCTAATAATAGAACTTTGGTTCTCAGCATATAATTATATTGTTAAGTGGCAGAACTTCATGTGATTTTGGTATTACCCATTCATTTATTCTGAGGAAACCTAATGTTTAATAAGCAGGTTCTTCTATACACAGGTTCACTTTATTAATGATGTTTTAAGACAGAGCGACTTGGTTGACTGACGCTTACAGGAATAGTACGGAGGTAAGTGGTTCAAGCCTGTTAAGAAACTTCTGGGTTGGGGATTTAGCTCAGTGGTAGAGCTCTTGCCTAGGAAGCGCAAGGTCCTGGGTTTGGTCCCCAGCTCCGAAAAAAAGAACCAAAAAAAAAAAAAAAAAAAAAAAAAGAAACTTCTGAGGCGGAGCCTGGAGACTTGGGCTTCTGTGCTAGCTGCTTGAGAGACCGAGGAGGAAGTCTGCCATTTGAAGGCCAACATGGGCAACTTAGTGAAGCCTCGGACTTAGGAAGAAGTACAGAGTGCTGGGATATAGCTCGGTGGTAGAGCCCTCTGCTGGTGAAGCCTAGTACTGCAACAAACTAAAGAAAAGACGGAATGAACTTCTGTGATCCTGGTTTGGTCGAATCTCTGCATCTAGGTGGATGCCTAGCCACACACTCTTTCCAGTAGGCGCGAAAGAAGAGATTCATGCCAACAACGTGAAGGGCATCGCTTGGGAGTTGCTCGCTCCTACTTCTGTAGAAAGTGACAGGCTCTTGCTGCATCCTGTTGACATTCAACTTTGGAGCTGTGCCATTTTCCCATGATGCCCGGGAAAGGCAGTCATTCCTTGGGATGGTCAATAACCCTCAGGAATTTGGGGTTCTGTTACTAAGGGAAAGAGTGAACAAGTATTGGAACAATGGCCAAAGTGCCGTCATTAGTGGCAACACGCTGGGATTTTTAGACAGGGACACACAGCCTTCCAGAGAACCCAACACTGCCTTTTGAAAAGCTTCGTGGTGTCAATTCTTGATCTGTAGACCCTTCTTTAGGTATATGGGCACTGTCAGGACCATGTGTGCACATTCAGGCACATACTTGTGTTCTTTTATTAGGAAATGAAACTTTTAATGCTGTGTCCTTTGGTCTTCTTGCAGTTGTCACATAAGCTGGGTTTAGAGGTTGCTACTAGTGAAACAGTTTCTAAAGCACCTTTAGTCTTTCCTCTGCTGATTTCACAGAGGGAGTTTCTTTCTCTCATCGTCTCCTGCCTCCCTCCCCGTCTCTCTTGTGTCTCACCCACCCCACTTCTCCTCTATCTTCTGTTGTGCTGGCGTGTGCCCTCTCCAGATCCGCTACTCGTATTTTGACATGGAGTGAGTCAAACAAGGAAAAGAGAGGAAGGACGAGTGATGTCTCCTTTGTGTATTTTTAAAACTTTTATTATGTTTTTATACACAAGTAATACATGTTCATTGTAGAAAAATTAGAAAACACAGAAAAGCAAAAAGAAAAAATAATCACCCCCTAATCTCACTACCCATGGATAACTGCTACTAACATTGTAGTGTATGGCCTTCTAGCTTTCTTAGGCATATATATATTATATATATACATACATAGATATATTTATATGTGATTTTCTTTTTTTTTACAAATATCGTATCATACTATACATACTGTTTCATAACGTGATTTTTTTCATTTATGTTGTCAACGTCATTGTTTATTCCCTGAAAAAATTATACAGATACTTCATGCTCACTGTGAAAAAGTCAGGAACCACAGATATGCAAAAAGAAAACACGATTGCTCCAAATCTCACCTCCCAGAGAGAAATGCTGTTGTCGCATAGGTGAACACCCTTTCAGACTCTTTAATGCACACATATGTAGGTATGTTTGTGAGATGGTGATTCTCTAGAAATTCTCCAACAGCCTCCTCGTTAACAACATGAATCGCACATTTATATATACGCATGGTGTGCATTCTCAGTTGGTGCACAGCATCCATTGAAAGGATGTGCTGTATTTAACCATATAATGTAGACATATTTACAAAATGCCCTTTCTTGTATGACTTTTAAAACAACGAATAAATGCATCTTAGCTCATGTTTTTAACATTAAATGATATAATAAACTTGTGTACTGTGTTTATATGTATGTGTGCGTGTATGTGTACACACACACACACACACATACACACACATACACACATGTCACAGAGTGCATGTGGAGATCAGAGGAAAGAGTTCCCTCCCACCGTGTGAATCCAGGGGTTCTAATTTGCTTGGCAGTAAGGGCCTTTTCATGCTGAGCCATCTTGCTGGCCTTTTGCTGAGCTTTTAAGAAGAGAATTTCCAGGGGCTGGGGATTTGGCTCAGTGGCAGAGCGCTTGCCTAGGAAGCGCAAGGCCCTGGGTTCGGTCCCCAGCTCCGGGGAAAAAAAAAAAAAAAAAAAAAAAAAAGAAGAGAATTTCCTCAATGTGAGATTACTAGGCATGTATGAAAAAAAAAAACCCACAGTGCCAAGATATTTCTCAGAAAGGTCAGATCAGTCTATACTCCTGTTGACAATAAGAGAATGTTTATATTTCAAACTTCCTCAAGGTTCCCGGAAGTTTATCAATGCATATGTCTTTCTGAGTTGTTTGTACCTGAAATTTTTGCCACTAGTTTATTCAAATGTGTTCAATGTTATCAGGGGATTATTTGAGTGTACGGTGCATTGCTATCTTGAATCCTGACCTCAAACTGGAAAGTTTGATTTGTTTTTTCCCTCTGAATCTCAAAACATTTTTGCCACTCGCTCACGATCTACTCATTCAATGAGTATGTTTTCAGTATTTGGCTTGTATACAGCACCATGCTAGGAGCTGAGGAAACAATGTTAAGCAAAGTGTATGTGATTGATGCCTTTTGTATTTTCAATTTAGTGGGACATACAGACAATCACACAAGCAGTCATGGGGAAAGTACAGGTCTTGTAAACCATAGCGACTTCCCGAAGTGCTGGGTTCCTTCACATAGTAGAGGTCTAATCTCTTTCTTGCATGCATTGTAAATATTATTTTCTTTAAATTTGGCTTGTTTACTGTATAGGAGTTTTACATTCTTTTAAAAACTGGTATCAGTCCACCCCTCTTTTCTTTCTCACTTTGGTATTATGCTTAGAAAGGCTTTGATTACCACACTGAAACAACATCTTCACCAATCCGGATGGCAAGTATTTATCATTTTGTCTTCTTTGTTTTAAAATAGGAATTCTTATTTCATCTAGAATTTATTTTGATTAAACTATAGACCTAAAATTGCACCCAGGAGAGGTTTACTAGTTATTTCTACATAACTTAATTATCCAGACTTTTCTCAGATTTGAAATGTAGTGTTCTCAGTTATTTTATGTCATTGGATCTATTGTGGTTGATGTAGTTACCTGTGAGAATTTACTGTGAGGTCAACATAGTATGACTGCTTTTCCTTATTTTACCTTTAGTTACGGGAAAGGTAAGCATATTCTGTGGCAATATTTTAGAACAAAAGGAGAACACAGATATTGCTTAGGCACGGATGTGTGGGGAAGGGATTTAAGCTGCACGGTAATTCTTAATTTTCTCAACCCTGAGACTTTCACAGTCTGGAAGTCGTCGCGGGCTCCTTGTTAATCAGGCCCACTGGCAGGTTTTCTGGAATAAATAAGGTGCCTTGCTTATTTGCTTTGGTCTTTCTGAAGCTCAGCTTCCACTAGGTGGCAGTCTTGCCTAAATCTGAGCATCCTAACGGTTCACAGGAGTAGGAAGGAACACACCAGCTTGAGAGTGCACCCCCCCCCCCTCCACCACACCACCATTAGGGCCCTTCTGCTTCTTCAGCTTGCTTTGTACCCCATTAATGAATGGGACACAGCGCAAGTTTGCAGTGAGTCTGTGTCTAGACGCCGAATATCAGTGGTCAGACTTTAAAGTGATACTTTGGCCTGAAGGTTACGTCATGTGTCTTTCCCAAAAGAGTCTTTGAGCTTAGCCCCAACTGATTTAGAGCCCAGAAATGTGATTTTAAACAAAACATTTGCGCTAGAGTTCAGATGATGTTTACTTTCTTTAAACATGGCGATGTTTTTCAGGTTTCTCACAAAAAAGAAAAAAAAATATACTCATTATAATTTGCAGGAAAGCCTAAAATAGAATATAAAAAGTATGGTGATAAAATGAGTGTGTGTCACAAAAGGGTGCCATATTTTCCTGTTTGTATACATGGGTTTGTGAGAGAATACTCAGTGTTTTCCTCAGACCCCTACCGATCGACTGGCTGCTTCTGTTGAGTTCAAAGACCGTTTCCCTCAAGGAGCAGAGGCAGTAGAACTTTAGCTCATGGACCCACACCAGAGGAAGTCCTTGGGCAGGTAACAGGAGAGAGGGGCAGCTCCTACTGGATGTACTCAGCATATCCAAGGGGAGGGGTGAATTGCCCAGGGCAACCGTGAGCTAATGTAGTTATCAGAACCTTGATTATTAATGCTGCTTTAGGACCTGCTACTAAAAAAAACATGTGTAAATCTTGGAGGGTGTCTATCTATGGGAACTATAAAACCGAGCAAAGATTGGAAACCAAGCACTGAATAAAACATAAGGTGGTTGACTCTATTACCTCAGATATGGAAAGTCTAGCTAGGTAATTAGGCAAATTCCCATCTCCATGAATAGCTACGGCCTTCTCAGAAACGGAGGTGAGACCTGAATTTTTTTTTTTAACAGTCTTCAGTTGTACAAAGGACATTTGCACAGAAGGTGTTGTCGCCACGCTGAGACTAAGGAGAGAGCTGGCACAAATGAACGAAGCAGGAGAGGCTGAGGTCAGGCATCCACAAGAGCGTGCGCTGTGCGCCTCAGGCTTTATCAGTTTAGTACGTTTGCGTGGGTTGCTAGGAACGAGGCTGGAGTTAAGCTTTCAATCCAGTCAGGGTGTGGGAGATAACAGAGACAGGAGCTGAGATGGTGCCGGTTTAGAAATAACGGCTCATAAATGATAAAATGAGATAACCTTGGAGTTTATGTCATTTGAAATGACCTGCGATCAGGAGAGAGGAGTGAGTTTTATTCAAGATGGCGGGCCAGGAGTGTTGGGAGTAGTTCCTGGTAAGGAGTCTTCAAACAGCACATTCTTTCCACTGTTTCACGAAAATTCCATTCAGAAAGCTGTATGTAACTTATAGCTTGTCAAAGGTCCTTCTCTTACTGAATCCAGTCACACCAGTAACAGTACACTAGCTAACAACTTCGTCCTGCATAGCTGGGTTGGGGGTGGGGTGGGGCAAGAATATGGCGGACGGCAACTGGTGGATTGAAATGTAGACCTACGATAGACTTGGGAGACCTCTTCCACGCCTGAATTCTTTCACTTTTGATACATAAAGATAGGAGAAAATTCCAAGTGCTGTAGATTACCTTTGTAGATTTTAGGTTGAACTCTGTGAAATTGCTTGTTTTATATAATAGATCAAAAACAGTCAAATACCAGCCATTTCACAGAATTCAACCTAATACAATAATTGTCCACGCTCTTTCCCTCTTCCAGAAGGTGAAAGGCTTTAAAATATTTAGTTTTTAGGCCAGAGTATTAATGTACAAATAAGCGCTCCCCAGGGCTGGGATTAAAGTCACTTACAGGCAACTAATCTGTCCCTCTTAAGATTGGACACCAGTGCCTCCAGTCTGACTTGGAGATCTTTCAGGGCAGGGAACAAAAGTGCAAAGACTCCTGGGGAATTCCATCCCGGGAAAGGGCCAAAGGAAGGACAGGAGGAACTAAAACAGGATTTGTAGCATATTACAAGTTTGTGGGAAATTGAGCGCAGCAGAGCCATGAGCAGGACAACACAGCGTGTGGCGCCCTCTTTTCTAAGATACAGTATTGCTTAATGTGTCCTGCTCTCAAGAGTCCAAGCATAAGACAAGACACAGAGTGCACGTTGGAAAAGTCATATCTGCATAGTCATCTAAAATGAGACAAGCTAAGCTTAACTAAAACATCTTTTTTTTTTCATTCATAATGTAAAATGTTAAATAGTTTTATGATCTGAGCTAATTCCAGCATGCCTATAAGATTTAACACTATGCTGATGTGCGGACCCATGCTTCAGGTTTCAATCCAAACAAAATGTGATAATATTCAATTTTACATCTGAGGGTAATTGTATAGGTTACTACACCATTTCTTAACTGGATAACTTCATTTCTTTTTTTCAAGAAGCTTAAAAAGACACCATTGGATTAAAAGAAAGTTAGTTGCCCATATGCATTGTTCGAAGATAGTAGGATTACTGTGTATTTACAAAATGTATTTTTCATATATGATTCTGTTGTATTATAAATTAAGATTTTTTTTACGTTGACACTTAGAGATTCTGACAGAATGGAAGACTAAATGTAAATGAGTGAAGAGAAAGCTACACATGAGGTGGTGTGTGTTTGGTTATAATATTCCTAATGATACTCATAGATTGGATTCTTGAACAGTTCTGCTGTTTTAAATAGATTTCTATGTTTAGAGACGTCTTTTATATCTGATAAATTGTTAACATATCAGCAAGAGTTACAGATATACTATTATATGCGAAATATTTTTTTCTGTATAATACATTTAAAAAACCTTTATATAATTTAAAAATCATAATTCTTGCATCTGTCATGGCATGGTTCAGAGCAGACATGCACAATGTCAACTTTTTAAAAATCCCTCTAAAAACAGGCTGCGCCTCTTTGAATCTGTTCTTTTTTTTTTTTTTTTCCTCTCCTTGATGGCAGCTGCTTTCAAGTGTGAAATCATTTAAAAGGGCGGGGAGAGGCAGATAAAAGTAATAAGGAAGCCTAGAAAACGTGGTCAAAACCATTCTCAGTGTTCTGCGGTGTGGAGGTCTTCCGGTTCTGTTGGTGTTTTTCAGGTGATCTTGGCGGTGAGTTTCCAGAAGACCCACCTAGCTGGAGACAAGACAACATAACCCGAAGAACCTTCTCTTCCGTCTTCTGACCATGGGGTAGGGAGTTAGATTCAGAAGGCTGCTGTCATCTGCGATGGGACAGAGCGCGCACAGGAGTGAGTTACAGACAAAACAATCTGCTCATTATGAGGTGGCTTTAAAAACCCACCATCTGTCTACCACGTTTTAAACCTCAGCCATGTTGGACCAGGTAACGCTGTGTTGTTGGAGGCTATCTCGAGCATTGGAGGACTTCATTAACCCTTTATTGTTAGAGGCTATTCCCCCTCCCTGAAGGACCTCATCAGTGTTCTTGGTGTGGCCTGGGACAAAAAACTCCAAGGCTGACAATCGCTGGTTACAATTAAGTTGAAACTGCTCAGAGATAGCCTTTCAGTTGGGAGATGTTTCACACACCTTAATAGAAACAATCCAGCTCCCAGTAAGCTTGTCTTGTCTTCTAAACCCACCTTCTGTGACCCTCATCTGTCACTCAACCTCACTAAATTCCGATGTCCTTAAGTATAAATTTGGGACATCAAAATTAATAGTGAGTGATACTTACCGTAAGTGAAGATGAAATGGAAAAAAACTTAAAAGCAGTTTACTCTGAGGGCAGCTGAGTGCCTCAGTTAAATAGATAATTAGTAACTATTTTCCCTTACATGGGACAATTTTCTTGGTTCCATTCAATTTTCTTCTTGTCTTAGAAGTTTATGCTATATTCTGTTGTGTCTTTCCATATATATATATAATTTGATCACACATTGTCTTAGTTACAGTTTTATTGCTGTGAAGAGACATCATAACCATGGCAATTTATATAAAGGAAAACATTTAATTGGGGCTGGCTTACAGGTTCAGAGGTTTAGTCCATTATTATCATGGTGGGTAGCATGACAGCACTTCCTCCAAGAAGGTCATCCCTCCTCTCTCTCTATACACACACACACACACACACACACACACACACACACACACACACACACACGTGTGCATGCCTGTATGGTATATGTATGCATGTATGTGTGTGTGTATGTATGTATGAATGTATGTATGTATGTATTCTGGTCAGATTGATAAATATTGAATCAACACTTTGAGGGTCAAAATTTTAGGGTGAAAAACAAGCAGAGAAAGAAATGAACCAGTAGATTAATTTGCTCTTCTGAGCTGAGTTTTTAAAACCTACTGCGGTCTAGAAGAGAAGCAATAGGGAGGCCCTGGGAGAGCAGTATTGGCCAGCATGGGTCTCAGAGGCTACAGGCAGAGTATAGGCTGGGAATTGCCAGCAGGGGTGGGGCTAGCACAGGGGCGGAGCTAGCACAGGGGCAGAACTAGCATAGGGGCGGAGCTAGTACACAGTCTTGGGTCTTGGTGTGACAAAAGGGATGGTTGGCATTGATGAAGGCCAGGTGGCTTTTCAGAATGGGGTTGAGGGGCTCCCCTTTCCCATTTCCAACTTTCAAGAAAATAGAACCTTGGCAGGGCCATTCTCCAAAGTTAGGTGAAGGCGTGGATGCCGGGAGGGAGGCTCACTATATTAAGGAACTGGTTTGTAGTTGACGTTTGCTTTTCTTTGTTACAGAGACTAGATGTTCAGGACAAAAATAAACCCTGACTTCCTGAGTCTCTTATAAAACTATTTCATCCAGGTACCGGAATCCCCTCACCTTCCCTTAAGTCTCCTCTGTGTCAATATGTCCTATTTATTAGCAAATGAGTTCTGACCACCCAAACTGACAGGGATCAATGGCGATAAATTTAGCTGTGCCTTGAGAAGCATGTTTAAACCAAAAAACAAAACAAACAAACAAACAAAACCAAAACCCAAAAAACAAACAAAAAACCAGATGTCCAGGTAGGCATAGCAAATGACCTTAACATGGTCACCTTTCTTGTCTCTTGTAAAACTCAGATTCTTCAAGCATGGACAAAGACAGGTCCATTTATGTTCTTTTAATTGTGAGAAAATAATTTGTAATTATCCAGGCCACTGTCTTTTGAGAGCTCAGACTACTGTCTCTACCTTCTATATTTAACTTGTCTCAGAAGAGCTAAGACGCTGGAGGAAATGCTAGGCCCTGTGCCTGAGCACGGGCATCACTGTGCAGAGGGGCCATCACAGGCAAATCATGTTTTTAGAACAGAGAGAAATCATACATAAATACATAACTCAGGTTTTTGTCATTTCTGGGACTTTTATTTTAACTACAAAATGGTCAGTGAACTCAATCTAACGGGATAGGGCTTTGAAGGGTAGCTAGCTCACGCTCTCTTTAGATAATGACAACCCTTCCTGAAATTCAAGCTCGCTGGCAAGTCAGGGCTTTTTTGAAGCAGAGTCATCAAAACGAGGAAGATATTTATAGATAACAAAGATCCCCCCTCTCTCTGACTTGTAATATCTACCATTTAAATTCCTACATCTCATTTCCCACCACACAAGGAAGTGTCTGCTGTACATTTACGAAGGAAAGTACGTCGGCACCTACTGTTATCACAGGGGTGTCCTGCTATCTTTTTTATGTTAAAAGCACAGAGGTGAGATTTTCACCATGACTCTTGTTTACTCATTACAGTAAATAAAAAAGCCCTTTCTGTAGAAGAGCCTTGTATTCCTCCCATCCCACCTTCTTTGTAAGTGTGTATGTTTCATATAGGATATACATACATGTATGTGCAGGGTATCTATGCTGCATAGATATGTGTACACATGCATATGGGTCACTTACAAGTGGTCATAGTCTAAAGTGGATGGGAAAATGCTGACACTAGGCAAAGGCCATGTTACTGATTGAGGATGGCTACTGGCTTGGGTGTCTTTGACGTGCATTTGTGTCTCCTTTGTCTAGACTACAGCTTTTCGCATCATCACCGTGTATGGAGGAGAAGCAAGAGCTTGGAAATACTTGCACAATTTGGAACAGCTTTAAAGGATGACAACAGCTGCAGTAAGTTCTAAGGTTCAACAAATTAGCAAAGATGGACAGAACGGTTTGATGCTAGCTCAACTCCAGGCAAAGACATCCTGCAGCATGGACTGACATCTCGCCTGATTTCTGAGGGGCTGCCGAAATAATGTGAACCAAGTGCAACATTCCCTGACTCTGCTTAAACTCTCTGGGCAAGTCTAGTGGACTCGTTAGGGAGTTGCTGGTCTTTACTGTAAATGAATGTTTGAGTGTGGCTTTTTACGGCTTTCCCCCAAAGTGCACAATTTCACAAAACCATAACTAAAGAGAGCTTGAAAAATGAAAATGGAAAGTGGGAAAGAAAATGAAGAAAAGTGGGGGAGAAAGTAAGGGAAGGGTAGAGCAGGAGCGGCCATCAAGAGTCAGTCCAAGGACCTGGGGTGGCTTAGGAAATCTGAGGCTCTTTCTCTATTACTCAGTTCTCTTCTGCTAATATTTGTTACTTTGGTATACTTTGGGAAAAATAAGAGGAACAGAATACTTAGAAGCTTCAAATGATAATCTGAGTTTAAAGCTTTGTTCTCAGACATAGTTAAGAGAAATAGCCAGAAAGGAGTTGTTGTCTTTGAAACAACTCTTCTATTGCTCCCTCTATATCTGTATGTACATATGTGCATATACATGCATATATGCAATTATGTATTATATATATTACCTATATGCTATATTATATAATATGACAACTATATAACATACCCTTTATATAACTATATAATATACTATATATTAAAAATATATATCACATATAATGAGGCAGAGAGTGTGAGAGGGAAAGGACTTAGTGGCTCTTAAATGACTGCTGTACTAGCCTCCTCTGAGCGCTTTCAATGCACAGATTACTGACTTTGCCCCCAGTTTCTTGACCAGTAGGTCTGGGGCAGAACCAGAAGAGCGGCATTTCTTAAATGCTCCTAAAGCTCCTGACTTTACAAGTCATAAGGGCAGACCTCGAGGACCACTAAGTGAACAGAGGACCTACTGAGTGCAAGGCTCTTAGGTGATGCTTAATCTGCTTGCCAACTTGGTGGGATGTAGATTCATCAAGAAAACAAATCTCTGGCTGTGCTAGGGAGGGGCTTGGTAAATGGCGTTAGTTCCAGTGGGAGGGTTTGCCCTCAAGGTGTGCACTAGTCCTCTATGGAGTCCTGGACTGAGCTAAGAGAGATGAGCATCACACTCATGCTCTCCTGTCTATGGAAACGATGTGACTGGTGTCTGCTGAGGCTTAGCAGACCTAAAAACGCCCTGTGCTTCTTCCCCCCAAAGCCTTCCCTACTGGTATCTGCCATGCTAGATGTGATGTCCTGGAACTGTAAGCCAACAGGAATGCATCCTTCCTTCCTCCAGTTGTTTTGGTGAGGCCCTTTTGGTACAGCAATGAGGTAGGTAACTAACACGTCCTGTGCTGGGTAGTAAGGATCGTATCAAAATGGAGTTTAAAAGAAACATGACCTCTGACCTAAAAGAACTTTTCATGTCGAGCTGTGAGACTGCATTTACCAAAGCACCAGAAAGATCCAAATACGGTGCTGTGAGAATTCCCCAAGGAGAGGGGCAGAGATGTCACTCCCATGTAAAGGACATCACTCACGGAAGATTTGTGTAGGCCTTTGGTGACCATTCTTGGTCAAAAGGAATGAGAAGAACATAAGTGTTTGTTGAAGGGGAGGCATTCCGAATGAAGGGGGTAGCATGAACTCAGACAAAGAGGCACCAATGGCAGCCCTGGTCAGGTTCAAATAAATAGTCTAGTCAGGGTGGATCAAAACATTTATAAAGGAGTGGACAGCACCAACAATAACTGCTTAAAACAATCCCCGACATAGGCCCACTGTCTATTTCTTCTTTGCCTGTACGTACACTTCCCTTCCCCTGCAGCCTGCCCTCCCTAGTTGACCGGCAATCTCCCGCTCGAGATTAGCATCAGCTTTTTATTTCTAGGTACTTTCCGACTCTTCCATGCCTCTACCTCCTTTTCTGTTCCCATCAGTTCTGTCGACAATTGCCTGGCTAGATTAGCTACCTCTAATCCCATCTATCTTCCTACCATTGCTAAAAACAACCATTTATGGAAATCTTCATTTATTTATCCTTGCAGTCCCAGTTCTCTATCTCACTGAATAACCTTCCTCCTCCTGGCTTTCCTGTCCCAAATGCCAAGTCAGCAGCTTTGACCATCACCCCCAGTGACTACCTTGTGTCGAGTCCTGTGGATTGTGCGGCGTTACCCAGCCCAGTCACCCTACATAGCTAACTATTCCTTCTTGCAAACATCTTGGTTCATTTTTGCAATGTTCTTTCGGTTTTCCTCTTGGGATCCCTTTGTGAACTGGTCTGCTTTTGCTTTAAGCCTTACAGTTTTGCATTCCAGAGCATTCTCTTGGCAAATTTCCCAGGGGCAGTCTCTGCTGTGTGTAGGGCTCCAATGGCCACCACTCTGAAGATACTTAGATCTATTTCTAGCCTTCTTGGGTCATGTCTTCCCTCAATGCTACTAACTATTGACTGTCACCTCCAGGGTTCCTCCCTGCCTAAAACTATAGTCATGTTCTACCTTGAAGCCTCTTGCTTTCTTCTCTCAACTGAATAACTGATACCATTATTTATTCTGCTAGTTAAGACTGAGCCCAGATTCATCCTTGATCCGGCTTTCTCCCTCATGAATCATATCTGACCTGTCATATCTTCCTCCCTAGTTCTCTGGCATTACATAATATCTGAAGCATGTCTCATCTGGAATCCAGCTCTCGCCTCCTAACTGAATTCCATTCTGGAGCAGATTCAGTTCTTATGGATTCTAAGGCATG
Organism: Rattus norvegicus; assembly: GCF_021556685.1. Taxonomy (NCBI): domain Eukaryota; kingdom Metazoa; phylum Chordata; class Mammalia; order Rodentia; family Muridae; genus Rattus; species Rattus norvegicus. The sequence goes on from NC_141535.1 coordinate 37,865,464, forward strand.
CTATTCAACTCCTGGATTCCACAAATGAGCAAAGATACCAACACATCCCGCAGACCTCATCAAGTCAGAATTGTAGCAAAGGTGAAACTGTCTTTCAGGCTTAATCTATTTCTGTTGATTTGTTTTGTTCTCTAACAGCACACATTTAGAAGACGCTTGTCCTTCTCTTTCCAATCTCCTTTGAGCCCTTGTTGGTAACCTTGTGGGCTCCCCACAGGTGGCTCCATTTGTAATCCATTTGACACAGCAAGCTGATCATAATTAATGAAGCTCCCTGCAGCACCGTCAATGACCCAGAATGGAGGACAGGAGGGGCACTGGAGCAGGAGAAGGGACAGCAGGCTTGGAGCCTGGAGACCTGGACATTGCCTGCAGCCCACCATGGAGATGCCACAGAACCAGGGATGCTTATTCTCCCTCTGGGTACCGGCATCTCCGAGCTCAGGCTCTAAGGGCACTGACAGAGAAGACAGTGCCCACAATGTGGGCAGCTCAGTGATGATCTAAATCCCTGCTCTTGGCCACTCTGCTTTCTTTCTTACTAAAAATCAACTTCAAGTGGACGTTTGTTGAGTAGTGAGTGGGAGGGACGTAATCCAATATTGACGCGAACCCTGGACCAGTTCCAAATGAAGAACTAAAATGGAGGCTGGGGGAGAGGAGAGTCTGAGCTGGCAGGGGTTCACATGGTCAGCAGGCCAAGTGCAAGAAGCCAGGACCATGAGTGACACCTTTCTCCCCTTTTCTGTTTCCAACACACATGCAAATAGAATAAAAACAGAAAGGAAATAAGCCAGGAAAGAAACAGATGGCTTTCTATAATGGTTTTCAACCAGTTAGAATTAGCTTTTGAGAACAAGGGTCTACGGGAAAGAACCGGAATACATTTTCCACGTGTTACCCCATTCCCTGTACACCTTAAGTCAGACCTGCAGAAGGTACAGACTACCAGTCCAGGGACCTTCTGTGGTCATCTCAGTCTGTGCGGCCAGAGATAAGAATCTGGATGATTTTTAAAATGAATTGAATGGCACGGCCTTATGTATCTGTCAAAAAAAATGTCCCCAGAGCTTGTTTATCCTTCCCTCAGGGCCTGTCTGCCCCCTTCCTCCAATTCTCACAGCTCTCTGCCCACTGCCAGCACACTGACAGCACACTGTGAGTGGAGGCCACGTTGCTAAGTGTCTGTATTTCCCCACAAAACGAAGGTGCCTGGATTTCCAAAAGTCCTTTGCTTCGACTATTCTTTTTATTATTAGAATGGGCCTGAACCACCTTGTGAATAAATCAAATTTTTATTTTCCAGATGGATTCATGATTTAAGACCTCGGATTATTTACTTGGGTGATTTCTTCCCTTTAAGTTTTCACGGAAAGCGCCACCGCTTGTCGTTGTTCTTTTATTTTACAAATCCACTGAAAAGTCCCAATAAGTTTTCCGTTTATAAAATACAAAAATATTCCTATTATACCTTCTGTGATTTTGAAAGTTACCGAATTAAAATGAATTTTTCCGTTTCCCGTTAACGCACAGTTCCACCATGGCTGTCTGGACTGGCACTAGATGTGGAAGGAAGTTTTAAGATGGGTTCACACGGAAAAACACAGATTTTGTGGCATTCACAAAATTCAGACTGGGTACCCTGGGAAGTTACCCTCCTGGGAAGCTGAATGCTGCCTCAGTAAGAGGGCGGGGTAATGTCCATAGGGGAGATTGCCAAACCTATCACTCCTAATGTGTGCTCCAATTAAAGTCCCAGAGGCCTATTCTCTGACGTCAAGGCTGATTGGACACGGATACGACACGTGATCTCTGCAGGCTGAGCTCTGCTTACCGATGCTTCAGAGTTCTGAGCGAGTCTGCGTGGTGTAGCAGCTAAACAATAACAAAAGTTTCCAAACACAAGGGCAAAGCAGTCCCGGGTTCCTTTCAGAACTTTATTTTCTCTCTCCCACATCCTACTCAACAAACATCTCCTTGAAGTTGATTATCAGTTGATTGCTCTTTGTAAGGTCAATGCTAGGTATGCGGTGTATCTTGCCTCTCTGAACCTCAAGCCACCGTCTGAAGTATGCGACATGGTCTCCCCTGACTCCTTGAAATTTCCAGAAGTCAAACCACTTGCCCGGGGTCGCGGCAGAGCCAGACTCTGGTTCAAGCCTAGCTTTAATGGAAGCCCTTCATCCTAAATCCACAGGCGCTTTTAGCAGCTGCTTTGTAGTCCTGTTACTATACGTCTACTTTCCCCCAGGACTGGTTCCCAGCACTGGGCCAGGCCTCTGTGAGCAGACTCTACAAGCTTACTTGGAATTACCTGTCCTGCTTCCTGCCCTGCCACATATTCGGACCCAGGCCTCCAGCACAGTGCAGCTTAAGCAGCGTCTCAGCCTTTGTCTGGTGTTCTCGCCTGCTTCCACCTCTCCACCTTCTGCTGATAGCTCTGAGCCAAGAGGCACTTCAGTTCCGCTGCCAAGTCGTCCTCCTCCTCCCTCCCCTTCACTCAGCTTCACTTGCTCCCAGGCAGACAGTATACTGCCCTCCCTCCTGCACAGGCTTTCTTTGGTAGAGGAGATGGGCGTTTTTTTTTTTTTTTCCTTTGCCTCTAAAGAGCCTTTCCCTGCCTCTTGGTACCACTTTCTGAAGCTAATGCTTCACTCATGGCTGCTCTAGCTAAGTCTGCTTAATGTAAAGCACTTATTATTCACTTCTCTGCGCATCTTCAGTCCTAGAGTCCTGCAAAGATTTAACAAACGTTTATTGTTTGTGCCGCGTGGTAATTCTAACTGTGCTCCAGGATCCAGATGCCCGGCATCTAATAGCTAACAAAATCAGGACCATCCCTTATTCCGGTGAATATCCCTTTACGGGTCTCTGTCAGGTTGGATCCTTTTGCATCCTCCGGAGACGAGTTCAAATCCACAGCCCGGTCATTTTACTACAATCTGTATGACTTTGGAAAAGCCGACTAACCCCCACACCTCAGTTCTCTGCAAATTAGGAAGACTAATAGAATCTTCCTAAATGATCGTTAGATTTTAATAGGAGACTGGAAATCTAGCTCAGTGGTAGACTGCCTGCCTAACATGGAAGGCCCTAACTTTGACCCCTAGTATGGGAGAAACAAACAAATGAAAAAAATTGTAATTATGTTAACAAACATAGCGGATACATGTGAAGCACTCAGGACAATGATACACCATGTGTCCCCAATTGACTTTCTATTATTCCTTTTATATAATTAAGCATGTAAATGGAGGGATATTTCTCCAGTAGTCTGTAAACCTCCTGCAGACCGGGGCCACGTTCTTGGTCCTCTTCTAGAGGCAACCCTGGTGTGGCTCTTTCCACAGTACAGGACAGGTCTGTCAGGGATGTGGGCATCCTCTTTCCATCAGAGGAAACGCACTCACCAAGACTACAGCTCCATCCACTCTCTCTAAGAAGGCTCCCTCTCTCTGTGGGAAACCCTTGCAATGTCTCGCTGAGAAAGCAACTTCCAAGTCCAACACACTCTGCCTCGAAGAGAAATCCCAAGACTCACCTTGATTTTTCAGCGGTAAAGGCATCGTTTCCCTGAGTTTGCTAAGAAGGTTTTTCATTTCTCGCATGTCTCTGCAAAAGTTGACAGAGAGAAAAATTAGCCGCGTGTTTTCCCAAGTGAAGCCTCAAGCAGTGCGTTCTATGGGACGAATGAAGGGGCGGGATTCCACATCGAATTTTACCAGTTTTACTTTCTGATAGGCACACTGAATTTACTTTGCTTTTACAGGAAAGAATATCAAAGAGGATTTGGCTCCAGTCCTTGGCATCTCTGCTTTTAGCCTGACCTGGCTGAATTCAGTGGAGAGCGTTTATAATGAGGAGAGTACTGTGGATCTACAGGGAGAGGCCAAGGACACACAACTGGAACAGTGGGCTCCTGGGGATGCATCGCTGGGGCTGCGGTCAGATGGCTGTGCCCCTGTGCAGATGCCTTGCTGTCTGTTTTAAGTCTCCCCTTGCCATGAGCAGGATTAAATGATAGCAGAGCAGTAACTGTTACAGCTCTCTTGTTGTGTGCATCAAACCCGGGGCCTCAAGAATGCCCCTATCTCTATCAGCGAACTACACACGTAGCATTTGTTTCTTTGAGAACAGGTCCTGGAGGATGGCCTTGAGTTACTGACTTGCCTACTTCAGCTTCCTGAAGATGGGAAGTGCTGAGATGGGCTTGTCCCACCAGGATGGACAAGGGACACATTCTGAGATCTCCAGAGACGAGCTCTTCATAGTAGAGATGCTGGAAGAGAGGCCACCGGGGGCCACTGATGACTTGAAGTCAATTCCTAGGACCCCACATGCTAGAAGAAAATAGACTCCCAAAACTTGCCTTTTGGCCTGCATATGTAGCACACACTTATATACACATACACACACCTGAGTGCACATAAATGAAGAGATAAATAAATTTCTTTAAAAAATATTTGTGGGGGAAGAGAATTCTAACGTTGAAGTAAAGCTGGGTACACACGACTGTACATACAGCTACTTATGAGTCAGAGGCAGGTGGTCAGAAGCCCAGGCCTGCCTGGACTACAGAGTGAGCCAAGGCCAGCCTCAGGTACTTAGTGGGACCCTATCTCAAAACAGGTAGATAAGAAAAGGAAAATCCCCAAGTTAAAGGTTCTATATCTACTGCTCTTGTTTTAAGTTGAGGAGAGAACCACCACATAAGCTCAGATTTGAAATTTTCAGTCTGCTCCATGAAGCAGCTGTGTTTCCGGTGCTTCTCAGCAGGTTGGAGAAGCACTGTTGGGAGAGGCCACATACCCAAGCCAGGGAGGCATGACCACCCTCCATAAAGCCTCCACTAATTATCTCCAGCCGAGTCAGATGGGAGGGGAAGAACTAAGCGCATGCGCACCTCTGTTTATCACCTAAGCTCCCCCTGTATCCAAGAAGTGAACCTGATTGGGTTGACTTCCGGAATGGTCAGACACCAGTGACTTTTAAAGAGCTCCTCTAACGAGTTAAATGCCAGCCCAGTTTAAGGCGCACCGAGTACTGAGCAGAGAGAACCCTCATACCAAAGAAGTTCACCCCGGCGTGCGTTTCTTGCTGCCCCTTTCCCTCAAGCTTGCCCATCTCCCTGGACCAAAATCTGGACTAACATTCCACCCAGCAACATTGCCAGCATGGCAGGCTATCCTACTCTACACTTGGCGTCACATCTGATCAACTTTTTAAAGCATGAAGTGTGGGTCTAACTGCTGTCTGAGGTGTATGAAAAGGAAATAGTTTTGCAAATGGCTTCTGTCGCGACCATGACATTCTGACAGATGTACTCCCTTTCTCCGGGAGCAGAACAGAGAATCCTTTATTTTATAAATTAAGATACATAACTCTTTCATCATTTGTCCACACCTCTATAAAAAAGAGACAAACTTTATTGTTTGAATTACTGGATATCGGGGCTTATGCAAGTTATATTAATAGCACACGACTACACGGATGCTCCAATTTCCTATAAACATGGAATTATTTTACAACCTGAAAGTCGAACCATGATGGCTAAAACGCCGTTATGTTTTTTTCATTTCTAAAAATAAAAAAAATAAAATGTTCATTATCGTGTCAGTGACTCAGCCCCATACCCAGAGAAAACAGAGCAGATTTACCCCAGGTTCATCCGACTGCTCTGTGCTAGCTCTGAGGACATTCATAGCAAAGGGTTCAGGCATTAGCGTGAAGGCCTCATATTGGCCTCATTCTTTTTTTTTTTTTTTTAAGCTCTACAGAGTAAGTAGTATTTTCATTTCACCGTATTGATGGGCTGGGTCCTTGTTCTTATATTATTTGTGCTTTCTTTTCGCTGACGAAATAGAATCATTGTAGTTTTGTTTTTGTTTTTTCCTGTCTTGAAGGAAGTCTCTCTCTAGCAGTAAGCTGTGGAGGTCAGTGCATGAACTCATTCTGAAGGACCAGGTGCTTTGAAAAATCTATGAATTGGTCAAAACGCTAAGCAGGCTATTCCAAATACCCCACATCTAAGAATCTACTGAAGTGTCTGGATAATTTAGGTTCTTTTCCTTTAGACAAAAAGAGTGGTTTAGGAACTGGCCAATGGGTGAATTGAGATGGTAATAGTAATAGTTCTGCCTATTTCCTTCTAAAGTGCCCTGTTAGTTTTTGTTTGTTTGTTTGTTTTTGTTTTTCTGGTTCTTTCTCGTTTTGAGACCCCAAATACTGGGATTACAGCTGAGCACTGCCTTTCCTTTGCTTGGTCTCATTTCCCATGGGGATGGATGTGACACTTTGGATGAGGGAGATGGGCAGAGGTCTAGGTTCCTGAAATTGCTGTAGACCCTGCTACTGTCTGCCATAGGGTGTAGACTTCTTATGTGGCTTGAGCACTGAATGGTCCCCAAAGTTTATGAAGGCTTGGTCCCAGCTGGAGACGGTGTTGAGAGATGGTCGGACTGTGAGGGCTCTGACCTAATTGGCAGGTTAGTGCACTGATGGATCAATTATCTGATGACATTTTTGGGAAGCAGGGAAAGCTAGGAGGCAGGGCACATTTGGAGGAAAGGGAAGAAGGACCCTTGGGATGTTCAAAATGGAGTCCAAGGGTGTGAGGCTGACGGAGTGTCAAGGGATGAAGCATGAAGAAGAAGCAGGAGGAGGAGGAGGTCATATACCACCAGGGGTTGTGCCTTTGATGGCTACATCTTGTCTCCAGCCTCTCTGCTTTCACTCTGCTTCGTGGTTGTCAGGAGGTGAGTAGTATCTTCTGTCTTGGGCTCCCCACCATCCTCTCAGGCTTAAAGGCAATGGAGCCAGTGCTCATGGACTCTGTCTCCCGAAGTCAGGAGCCCAAACAGATCTTTCACCTTTGAGTTCTTAGCAGTTCTGTCGTAGTGAGAGACCCGACTACCACCTTGCTCTCTCCCCAGGTTCTCCTCTAAAGATTGGGTAGACTCCAAGTTCCCGCCAACCTAGCTGTTCTGTCAGACCATAAAAAGTTCCATTTCTCATGAATCTGAGAACCCCAAGAACACGGGCCAGAGGAAGATCAGCGTCCACTCAGGGGACATCCCACTTACCTTTCAGTGTTTTCAATATCTGTGGCCACCTGCCAGGACTGCTGCTGGCTATCTAGAGGGGATGACAAGGAGTCCTCCAGGGCAGGCGTTTCAGCATTCTCTTCAATTTTACTGTCCAGACTCTTTGCTCCCCCACTAGCTTCTTTTCCTAATGAGAAGGTAAGGAGAAGGGGGGTAAAAAAAATCAGCAATGCAATATCTCTACTCAGGATGCCTTAATAAAGACTGCTATGCTTTGAGTCAAATGCCTCATTAAGCCCAACGTCTCGCTGTGGTATGAAGCAACTGTGTGTGTGTGTGTGTGTGTGTGTGTGTGTGTGTGTGTGTGTGTCTTTGTGTATATAGTATGCTCCTACAACATTCTGGAATGATAGTTGAGGTCAATACCACCTAAAGGTGAAAACAAGTTAAGAGCATTACCTTTGATGAGGAGTTGCTTTGTAACCTGGCATGAGTGACTTCGATAACCCTCTTGGGAGCAGGGATTTAGCCTGTGAACCTAAGCTGGGTTTTTGCTCTCAGAGCCAGGCGTGAGTGTCAGGGTCAGGAGCAGGTGACACTCAGCAGGGAGAGTGGGAGCCTCCTGCTGTTATCTCTGATCCTGGACACTGACTTTCTCAGGCTACCACAGAGCATTTCCTTGGCTCTCCAATCTCCTTTAACACAGCAGCAGTCTATGTGAAGAAAATGCGGCCCAGTGATGCAGCAGTCCTGTGTTGACGTGACAGACTTATCAGCTGAAAGGCCTCATCCTGAGTGACTGCCCAGCCTTAACTAAGACTTGTGCTTGTATGACTGGTCTCAAATAAATCCCCAAACAACACTAAACATTGGTTCCACCACAAGGTGACATGAAATTAGATGGAGGATCACAGCCCTTGGTCTAGGCACATATTTTGTCATAATCTCCTATTTTACCTTGAAACTATTTATAGCCACAGAGGAATATTACTGTGGAAATGACCCACAAGGTCAGATAACTCAGCTTTCACCTACTCCGGCTTCTTTATTTCTTTATTTGCTCCTCAGTTATGTCCCAAATAAATATTTCTTGAGTATCAGATAAGTTCCAAACACTAGGCTTGGTAGTGTGTGTGTTTATGTGTGTATGTGTCTGTGTATTTTCATGTGTGTGCATGTATGTGCACGTGTCTGTGTATTTGCATGCATGTGCATGCATGTTTGTGTGAGAAAGACTGGTTTTCTCCTCCTTCTCTTCTTCCTCCTGGCTGTTTTGCTGATCTCCTCTCTCTTTTCCTCCTCCTTCGCTTCTCCTTTAGACAAGGTCTTGTTACACAGCCCTAGATGTATGGACAGTATGTAGCCCAGGCTGGCCTCAAACTCATGGCAATCCCTCTGTCTCAGTTTGCTGAGCGCTGAGATGGCAGGCACGAGCCACCAGCAGATAATAATAAAAACTATACAAAATGTTGTTGTTTACCATTGTGCAGTTTGGAGAAAAATGTCTATCTTGTGATTTATACTCTTTTACTCAACTTTATTTTTTTTTATTTTTTATTTTTTATTTATTTATTTATTTTTTTTGGTTCTTTTTTTTCGGAGCTGGGGACCGAACCCAGGGCCTTGCGCTTCCTAGGTAAGCGCTCTACCACTGAGCTAAATCCCCAGCCCCTTCAACTTTATTTTTAATATGTAGACATAGTTCTAGAGAAATCGAAATGCCTGTCATTGAGCATTTACGACGTAGAAGCTCTTAGCTGGGCCTTCACAATGCTGGTGACAAACAAACCAACCCTCACGCTTGTGAGAAGACTGGCCCCTGGGGGAAGTCTGTCCTGTAGTAACTGGTGATGGCGCTTCGTCTTCAGTCCACTAAGTTAGCAATACAAGGAGAATGGACACACCACGAAGTGGGGACTGTGCACACTTCCTCAAAGCACAGCAGCAAGGGACCCTGGAGAAGCCAGGCGAAGCATAAGCACAAGTGGACTGGTGGGAAGCTGTGATCTTTGGTGGTGTGCTTTGTGCATGTTGATCCCGGGGCAGGCAGCTTGCCTGAAGAATCGTTTCTCCCAACTTTTTGGGGGTAAATTAATTAAGCACATAATTTAGCAGGTTATCATGTCACAGTTGGAGGGCAATGACCTCTTAAAGCCATTTGCATTTGCCTTCAGACACAAGTACAGTTGTCCCGTTGCCACCACCTCTGGGCAGAGTTCATCCCTGGGCTTGAACGGGGTGACTTGGGAGAGGGCCAAGGGGCACTTCTGGGGAAAGCCCTCTACTTTTTAAACTTTGACGATGACGTGGTGAAGACATGTGTGGAATATACCTTTGATGGATGACTTCAGAGGTCTGTGGAACAAAGGTTCTTAGCCTTTCTGTGCCTCAAACTATGCATCCTTTCCCTCCTCTCCCTCGCCCGCCGTGGTCTTGCTGAAGTTCTATTGGCTACGCACAGAGATCTATGTTCAAATGAAGTTTCTCTGAGAACTCGATGGCATTGTTCTCTCAGCTTCTATTTATAGCTAGTGACGGCTTCTGTACGTGCTCTATTTATGGATCTCTGAAAAGTTGTAGGGTATAATCTTTAAACTTTTGAATCCTAAAATGGCTTCTAAATATGTCTCTGCATGAGTTCTTTTTTATGTTATCTTTTGAAGCTTGATTAGGATTTACCCTTTATTTTCAAAAATTACCTGTAAGAGGGCATCTAAAATTATATATGAATTTTACATATATTAACCATTTAAATATAAGCTGCAGGCCTTACTAATACACAGTCATAAATACTTGGTCCTGTGAAGGCTCCACTCCCAGGTGGGGAAATGCCAGGGCAGTGCGGCTGGAGGGAATGGGTGGGTGGGAGGGGGCATCCTCATAGCATCAGGGGGAGGGAGGATGGGAGAGCAGGGAACCAGGAAAGGGGGTAACATTTGAAATGTAAATACATAAAATATCCAATAAAAAAGGAAAAAGAAAAAAAAAAGAAACCCTTCCTATGGTTTGAATTTGATGCCTGGGTTTAAAGTGTCTTTGGATTTGACTTCTTTCTTTCTTTTTAGAGAACTTCTCTATCCTTTGAATTCCTTTTTTTTTTCTTCCCGGCCTTTAAAAAAAATCTGCTTGGTGTCCTCTTTTCTTTCCTTCCTCTGAAATTCAATCTGAATCGCCAGTTTGGAGACGTTCTTTAACCTTTTTGATCTGCTGAGGTCCCCCTTGTCTTGTGTTTTAGAGTTATAGGCATTGTTCTGTGTTTCCCAGGCTCTACTGTTTCCCTCTACAGTTAGTTGGAAGGGGCCATGTGATAATTACAGACAACGCCAGAACCGTCCTAAACATTCACCTATAGAATTCTCATGTTTTCTGAAAGCTGGATGAATGTCCCACCGTAACTCTGACTACATTGGACTATGCCACAAATGAATTTATTGTTCATATCTATTGAGATATAGCATTATTCCATAAAGCAATTACTCCGCCCTGACAACCTAATATGGACTTAATCTTTTCCTAATATATTTTTCTGTGATTTTGATGGAAAAAAAAAACAAACGTTTTTAGCTAGGAAGGGGAATACGCATACTTTTAGGTCGACATTTCTGTTGTGTTTTCCTCTCTAATTACATTCCCTTTCTGTTGACATAAGGTGGAAAAATGCAAGATATTCATCTACATATTCAATAAGCATTTCTTGAGTCTTTGCTCCAGGTTCTGTTGGATGCTGGGAATACACTCAAGACCACCAAAGTCTACAAAGAGCAACAGACAAGAAAACAGGGGATAAATGACAAACTGTATGTATGTGGCATCTTTGAAGGACAGGAACCAGCCCGGAGTTAGGGTGTCAGGAGCAGCTTTCTGAAGGAAGTCACCTCTAAATTATGATCCCAAATAAAGTTCAGGCCAGGGGGAAGGGCTAAGTGTTGAGCTGGGTAGAATTATATTATCTTAGGCAGAAGGACACACAGAAGATGTCTGTTGAGGTTCTACAAAGTGGTTTAAGATCCTTTGTGTGTGCTAGAGTTGGATACAGGGGCAAGTATGGGGCATTGCTGGTGGTGAGTGAAGTTATCAGGGTCAGTTTGTAGATGTTCTTCTGAGCTGCATGAAGGACGTAGAAGAAAAGATAGTGCTCTACACGCCCAATCAGTAACCCACTTGAGGTCTTCAGCCCCAGCTTCCCTCCTTTGCTGTGCTGGTCTTGGAATGGGAGACTTGTTATATAATACCTGGTTGGGCTCCCCATCCTGCTCTCAGGAAAGGAGATCAGCATGCTTCCAAATGGCGACTTCAAAATCGTATTTTGCTTTGCCTAAGAGAGTGACTATGCATCCAAAATCATTTCCTATTATGAAATGAAAAGTCCTGTCCCCTGAAAATCAATTTCAGGCCTCAGTGAACAAATATTTGCTTGGGGGAGGGGATGGGAGTGAGAATGAGAACGCCTGCAGAGTGCCTTGAAGCCACGCTCAGACAGCGCCATCCCTGTTTAGAACTAGGGCACTAAACTTTCGGTCACTTTCCTTAGGGTCTTGCAAAGACTTTTGCCTTCAGCTCCTTGGGAATTCACATGTATTTTTAGCCTGTTTATAGATAACAGAAGAGGGATGTTTGAGGGGAAATCGAGAGAAACAAACCATGGAAAGGAAGGCTGGAAATTCTCACATTCATTAGAAATGGTTCATCTCTCAGGAGGAAGAAGGCCACATCAGGTATGAGGCACCTCAGGAGGGCCACAGATCCTCCAGCCTCACAAGTTCTAGGTATTGGCCAGAAGACTGGGAGGGGCTCTTTTGGTCACACCTACCCTAGAGATCTCTTGTCTTCCCTTCTCTTAGTACTAAAGTCCTTATATGAAAAGATATGTATTTTCATATATTGCCCTTTTCTCCATCCCTTTTCTTCTATTCTTGCTTTTCCTCTTTTCTTCAGCCACCCAGTAACAGTCAGAGGGCACACTGCCACTGACAGGGTCTCCTTTCAGGACCTTAATCTGCTCTCCAGGGACCAGCAAGTCAGTATCACCCATGTGTGTACTTCTGTGCAAGAATCAAGACAAACCATTCTTCTCAGAGCTCATGTTGTATCCCTGCCCTGTCCTTTCCTTGATGGAAGAGGCAACTTTCCTATGCCTCGTGTGCCCTGACACATCATCTGTTGGGGATGGTCCTTACAGAAGAGGCTTTCAGGACAGCCTTTGTTCTGACTGAGTGGGAAGAACGGAATGAATGCAGCTTACATCAGAGGCACAGCTGCTTGTTCTGAGTGGCTCTCAGCTTTTCTGAGTCTGCACTGTGCAGGGAACTAAAGAAGCACAGGGTGTTTGCGGAGTAACCTACCTGTGCCCTCTCTTGCCTTAGAGAGCGTGCACTCGAGAGTGCGAATTGGTTATATTCATTCTGTAAGTTGCCGATCTATGTTAAGAATAACTTCAAGGTTTTTCTACATTTTGATAAGTAGACCTTCATTGTACCACAAAGCGTGTGGTAGAGAATAATGGTTATCCTGAACATGGGGCTCCTCTTCTGTACCCTATGTGATGAGGCACTATCCCCTTGCTATAATGCTCACTGTCCTTTTCTGTCTCCTTTGGTTCACTATGGTGCCACCAGTGACCCCAGAGTAGCATCTCTTGTGCTGACCCCATGTAGCTGTGTAAGGAAGCATTAGAACCAGGTTTCCCCAGAACACAGGAGAGAAAACTATTGAAAACAATATGCGAATGAATGAGGCTTTGCTCTACTCCAGCCTTTTTAAATCAGGGCAGAACAGTGTGCAAGATGCGTTTCCAATGTAACTAAAAGCAACTTTATCGCAATGGGTGTCGGGGCTGAACCATACAGTGCCTCGCTATATGAAGTTCAGTCGTATGGTGGTGACACAAATAGAGTAAGAGAAGTTTTTAGGCAGCCAATGGGATTATAGAATTTGGCTATGCGTATATTCTCTAAGCAGGACAGGCTTCTTGGTTGGAGATCTTTTGTGTTTGTGGTAAAGTTGTTTCCTTTCTGTCATCCAGGTCAGATTCAATATGTCCTCAGAGAACTTTGGCTCCTCCTTCTAAAGCAGCTATTCCATCCTGTCTTATTATATTGTGTATTCAATTTCGATTATTTGCATATTTGGAAGTTTTAGAACATTTGATTGCCTGTTCTTCTCCCTCTCCCTTTCTCACCTCTCTCCTTCTCTCACCTATCTCCCTCAACTCCCTCCCTCTCTCCCTCAACTCCCTCCCTCTCCCCCTCCCTCATCTCCCCTCCCCTCCCTCTAGAACACATACTCCTTAAAAACAGGACCCTCACAACCTCTGTCACTGCAGGTTTTCAGATCCCAGAGCAGCACCTCATGTATGACTGATGAACAGTGAGCATTGCTTAAAGAATGAATTCATGTTTTCCTCTTAGAATTTCAATCACAGTTTCTATTTTAGGGTTTATTTTGGTTCATTTCTTCTAACTCGATGTTCTATTTCAGTATCAATTGCTTCTTCTTACACTGGAAAATAAAGAATTGACTTGCGGCTAAATTCTATTTTTGTCTTTTTATCGCTTGTTTCTTTCCTTTGTGCAGATCATTTCCTTTGCATTTCTTAGCGAGATTCTGAATACACTGGACTCCGTCCTGCCAGTAACCTGTCCCTGTCTTGGTTCATCCTGTATTTCACTTGTATCTGGGCCATTAATTTCCATTAGTACATCTTGAGTAATCAGTTCCCAGGGTTCCAATCAAGTTCTGAATAAAAGATTTTTTTCAATATTTAACATTTCTCTTTTTCCCTTTTTGTGATGATGTCTCTACATATTCTGAAATCTGATTTTACCACAACAGTACATTTCAGGGGAAGCATCCAGCCTATCCTAGAGAAGTGGGAATGGGGGAAGGCGGTGCTGGTGGTGAGGTGGCCTGCCTTCACCTGACCTGGGGACACTTTTGCTGTAAGCTGTAGCTGAGAGTCAAGTAGAGTCAGAGAGGGCTCATGACAGAGCAATGTGAGACGAGGCTGGAAAAAAAAAACAAGCTTGCACAAAGGAGCCCTTTTCAGAATGGGCAAGTTCTCAAGACTGATTGAATGGGGAAGAGGAAGCGAGAGGAAAATGGTGGTCAAAAAAGCAGGATCTTAACAGTTCCCTTAGCAGCCTGCCTCCACTTTCTGCTGTCAGAATGAACAAAACCTGTGAGTTCACTTGCTACCGTGGCAGGAAGCCGGCATTAGTGGTCAGCATAATGCACGCAATCAGTAACAACAGATTTCTAACCTATGTAGGTGTGAGGAGAGGAGGGCGGGCATTTTTCAGAATCAGTGTGGAGATGGAATTATATGAAGCCACACTCCAATTTACAGCTTAAAAGTGTTAGGATATCAAAGTACAAAATGACTAAAATTATTCCCATCTGTCACGCAGCTCTTCAGAGTCACGCTCTACCTGATAGAACCCAATAATGTTTATTAAATGGAGGCTTTACCTCACATAGCCGTAATTTTACTTTAATTTCGTTGGCTAGGAAGAAGGGAAATCATTTTAGGAATATTTTTCTTCATTTCTTTGGCAAAAACATGATCCTGCAAAGCATAAAATGTCTCCAAAGGCATTGCTCCAATCAGACATATGAGATAGCAAAAATTTATGTACAGATATCAAAGAACAACACTAAGATCCATTGAAATGCTGTTGAGACTAAGGACAGAGAATTTGCTTAATTGTAGGAGGACAATCTTCATTATTAAATGCAAGCTCACTGCAGGAGCTCTAAAATGATTTGGGGCATACTTTCCCAGGGGGTGGGAAAAGCCATACTCTTAACTCTTGAAATGACCTTGTATGCCCCCTTTCTCTAAAGAGTAAACTTATACTCTGATGACTCCATACAATAAAAAAAAATCAGTGATATATATATATATATGTATATATATATATATATCAGTATGTGGCCCTCAGGTAGAGCTAGGGGCTGCACAGGCTACATGTGCAGACTGCTGTAAAAGATTCTGTGTCAGTATTCAGTCTCAGCCCGACATTCGCAGGAGGCTCTTGTCTAAAGCTGAAGAAGAGTCTGATGCCCAACTTCCAGCATCTACACAGAGGGGAAAGAAAAGAGCTCACCTAAAGATTATGAAAAATAAATTCCTATCATAACATGAAAAGAATGAAACTAAGTAGAAGTTCTGAGTAGGAAGATAGTATGAGTTCTGTAGAGAGTCCCCTGGGGACTCTGGAAACGACCTGATTTCTAAGAGAGACAGACAGAGGTGGGGTGGGGAGGAGAGGAGATAAGGAGAGGAGATTAGTGCGGTTGGAGTATATCACACAGTGGTAGAATGTTTGCATAGCTTATGAAGGCCCTGGCTTCAATACCTAGTGCTTGAAAGGAGGAGGAGGGCAATAGGGGAGCCTAGTGGGTGCTCTCTGTTGAGACCATTCCCTAGCCTGAGGCTATAATGAGGGTACCATGGTTTGGATAAACAATGTGTCTTGGAAAAGTCATCTGCCATCTTAGCTCTAAGGGTTAGATAAATAAAGGGTCCCTCCTTGCTGCTATGTGACATATATTAAGCTATATGTAAAATGTAATGCATATGTATCAGTCCTGGGAAAGAGGAGTGGCCTCTTGATCCTTTTCCTGTGACTTCTCAGACCTCGCCTAGACTCTGTCAGCACTGACACTCACTCCACTTTTTACTGCACGGCTCCTTCGGATCTAACCACACGTCTCCATACACATCTCAATTTGAAGTCCTAGTAGAACAGAGATGGCCACATATCTCTCCCACATTTCTTTCTTTTTAAAAGTAACAATGATATTTAAAAAATAAAAGTATGATTGGTTAGGAATACTTGTATGTTTATGATGTGGTAAAAAGGAGAAAATAATGACACAACGGAAGTCAGTTATGTTACAGAAGAAAAGAAAAATCAGAGGGGAAAAAGTCATTTAACATCAGTGTGTCACCTGAAAACGTCATTAGAGGTAGCAGTTTGGATGTACAGGTGCAAATGAGAGACTGGTCATGGGATCAGGTCCAGTTGTTCCATTCTGAAGATGTCCTCGACACTATTCTCCCACATTTCTTATCTCGTCTTTCCTCATTCTGCAGTAAGTTTTCTCAGGATTGTCGACCCTTCTTACTCTACTTTTATCATATTGATTCCAAGTTTCAGGAACATATCAGATGCCTTAGTGTTCCTAATTCTTCTCTTCAAGTTTAACACTCATGAACTATAGTTTGTGAAACAATTTTTTCTTCAATTAATTTCCAGCATCTATAGTCACTAGAGTCAAATATTCCTCTTCTTCTTAACCCATGGCACCAAGAAAGCCCACAGCAGACTTTATATGAATATTGTGTGTGACACCAGCTGACATTTTCTGTGTTATTTTAGTAGTGGGAATGTGACTTCATACACAATATAAACAAGACAGGAGTCCAAAATAGCAATGTAGAATTAACTCCTTGGGTTCCTCGCAGGGATTGATAGAGAGAAGAAATAGAAAGGACACATTATGCAGACATAGGACAGGAGATTTCAAAGTGTTTTTTTTTTTAATGGGATTATTCCATCCCTTATTTAAATGCTGGTAGTGTTTTATTTTGCACTCTAAAAATTTCCAGGAGTACATACTTTCATACATATGTTTCTAGTGTTGCAATTTCTCTGGTTTAATGACATTTTCCTTGGTGCCTAGTGACTTATCATTAACATAGAATTTAACCAAACATATTTCTGTTTTTTTTTTTTTAGAATAACTGGGGATTTCTCATAAAAAAAGAGAACACTTCCTATGATTGCCTTAACTCTACTGGTACCAAGTAGCTAGCTCTTGCCTGTGTGAATATGAGAGGGTTTTTTTCTTAGGAGGGTAAGAACACTGCATGTGTCACGTGATAAAGAATGTGCATCCTTTCAAAATGAGTAAACGTGAATGGGCTGCAGACTACAGTTATGAAATGCACTCAATTCATTAACAGCACCCAGTACTCTGTATTTTATTTTATTCTTTGTATCTTTGGGTCTTTTTGTCTATGTAGCCTTATCCTGGAACTCACTCTGTGGACCAGGCTGGCCTTGAACTCACAGAGATCTGCCTGCCTCTGCCTCCTGAGTGCTGGGATTAAAGGCATGGGCCACCACTACTATCCAGTCTCCTCTGTATTTTAAAAGGATTCAATTCTAAGTAATAATGACTTTAGAGTAATTAAAGATCCAAGAGGAGATCTAACCTCACATATAACAAAAATCAAAGACCCTCTCTGGTGTCTTTTAGGAGTCATGCATAGAAGATGAGGCATTAGAACAGAGCACGTGGGCTGCTTTGCTGGGTTGTTTCCTATTTTCTTTCTGGGTCTAGTTTATTTTAAAAGCGATGATTTCCAGCTCCATGATTTTTGTCTTCAGACAACATGGCTTCATTCTTCATGAGTGATCAGAGCATTATTGTCTATACAAGCACCATTTTCATTACCCGTTCACTGACTGTTGGGCACCTAAGCCGCTTCTATATCCTGGTTATTCTGATCAGCATGATGGAATCTCATTGCAGTTTCACTTTGTGTTTTCTTGATTGTTTATGATATCGAACAATTTTTCATATATTCGGCCCCTCCTCCAAGGCCTTGCTATGTAGACAGGATGACCTTGACCTTGCTGTAACCTTCTGCTTCGGCCTCCTAAACACTTATGCCACTATTTGTTTCGTTATTTTATTGTTTGAGAATTTCTCATATATGTTCCCTTCCTACCAATTCCCCCTCTATTCTTGACCGTGACCTTCCCCTTACAGTCTCATGAGATCTTCTATTAAGGCTCAGGAAGTCTACCGCATGCTGCCAGCATGTACCTTGATGGAGTGCTATCTGCTGGAGCATGGGTAGCCTCTCAGAGGCCACAGCCCTGAATATAACTGACCTGCTCTCTCTTAGCAGTCTTCAGTCAACAATAATATCTAGAACTGGAATCCATGAGCTCTTCTTCCTTTCATTCAGGGACTTGGGCTGGCTTGATATTCTGCAGGTCTTGTGCATATAGTCACGCCATTGTGAGTTGCTTCCCTACCTCCATTGTGTGGGCTCTGAAAGCTAACTCAGGTACCCACTGAGCTATCCTGCTGCCAGCCTCTACCTGTAAATTTTAAAATAAGCTTGTTTACATCCACAGATAACCTTGCTGAGAGTTTGATAAAAATTTCATTGAACGTAAGGATCAATTTAGGTGTTCTTTGATTTCTTCCATTTTCTAATTTCAGCCACAGATCCTGGTAAGGTTTTTAGATGCAATAAATGTACAAATAAACATAATTAACGATAATTAATTGCACCACATTTTAAATTTTGTTGTCTATGTGTTCATGGCTACTATATAGAAATACTGCTTTTGTATTCTTTGGCCCTGCTGAACACAGACATTATTTTAGTGGACTCCTTGGAACTTAGGAAATATTCTTTTTTTCTTAACAGCATGATGGCTACAGGTGCTAGAAGTTTCAGTGCTGTCTGAAATTAGAATGGTGAGTGGCTGGTGCTTGTAAGAGGATTGCTATGAGTTCCAAGATAATTCTAGCCACTATTTATTTATTTATTTATTTATTTATTTATTTATTTATTTATTTATTTAATCATACATTAATTCATTCTTTCATTCATTCATTTGAAGTTCTCTGAATAGAACCTAAGGTCTAGGCAAGAGCTCAGCCACTGAGTTATACCCTCAGTCTCTCTCTCTATAATATATATATAGTATGTGTATACTATATATATATATATATATATATATATATAAATAAAGAAAAAGTCAGAAAGAGAAGCTACACAGACTGACAATAGACAGGATGCGATGACTCGCCTTTTCTCCTTTCTGGACAATACATGCAAGGGAACAACCTGAGTGAGAGATCCTATTTAATTAAAGAAAAGGGAAGAGTTTCCTTTCAAAAGTGAATTGTGGGGCTGAGCATGCACCCCACTGTTAGAGTGCTCATCCAGTATATACAGAGCCCTGAACTGGAGCCCCATCATCACATAAACAGGTGGCCGTGTGCCTCAGTAACCGAAGTGCTTGTAGAGTTGGGGGCAGGAGAATCAGAAGCTCATGGTATTTCTAAGCTACAGAGGAGCTGAAGGCCAGTCTGGGTTAGAGGCTATCCTACCTAAAAATGAAAGTCAATTATGAAAGGCTATAAACAAGGACTAAAAACAGGAGTGGGAGCCCATACAAGTGCAGCCAAAGCAGATACGGAAAACAAGACCATCTATACCCAGATGTAGTGGATTGAATACAAATGCTCACATAGGTTCATATACTTGATTGGGTTGTCATGTGGGAGGGAATATTACTATTTGAAAGGACTAGGAAGTGTGGCCTTGTTGGAAGAAGTTTGCCAACTGGGGGAGGGCTTGGAGGTTTTACAAGTCCATGCCAGACCCAGTGTCTCTTTCTCTCTCTGGCTACAGATCAGGATGCAGCTCTCCTCCAGCACCATGCCTGCTATGTCTGCTGCTATGTTCCTTGTCATGAGGATATCGGATGAACTCTCTAACACGGAAAGCAAGGTCACAATTATATGCTTTCTTTACAAGAGTTGCTTTGGCCATGATGTCTCCTCATAGCAACAGATCAGTGACTAAGACACTTACGTACCCAAACAATGCAAAGAATGAATACATTGCCCTGCATGTGTATGTGTGTGAAACCTGTTATCTTGCCGTGTGTTAGTACTCATTCCTTAGACAAGGCATCAGGAGTGCCATGATTTGTCCAAATCTACCCTCTCTTATTAACCATAGAAAAGAACAGGATAATCCCTGAAAGATAAGCCTTTAGAAGGATGAAGGAAAAATAATACTCAAGTATTGAGAAAAATACTATCCTGTCTTGGGAACATTGCAGAAAAACTCTTTGTTTTTAGTCCTTTTGTATGCATATATAGACATAAATGCATATGCAAAATTTGATTTTCACAACTAAATTATCACCTCATTTTGTTGTCCTCAAACAGCAATACTCATTTGGTTTCAAATCTTTAATTGCTTTGCTGTCTCCCCCACCCAGTTTACTGAACTTCCTTATCTTCAAATTGAAATCATCGCCATAGCTCACTTCTTATCTGTTCTACGTTCCCATTTTCCTGACTCAAAGTACGGAACACTCACACTCAGGGGGTTTCCAAGGAATTCTTCTTTGATGAAGTGAAAAGAAAACAAGTCAAATGCTTTAGCAATGGGAGCCAAGCAGCCTTCCCCTCTGTTTCCTCCTACCATGCTGTGTGTAGACTGGCTGGATGGAATGGAGTTCATTCCTAGCTTGATGGACAGGCCTTGATTGCTTAGGCCAGTCAGTGGCATTCCAGCCCTCTGTGACTCAACACAGAAGGCATTCCTGTTAGAGCGAAGCCCAGATCTTTGGTTTTATAATTGGAGGGAGTTTCCCCTCCGTTATGAGTCAAATGGTGTCTATAGATGATGACCAGGGCTGTGGTAGTCAGTTTGCTAATGCAGGGGAAGGAAACATGAGAGGGTAGTCGATGCCTCAGAGACAGCCCCTCTGAGACTGGGAGTCATAAGTCCGATCAAGCCACGCTGAAGCTGTAGCTACCAGATACTTACTTCCACTGCTGAAGTCACTACGTTCCATTTATAGTTGAAGGCGGGGAGTGAGACTCGCCACTGCTCCCGCCTCCCTATAATCCACTGGGTTCCCTCCTGTTTGGAAGTCACTGGGATACAGTATGCAATTTACCTCCTTACAGCACTTCATTTAGAGAATCTGGGCTCTCGGAGAACATTTACTACTCTACTAAGATCTTTGCTTATCTTCGCAGCCTTTCTAGAGTCTAGTGAAAGTCACATTCACAAGGCAGTGAAACCGTACATTGAAGGACAGTCTCTACCAGGTTCCAACCCTCACGTGTTTAGGCAGCAGTGACGCGGGCTTTCTTTATCGATTCACATAGCCTGCCTTTTGGAAGATTTAAATTCCTTCTGCCTGTGCGCCTGGGCCTGTACATGGACTCTCTTGGCACAAGGTCAGCTTTGTTTACTCTTGCTCTGTGTTCCCGGCCTCCTATTGGTTGTGTACCTTTTCGATGGAACTGAAGAGACCCCAGCAGACAGATGGACTTCAGCATCTCCGTTGTGTACATCTCCAGGCAACACTGCAGCTGGATGTAAAGCCGGCAGATTTCGGGATGGATCTCACCATCTTCCGGGCTACAACAGAGCGAGAGAGCAAAGCGCAAAGCTGTAGGATTCGGTTATCAGCCGTTTGTCTCGGCCTCTCAGAAGAGAAAATGCTCAAGAAAAATTCCTTCAAGCCTGGAGTCTGAAATACAGGGTTTCATGCTTTCAAGCAAGTAACCAGCCTGATGGTTCTTACATAAGTGTGCTTCTGAGTAACAGCTCTCACCCCCCTTGCCTTGGCAGCGGTTTCTGCTGGGAGCTTAGAATCATAAACGCTTGAAGTAATTGAGAAAATATCAGACATTTTCAATTTAGCCGTAGGAAGAAATTTCCAAAATACACTTAAGGCATAATAATCTCCTAGCTTCAAAGAGGGATCGAAAACCCCTGTTTCTAGACAGACTAACATGGTCTATTCAATTAACATTTAGAAGTCACCTTTAATATCAGGGCCCCAGCCTACTATGATTAGAGAGCCAATTTTCAAATTGCTTTTTTTTAAAATCGTGGGTTTTTTTGGTTTTAATCTAAGATATATTATTTTATTGTTTGCTGTGGCTAATTTATGAAAGCCTGAATGTTTTTAATGATAAAAATAAATATTTTATGAAAAAAGAGAAAAGTAATAAAGTTACAGTAGCTAATGCTGGGCAATGCAAGTCTACATGGATTTATGTTTGAAATTATAACCTAAGGTCTGGAGCTTCTCTTTTTAAAATTCATATGTAAATATGATAAAAACATGGAGAGGTCATTTTTGGTTTCTGAAGGAGAGAATTCATATGTGGATAAAATAAAACTATTTCATGTGAAACCAGAATAGCATGTTTTGGATGACATGAACTGAAAGCATAAGTTTACAGATCAATTTGAAGTTTATAAAAAAGCTTGAAGGTGAATTCTGTTAATTCCTAATGATTTATCTTTATTTCTGTCTTTGCTCATTTAAAATGGAATGAAATCTAATTAAATACTGTAGCATTTAGGCTCCATTTCTCTGTAATGTGGGCCAGTGGCAAACTTTAAGGGTAGTTATCGGATTAAAAAAATAGTCACTTTGTTTTTAAGTTTTTTAAAAAAAATCTTACATACCAAGAACTCGACAGTGAAAATTAGTCTTCATTTTCAATACTATTTCATTGGCGAACGAGAGTTTATCTAACCATATGGCTTACATAACTCAGAAAATGCAAAAAAATCTCAGCCTCCATACCGTGACGCCTGCACAGTTATCCTGGGTCTTTCAGGGTCAGATAGAACAAACCGCATCCCAGAACTGCTGTGCAAAACGTGGCTTTATCTGGAAGTTAAAAAACACCATCTTGCTCCTGTTTCGTTTGCCTCACATGGAGCCAGCCTTAGACCAATGTCTGAAGCAAGTGAACTCCCACAGAAACCTTAGGAACCTTCCACCTTCAACTTACAGAAGTTTCCCTCACCCCACACTACCCCCCCCCCACACACACAGAGAGAGAGAGAGAGAGAGAGAGAGAGAGTTTTATATTGCCTTTAGTCTTTAGAAATTTCTCTGTGTCCCATTTCTTAATGGTGCTGCCAAGTTCTGAAGAAAGACCTCGATTAAACATTCCCCAAATAACAGAAAAAAAGTTGGAATTATAGATTCCAATTATAGTAGAATAAGATGGTGTGGCATCCATCTTATTCTAAAGGCAAGGCAGAAGGAGAACATTCAGAGACAAACAGATCTTTTTTTTTTAAATGTTGTTTAACCATCTTGATCACGGTTGCCTATTTTTATCTATTTATGATATTGTTCACGGTGGCTCATACGCAGATCTAAGAAAAACAGGGAAAGAAACAAACCTTATGGTAACTCTGTCACATGTTGTTCACATTTATGACAGAGACAACTGGCCAACACAATGTCACTCCAAGTCATAGGGTCTTATATTTAAAGGAGCAAAAACGTGCCTGGGGGGTTATTTCCAGAAACACTACTATATTACAAATCTTTTGAACTAGCACATTTTATTATTTTGCAACTAGAAAGAAAAACACTGTGTTGTCTGAGGAAAGGCCAGGATGTTTAAATCAAATTGTTTCCAAAGGGATCATCTGACAGTGTCTCAAATTCAGGAAGGCTTTCTAGAGATTGGGATCATTTTGTGCCCTTCACAAATACTATGGGAGGGAGTTGAGCAAGTCTGGCAAAAAACAATCTGCCTGATAAAATTCATCCTCGTTAAAACTTGACTGTGAATATCCATGTTAAGAAGCATACAAATCCTTCATGTATTATCGTTTTATATCTCAGAGAACATCCTAAAAAGCCATAGAAAAGCTAAGACTCAGTTGTGTTTCTGTTCTGCGGTGCCCAGAGCAGAGTGCATTAGCCTCTGGGCATGAGCCATTTTTCCCTTCCATTTTAGAGCCTTTAAGCACATGGCTATTGCTTTTCCTGGGAATGCACAAAAAGACACATCGTTCAGTGGTTACAATGCGGCTAGTATTGCAAACAGTAAATTAAACACAGTATCAACAACTAAATAGGGTCTTAGGTAGCCCAGGCTACCCTCAGACTCTTGGTAGCTAAAGCTGGCCTTGAACTCTTTAGGTTCTGCTTCTGCCTCCCTGGTCCAGGGATGACAGGCAAGCACCAGAACAACATCTCACTTCCTGGGAAGCATGAAATACACTTAGGTTATTTGCATAGCAAACAAAAGTTGAATTATGGGAGAAGGACTTGAAATAAAAAGAATAAATAATAATAAACATAGGCCAACAGAGGAAAGCAAAAACCCAAATGAACAAACAAACAAAAACCCAATTCATACACTTGAAAATGCTTTAGGATAAATGACAAGAACTAAGGAAACACTGACATTAAGATAAAAGGAGACCCGAGGACTCCCCATGAGTTACTTTGTAACTTTTCGATGTTACTCTTGCTCCCTCCAAAGGACTCACTTCCTGAAATCAAAGTTTCCATCACAAGAGTCACCCCTCTGGCGATGCTTATATAATTCATGCAAAGAAACTTTATGAGTTAATGAATATATTGTAATATTTTTTTCCATAGTGACTTCAAGCCAAGAGACAAACTGACGATTTTGATTAATTGGAAGGCCTCAACGTTTATAGAGAAAAAACCCTAAGAATCAGTTCCAAGAAGATATCAAGAACTCCAATTTTGAAGCTCAAGTTAAACCCAGAACCATTTAAAAGAAATCCCAAATTATAACTGCTTTCAACCAACTCCTAAGTTCACCCACGAAAGCTTGAGTGGTCCAACTGCATGAGGACTTGAAAGCAGGTACCACTCAAGGCATCTTTTGAAATGGAAACTCTCAACTGTGAAGGCCCTTGCCTTGTAAATAAAAGCAATAGGATGAGGGCCTCCTGGAAGGACTGAAAGGAAAACCATTCTGATAACCCCAAAGGCGGTGAGCAGCAACAAGACAGAGACTCTGGCGTACTGTCAGTAGGAGTTAAAAAAATGGCCCAAGCCCTTTGGAGGAAACTGACAACCTCTTATAAAACTGAATATACATTAATTCCATGACCTGGTAGTTTCATTCCTAAGTATTTGCCCAAGACTGACAAAAACAATGATGGATAGATCCATACAAGAATGCTTGCTGGATTTACTTGGAAGAACCCCAAACTGGAAATAGCCTAATTGTCTATCAAGTGGAAAAGAGCTAAAGGATATAGTATATTTCTAAAAGGTATCATTAAACTCAACAATCAAAAGTAGCTAACTCCTTGTGCTCAAAACATGAGTGTATCTTAGAAATATGATCTTGACAGAAAATCCTTACCGGGAAAAAGCAAAGCAAATCTCCATTCACCTGAAGATGGAGAAGGGAAAGAAAGAGGTGATGAAGTATCCTAAAGTGATCCTAAAATGATGGCTGAAGGCCAGAGCAGGCTGAGACTCCACATCTCTAGGGTGAGTGAGATGGTGTTCATGTTCGACAAAATCCGCCGAATGGCACACTGAATATTAGTGTATTTACTGTATGCACTCAGTACTTTCACACGGACCTGGGTGGCTCCAGGAATTCATGACTTACTTAGGAGTAAAGTTGGCCGATGTTTGCAATTCCAGAAAAGCTGTATGAGTTGTTGGCTGGACAGAGGGATGAACCGGCAGTTAGGTGTACGATGAAGCAATATATACAGAATAAGACGTTAGTTGTGGGCTCTAGTTTGTGGGTAGGTACTTACTCTGCCCAAATAGTCAATGGTGTAAATGGGACCAAATAACTGGGAAGCATGACAGCTGCTGAGGTCAAGGTCAGGAGTTACGCTGGGCATTTGTGTGAGGATGCACATCTTGGCCCTAAACTTATCTGCTCCTTTTTGCTGACGTTACTAGACGTTGGTGGTCTCTGCAATCATTAATAACTTTTGAAAAAATGAGCGACATGTTTGTTGCCTTGGTAGTGTGTCCCTCATAAAAGGAATTGCTCACGGAAGTGAAGGCACAGGGACAACCACAGGAAAAAGAGCTGGAGTCAGAAAACAGACATCTAGAATTTTTTTTTTTTTATCTTAGGAAAACCACTTTGAGTTCTCAGAGACTGGTATCCTCTCTGTGAAATAGAAGAGCAATGGAGGAAAACCACTCAAGGTCACTGCAAGGATCCAGTGAGACTCCGGGTGGGCAAACAAGAATGAACGGTTGTCAGAAGCCAGCTGCAATCCATCTTACATCAAAGTTGTGCTTACTTAACTGTGTCTGTCACAGAATAGTCCTTGTTTCCGTGCAGTTCCCATAATAGGCTTTGGTTAAGGGAATGTACCGTTCAACTGAGGAACCATGGGGTGAGAAGGTGACCCACCAACGACTATTCAGCCTGTCACAGATTTTAGTGAGGACAGATAAACACTCGGGTGTCACCTTGCACAGATGGGAAGCAGAACTTCCACCAGAGCGAAGATAGCCTTTTGGAATTAATTCTGCTTTTGATTATCAAGCCAAATGGCAGAAAATGTCGCAGGAAACCGAGTGGGACCAGAGAAGAGGGGTGGAACTCTTTGACAATGAAGGAGAACGCTCTTCAGGATATCACTCCCAAATATCTGCTTCGATTTTTCAAGGATGGATTGTGCATTCATTTTAAAGCAACTTTAACCCTAACCATGGCTTAGTGATGGCTATTTCTCAAGATGCTCCCCTAAGTCTATATCATCAAAAGCTAGATAGTGAAATCATAAGAGAACAGTGTATGATCTAGTAATTATTTTAGGTTTCAAATTCTTGAAGGTCAGAAACACAGAAGAGAAGCCAGAGACCTATCCAGTGACTGTGTCACTTTATACACAATAGAGGCCCCCATAAAAGAGAGAAATCCAAGTTATCCAGGAGGCCAGAGACAAGGAAATTTCCCACAAGCTCACAAGCTTCCTCCTGAGAATTCTTTTTTTTTCTTCTTCTTTTCTTTTTTTCCGGAGCTGGGGACTGAACCCAGGGCCTTGCGCTTGCTAGGCAACCGCTCTACCACTGAGCCAAATCCCCAAACCCCCTCTTGAGAATTCTTATGGACCTGTGCATTAGGTGGAAACCTGTACTTTGCTCACAGAGTCTTTGCAGGTTTGGTGCCCCCAGGAACCTTTGCAAAAGCAACTGAAGCATCATCTCCTCTCTCACTTCACAGCATGTTATTACATGGGACCATATGGCTGGCTCTGTGACTTCCTCCGCAGTGAGCTGAGCCTGGATCAAGCTCTGCCCCGAAGCGCTTAAAGTCAGTCATAAATGAGACTTGACTTTTAAAGGCAAGAGGGAACTCGGTGTGCAATCGCGTTATGGGAGCAACTTGGTATCCTTTATGTAAAACACCGGGGCTCTGAGGGGCTGTTCGCTGTGTAGCTTCAGCCCAGTCTCGCCTTCTTGTTGCCTCTGCTTTTGCCAGAATCTTGGCTGTTTCTTCATGATACTTTGGAGAACTCATGAGGAACTAATGAGTAGCATTACCACGAGTCTTGTTATTTTTATTTTTCCATTTTAAAAGTGAAAGCTCTATTTAAAACAAGTAGCCATCACTGTTCTGACATTATAATACCTATGCTGAGATAAAGTTAAAATATTACTATCGAATTGTACCTTATCTCTTACTTTCCATAAGTGCTACTTTCATGGTAGGAATGAGAAAGTTGGGGATAGGTGTAGACACTGTCAAGCAGTAGTTCTCAACCTTCCCAATGCTACGACCTTTTAATACAGTTTCTCATGTTGTGGTGGCTGGCACAACCATGAAATCATTTTATTGCTATGTCATAAGCTTGATTTTGCTATTGTTATGAAGTGTAGTGTAAATATACAATACATAGGGTATCTGATATGTGACTCCAAGGGTCGCGACCCATACACTATTATAGTGCTTCTTCTGGGCCTCCGGGGGATTTCTCCAGACCTGAGAGGTTGGGGGAGTTCACTGGCTACACACCCTGGCTTCTGGTTCTTGTTATAGGAGTGTCTGTCCTGAGACTCAGGCTCACAGGCTTACTCTGATGCTCACAAGACATTCTTTAGTCCTCAAAATAAAATGTGTTTCTTATTCTGTGTTGGCTGCTTTCCCTCCCCTATACCCTTTTTGGCTTGGAAGTTTCTTGGCCTCTCCATTTTTCCCCTCTGAGTTTCTTAGCATTTTCCCTTTATGGTCTCTGGCAAGGAATTATATGGAGTCTGAAAATAGCTTTGTAGATCCTGGTCTTGCTAGGTCTTACAATTCTTACAGCTAGCAGATGCTTGTGGCTGAGGGAATCTGATTTTATGCTCTTAAGGCTGTGGGAGTGGAGAGAGCACCTTAGATTACATGATGAGAACATAGGCCTTTCTTATTGAATATAGAATATAAAAACATAAATCAATATAGTCAGAATTGATTTATTTTTTTAAACCTACCCTTATAAAGAATATATAAATGTATGTATATATAGAGATATGTGCATAAATGTGAATACATATTTACTGATCTAACTATAAAATAATATATTTATAGAACTTCATAAATATGTGTATATATCCACATATAGATAGGTATATATGTGTGCATTTTTAAATTTATATATACATATTGGTATAGATGCAAATATTTTATATATAAGTGTGATTTCTTACAGTTAGGGTAGTTTTAAAGGTTTATACTTGTGTGTTTATATGTTGCCTTAAAAACAGATTTAAGTTAAAGAAGCATTATATAGTTCCACATTATAATCCACAAACTATTTTTGGATATGAAATTAAGATCTTCCAACTCAGAGGCTGACTGTTTCCTCCTGATTTCAATAATATTCACGCTGATACCAATAGTCAACATTCTGTGCATCTCTCTGGAAACAATCACTCTCATTAAATGCCATTATATGCCAACTCTGACCCCATCTTTGCAGCATACAATTAATTTCTACCTTAGTCCACCAGGATTTTAGAACTAGGCGTATTAAACTGTGGAGGGTTGCCTGACAGTGTGCAGGCCTCTAAGCCGGTGCTTAGTGAAGCTATGGAATTCATCAGTATTGCCCAGAACAATGAAAAGTTTTCATCTGAACTCTGACAACTGGGGGGAGCAAGCTTAACCTAGTCTGTTAATGCTGAAGAGAGCTTAAGGCAAAACAAAGCAAATAATTTTCTATCTTATTCAACTGTGACATCACAAAACGACAGTCAACACTTTCATAATTAATTGTGCATCGTCAGGGAAGAACTACTTAGCAAGTCTTTTTGGTCGTCCATTCTCATGGCCTTGTTGCCCGTGAGAGATTTTACCTAGAGTGCTGGTTGAAAGGTGTGAAGGACGTTAAGAGTCCGAAACACGTATCACACAAGGATCGAAGTACCATTTTCTAGACTCCCTAAAGGATGAAACCAGAAAAGCCCATCCTAAAGGGCTTAGGACGAGCATAGAAAAGAAGACTCTGCTTTTCACATTTAATGATAGCAGCCTATACTTTTGGTTTCTGCTCCGTGCCAGAGTTCTTGCTTTAATTTCTATAAAGAATGCAGAGAAAACTCAGTGAGGGTTTTCTGTTTTGTTTTTTGCATTTTTTATTTCCGTTACACATTCTACCCAGCACTGAGACGTCTTTCAGCACTGTACTCAGTAAGATTTTGTGCTGATGAGTCAGTGAGGTGGCTAAGTGGTTAAATGTTCTTGCCGCCAAACCTGCTAACCCGAGTTCCATCCCAGGGACCTACAGAGCGGAAGAAGACAATAGACAACTACAGCATCTTCTGACCTCTGCACACAATCCTCTCACACAATATACATGCACTCGATAAATAAATGCAATAAAATATTCCGTGGCATCACCGTGCCTTTGTGAAGGCATGCAATGTTAACTTACTTTTTTTTTTTTTTGCATAACCGTCAAAAGATGACATTTTATGCCCAATATGGAAATGTGCATTTCTGGATAGATGTGAGAGCTATTTTGTGTAACAATGTAAATTTCTTATGCAAATACAAGATGCTGGTATTTGTATATGTGGAAAATATATTCCACTGTGAGCGTCTTCATTGGATCATAAAGGCCCAGAAGCTTACCTCAAGGGTCTGTAACCCATTGTCTGCTACAGCACAGACTTCACAGAAACACCTCTCAGATAGCTTACCAAGGTAGCAGCTAGGTGCAATACGGAGTCACCTGTCAGTCTGATGCCATCACCAACTCACTTCTATCATTGCAGATTGGTTTTTCACTGTGTACTCTTCTTCATTTTCTTAAAAAAATTGGAATTTGTATGGAGGTCAGTTTTAAAGAATGGTCTAGCATCCACAAGGCTTAGGTTAGATCCCTTGCCCTATGTACAGCCATGCACAGTCCATTTTCGTAGGAGGAAGAGAAAAAGATTTTTTTTCACCAGTTTCAGAGTTTTCTGAGGTTTGATTTTCCTTATCTGTCATGCGGGGATAACCACGCCTTCTTGGTAGTGTGGCAAATGGGATTGTGCTTGGAATGCTCGGCAGACAATCAACTCCCGGAACACTCACTTGTGAAACTTCCAAAAACCGAAGTGGGTCTAGGTATAGAGACTATGCATTCTGTTCTGTTCCAGGCTGACTAGAAACTTGTTTTGCTTATACAGCCCTGCTCGACCTCCTGCTTCCGAATCCACAGTAGACGCTCAGCTGGTGTAGACAGTCATTAGGTAGAAGCAGACTTTGAAGTTAACGTTTCTTCTTTTTTTTTCAAGGCTAATGTTGGGTGGTAAAAAAAAAAAAAAGAGAGCGCTGTAGCTACCATCAGCTTCAAGATCCAGAGGGTAGGTGAGAAATAGTTTATAGTGCGCTGTGCTGCTGGGGCACCATGTTCGGAAGAGCTGTGCCAAGGGCATTTGCT
The DNA here is from genome assembly GCF_021556685.1 of Rattus norvegicus. Lineage (NCBI taxonomy): Eukaryota > Metazoa > Chordata > Mammalia > Rodentia > Muridae > Rattus > Rattus norvegicus. Next base: position 37,895,992 of record NC_141535.1, read on the forward strand.
CTTCATAACTTCTCATTTTATGATGGGTTTATTAAGATGTATCCCCATTGCAAGTCGACAGCCATCTGTGAGAGACACACTTCCAGAAGAGCTCAGTAAATAGAAATAGTGGAGTCAAATTTCCTAGGCAAAAAACGGCTTTCCTTGATATGAAATAAAACTGGAGATCTAGAAATGGTAATCATTTAAGGATGTATAAAAATTTCACAACAATCTGTGCTTTCCCAATAAATTATGAATCATGCCAAAGTAATTATTTAAAAGCTTCAAAGGCTCTTGAGCTAAATCACGAATCTGAATGGTGAAATAAGCCGTATAATTGAGGGATAGCAAAGTAAAACCTGATCTTAGTCTAAGAAGAAAAAGAAACAATGTTTATCACTTAATGAAGAAGTAGCTACTTTAAAGGAAAACAACAAAGATCGTTTGAAGCTGAATGCCTGTCTTTAGCAGCTCTGTAAATAGAGCTAAGGGCCATACATCCATGATGGTTACAAACTGACTGTCGCATTGGGTTCCCCACAAGGAGGAACAGGGCAAGTATAGAACGGCATGTGGACTGTACTCCCAGTACTTGGAGGTCAGACCCTGCACAATAGCCTGATGCCGTCACTCAGCCTCTCACTTTAAAACAACCCTTTCAGTTTCATCCATTTTAACTTTGAAGGTGGAAGAGGAGGGAATGAGCTCATTTGACTAGTGATGGTTGCTCCACCCAGGTGTCAGTGTGGGTGTTCTGATACCCTGTGGGTGGCGTGCAGGGTTGATAGCTCTTCCAGGTAGAAATGGAGGCCAGACAGACACACAAAGGAGAAACAGGTAGGCATGTTTAGAACCACAGAGCTCGAGGCTCTGTCCGCATCAGAGTAAGTATCTCCATGAGAGACACCAAGGAATATTTCAGGCTCGTCTTTGCAATTCCCAACATTCTATTTAGTTTCAAAGTAAACACATTTGGAAGAAAGAATGTATCGGCTGGCTAAGTGTCCACGGATAGACCCACAGAAAAGGGGCAGGAGAGGAGAAAGGAAGGCAGAGTTGATCAGCAAGCTTGTAAGGGCAGCGGGAAGTGGGCAACACTCATGAAACCACTAGACCCAAAAACCCAGGAACAATTTAAAAAAAAAAAAAAAGGACAATTTCAAACCTGAAAACTGTCCATCACAAATAGAAACTCTTCAAAAGGGAAGCACATTGTTAGGACATCTGCATCTTTAAAATAACAAAACTACTATTGTGAAAGAAAGTAACAGTAACACGAATGCAGGAGAGGGGTTCTGGTCCATTGCAGTCCATCATGGCTCTTGGGGAAGAGGTAACAAGAGAAAGCCTACTTTCCAGCCTCTACAGGAAACCCAAGTGGTCTGGAGTACTTCAAATATCTCAGCAGCCCCGTCATATCTGTTTTATAACTTTATGGAATAATGGAATCCCGCATGGGACCTATGGGATCTCGCAAATCAAAATGAACAAGGGGAGAATTCCCAGCAGGCAATTCTGCCCATTAGCTTAGCTATCCTTACGTTTGTATTACAGGCTCTCTTTTACTTCATAATGGATTCAAGTAACATTTGGTGGGTTTCCCATCACTTGTTCTGAAGCCCTTTTAAGAGTTCATGAAAATTATCATTACTCAAGGCCTTTTTATTTGATGATAGGGTGTGTCTAGACCCTCTTCTAAGACAAATAGGTTTTTTTTTTCTGCAGCATTTATAGAAGCTTGAAATCCTTCCTTCCTTGATTCGACATCATTTTACTGCCAGCAAATTTTCAACTAACTAGCTACATCGCAGAGTGTGACACACGATTTCCCTTTCTTTCCCAAGGATAAAATGTAATACTCCGTAGACATCTCTGCCAACAGTTAGCTCAGGAACAGAGATAGTTCTTCACCCAGACAGACAGAGGGCCATGAGGAGGTAGCTAGTGGCGAATGTTTAGGGCAGTGTCTACAGTGGGGAAAGGCATTGCTTTTGATTTTCAATGCACTGTACCTTGTGCAAGCTCATTAGCGCTCAGCCTGTAAAACAAAACAAAAATCAAAAAGTGGGTGTGTTTCTCTGATGAAAGACTTAGGATTGGACCCTGTTTTATTAGGTTTTGGTGATCTCTTCGGTATTAGCAAAACACAATGCAATGTTTCCTGAGAATTTACTACAATTCAGACATTGTCTTAAGGTCTCAGGTCCCCTTGGCTCCCCTGTTGAGTCTATGAAGTGGCAGCTATTCTTAGTCTCCATGTATAGTGAGGCTTAAGAGGTGACTTGGTGAGGGCCACCTGAGAGGTAAATGCAGAGACAAGATTGAATCCCATGTGTGTGCTTTTAGCTCCTGCATGATATCACCAGGACAGGTACATAGGAAGAGACTGTCCTTATATGCTTGTTTTTGGAATTACCCAGAGCTACTGACAGCATGCTTTAGGAAAAATACTGAACTAGAAAGAAAACAATTATTTCTTTCAACCTTATCCTTATTAAATCCCTAAACAGTTCGTTGCAAAAGTCAGCTTTACTCCAAGTTGCTCTAGTTCTCCATAGTAATATTTTCTGCTCACATGTGTGACAGAAGAGGCCCACCAGGCTAATTCAAGATTGGGAGATATTACCAAGGAGATTGGGGTGCCTCACTCTGCAGAAATCTCCCCAGTCTAAGCAGAGCCATGAGAAAGAGAAAAGGACACAATGAGATGAGGAAGAGAAGGCTCTGCACACTGGCATACAAAAGCATTGAAGGGGAAAGAAAGCAGCCTTGCTGCAGCTGTTTCAAGGAAGGGATGCAGCATAATTGTTCCTTCCTTACCACTCTGCTAGGAATGTGGGGATTCTCAGTACACGAAGAGCAAGGTGTACTGAAAATGATTTGCAAAGCATCACAGAAGCAACAAGCGAAACAAATATACTAAGGACAGCATAGACACGCTGTGGCGACTGGAGCAGTCGGGTTTGTAGAGTGAGGATTTTTCACATGTTAGAGAAACAGTATCCAAGCTTTATGTTCCACTGGGCCCTATCAAAAAATATAAACACTCACTTCTAACATACACACTAGATTGTTAGTCATGTTATGTTTCAAACACACAAAGATAGAACTTTAGAAATGAATATGAAATGTGATGTTTTACTATTTCCTACCAGATCGTCTTGTCCATGTCCCTTTGAAGTTCAAAGGCTTTGGCTGGAGGCTCTCGAACCTGAGTGAGCATCTAATCATCAGAAGTGTTTATCAAGCCATTGAGCACTAGGTCCTCTTCCTGGGTTTTGGGGTGGAGATTGATTATTTAATCTCTATTAAAGTCCCAGTTTATTTAGAAGCCATATTTGGAGACGCTTTGGGTTAACTTATTATAACCATACCCTTGGTGGACACATTAAACTGAAATGCTAGATAGGATTAAAGTGAGAATTCCATGGTATATGTGCACACATACACGTGTCCTTTCAGATGTACATGTGTGTGTTCATGTGAAAGCTAGGGGTCTACATTGGTTATTTTTCTCTATCACACTATACCTTACCTTTCTGAAACAGAATCTCTCACTGAACATGGAGCTCATGATTCTGCTAAGCTACCTAGTTCTAGGAATCTACCTATCTCTGTTTTTTAATGGTGGACTGGAGTTCCAGGCACCATGCACCCTTAAGCCTCTGTGTGTGTGTGTGTGTGTGTGTGTGTCAGTGTTCATCCTGCAGATCTAAACTCAGGTCCTCAGGTTTGCATGCAAGCATTTTACTACTAATGAGTCCTCTCCACAGTGTTTTTTTTTTAATTAATATAAAATTAAAGTCACAGTAAAATAGGCTGTGTGATTTTCCTGGTAGGGCAATAGTATGAGATTAATGTTCTTATACAAGTGATTTTATTTATATTTATTAGAACGCAAATGTGTCAGATCATGATGCATGAGATACGCAAACTGCTTCCAATATATCTCTGCCCATCCAGTTCTCTAAAAGGGCATCTTTTCATATTGGGGTGGGGATGGGGATGAGATTGGGGGGCGGGGGATGGTTTTCATCATTTTCAATTGACAAATTATTTCTTTTTATAATCGGAAGTATATGCTTGATTTGTATAAATAACCAGTGACTGCAGGTGTATCCTAGTGAGCAAATGGCAGTCAACAAACAAGCAAACAAACAAAGAACCCAGTGCTTTACAGGCTCTCAGTGCTTTACATAATTACTTGGGCAGAGCTTGTTTTGCCTGTTCTCATCTCATCCATGAGACCCTTTCTCCCTCTTCCTCCTAGTTTCTTCCATTACTCCTCTTTCCTCCTGTGGCCTCTGCCATTCCGTCCTGTTCTTTTATTCCCTACTTATTAATGTTAGGAAATCAGTTTGGGATCCAATGTGGCAGTGGGGTTATTTATACTTAAAAGGGGATTACGGAGGATTAGAAGGCACCAGGCTACCGAGGGGAGGAAGCTGCGATGTCAACATGCAGTGGCAAAGTTGGTATTTAAAGCAGACGACCCTAGAGACCCAATGTACAACACAGACCCTTCGCTCAGCAGAGGATCCTATGAACACGCAGGTGCCTTCCTATTTAACACGGGGAGAGAAAAAAGCTTTCAGATGCCATTCGGAACACACATTACAGAAATCTTAGAAGTTGCTTCACATCCACACCTCAGCTCAAATTTAAGCAGATGGAGGACTATGGGAGGCTCCAGGACCACAGTAATAAGACTTCCCACAAGACAAGCACTGCTGAGAAGCCAAGAGTTTCTTGGCAGATTATGGCAGGCCCCCTGGAGACTGTGCACTCAGACAGCAAGTCTTACGTGTTTTGCACTTCTAGCTTTTACGGAGAAACTTTTATCCTAATTAAAAAATAAAACGTCTTGCTTTAAAAGTTTTGCTCTTGCCTTTTTTCCTTGAAGGCATGTCAAAATTATCGTAGTCTGAACTGACGTCATGCTGCCCATCTAAGAGAAAAATGCAGCAAGATCCACTTGACAAATGAGTACAGGTAACGTGAAGAGCCGTGGTGGCGAGATGACTGTAAAGTGTCAGCATCCTTGGCAAGGGCGAGAACCACAAAAAAAATGGAGGCAATCTGCCTCCTGCTTGAAACGAATCATTTGCAGGGGTGTTCATTTGGAAGCAACTGGGAAAGGCAGAGGGCACACAAAGGCTCACTCCGGCTCATACTATGAAAATTCCAGACATGCACATAGCCGGTGTGGCCACAGCTGATAGAAAAGCTGAGGATTTCAGACCTCAGTGTCAGCTGGGGCTTGCAGTTTCCTTGAAAAGGTGCAAAGATAGCTGCCGTCTGGCCCGTTTTCAAAGCAAAACTCCTGGCTGCATTTTCTGCACCCGCTGCTAGGAACACTTGTACCAGGGTTGAGAAACACCATTCAGCAGAGAGTAGCAGGGAATTTGGAAAAGATGTTCCATGCAGGAAGTGAAGGAGACAATAGCAAGAAACCTTGCCAACAATACACAGAACAGGGAATAGATCTGTAGGAGGAAGCCTGACTACATTGTTATCAGTGGGGGTTTGCATGGGTTGGCGGCTGGCCCTACAGGGAAGTATCTTGCAAAATGTAGTCCATTCTGTTCTAAGAATTTAGAGTTCTTATTAAATTTTAAATTATATACATTTTGTGGTGTGTGCTTGAGTGTGTGCCTCTGTGTGTGTGTGTATGTGTGTGTGTGTGTGTGTGTGTGTGTTTATGTGTGTGTGTGTGTCATTATGTGTAGGGTGAAAGGACATGTTTGGAGAGTCAGGTCTCTCGTTTCATTATATGGGCCCAAGGGATTAAAGTTACGTCATCAAGCTTGGTGACAAGTGCTTTTACCTGGTAATCAATCACTTTCCTTCAGATTTCTTTTTTTTTTAAAGATTCATATATTTATTTAATATATATGAGTACACTGTAGCTGTCTTAGACACACCAGAAGAGGGCATCAGATCTCATTACAGATGGTTGTGAGCCACCATGTGGGTGCTGGGAATTGAACTCAGGACCTCTGGAAGAGCAGTCAGTGCTCTTAACCGCTGAGCCATCCCTCCAGCCCTCTCCTTCAGATTTCTATTTAATTTCAACACTACAATTTCTTCCTTCCTTCCTTCCTTCCTTCCTTCCTTCCTTCCTCCCTCCTTCCCTCCCTTCTTTCCTTCCTTCCTTTCTTTCTTTCTTTCTTTCTTTCTTTCTTTCCTTCCTTCCTTTTTCTTTCTTTCTCTCCTTCCTTCCTTCCTTCCTTCCTTCCTTCCTTCCTTCCTTCTTTTTTCTTTCTTTCTTTCTCTAATATAGTTCTACTTTTAAAGATTATCATTTCTTTTCTGGGTTGACTAAGTCTAAGCACCAGCATGGACTTAAACTCCATTTCCAAAATACAAGTAAGCAAAATATCCAGCAATGTCCACAAATACTTTTCATCCTGTTGAGAATTACAGTCTCTTCTGCAACTCCAACAGTCTAATTAAACATACAAATCTTGAAGTATTTTTTCCCCTTATTACTCTATTTCGCTTTTCATACACAGAAACATACAAAGATTTTTTTAAGGTCAAGTACACAGTGTTCTACCAGAAGGGAATAACGTCAAATAAAAATAAAAGCAGGGATAAGGGAAAATAAGCACTCAGTCTCCATGGAGCCAAGGGGAAGACGTAGGAGACGAGGGGCAGGAAGTTGTAGGACCATTTCCCAAGGCCCAAGTATAATTGTATTTGTTTTGACCTTTGAAGATGAGAAAATGGTATTATGGCAACATTAAAAACATTTAAAAAATAAATTAGTTCAGATCCCATTGCTTAACTATCATAATCATTCAGAATTTAAGCATATGAACATTTTATCTCATTTAATTAGTGTCATTGTAGGCCAATTTTTTGGGGGACAGGAGGCATAGAAATTGTTTTTTTCTTACTTCTCTGTATATCACAATCACTTTCCATTTTAAATTATTTCAACGTGGCAATGGAGAATAAGATATAATCAGGACAGTCACAGGATAAGAACTGTCCAGAGATGTTCTGCCAGAGCCTGGCAAACATAGAGGCGGATGCTTGCAGTCAACCATTGGATTGAGAACAGTGTCCCCAGTGGAGGAGTTAGAGAAAGGACTAAAGGAACTGAAGGGGTTTGCAACCCCATAGGAAGAACAACAATATCAACCAACCAGACCCTCCAGAGCTCCCAGGGACTAAACCACCAACCAAAGAGTACACATGGAGGGACCCATGGCTCCAGCTGCATATGTAGCAGAAGATGGCTTTGTCGGGCATCAATGGGAGGAGAAGAGCCCCGTGGTCCTGTGAAGGCTCGATGCCCCAGTGTAGGTGAATGCCAGAGCAGGGAGGTGGGAGGGAGTGGATGGGTAGGGGAGCACCCTCATACAAGTAGGAGGAGGGGGATGGGATAAGGGGTTACCAGAGGGGAAACCAGAAAAGGGTTTAAAATTTGAAATGTAAATAAAGAAAATATCCAATAATAAAAAAGGAGAAAATTCTCAACCTCTAGTTGTTAGGGAAATGTAAATTTAATTAAATGAGATATGTCATTTCATACCCACAGGATGAGAAGAAGAGTAAGTAGTGAATCTGTAGTGAAACGAAGCAATGTGCCTATCACTGGGAAGCTAGCTCATCCCAGTGACTGGAGGCCATTTTGAAATCTCAGATAGACCCAGAACATTTCAGTTTGGCTCCCCTGCCCACCCCGAGAGCAGCACAGCTCAGCACATTTCCACAATAAGGGTGAAATTATTCTTTCGTGCCCAGCAGGTTGGAAAGCACTAAGATGCTCTGAACCTTCAAAATAGCTAGTGTGAGACGGGAACCCAGTTCCCTACTTTAATTATGTAAACTCAACGTTCAGCGTCTTTATCAGCACATATGTACAAATACACGTAAGCTCCCAGTTCTCCTGTGCCATGCTCATTTGCCTGGTGTCTCCCTCTTTATATTTCTCCTTTATTTCAAACCTTCTGTCTAAAGGTAAAGCGCAGCTTTAGTTAAGATCATTATGTTCAAGCACAGAAAAAAAAAACTAAACTACTTAAAGGGACACAAAACGCACACACTGAACCGCACAGGGAAAGGATAGCTTGCTTCATTCACCAGCAGCGCTCAACTGAGAGATGCCGCACGGTTTCTTGAGCATTTACTGAGTGCCAGGAGTCTACTCGATAGGCCATTGTCATCTGGCTTCTGTTTTGCCATGGAAACACCTGCTTTCAGCCTCATGGTGGTTGGTGTTTGGGTGCCATCTTCTCTCTCTAGCTTCTTTGACCATCTTCCTTTGGGTTTGGAGTCCCATGGTTCCCACTGCCTATTTTAGCTTTCGTAAACGTCTTAGGGATAGTAGGTCTTCTTGTGTCAGTGTGGATGCCGTCTTACCCTCTCTCTTCTGTCTCCTATGCGTTTGTGTTCGCTGTATTGTGAGCATTTTCTTTAGATTCACCTTTCAGTTCACTCCATTTGGCGGTGTCTGATTCATCCATTAGACTTTAATGTTAATGATCACTTTTTTGGCCACTTTTTATTTTTCCCACCCTGGGCTTTCTTTTCACGGAGCATGTGACACTTCAAAGTTCCTGGTTTGGAGTCGGAGTCTTTTTAAAATATATTTTTGGTAGTAACAGAATTACATCATTCCCCGTTGCTCCAACCACACGGTCCTCATCAGCAGAGCTGGCACAGTCCTTTCAGGAGCTCAGCATCATCCCTCCCTCCCCACTCCTTTCCCTTCTACCCTTCTCTCTTGAACTCGAAACCCTCCTGCCCCACTTTCAAAGGCCTGAGGTCACAAGTGTGTGCCTCACACTCCATTGTTGGGTTTGAGGGCTATGCTTACTTTTCTATGCATTTTCCATGACTCGTGGTTTTGGGTTATTTTACTTTTCTGACAAGCTTATATCTAATTCTGAAGACAGTATTGAAAAGTGAAAGACGAAGCATCTAAGAGTGGGATAAATCTCGGGAGGCACAGAAACTAGTGAGGACGTTGACTTTGGACTCAGGCCTTTGTTGCTACAGGACTCAGTGGGTGCAAGCAAAGCTATCAGAAGAATGGAGAAAAAATAAGGGTAGAAGGGAGAGGTGAAAGTCTCATATAAATGAATACTACTTAATTATATCAAAGGTTAACCATAGAACCACAGAGGGCAGATTAAAACAAGAACACTAGTTTCATTCATCCAGGCTGACATTGCATACACAGCAGGTTACAGGCATGAGTCCAACATCGCTTCTTCCATGAAGCCCTTGTGAGATGATGGAAAAAGAGGAATCCTGACCGTTAAAAAAATTTGTACAGATCACACTATTTGAAAAGAATATTCCGTTTTTGCTTTGTCTAAACATCCCATCCATAATTGCACCCTATTGTTTCCAGATAGAACCCAAGCCCTTAAGCTGACAAAATGCCACAGAAAGAAAATAAGCAAAGTTTAAAAGTTCAGAAAAGATACAGTACTTAGAATAAAATTTAGAAAAAGGAATAGTATTTGAGTGGCCTAAAGGATCAGAGAGGACGCACAGAAAAATCCCTCTAGTCTGGTTACTCAGGTGCTGATCTGAAATATTTTCTCTGAATATTTGATGTCTAAACATAAGTCGAAACACATTCTATGGGCCTGATGAAGGTTGGCTCCTGTAAAAAAAAATCCTTAAGACAATGCTTCTACGGAGAGTGAATACATCCGTTTTAATTAATATTTTGTTGGCTGAAAGGGATCTTTTTTTTTTTAAATACCTTTTAATTGAATTTCTTTTTGACTATTTCATATATATTCTGATTACTGTAACCTCTCAGCCTCTCTAATCCCCTAAACACCTCTTTCCTAATTCATACTTAAAAATCCAGAACTGCAGGGATAAAAATGGAGAAGAGACTGAAGACAGGAGCCTAGCATGGCTGTCCTATGAGAGGCCCAACCAGCAGCTGACTGAGACAGGAGCAGATACTTACACCCAACCATTAGACTGAACTAGGGGACCTCTGTGGTTTAATTAGGGGAAGGACTGATGAAGCTGGACGGGAGGGTGATCCTATAGGAAGACCAGCAGTCTCAACTAATACAGACCCTGGGGAGCTCCCAGAAACTGAACCTCCAACCAGGCAGCATACATGGGCTACTCCAAGGCCTGTGGCGCATCTGTCTGTCTGTCCGTCCATCCATCCATCCATCCATCCATCCATCCATCCATCCATCCATCTATCCTCTATCTCTCTCTCTATCATCTATCTTATCTATCTATCTATCCATCCATCCATCCTCTCTCTCTATCTAGCCATCCTCTCTATCTATCCATCCTCTCTATCTATCTACCTAGAACTCCCTGCTCTAGCCTCAGTGGGAGAAGAGGCACCTAATGCTCAAGAGACTTGAGGCCCCAGGGAAGGGGGAGGCCTGGTGTAGCGGGAGCACCTCTCGGAGGCAAGGGGGAGGAGGAGTGGGATGAGGAACTGTGGGACGGGAGATGGAGGGCTGGAGGCGGGGGGTGGGGGAGACAACGTCTGGAATCTAAGTAAATAAAACTTTAAAATCACAACAAAACCAAAACCAAAACCAAAACAAGAACAAACCCCACTGAGTATTACCAGGATTGTCTGTAGGCATATGGCTTTGTTCACTGGTACCTGGTAGGCTCCTTAGTAGGTACACAAATGAAAATGACTAACTACCCCCTCACCAGAATCCATCATATGTCAGTTTAAAAGGTAGCTGTAGGGTCCTGTGAACCTTTCCCAATCCATCAGCGACTGCCAACCACCCCACTGCATGTAGCTTCTACGGAATTGCCCAGGAGACAACATTTCACAGACTTTCTCCTGGCTTTCTGACTCTTACATTCCTTCCAACCGCTAGGAAAGGGTGCATTAATGAACACGGATGGCACAGAGAAGGCTACCTTCAGAGACTAGGTTGCATGGCAAGGCTTTCAATGGGTTTTATCAGTGCAGTCAGAATTTAATTTGGGAAATCAATGCTATGGTTTTATTTCCATTTCAAAGCTTTAGAAAATACTATTTTTACAACACAGGCCACTCTCTTATTCATATACTCAAAATGCATCTGTTTTACAGAGTGAGGAACATCCTGTGCTATGGGCTGAATCTCTTCATCATCCCTCTATCATCCATATTTTGAAGCCAAATTCCCCCAACTAAACCCCCCAAGTTAGAACAGGGGATGGAGCCTTTGGTCTAGTGGGATCAGCACCCCTTTTAGGTAAGACAACAGAGAATTTCAAAGCAAAAGAAGCTGCTCCCCTTCGTCCTAGGAAGGGAACCCTCTCAGCCCCTCACAGTGCTAGCACTGAGCTTGTGCTTCCAGGTTTCAGCGTGCTGAGAAAATAAATTGGGATGGTGTTGTTTACACACCCGACTATGCTACTTTGTTATGATAGCTGAAGGAGACAGAACCATCCCATAAAAAAAGGGAAGGGCGTGTTCTTAAAAACCGTCTGTGTCATAAAAGTGAATCAAATCTGTACAAACATCACAGTTCAGTGGAAGCTAAAGCTAAGAATATGCAGTACCTGCCCTAGAGTAGAGTCTATAAGGACCAGGGTGGTGGGGATGCTATAGAGAACAGTGCTGGGCAGCTGATAGAAATAGAAGATGGACTGTAGGCTGCACGATTATGGTGTCAACATATATTTATAAGGCTGGTGTAACTTAATTAGAGTTAATAATTATTTGTTTGAAAATTCTCTTAAAAACCCCAATATTTAGTTGAATTCAGGAAAATGTTCAGAACACAGGGCACTCACACTGATATTACTAGTCTGTCCCTGAGGAAAAGAAAGCAACCACACTCGATCTCGTTAGCACTGTGTATTCCACACATCACTGCTTCAAGAAAGCTCCCAAGGGTTCATGGGTAAAGATGGCCCCAACTCACAGCAGCCTCCTCTAACAGAAAAGGATCAGCCTCTAATAGATCGGCACCCTGGACTCTGTTTCATCAGAAAAGTGAGCGACCAGCCATCTCAGACACCTGGGAACTGAGCTTCACATTGCTAGGTGCGGATTTAAACCAGACAGAAATTTATCAGGAGCAACAATCAGGGCGGTTCTAAGTCCTCATAGTCACCTAACACATTGCTGTCTTTAGGAAAGTACTGTTTTCCTCAGTAAGAAACCACAGTATAAATATGTGTTGGAAAATAGGGAGAATGACAAAGCTACAATTCCACAGAGTAAAACTCACCCTTTACTGTATTTTAAATGTTTTCCTAAGTGAGTATATAACTTATAAAAGCAATAACCTTAGAATAAACAATATCACATCATAAATAGTATTTGCAACCACGATTTAGACAGTGCCGTATCATGAATATATTTTCTATTACCATCAACATTCCATTGTAAAGAAAAACTCAGCCATGAGTTGTTTCGGCCGTATGATTACTTCCTAAGGATGGATCATTATAACTGGAGTTTCTAAACCAAAGGCAGAAATACTGTGAAGGTTTTTGATAAAACCTTGCCACATAAACATCAAGCCACATTTATTCTCTACCAAGCATTTCTGAGAGGAGGTGATGTCACAGCTCTGTATTTGGTAACCTAAGTCCCATTGCCTTGGTTTCCGGTAAGCAGAGCGGTTTCCTTAGATGGTTTCGTCATTTTACACTTTCTCTAATGAACTGAGACTGCATGTCTTTTTAAAAATTTTATTCCTGAGGTTGCTTTTTTAAAGTAGTTTGTAAAGGTTTTAAGGCAGGTTACTAGCTTATTTTGAAACGCTTGATATTTTTTCTTAATGCTCATCTTTAAATTGATACAGAGCTACGGGAATCAACAATGCAATGAACTATGTAATATGTAAAGAAAATATTCTAGGTAATTTAAATTTCTTAGTTATCACTAAATGTCTTATAAAACAAAACAAAATAAACCCAAAACAAAAACAGTAAAACCAACCCACCACCAACCAATCAACCAACCAGGAATTAATCAAGCATCATACAAGTCTATCTTTCTTCTATCTGTTTTAAATCTAGAACAACATTTGCCTTTCTCTACCATGACAGGGACATCTTAAAAGAGAACAGATGAGTTGCTCAAAAAAGTGCTTCAAATTCTGAACTTACGTTTCTGTGTGGTGCGATCTGAGTTTCATGCAGAAACCTTAAATTATAGGGCAACTGTGCCAAGTGTCTTCTTTCTGATTGCTGGTTCCAGCATCATCCTGAGAAATCCCTTTCACATAAAATCATATAAATACATAACTCTATTATCTTATTGCATTTTTTTAGGAATTACAATTGAATTTGTAGTGAGTTATTTTGATGAAGCGAGTGAACAGATTCAGAATCCCAAGTATTTGAAGTGACTGCTTAGAAGTAAATGGTAAGGAATTAGTGTTGACAAGAAATTTTGTGTACAATGTTAACATGACTAAAAATTGACCACAAACATGAATAATCTGAGGAGTATATCACATATTTCTTTTTTCAGGCTTCTGATATTGTACCAATGGAAATGCATCGGAGACGGGAAAAGACCATGGGTGAAAATATAATAATCATATCCAATGTAATGCTAACATCTTATGCTATTTTCTTACTTCCTCTCAAAGAGCCATTAGCATTTTTCAAAAATGGTAGAGACTGTAAAACAGATTGGAGAGAGTGATGGCTTTAAATACAGCTCATTAAAATAAAATCGAGGAGAGGAAAGCGAAACATTATGTCTAACCCCACTGCTTGTATCCAGAGTGAGTTGGAGTAATCAGGCGGGGTTTCCAAAACCACAGAGACCAACTTGACTGTCTGCTGATACATCGAGTGCGGCATTCCCTACACATTCATAATCAGGGGCACAGCTCTTCCTGTCAAGACTTTCCTGATCGTCATGTTTCAATTCAGCTAACTATAAAGGAGAATTTAATTATTCTCTCCCTTAAGACTGAATTTGTTTACGTGTTCTTAATGACGGATTTGGTTTACCAAAGGACAGTAGCCAACGATGGGAAATGCTTCAGGGAGAAAGCTTTGAAATGTTTATAAGTCACAAGCTAGAAGCTGTGGTTTCTAATCTCAATCATCCTGACTTCCAAACGTCTGCTCGCCAAGAAGCCACAGTTATAAATCGGTAACATGAAGCCTATGTGAGAAGACTTCGCATACGTTGATCTGGCAGGGCAATTAATGCTATCCCTCCTTTGAAAATCAGTTGGGTGTACTCAGGATAACTCACATAACCAGTGATGCAGTGTTTTGCTCTTAGATGTTTACCCATGACATCTGAAGAACTCTGCCCACTGAAAGACAGAAACGGGAATGGTGCTAGTAGCCTTATTCATGACAGCTCCAAACTGGAAACAACTTGAATGCCATCCGATAGGGCAGTGGATGAATTGTAAAGCCACGCAAAGACATACAACAATAAAGGACAAGCCTCTATTTGCAACACGCGGACTAACCTCACATATATCTCGATCGATTTCATTTGCATGAAGTTTGAAATCTGGAAAGCTGCTTTTCAGCAGGGGAGACCAGAGCTATTATCTCTAGGGATTGAGACCGACTCAGAAAAGGCATGAACAAACTGGCTGAGTGCCACCCAATAGGAAAACAGACAATGATTATACAGCTTCAGTCCTTCTTAGAAGGGGGAACAAAAATATTCCTAGGAGGAGATGTGGAGACAGAGTCTGGAGTAGAGACTGAAGGAAAGGCCATCCAGAGACTGCCCCACTTGGGGATCCAGCCCATATACATACAGCCACCAAACCCAGACAGTATTGCTGATGCCAAGAAGTGCATGCTGACAGGAGCCTGATATAGCTGTCTCCTGAGAGACTCTGCTAGAGCATGACAAATACAGAGGCGGACGCTCGCAGCCAACCAGTGAACTGAGAAATGGGTCCCCATTGGAGGAGTTAGAGAGAGGATTGAAGGAGCTTAAGGTGTTTGCAACCCCATAAGAACAGCAATACCAACCAACCAGAGCTCCCAGGGACTAAACCACCATCCAAAGAGTACAAATGTTTCCAGCTGCATATGTAGCAGAGGATGGCCTTGTTGGGCACCAGTGGGAGGAGAAGCCCTTAGTCCTCCCAAGGCTTGATGCCCAAGTGTAGGGGAATGTTAGGGCAGGGAGGTGGGAATGCAGAAAGACGTGGGTGGATGGGTGGGGGAACACACTCATAGAAGAAGGGGGAGGAGGGATGGGATGGGGGTTTATGGACAGGGAAAGGGGATAAAAAGAATTGGTTAGTACCAGCAAAAAAAATTAAATGATTGCATGTTTAAATAAGTATTCAAACTCACCTTGCTTTATGTGTATCTTTATGAGAGAAAAAAAATCTGCTACTGATAATTTAGCTTAATGAAAGCTGGAATACATACATTCAAGATTCTCTACATTAAAGTAAAATCACTAGGTCTTAGTTACCGGAAGTACCTGCCTCTGTCCTTAGTGACTTCAGACTATCTGTCTGTCCTTCCCTTCACAAAGTTGTTTCAGAGATGGCTGTGATCACTCTCTAACCTTGTCTTCCTTAGTCTTCCCCTGAAACAAGCTGTTCCAAGATCCCTAATATCACTGCCATTAAATTCGGTGAACAATTTTCAGTGGTTTTCTTTTTACGACCTGTCTGGAGCGTTTCATACATTTGACCTCCTCTTCCTCCTTGGAAATCTTCCCCTTCATTGTTTCCCCATGCTGCCTTCCTGTTTTCCTTCCGGCCTCTCAGGCAGTCACTTGCTATGCCCCTTTGTAGCTTCCTCCATCTCATGGACCCCTCTGGTCTCTACTGCTCCTCATTTCCCACTCAGACCTTCCTCCCCTATGCCGCCCACCTCCCTAACCCTCCATTGATTGCTGGAAGATGTATTTCCAGCCTATATGATTTTGTTGAACCTAGATCGATTTATCCAGCAGTCTATTAAGCAGGTCTGCTTTGATTTCCCACACATAACCAAACTTTATATTATTGCCCCACCCCCACATCTTCTCCTCATGTATGCCCTATCTCAATGAACGGCATCAACATTCACTCAGAAGGCCAAGCCAAAGCTTTATTAGTTATCCTTAGTTTGTCTCCCCACCCCTTGTCTTTACTTAGATGCATCCTTGCTAGATTCTGCCTTTAGTGTTTCACACGGTTTTCTCTCTTTCTTTCCAATCTCACTATACAATGGAGGTCAGGTTAACATTACTGCCCATATAAATGGCAATAAATCCTCTTAGGCTTACCCCAGTTCCCACTCATTCCCCATACTCCAGTACCATATAGCCAGAGCAAACCTTCTATTTCAATTAAATTACTTCTTTGTAAATTTGATCATATTATTCTCTTTATGCGAATGCTTTTTATGCAAAGAGAATGGAGAATATTTTGCTTAGATTTCTAGAGTATAGTTTTTCACTCTTAGTTGTACTTTGTTTTTAATTTTTTCATCATGTACAAAAGATCAATAATCATTATCATCTTAAAACAAAAATTGTTTATATTATTTCCCGTCTTCCCTTAAATCTTTCTGCGTATGCTCTCCTGCGTACAGCATATGTACTTTGAGCATTTGCATTTAAATATGAAATATCAGTACTGTATCACTTACAAAATATAGACATGCCTTCTGCTACACACTGTGAATACATTAGCAAAGAGACTTCACATAGAAGATCGAATAGTATGAATGAGTTTCCCCATAGCATTAACTATTGACTGAGCCGTGTGGGAACAAAGGAAATGATCTATGTAGATCACACAAATATCATGTGTTCCACAGTTTCCTATTTAGTTTTCTCTTCTGTCCTTCCGTCTGTCTGCCTGTCCATTTGTCCCTCCCTTCCTCCTTCCCTTCCCTTCCCTTCCTCCCTCCCTCCCTCCCTCCCTCCCTCCCTTCCTTCCTTCCTTCCTTCCTTCCTTCCTTCCTTCCTTCCTTCCTAGGTGCTGGGCATTGAACTCAAGGCACCGTGCACGTCAGGTAAACTGATACTGACCTGTATCCTCAACTCCTATATTTATTTTTTATCCATTATTATTATGAAAATAAATGTCAAAAATGGTGGCGAAGGGGCTGGAGAGATGGCTTAGCAGTTAAGAGTACTAATTGCTCTTTCAGAGGTCCTGCGTTAAATTCCTAGCAACCACATGGTGGTTCACAGCCATCTGTGATTGGGATCTGATGCCCTCTTCAGTTGTGTCTGAAGATAGCAGCAGTGTACTCACAGACAGAAAATATAAAAGAAAAAAATCTTTAAAAAACAGAACAAACAAACAAACAAACAAACAACAAAAAACCCTGGTAAAAATTAGGTGTAGAACTCATTCAGTTTACGATGCTGGGAGAGACAGAACAAAGAAATAGAACAAAATCATGGATGTCTCCATTTATTGGTGGTTCAAGTAGTGCCCACTCGGGGAGGAAAGAGTTAACAGCAACCCCAGAGCTCTTCTCTGTAGCTGGAGATGACTGGCCTCAGCAGGCTCCTTGTAAATATGCTAATAGTATTTACTAGTGGAAAGATACCAGAGCCCCCATTTAAAATGACTGGTTTCGGCAGGACTGGTACGTTCTGTCTAGACTGTGTATTGTAAATAAACCTTCAGTGTATGGATTTATGAGGCAGGGCTGGCTGGAAGTTTGTGGGTGCTCATGTAAGCCTTTTCTGTCTCACTAGAAAAAGTATAAAACTGGGAGCCTCAAAACCAAAGTGGGTTTTTTAAAAAGAGAACATCATGTTCGCATGAACTGTTCAGAACTCAACTGTTAACTGTGAAAGCCAAACACACCTTAATATAAAAGGTAAGGTCAGTGTTAACAGATGGTGCCCTGCCTCATCTCAGAGACTGCCTCATCTCTAGTGGATTCTTGCTGGTACCCTGTATTCATCAGTACAGAGTGGGGTTGGACAACATGGACGACGTTCATGAGTCTACTCTGAGCCTTCAACTCTTTAATCAACAGTTAAACATACACAAGAAATAAACTGATTAAGAAGAAGCAGATCACATATAGAATAGTTTTTAAAGTCAGTGTTGTAAAAATTAATAGTTAGAAATAGATTCCTAGGATTACGTATTAAAATAAAATAAATATAAAACAAAGTAAAACCAAATGCCAGAATAATAATTGAAAATGGACAGATGAACAACAGGCACGGGTATATTTATGACACCTTTGAGGGAGATGTGTTTAGCAACATACCAAGGTTAACATTTTCCGGGAAAAGGGCATCGTGGGAAAAGGATAAAAGTAAATGTCAAATGTTGAAATACAAAACGTACCAATGAATGCATGCACGGTTATGTTGTGAATCAAGGAAAACTAAAATAAAGGTTTCAGAAAGGAAACAGGAGTTCTGTGTGCTACCCCGGCAGCAGTTAGAGATAATGAGAAATCCCACAAACATGAACAAGATCCTGCATGACAGCTTCCCTCGCACTCTCTTCAAGAGGGGAGAGAATGTGGCAGTCACACAGAAGTGAACGTGTTATCTCGAGCTTACTGCCTCTTTGAGATCTAGAACTCTCCAGACCCAGCGCCAGGCCCCTCCCTTCAGGCTCCTTAAACAGACTTGCTCCACCTCCAGGCACTGTGGTAGTGGTGTTTTCAGGAGTCCATAGCTTTTTCTTCATGCTCTTGTTACCCACCTACTCCTGCCCGCCCACAAACACGCTTTCCAAATTCCGTAACACTGGAAGCTGCACACCCTGTTCCTTCGCAAGTGCTGGCCACCATTAAGTGACTTGAGTTTTCAGTTCCACCAGTGTCTGCATCCCAGAGCACCTACACCACAGAGCACAGTACACTTTTTGCAAATCAATACTTAAAAGATATTTGACATGCATTTCATTAGAATTGATGTTCTATACGTCAGCAGAAATAGTTACAGAGTTTTAGGTAGAAATATTTTGAAAGTGTTATTTATATTTGAAAAAAGTGAAAATAAAAAAGCTCCTGATAAAGGGTCGGGTCAATAATTCTCAGAAGGCATTTAAGTGATCTCAGGTTTAAGGATGTGGGGAGTAATTTATCCTTCTCCCTCCTCCTCTTTCCCATGCCCCTTCCATCCAGGTATCTTTCCACTCCCATGATTATCCACCCTATTTCCTGTCATACGTGGCCTACCATCTCCTGCTTCTTCAGTGCCTCCATTTTCTCTCTCATGGTTGTCTTCTATTTTCATGATCTATACCCCATATATGTAACATATGTATATATGATGAACATTTGAAAGGAACGTATAATGTTTGTCCTTATGAACCTGATCATTTGGTGTGTGTGTGTGTGTGTGTGTGTGTGTGTGTGTGTGTGTGTGTGGTCTGTACTTGTCATGCTCAAGGAATCTCCCTCTCTCTCTGTCTCTCTCTCCCTCTCTCTCTCCCCCTCTCTCCTTCTGTCTCTTCTGTCTAGTGAAAGGGGGTGAAACCCAGGGGATAAAGGGTGAGAAAAAGAACCCACAAAGTAGCAAAGACCAGATACAGTAGTTCTATTATTTTTAGTCTTTGGAGAAGTCTCCAAATTGACTCCCATACAGTAGCTATCCTTATTTATACTCCCGCCAGTAAGTCAGTCAGGGTCCCTCACTTCCCACACTCTCATCAGCATTTATTGTTCTCTCTGCTCCATTCTTTAGTTCATTGTTGATTGGTAGCTTCTGCTTCTTCTTCTTCTTCTTCTTCTTCTTCTTCTTCTTCTTCTTCTTCTTCTTCTTCTTCTTCTTCTTCTTCCTCCTCCTCCTCCTCCTCCTCCTCCTCCTCCTCCTTCTTCTTCTTCTTCTGCTTCTGCTTCTGCTTCTGCTTCTGCTTCTGCTTCTGCTTCTGCTTCTGCTTCTGCTTCTGCTTCTGCTTCTGCTTCTGCTTCTGCTTCTGCTTCTGTTTCTCCTTCTCCTTCTCCTTCTCCTCCTTCTCCTTCTCCTCCTCCTTCTTCTTCTTCTCCCTCCTTCCCTCCTCCTCCTCCCCCTCCTCCCCCTCCCCCTCCTCCCCCTCCCCCTCCTCCCCGTCCTCCTCCTCCTCCTTTACTTAATTTGTGCAATTCTCTGCATATGCTCCACCTTACCTCCTGACAGAACTATAAACCAGCAATGGGGTTCCTCCATTTTGTTAGCTGCCTGTTCAGTCTGCTGTGCACAAGTTTTATAATTGCATCTTTTCCTGTTTATCCATCTCGAAGCTATTTTCTGTGCTTTCGGGATCCTATTCAGAGCGTTGTTGACTACGTCTATATTCTGAAGTGTTCTCTGGCAGCAGTTTCATTTTCTCGAGTTTTAATTTAATGTCTTTGATCAATTTTGAATTGACATTTGTGAAGGAGCTAATTCCATTCCTCTACAGGTTGGTATCCACACTTTGCAGGAAGCGTTTGTCAAGTAATGCCCCCTCCTGACCCCGATGTGTGTGTGCTTTGCCAAAGTGAGCGCGGGTTTATTTCCGGGTCTTCTTTGGTTTCTCATTGGTCTAAGTGTCTGATTTTGTGCTATGGTTCTTTCTCAATATGCCCGTCTAGCTTAATTTGAAGCCAGGTAGTCTGACAGCACAGGTGGTCCTCTCTTTGGTTAGGATAGCCTTGATTACCTGTGGTATTTTGTGTTTGCATATGAACTATAGGATTGATTTTTCTTTCCCTTCTTCTGTGTAGAATGTCATTGGAATACAGACATGGAAGGATTACACTAGTCTACATTATTTTTGTTAATATAACAATTTCATAATAGCATTCTGCCAGTGTAGCAGCATAGAATTCATTTTCGTTGTCTAGTATCTTTTTCCTGCTTCATTTTCCATCCTTCTTCCAAAAATAGTTTTCATTTAATTTTTATTTTATACGTATGTATGTTTTGTCCTCATGCATGTCTGTGCACCTCACCCATGTGGTGCCTTGGAGGGAAGGAGAGAGAGAGTCAGATTCCTTAGGTCTAGAGTAAATATGGTTGTGAGCCACCACATGGGTTCTGCGAATCAAACCCAGGTCCACTGGAAGAGAACCTGCTGCTCTTAACCACTGAAGCATCTCTTTAGCTCCTAATTGCTTTTCTTTTTCGTTGCCTTCAAGTGTTCTTTGATTATTTGTATTAAGTTAATTTTTAGGTACTTTTTTTTAAGCTATTGAGAATGAGATATTTTCCCAATTTCTTTTAGTTATTGGTATATTAAAAAGCTACAGGTTTTTTCCAAATTTATGATTCCATTTTGCAATCATACTGGAAAGTGTTTATCAGATTTAGTAATTTGCTGGTAGAGTCTATATGATTGGTTGGTTGCTTTTGATCCACCTTGGGTCTTGTTATGCAGTCCTGGCTTGCCTGAAATTCTTTATGTAGACCAGTTTGGCCTCAGACTCTCGTGGAGGCACCAGTCTCTGCCCTTCAAGTACTGGGATTAAAGGAACTGGCAACCTCACCCAGCCCTCCGTAGGGTATTCGAGTTATAGAGTGGCACTGTCTGCAAGTGGGTGAACGTCACCTTTTCCTGCTTGTGTCTTCTCTTGTCTGGTTTTCTCTGCTGTTCAGGCTGTATCGCAGTCACTACTCACAGGGAGGGTTGTGCCATCGAATAACAGGGCATATTTGACCTGATCAATTTCTAACCTGGTTGGCCTGCTTGTCCTTAGACAACCCAGAATAGAGCTCAAACTAGGCTCTGGACTAATTCCTCAGAGTGGATGGGACAATAGCTGTGCCCTAGTCTGTTCAGGGAAATGATAATAATTGTGAAAGAAAACACAGGAGGTGATCTTTACAGGTTTGAACTTGACAAAGAGGTTTTAAGGTACCAAAAGCATGATTCATAGTGATAGACAAACTGGAGTTCACTGAATTAAAGTCTGTTAAAATATTATTAAGAAAATTAAAATACAAACCTTGGATAGGGAAGATATCTGTACATTACATATCTGACAAGGGCTCATAATAAGAATGCATAGAAAACTCTCTTATGCCAGGCTTACTGGTGTACACCTTTATTCCTAGCACTCCAAAAGCAGAGACAGGTGGATCTTTGGGACTCTCTAGCCAGCTTGGTCTATGGAGTGAATTTTAGGACAGTTAGAGCAATGTAGAAAGACTCTGAATATCCTTCTAAATTCTCAGAAATACATAAAAGTAGATTTGACTGTAAGTTAAAGTTTAAAGAACTAAAATTAAGGAGAGATAGATCAAAAGATAAAAGTTTGAAAAATGACAATTTCTGAACCTGAAAAAAATAAAGCTTTATGAAATGTCCAGTTTTCGTGATAATGTTCACTAATGTTGTCCATGGTGTCTTAAGCTAATTATATACAAATTGGATATTTACTTTTAAATCACCACACCCCACAAACCCATAAAAAAATAAACGAAAGCATTGTGTGTGGAGCTTTGCGTTTAATTGGTTGAGACATTAGTTATCTCCAAGACTATGATTTCTCTCCTCTTTTTCTTTCTGAGGCTCCCCTTCAGCTCTTCCAGTGTTTCTTTATGAGGTAACACTTAAAACTGAGAACAATTATCACAGGGGTCTTCATGTACCTATTTCAGATAGCGTGACGGAAGGTTTTGATGACAGCTCAACAGACCAGGCACAAATATTACTCATATGGATCCTCAATAAGAATCAAGAGCCCATCACTAACAAACATCGCATTTCTCTAATGGAGTTTCAGTTGTGACCTACAGTAAGCTGGTCAGTGGGACAGCTCTCTGGAACTTTGTCTCAGTCTAGCTAGCTATATATATCATCTTTCTTGAGTAGCAATGATTTTACTGAAGCTTCTGCAAAGAACTAAGGCTTGAAGCATCCAAAACGAACAACCCTGGTAGAAAGGACAGAAGCCTTCTTACCCTGTGTCTTTGAGATTGGTAACTGGATGCTTTATGGGCTAGCAGTAACGGTATCCTGAGCTGGGAGGTAGATGCACGGTCGTGTCCTGTGGTAATGGCCTGAGGCCTTTTGTGAGTATAGAGCCATCTTTTGGAGTTCTGCATCTGGCACTCAGAATAATACATCGGCTCCAATTTCCACTTTCACTTTCTCTAAGTGCAGCAAGAATTTAAAGTCACTGCGGTGCACACAAAGTGTAACAACCCCTCTTGACTTTTACATTGATCTTTAGACCCTTTTATCGTTCCATTATTCACACCAAATTTGATAGTGATTTTTTTTTTTTACTATCCCCCTCACAGTGTTTTTATTAACAGTCCCAATGGTCCTTCTATTTTGATGACATCGTTAAGCAAAATCACAGAATAAACAGGTTTAGGAAGGCATACAATTGATTCTTGATACACATAGACTGGTGGGGGTGGGGCGGAACTCCAGCGCTGGGCTACAAGTAGCTTGCTAACCTGGTCATGATTCACGAGCACGAGGATTCACAGAGAGAATGGAGTGTTGTTTAATCCCATCACTAAGATGAAATGCAGGCCTTTAAACCAACCAGAAGATTTGTCCGGGATAGTGCGTACATGCTTAGAGACATGTTGAGTAGTGAGGTGTTTAATATACCCACCAAGCTGAACCATGCGAATGCGTGAATAACGTCAAGATTTTCATGCACAACAGCTACTGCTATGAGGAGGCACAGCTGGGTTTGTACTGTGAGTGCTAGTAGCAATAAAGCCGAAGGAACATAATTACATTGGTAACATAGTTTCTTTTCCTTCCTGTTCCCTCCATTTAGGATGCTTTGTGACTACTGTATTTGTCATTGTCCCTCACAGAATACTCTATGTGTTCCAACTCCTCACTGTGGCTCTCTCTTCTTATTTTCAACAGAGGGAGGTTTATGCCGAGAACTCAGGTCCACCATCCTTCCTCTGTGGCTATGGTTTGTTCCTTCCCTAATAGACTCAAGACTCCAGTTCTAAAACCCCTGCTATGCAGAACAAGACAAGTTTGAGTCTGAGGCCTTCACTGCAAAACAGACTTAACCCGTTCCCTTCATAGTTACTTTTTTCAATTACATCTATATTCCAAAGGGCTCTAAGACTTGTGTTATTCACAAACTCTGTTCCAGAAGAGGAGATTTCTGTCTTTTTAAACTCATGCTTTTAAAATTTTAAAAACTTTCCTTCTAACACCATTTGGCCAAACACGCATCTGGCCCTTGGAGCTGTCGTCTCAAACGCATTGATAGGAACATTAACTATCCGTGAAGGAGGATCTGCGTCTTTCTACACACCCTGGAGGAGAGGATGAATCTCGCTCAGCTAAGAGCCAGATATTTATCCTGGCTTTAAGAGCCAATGAACAGCATGTGAGGAGCCTGGACTTTATGCTGCTTACAACTGCAGCTTTCTATGCGGGCAAGTCTTTCCTGACAGCTAGTCATTGCTCTTTTAAAGTGACTTTATATTTTCCTCTTTGACTCTTATGGTTAGCTAGAACAACGGAGCTTCTAAGACGCAGCCTAATGGCAGTTATGTATACGCAGGGAGAGCACAGAGCTCAGCCTACCTCAAGTAGCCATTCATGTTTCTGGTGACTGATAAAGCCAAGGGTGCGTCGAGTGCCCCAGGTGTATGATATTTAACTTGAGAGCAGGCATCTAAGGACAAGAAAAATGTGCACCTTGGAGGAGATTTGTTGGTTCAAAGCTTAAAATCAGGTAGGAAATGAGCCCAGGCTGCCAGGAGTAACACAACATCTCTGTAGGCATAACAACAGCCCGTCTCTGCTTGTCCAGTTTCCATAGTCACTCAGCTCTCAAACCTGGATTTATGTCTCTGATGACCGCTCATGTCCTGCTTACCAAGAATGCTTTTCACACAATCCACTGTTTCCTATGTCTTCCTCCTGTCGGCCATTTTAGCTGCATTTGCCATCATAGTGCAGCCTCCATATTTCTTTTTTTGACATGGGTACTTAGGTATTCCAGGCTAGTCTTGAATTTGACATGTAGCCAGGTTGGCTACATATGTAGCTTCTGATGGTCAGATGCATACCGTCATGCCCTGTTTTGATGTGGTACGGAGGATCAAAACCAGGGCTTGCTGTATCCTGAGCAAGCACTGTATTAACTGGGCTACATTTCCAGGCTATAACCTCCATTTCAACATACTTTGACTCCTAGAGTCTTGTAGTCCCAGATCCAGGGATCTGGACTGACTCCTTCCCCATCCCCTGTATTCGATGTTTTTTTCAAACTTTGGGAGTGCCTCCGTGCTCAGTCCTTATGTATTCTTCCATTTCCTGTCTGCACTGGTGCCTTGCATGAAGCCATTTGATCCCAAAGTTGTAAATACCACCTCCATGACAACATTTCCCAATTCTCATTCTGCAGTTCCAAACTTTCACCTGAGCTGCCGGGTCATTCTAACAGGCATTAATGTCCAATAGATATTAACGGATGGCTAAAGGAATCTCTTACTGTATTCAAGCACAGGTTTTGAGTTTTGCCTTCTCATTCTCCAAAGTGTGTTTCACTTAGCCCATCCCACATAATAGCATGACATCTCCATGGAGTCAGGTGCCTAGGCCAAATCAAAAAGGACTCATTTTTCTTTCTTTCTTTCTATCATGACTGACTCCATCTCTCCTCCAACCCTCAGCCCATCTGCAAGTCCTGCTGGCCTTACCTCTGAAATAACATGCTTAAGATAAATTATTCCCATCCTAAGCTGTGAACTTCTCTCCTGACCCATACAGTCCCTCTATATACGTCAGAATCATAACTCCCTACCTCTCATGGCTTTTCACCTCCCCTTAAATCAGGAATCCATTCTTCTCTGTGGCCCAACATGGAGTTGCTATCACCCTCTGACTGTGTCTTGTCCTGGTCTCTCAGGGCTCAGTCCAGTCTGTCAGGCTCTGGAAGCTGCCAAGTGTGCCCCTGCCTCAGGGCCTTTGCACTTGCTTCTGCTGAAAGGCTCTGCCCAAGATGTCACATGCCTAGCTCTTGTTTTTATTGAGCTCACACTACAATGTTAAGTTTTCTGACATTACAATGTTAGGACTTTCCTGCTTGACTACTTCAGCTGCTCTTTCTTGTCCCCAGATGCGATCCTTCTTATATTACTGTCTTTGAACACATAACATTTCTGCATTACCTTGCTTGTTTTCTTATCACCTCTGCCATGGGAGATCTCAACTGTATCACAGCAAACCATGCCAGCTTTATTTATTTCCTGCAGCTCTTCTCCAGAGACTCGGTACATAGCAGACATTCATTAAATTTGTGTTTAATGGATAATTATGATTTATAAATAGACATGGGGCAGAAGAAGAGATCAGAGTAACCCTCAAATTTGTAAAAACAAAACAACATAAAGCTTTAAGTGTATATGAGCTGGTTTTAAATTCTTGTAGTATTGGAAGATTATCTGTGGAAGAAAAAGTTATCAGTCAGTGGTCTTTTGTTTAGTTTTGCTTCTACCACTGTTTCTGACAGTGGTTCTCAAAGTTGGTCTTTCATTAGAATCTCCCAGAGTGGTTGACTCCCACCCCGGGGGTGCTGGTATCACTGATGCTGGATATGTCCTGGGTGTCAAAGTTTTAATAGCCTTCCAGGTGACTCTAGTATCAAGTTCTCTTGACTCCTATCTGCTCTAAGTCTCTTCTGGCAGATATACATTACATGAGAAATCACATTTGCTTTATTTCCTAGAATATCCATAGATTCTATTGTAGGGGTATTGGACCTCAGGAAATACACTTTCCAAATACCCTGGAGTCTGGAAAACTGAGTCACCTTTCTAAAGACTGTGTATCATAAGCTTCCTTATTCAATGCAGAGGATAGGGGGTAAGATAAAGCCTAATAACATCATGGCTGAATTTCAGCATCACCATCAACATCACCAATTGCATCAATCTCCTCAAAGCTGGAAAAGCCATGTGGAGAGAGCCAGAAAGAGACTATGTTTCAGAAGCAATAAGAAGCCGACTACAGTATTTGAGTCAGAAAAGAATGAAGGGGGCATTGTAGAGTTCAGTCAAGGAATGGATCTAGTTATGCACTGGGCCATGCCAATAGATGAAAAAGTTCTCAGAGACACTACTTAGAACAGTGATATCCGTCTCAATCTTCCTAATGCTGAGTCCCTATAACAGTAACTTTTAATTGTCTGATGTGATTGTTGTCTCTGGCTTACTGCCTCAGTCTGATAACCTAGGCTTAGTCCTGGAAGTTTTTAGCCTCCATGCAATCTAATCTAGGCCTTGAATGTTTTCAGCTGCCGCGATTTACTGCTGAATAAGCTCACCCTTTCTTGTTCTTTCTGGTCTCTGGCTGGCTGGTTTAACTCAGCTGTTCTGGATCAACTTCCTCTTCAAGCTGACTGATTCAATCTCGCTTCTCTCAGCTTCTCTGGAATTGCTCTGTTTGGCCTCATACTAACTTTGGCAATATGCTCTAACCTTCTGGATCCTCCTCATTCTCTGGCTTGCTCTGTCTTCACCCGTGTCTAGCTTGTTCTCTCTCTGCAATCTCTGAACAACTGCCCTAGTAAAACTGCCCTCTTTCCTCTTCCTGTGCCCCTGCACCACTCTCTAAGTAGCTTCTCTTTCCTCTCTCTTCTGTGAGAGTTGGGCATATCCTATTCTGTCAAATCTTTCTCTGATTTGCCACTTTGTCTGCCACTCAATTAGACATCACTTTCAAACATGGGTGCTTCCTACTACAAACCAACTTTACTTTCATTGTTTGGGATTAGAGGTGTGTGATAAGGGAATGTTTGTACTCCAGCCCGAGGGATTAAAAGTGTGTGCTAAGGGTGAGATACACCACAACTAAAACAGGTTTCTCCAGTAAAGAACACAATCTTGGGGTTCACAGTGTGACCAAATAACCTGCAACACAACCCTCTCACATACTTCCTCACGCTGTGGTGACCCCGATCCCCAACCATGAAATTATTCTCATTGCCACTTCACAACTAAATTTTGCTACCGATATGAATTGTAATGTAAATATTTTTGGAGATAAAGGTTTGCCAGAGGGGTCATAACCCATAGGTTGAGAGCCGCCGACTTAGAAGATCCTGGGTAGAAGGGAGGATTAACTGGTTGTCGTAGCCCCATGTGAGCAGTGACCCAGAAAATGGAGGCAAAATATTGGGATCCATACTCACCTCAGTAGATGAAGTTGTGGGTAGAAAGGGTGAGAGACACGGAGAACAACAGTGGAGGGGACAGGAATCAGCACATCAGATAGAAGACTCAGTGTTGGCAGATTCAGTAGGGAACATGAATCAAAGGCCTCTGATACCCAAGTTCACTTTGTGAGGATACCAGACAAAGGGATATGCGGGACACTGGGCTCTCCAAAAGAGGAAGGCCATTGTCTCATGTCATTTTGGGAGGGTATTAAATATTAGAGTATTCCCAAGAGATGAAAATGTGGTGGGCCTGAGTTTAATCACCACCCATTCACGAAATAAGAGTAATCCAGTTCTACTAGATATATTTATAAGATAGCCCCAAACCTAAGGCTCAGGGAACGTTTTGGAAAAGGGAGAGGAAAGGTCATAAGAGACAGAGAACCAGAATATCTGTTGAGAGGTTGTGTCTTTTAGATAAGGGAGGAGCAGCTGCAGCCACGAACTCAACAATGCGGTTTCCTAATCAGGACCTAAAAACCTGACCACATGTCCATATGGATGGAGAAAGCTCATGAGGAGTGCACTCCTACCCCTCGCCACGCACACTCTCCTGGATGACGAATCATAGGCAATTAATGGCTGCCGAGGGAGGGAGAATTGGTCTACCCTGGGGATGAGTCCCTAGTTGGTTGTCAGATACCAAGTGGTCAGTCTTAAAAACGTACACATACATGCAACACCAAATGGACTCACCCGGTTGTGTGCGTGCGTGCATGCGTGAACATGTGCCTGTGACAGTAGTAACTAAAGAAAAAGAGGTCATGAATTTCAGAGGGAACAGCATGAAGGCTGGCACAGGGTGACACAGGATGGACAAAATGTAGATACAGTACATATATATACAAGCGAGTAACAACAACAACAACAACAACAACAATAACAATTGGGCTCAGTGCAGGTATAGTGGTTCCATACCACTAATTTCAGCAACTGTGATGCTGAGGCAAGATTATTTTTTTTTCCAGTTCTTTCTCTGATTCCTTCAACGGGGGTCCTATTCTCAGTTCAGTGGTTTGCTGCTGGCATTCGCCTCTGTGTTTGCTGTATTCTGGCTGTGTCTCTCAGGAGCGATCTACATCCGGCTCCTGTCGGCCTGCACTTCTTTGCTTCATCCATCTTGTCTAATTGGGTGGCTGTATATGTATGGGCCACATGTGGGGCAGGCTCTGAATGGGTGTTCCTTCAGTCTCTGTTTTAATCTTTGCTGAGGCAAGATTATTAATATGAGTTCAAGACCAGCCTGGGCCACAGAATAGGATTTTGTGTCAAAGAAAGGAAAGAGAGAATAACTCCTGGTAACTGAAGAGTTTCAAGAAACTACTCATTGTTTACAAGGGTTTTTGAGCAGCCCATGCCTGTTCTTTCTCTGTGAGAGGAGCCTAGATCATTCTCTTGCTTGTTTTTCAATGGAAACAGCCTTCCAAATACCTAAGAAAGCAAACAATGATGCTCCCACATTCAACTTCCAGAGACAAAAAGTTATTATTTTGACACTAGAGAAGATATTTACACAATTTCCCCCAAGAATGGATGCTGCTGTGGAGTGAATTCTGCCTCTCCAAGCTTTGTGATTAAGGCTTATTGTTCCAGGACCAGATTCTGTTTGGGTTCATGAAAACAGACAGTGAACTGATACAACCCAGGCACTGCTCTGGCTCCAGGGGAGAGGATACTGCAACAAACAGTGGCTGCGCTAGCTTTGTTTAGGAGAAGATTCAAAGCCGCGTGGCATCGAGCCAGTTCCACTCTTCCTGCACACAGCTCCAGTTTGGTTTTCACTACCTAAATTAGCCCAACTCTGAGTCAAACTCTGACCTTGGCGAGTTTCTTTTTACCTTTTCGCAGAAAAGGTTTGAGACAAAATCTCTCTTAAGACCTAGGGTTTTATTTAAAGAGGACTTTTATTGCTATGCAGCAAAGAACACTTGATGTGTGTGTGTGTGTGTGTGTGTGTGTGTGTGTGTGTGTTTGTGAGAGAGAGAGTTCATGTGTGTGAATGAGGATGTGTGTGACTGTGTGTGTGAGAGTGTGTGACTATGTGTGTGTGTGTGTGTATGTGAGAGAGAGAGTTCATGTGTGTGAATGAGGATGTGTGTGACTATGTGAGTGTGAGTGTGTGTGTGTGTGTGAGAGAGTGTGTGTTCATGTATGTGACTGTGTGTGTGTTGTGTGTGAGATAGTGTGTGTGACTGTGTGAGTGTGTGCACAGCAGAGAGAGAAGGGACAACCATGACAGAGCAGAGGGCAACTTTGCAAATCAATCACATATTTGAACACTGTTCACACACAGTAATATCTCTGGTACTTCAACTGAAAGGTTTTCTACATTACCTAAATTCTCCATGCGCTTTTGAAAGCTTGACTGTAAGTCTTGCAAAGCAACATAACAAATTTTCAAACATAGGCGGATAAGTCAACCACACACATACACAATGACGATTTCTTTTCGGAAGGGATCTGAATTTACACATAGTTGTCTTCTTATTTCAAGAAACGGGTGCTGAAAACATCCTGGCTAACACAGAGAAAGTATAACAGATGAGGCTAAACAAGGAAGGGCGGAGTTAATGAACAAGACGTGTGTTTCTAGACTCTGTTGTGGGTTCGGACTTATGTCCTCGAGCGGATAAGAAAACTAATGCCTGTGTAACCCCACTGCTTTCCTCATGTGGGGGATTACACATGAACTCTGCAGGGGCAGAATTGTGTGTTCTTCTCCAAGTGCATATCGACTCATGTCTCCAATGACTTAGTTATTAGCCACTGATTTTTTTAAGATTAAAAAAACGAATAAAATATTCTTTATGAAATAGCATGCAAATTTTCTTGGATGCCTTTCTGATAAGACTTTTTAGAACTATAGAAAGACTATTAGAGTGTAGTTCTTCTTAAACCAGTGTTGTTCCTCAAGAGATGTTCTGTTGGTTGTCCAACATTTGGCATCCCGATTCCTCTCCTCACGGCTAGCAGCTTGAATGGCCCAAAGGGAAGGCAGGTTTGAGGCTCACCCGGAGCCTTAGTGCTCACCGGAACCCCAGGTGGGGTAATACCCCAGTCTTCTCTTCTGTTATATGCTATGTAGTCAGGGAGCCTGGGAGCCTGCACGGTTTCTTGGCTTGTGTCTGTTTTCCAAGGCAGTTTTCCTGCCTTCCATTCACTCCTATGGCCCTATCGTTACCTTCTAGACACTTCTCCTATTTGCTTACGATAATACAGTCAGCTACTCGTGCTCGGAAAAAAAACCTGACACATTTCCTCACTTATTGAGCAATCAACAGAATTAAGCCTGTACTATCCAAAATAAAAATAAATTACCCATTGTCTAATAAATTAAAACAATGCCCAGATACTGTTTATGTTCTCCCAGTGGTGTTACAATTGAGAATCTGACGGCCTTTGAATCAGAGGGATATGTGTTCAAACACTGGCCCTACCATTTATAGACTATGTGACCTTGGACAAGACATTTCATCTCTACTGGCTTCCTTTCTTTACTTATAGGAATAAAACCATCACGCAGGTACATCCAAAGGATAATGTAAGATTATTTTTATCATGAAAGTGTTTTTACATGTCAAAGCTCCATTTTTATCATTTCAGGCCAACAAGTCCTCTTCTATGTCGTCTCCCTTCATACACCACCCGCATCCATTATATCTCTCTTCAGATAGAACCAAGGAGGGCACGATGCCTTTGGCTTTAAACTAGCAGATGACTTTCTCATTTCTCAATTCAAAAGCTAAGTTTGTATTTGACCCAGCTTACTTCACTCTCCTACTGGTAGACATGCAAATCCAGGCAAAAGAAGCTGCATTCAAAACTTAACTTGTAGGGCTGGGTATTGTGGTAGAACACTGGTTTGACCCCCAGCATCAAACAAAATGGTGACAAGAACAAATCCCAGCTCATTTTCTTGGTGATCCTTCCAAGTGGCCCTTTAAACATGTTGGCTTCTGGCTGAAATTTTTGTCTGGTCTTTGTCTGGTAGTGTCATGTAATATAAAATTAAAGACTTGCTTGTGGAGGGTTTTAGGTAGACCATTAGTTGCTTCCTGATGATGCAAGGCTGGCATTGTTAAAAGGACGCAAAGAACAGGAGGTGACATGATGCCAGCAAGATGAGGCTCACAGCCATTGCTTTGGATGATGCAGTGTAAGTGTTTCTTGGGTTGAGCTAATTTTTCTCACACAGAATAGGGGAAACAAGAGGGAGAGCGAGAAGGGACACAGTGGGACTGTTCTCCACTGCACCTCTCTGGGAACATCTTGAGAAAAGAGGGAAAAATCTCTCCTTGATGGCTATGCCTGTTCGAATGGATCTGCTGTTTCTGCCATTCATGTTTAAACTTGTCCACACACCAAAATGACCTTGGGGAATATTTAAAAGATTCTGAAGTCCAGGCCATGTCCCAGGTTCAGCAAATCAGCCTCAGAGGGTGGAACGCTGACAAGGTGGGTCTGGTCTGACGGGCAACACCACTTTTGGAATTGCTGGTCTATGCTTGCTCTCATAACTCATTGATTAGTGTAAAGTTCATGTATTGGAATCATCAAGAATTTAGTCCTCTGCTCGCCTTGTTTCTTCACTGAGTCCTGGAGTTCTTGAACAGTAAAATCAGATCAAGATAGTCACTATAATATACTCATTTATATTTATTATGCTACAAAAGCATTTCTAGAGGCCTAGTAACTTATGAAAAATCAACCCCCCCTTTTTTTCTGTGTGTATACAAGTACCTGTGTGATGCATGCATAGTGAATATGTAGTTACATGCTCCTGTTTGCATGTGAAGGCCGGAGGAGAACTCTGAGTTGTCCCGTTATCTTCCTTTCTATCTTAACCCATTGAGATAGGTTTCTCATTGAACCTAGAGCTAGGCCTGTGGCCAATAAGCCTCAGCAGTCCTCCTGTCTTCTCTCCCATTGCTTCAAAATTACAGGTGTGTGTGTGTGTGTGTGTGTGTGTGTGTGTGTGTGTGTGTGTGTGTGTGAGATCATGTCTAGATTCTCATGTGGGTTTTGAGTTTTGAAGTCAGTTCTCCATGCTTGCATAGCAGGCACCTTACTGTCAGTCATCTCTCTAGCCTTGCCCAATCACTTCAGTCGAGTTTATGACAGAGAAGCACTTGCCTTTCACCTGAAATCATTTTCTAGTGCTGTAGCCTTTGTCAATAGTTCATCATGTCTCAAAAGCATTCTTTCTAAAATGAAATATTCTATTCTTGGTGCCAGACCTCAAAGGAATATTTTTTTTAAAAAAGACACTTAAGGCAATCCCCTTTAAAGTACTGAAAGGGTAAACATTAGATACTCATGCTGGGGAGATGGCTCGGTGGTCAAGAACATTGGTTCCTTTCCCCAAGGGCATGGGTTCAATTCCTAGCAGACCACACGGCAGCTTGCAACTGTCTGTAACTCTAGTTCCATGGGACCTGACACACTCATACAGGCAAAAATCCAAATCAATATTTGTAAAGTAAAAATAAACTAATTATTTATGAAAGTTAGATTCTCCTAAGTAAAACATTATTTCCCGAACTATCTTTTATCATTTGTGTGCACTTCTCTTTTTCTGGCTTCTGGAAGTGAGAATGTTTCCAAAGCCTTAGGCTTTAGAGACAGTGGACTGGAATAATAATAACAGTAGGTGGTACCTGCTGAGCATGTCTCATAGGCTTGCGGTCTCGCTTACTCCTATAACTACATCACACCAGTCCATTCTCATGGCAACTGTTGCTATTGCCCTTCCTTGTTGAGAAGAAACTGGGGCTTGCAGAAGACAATTCTCTGAGGTCGTGTGTCTGTTAAATAATGGGTCTGTCATTTACTTCCTTGAGTAAGAATGGATAGGAATATATTAAGCAGTTGTGTGCCTGAATGGATCCTAACCCCTTTCACTGACACCTCTTGTTTTATCTCCGTAACCGCGAACACACCAGGCAGTAAGTATGACAAGGTGCCCTAGGGAAGGAAAATGGATCAGGAGCCTTTTCTCCCAGCTCTCTGGCCTTGTGACTTCCCTGCCCTTGCTTCCTCTGTCATTATTCTCTCCAGTGAAATGAGGGCAGCTCTGCCAGTACCCAGGACAAATGCTGCAGGAGAAGGACCTTCATCTCCCCTCTCCCCACACCGAGGGACACGTCTAAGGCTCTCGCATCTTTATGAGAATGCAGAGGCTGAGCGAAGAGGCGGGGTTTTGTAGTTGCTGCATAACACACGGAAGAGCTAAAATTCGGGGTCTGAGTGGTGGAATGTTTGATCCCCAGCAGTGGAAGGAACTCAGCACAAACACTCATAGATAAAGCTCTGCGTGTACGAATCTAACTAGTTTTGAAATTGTCTGCAGCTTGAGCTAACATGAATGTTCAGGTCTTGACATCAGTTAGTAGGTTCCCCCCTTAATATTTAATACAGAATTAGGAAGACAGAAAACCAAAGTAAAGAAAATAAAGGCAGTTTCTAGAGAGAGAAACCTGCAAAGATTTTTGTGAATATCCTTGCAAACACACACACATACACACACACACACACAGAGACATACTCACTCCTCTATCATATGATATCTATCTATTTATCTATCTATCCATCTATCCCCATCTATCCATATTTTGTTTCAAAACTAGCATCAGAGAGCAAAGCTGCTTCACAACCTATTGTATTTAACGACATTTTTTGTTTACTTAGTGTTAGAACCTTAAATCAACCCTCTACTATTCATTTAGACCATTTGCTAACTTTACTCTATAAGTCCTACTGTAATGTACATACTGGTTCTTGTGGCCCTTGGTAAAATCAGGAGGGATAGGAAATCCACTACACAGAGTAGCCAGAGCTTACTTGGTTAAAACGCTTCACAGAGACTGTAAACTGGGTCTTTGCACTCCACCAGAGATTCCTGATTCCTACTGAGGTTCTCAACTCACCTGCAGAGGATTTTTTTCCCCTCCGTGCTGCATCCTTACCTCGCCCCAAGATGTTCTGCCTTGATCGATCTGGGTGGAGCTCAGGAATCATTATTTTTAAAAGCTCTCCTGAGGGCCACCGGGTGCATCAAACTGCTGTTGGAGTCAAGGCCTCTCGCAGACATAGACTGGACTCTCTGAACATTAGCTTTTGGACAGGACAGAGAGAACCAGATGATGGAGACTTTCAGAATATCCTACAACAACTCTGTCTTAATCTAACGGCACCCAAGTATACTGCTCTGGTGACTTCTTAGTCAATTTTCATGGTGTATTTGGTCTTGAAAGCTGGATGTGAAATGTATTTTTGTAACTGCTTGGGTTTTTGGAAGGTTTTGAAAGCTTCCTTTAGAGCAAGTACTGAGGAAAGGTTGAAGAGCAAATAAGGGGCTGCAATTTGTGGGAAAGTGGAGTGTCTCAGGCTTTCCACTTAGACACAAAACTACCACCCTCAGCACTGGACCTCAGATCTCAACGACTCTGGCCCCTCCTTCATGCTTAGCTTCAAGTGGTTCTCTAGACACTTCCAGAAACCCAACATTTGTATTTCTTTTCAGTACTGCTAGAGGTATAATTGGACCCCATTAGATGCCCACCAAACTGGCTGGAACATCCATCCCTTAAAATTCTAATCGTCCATACAACTGTTGTTCGGAGTAGAACTTGTCCATTGAGACTATGAGCCCTCTCTGGAGTGAGCCCTATCTGCAGTGAGATGGAGAATGTTCTATGTACCAAGGTTAGGAGAAAGTGAAGCTTTATCCATCATTTTTCTAAGCTAGAGATTTCAAGCTAGGGAGGACTACTTGACTTTCACTTATCTGTAGGAGAGTCAGGAGGCAAAGTATCCTGGAGTATAGCATTCTGGGTTTACTGTCTCAGTGTTCAATTCATACAGATATGTTCCCTTCCAAGGTTCCAGATGGAAGGAGTCTAGGTCCCGTGTTATACTCAGAATCATCCTTTTAGAAATCTCAGTGAAGGCTGGCTTCTTTTCTCCTTTGAGGATTTGCTCCCGGGACTTCTCAATCAATGTCCTTTCTACTAGCAGGGTTCTTCAGATCTGCATAAAGTATCAGGACTACTGAAGGGGAAAAGTGAAAGTGGCTGTCTATTCCATGAGATAGGAGAGTCTGCTGAATCTTAACTCAGACATCTCTAAAAGAAAATGTCGTAAAGGGTCCCCGTGGAGCGGTGGGCAAAGCCGTGCGCTGGACCTTAGGAACCAACTTCCCCATTCCGAATGCTCACACTGTGTGGCTGAAAGTAAGTGTCCTTGTTTGCCTGTCTGAGCTTCTGCTTCCTTGTAAGTAGAATGAAAGTGATCTCCAGCTCATGGAGGTGCAAAGAGGACTAAGGATAATATTTTTGTAGAAGCGCTGTGCTCTGGGAAAGCAGGAGGATAATTATTGTGCTGTCTATTTAGTCGATGAAGAGTAAGTGACCTCTCAGGGCTCAGTAGGTCTCTAAGAAACCAAGGATATCACCCGGTATTCACTTTATCTCTATAGTTACAGGTTCAAACAACCCAAATAATGATAGGGTGGGTGAAAGGAATTTATGGATGCCGAGGAAGAGATGGGAGGTCAGTGGCTGCTTATTCTTCACTTAAGTCAGCAGACTGTAGTGGGGGTGGAGATGGCCCCAGTCAGGGACACACTTCTTTATCTGTAGCACTTTTGCTCTCCCTGTCTCTGCCTCTGTCAACTCAATTTACATCTATGGACAGAGCTTGATAACATCCTGTTCATCTCAGGAGAAAGAGGACATCCCCTCCACCCCTGGAAATTTTTATTGTCTGGGAAACAGAATATGGGAGCTGAGCCAAGAGGCCTTGGATTCAGTTAACACAGATAAATCAAACCAAAGCAGGGTCATGAGAGAGTACGGCTCAAAGATGCTATGGGTACCTGGCTGAGGCTGCAGGCTGAGAAGTAGGCTCATGTCATCATTTCTTTGGTGACAGCAAATATTAATAAAAACAGTTCAGAGCCCTGAAATTTTAGGAGTAGGAGGGGGACCTTACTGACATTAAGATGGCCAGAAGTATAATTGTATTAACAATAGAATATTGGCCCACGAAATACTTATGCTGTTTACAGACACAGATACAGACACAGAACTTATAATTAGAAGGAACTACCAAAGCAAAGTAAATTATGATATAATTTACTGCATTATAGCCTCATGAACTCACAGGTTACTCAATTGACTTAGTTTTCCTCTAAATGCACAAAGTTCTCCTCTAATCATTTTCTGTTTGTCAGGTCACACAGGCCTCTCGAGCCCTAATCACTTTCTCTACAGCAGTAGTTCTCAACCTGTTGATCTCCACCCCTTTTGGAGGGTCGGGTCGCATGAGCTTTTCACAGGGCTCACCTAAGATCACTGGCAACACACGGCTATTAATGTTACGATCCCTAACAGTCATAAATTACCTTTATGATGTAGCAGCAAAATCAGCTTATGGTTGGGGTGGGGGAGGTTCACCACGACCTGAGGAACTGTAGTAAAGGGTCATAGCATTTGGAAGGTTGAGAACCACTGGCTGATAGCCTTACTACACTTGCACACTGCTTATTGGAAGAGGCAGGGAAAAGCTGAGGGAAGGGCAAGTAAAGGATGGGTGGCCAATCCCCTAAGCCACGTATAATCTTGAGTCATAGAATTTGTGGCCAATGGACTATTGGGAAGGAAATGTATAGCATAGGCCTCACACATACTAGCAGGAGCTCTTCGTAGAGTGAACTGAGCACTCGGCTGAAATGCAGAACTACCTATGCAGAAGTAGCCATAACTCTTTTATATAGATTGAAACTTGTCATTGTTGCCCACAAGGTACTATCTTTCGATGAAATTCTCCTAGCTATTAAGTCATATAAATACCAAGAAATCAGGCTTGAAAACATTTCCCCTTAGGGTCTCATTTAGATCAGTTAAAATATATAAGTCCAGTATTTGGCATGTACAGACCTTGGGCTTTTATGTTTGACACACTACTTGGCTTGATCTTGATCATAATATGATTTCTGGCTCCTGTTTAATGCAAGATGATGCCTAAACTCTATGGTCCTTTAACAGTTTTCTTCTTTTGACTTTAGGAAAGATAGACAAACACTGCCATTTATTCTCTTATGGTCAATTCCAGGAGTGTTTAACAAGTTTCCAAGGCTAATTAAATATGCTTGGCTTTCATTAGCTAATTTCTCAAAACCAAAAATATATCCCTTTCCACCTCTCTTAAAAACGTATTTGGCAGGTTTTTTTTTTTTTGATGAAGTGATAGATATTGACAAGTTTTGTCCCCTATAATGGGTCACTGTGACAACAATAAAGAGCTTAAGGTGATAAAAGGTCACAGTGACAAATGTACACAGAACAGTCATTTCTGCACATGTCCCCGGCAAACAAAAAGGGAATAGCTAACAGGTGTCTGAGGGCCTTCTGCTCTGGGGACAATTTTGTTAGCCAATACACAAAATTCATGATATCTCACACGGAGATCTGAAATTTGGAGTCTCTTCTTAAAATATTTCTCTTATTTTTATTCATGTGTGTGTGTGTGTGTGTGTGTGTGTGTGTGTGTGTGTGTGTGTGTGTGTGTGTGTGCATGTGTGCATGCGCATCTATCCACGGGGTTGAGAAGAAGGTACTGGATCCTCTGGAGCTGGAGACACAGATGCTTGCCCAGGTGTTGGGAATCAAATTCTCAGGTGTTCCTAACCACTGAGCTATCCTTCTAGTCCCTGGTATCTTAGGAAAAACCGACGAGTCGGGCTTGGCAATACAGTCTTGTTAATCTCAGCTACTTGGGAAACTGAGGCACAAAGATAAAAATTCAAAACCTTCCTGGGCCACTATGTTTGTTCAGGAAAATATGGCGGAGCGATAGATCTGGTCTTATAATAAAAACATGAGGGGCTGGGGATTTAGCTCAGTGGTAGAGCGCTTACCTAGGAAGCGCCCTGGGTTCGGTCCCCAGCTCCGAAAAAAAGAACCAAAAAAACCCCAAAAAACAAAAAAACAAAAAAACATGAGCTCTGGGGATGTAGATCAGTGGTCAGCCTCTGCCTAGCGTTTGTGAGGCCCTAGGGTTAATACACTGTGATATAAAAACAAAAATGAAAGAAAGAGAGGAGAGAAACAAGCCGCAAACATTTTTGTTCTCGGTTCATGTGGAAACTAGCAATCAAAGGGGTCTGGTGGGTGCCACCCACTTTGGGTATAATGACACGTGATCTCGTCGCTTGCCCTCATCTGAGTTTGGAGATCCTGCTTGCGCCCAGTCCTTCCCCTGCGCTCAGATACTCAGTCCCTTTTGATTCCTTTCATCCCCATCCTTCCTCTCTTGGCAGTCCAACCCTTTAGTCAGCACAATTCCCAGAGAGCAAATCCGGCCCTCCTTCCCGTTTTCTTTCTTCTTTTCATCTGAATCATTCTCCTTCTTTGCCTTGCTCCCCCTCACATCCCACAGTTTCCTCCTCACAGGCAGGAGAACGCCTTTTGTAAAGCCGAAGTGATGAGCCAGCGTCTCCCCGAATGAACCGACATGAGATGGCCTTGCTTCTTTCTAAGACCCTAAATAGACACCTGAACTCGCCTCCCGCTCTCCCGCTCTCCCGCTCTCCCACGTGAGCTGCAGTGGTACCTGGACGATAACTACCAGGAAGACTTAGGCAATCATTTAAAGCCACTCACCGAGTCTGGCAGCTTAAAACATAGTTCAGCCTCAGAAAAGAAAAGATTGACTCTATGAATATAAAAACAATCGGCACGGCTTGTTTTATGGAAGGAACAACTGTAGAGCGATTCTGCGTGATGGGGGATACTGTGACTTGTCATAATCTGAGAAAGTTCCTCATCATTTGGTGATGGTACAAGGCTGGCTTCAACAGATACTGCCTCTAAAACTTAAGCCTAAGACAGGAATTACAGGAGAGGAATTACAGGCATCACCCAGTTTAGGAGAGAGGGATGCTTGTCAAATTCTACATAGTATTAATTGGCAGGGATCTCAATCCCACCCTATGGGCTTGTGCACACAGCTGGGGCTTTCCGAACATTCCAGGGGAGCTTCCTGATTTTGTTCTGAGTCATTTGTGGTGATGAGAAGAACCCACGCAATGGAGGCTGAGGTTCCACCCACCCTCCAGTACCATGAGCACTTCTCTTGTGCCGGTAACAGCTACCCTCACCCAAATACTCATCCCCAAATCAGTCCTAGGAGACTCTGGCCATTTGTTTCCTTATCACCGTTATATAGAGAGGAAGAACTTGGGGTTCTCCTCAAATGGACCTTTCTCTCACTTTCCACATAAATGGCCTCTTAGTCTGTGCATGCCCCAAGCACTTCCTGATACAGAAGGAAAGCAGGAACTAGAGTAGGATGCATTTTATTAAGTGGGAATCATGACATAACTCCCCAAATCTTTAAGATGTACAACTCAAGAACTAAGAAGTGCTTCCTGTACATTAGGGACAATTTTAGGATCGAATCTCCATTTCTCCTTGAATTTTTTTTCTAAATAAGGAATCTTTTAGTAAGAATAAGGGGGATGATTTGTTCCTTGTAAGACCAATGTAAACTTTCGTGGCAGTGAAAAATTAGGAATTGAGATTATATATATGTATGTATACACACACACACACACACACACACACACACACACACATATATTCAAGATGCAAGTGAGACATATTCTGTTTATTAATGAAGACTATATGGATGAAAATGCAGAGGGGCCACATCCTTCCCCAGTGAGTGGACAGCAGGGATGGAAGTCTTGCAAGGCTTCCTGTTACCAGCAGGAAAGAAGCTGGGTTTTTAAAGCCCCACCCACACTTGGCACTGTTTCCGTTTTATTCCTGTGGCCACTGATGTCCTACGAGGGAGCTGGGTTGACAGTGTCATTCTACTGACGGAGTGTCCAGCTTTAGCTAGAATGCTTCGCCCTAGAATGAGGCAGGCTTCCTCCTTAAATGACCTAGAATTTACAGTTGGATCAAAGTCTCATCCTACGGGGTCATTTTTAGGACTTGCATAGTTGATCAGCCAAGAGGGAAGATGCCAGACGGAACAATTTGAATAAACATGATTACGAGGGGGAAAAATTCTGGAAAATTTGGGGTCCAGAGAAAAAGTGCTGAAGCTTTGGGAATGCAGAGCCAAGATCTGTTTTTATGTTCCTGACAGCTCCAGTCAGCCGCCATTTTGTTAGTTTTCTTTCTTTCTGTTTTTCTTTTCTGAGGAAACTTTAAAAGCCTCACATCAGCAATGTGCCTGGTGAGGAAGAGTCTCAATTGGAAATGTGTCCAGGGAAGAAGAAAGATTCTGAAATAGCCTGTGGCAGATCAAGGGCGGGAATGCAGCCCTGGGATCGGGAGAGAAAACCTCTGTAGGGATGAAAATAGAGAAACCAGAGAGACCAGGGTTCAAACCCCAATATGCACATCAACACTTCAGAATTCCAGCTTATTACAAAATGGAGATTTAAAAATCTGAC
This sequence comes from Rattus norvegicus, assembly GCF_021556685.1. NCBI lineage: Eukaryota > Metazoa > Chordata > Mammalia > Rodentia > Muridae > Rattus > Rattus norvegicus. Next base: position 37,937,459 of record NC_141535.1, read on the forward strand.
ATTTTGGGTGCTCAGGAAATCTTGTCCATGTGCCTTAAAATTCAGAGACAGTTTGGACTCCTGCTTGCACTGGATAGGGGGTTGCCATCTTGGACCAACAGGGCAAGTTCTACATTTCCATGGCTGGTCTGCTATCTACAGGTAAAAGCACTTCGCACTCAGAATGCCATGCTTGAAAAATATTAATATTGTTTCATATGAACTGATTAAGTCAGGAAACAATACGTGTAGATGGTGTAGGACTTGGAGTAGAATATCTGAGAGAGACAAGAGCTTTAAATCCCTTAGGACAGCTGAGTTCCTGTTACTGACCAGGTGTGATGGCTGATGCATGTAGCCTCTGCTACTTGGTAAGTTGAGGAACTGTTTGAGCCCAGGAGCTCCAGACCAGCCTAGACAAGATACCAAGATCCTATCAAAAAATTAAGTAAATAAAAATAAACTCCTACTCTGTTTCCTTTGAGTTACAGATTAGACAGCCTCACCCGAGCTTGGCATAATTCTCAAAGTCACAAAAGGAAAAGAGAAAGGACTTTTCTGTTTGCCCCCAAGAGCACCATTCTTTTTCATTAGCCAGCCCCCACTGATCTAAACCAACTCCAACCACCGCTTCCCTTAAGACTTGACTGTGACCTCTGGGCGTTCCTACTGCAGTGCCAATCCCACTTTTTGCAATGATTTGTTTATAAGTCAATTTCTATACAAATGCTAGGCCTTCCTCCTCAAAGACGGGGCTATGCTTCATTCATCTTTAAACTTCTGCAGCCTAGTACACCATCTGGCCCACAATGGAGGGAATGTGTGAGAAGGCAGGAATGCCAAGAACTTTCTTTCTGTTAAATCTCACTGACAAGCTCCTCAGTTTTCCTTTCCACCAGTTTCCATCCCTTAGGGATGGGAACATGGCTCAGTGAGTATAGTACTTCTCGTGAAAGTGGGGAGAGCCAAACTGGGGCTCCCGATCCCATGTGAAGTAAAACAAGATAGTTCCTGCTTGTAGTCCCAGTGCTGCTATGGAAAGACGGGAGGTAGAGACAGGAGAAAGTCCTGAAGTTTATGTGCCAGCCAGCCTGCCATGGGCAATCCTGTCTCAAACAAGATAGAAGATAATGGCCCATGATGGAAGTTATTCTCTGACCTTCACATGTGCTCCAAGACACACAGTGCATTCACACAGGCACACATACACACACACACACAAAACACTCTCACACATATATACACGCATATTACAGACATGCACACACCTGCATTCACAAATGCACACACACACACACACACACACAAAACACTCTCACACATATACACATACATATCAGACACGAACATACCTGCATTCACACATGTACACACACGCACATATATAAAACATTCACACACACATATAAAACATTCACATACACACATACACATACATATCACAGACACACACACACGAACACACATGTACACACACATACAAACACAAACACAACAGGTTATAATAATAATAAAACATCCTATCCTTGATTTCAGGGGAGAAATAAGGAATGTTTATTCTTCCTGGACCATTGGCCTAAAGAGAGATTGTATGCATGAAACTTGGAATTGTCATGATTCTGGCCAAAGAGGTATCACATGTAAGTTATTCTATGAGTCTTCTGGGCAAGTCTTTTACACAGGGACACATGTAATCGACTAATATCTTAATTTTCTGGCTGACTTTCCTGGATGCAGATACAATTTCTGGAGGTACAAGGACTTTGGGAGGAAACAGCCTGAAGGACTGAATTACTGATATCTGACCTGTGTGACTTAACAACTGAAGATAATTCTGAATGTATCGTAGTCATATTTGTTTTTCAGACACGCAAGGCTAGTTCATTCTTAAGACAATTATGCTTGCTTTTCCTTGTGCCTTGAAGTGCTTTTTGCTCAGATGATCTCAGGACTGTTTCCTTTTGAAGGTCAGATATCAAGGAAGAACATCTCTTGGGAAGCAACTCTGGCCATACCGTGTGAAATTAGCTCTGTACCCCATCTCTGACTCTTTAATGGTCCCATCTTCTTTCTACTTTGCCACTGCCTCTATCACCATCAGAAAGGCTCTTTCTAATTTGCAGTCTTTGGTCTCCCTAGTCAGTGTGAGCTCGAGGGCCTCATCTGTTTGTTTTTTATAGTGGTTGGAAGGATATGTGGCTCCTGGGGCACTGACTTCTGGGTTAAACAGGGATGCTTTTCCATCGAAGAAATGTCCTTTAATGAACTCATGACCCTGACCTTCGACCTTCTACTCTCCTGTGTTCTCTGGCCTCTGCCACCTTCCATTCGAAACAGTTCATCATAGTTATTGTCTAACGAGCCTGGTTCTTCCTTTGTTTTTGTTTCTGAGTCCCACTCAGTATCAGGTAAAGTATTAAAGACTAACTTCTCAAGAGTGCTGTCATCAGTGTTTCTTCATGGCCTTATCTTATTTCACATCCTGTCTTGTGAAAATTATCCTCAGATCATTTCAAAGGCACTTCGCCTAACTTCCTGCCCTCCAAAATGGTTTCTGAACTTCATAGTTTTTTATGTTTCTAAAAGACAGAAAAATCTTAATTTTTCAGGCAAGGGAGGGGCTCCACTGTTCAATATAAGGAGTCTGACAGTCCAGAATGAGACTAGAATTATAATACTGATATTCAGAAAAGTGACCAGAAAGTGACTACTTTCCCTTTTGGCTGAACATGATGGAGAGGACCATATGTGAACAGTGATGGTATATGGTTCTCCTGCTGTATGTACTACAGAATAAGAGATGGTTAGAAGTTACAGAATATTAAACTAGGAAATATGTTACATTCTGTGACAGACAGTATTTAGTTATTTTCTGACCTCCATCTGACTTTTTATTTTATTAGTAATATCTTTGTTTTATTTAAGAAAAGAATAGAAGAGCATACACTGTTCAGGCAGAGAGAGTATGCAGAGACTATGTGACCATTGTATGAAGTTCTAGATGAAACTCTGTTTAGAACTCCTTAAAGGCCCCAGATATTTCTCTGCCTTTCTTCCTGAGGCCCAAGGCCAAGGCTCCAATCACAGTCTTGAATCATAAAACAAAGTTGAGACTGAGCACCATGAGCTAGAAATAAGGGCAGAGTTGAGGTTTTATGAGCCTCTGTACCTGATTCTGAATTACCCATTCTAAGGCCTTTCTGGTTTCTTTAAATTCCTCTTTGAATCTTTGAAGGTTGTGTGTGTGTGGGGGAGGATGGGGGTAAGGGGCAAACAAAATCCCTTCAGATGTTCTTGTAGGAAGATTTAAAAACAAAAAGCACAACAACAACTACTACTACCACCAAATCCAATACCTAGGCCTCATCCAGCACCTACTAAATCAGAAATTCAAGGCATGAAAGTCAGGAGCTACAAATGTTTAAAGCTGCATCTGTGATTCCCCCGGGGGAGCCCAGGCTGAGAATCATCATGTGAGGCCAGCAGGTCTCTGTGTAGTATGTTCCAGAGTCTCCAGGGGAATGTGGTGATGCTTGTTAACCGTCTGGACTTCCAGGCCTCATGCCCAGAATCTTTAGATTTTTTTTTTTTAAGACCTGAAGGCAGGCAATTTCCATACGGATGGTCCAAGGATCACAACTGAAAAACACTGCTTTAGGCAATGGGGAATCTTTGGAAGTCTTAAAAGCAAAGAAATAACAAAGATCAGAAGAGCATTTAGGGAGGATTAGTCTGGAGCTGGTGAGTAAGCTGAAGACAAGAGATGAGGGACTGCAGGCAGGCGGGCTGTTGGGAGGCTAGGAGCAGGTAATGTCACAGGGCAGGTGATGCCACAGAACAGATGATGTCACAGAGGAGGTGATGTCACAGAGCAGGTGATGTCACAGAACAGATGATGTCACAGAGCAGGTGATGTCACAGAACAGATGATGTCACAGAGTAGGTGATATCACAGAGCAGGTGATGTCACAGAGCAAGTGATGTCACAGAACAAGTGATATCATAGAGTAGGTGATGTCACAGAGCAAGTGATGTCACAGAGCAAGTGATGTCACAGAGCAAGTGATGTCACAGAACTGGTGATGCTACAGAGCAGGTGATGTCCAGGTAGATACATTTCTGAGCTCAGTAGGTGACATCCGGATGTCCTTGGTAAATAAATAAATTTCTTAGCTCAGAGAATGGTTACAGATACATTGAAAAAGGAGGCTCATCACACACTGAAAACAATAAAACACTGCAGGAGCCTGAGGGGAAAAGTAACCTCAAGACAGCATTAGTGACCTGAAGAACACACTAGGTTGTGGTACCTTTTAATCTGTGACCTCACTAGTCATTCTTAGTTTAAGATGCATCTGTCTGTTAATCCTGGCTTTTTTAACACTCTTATTTTGTATAGGGTCTCCCATTGGTTAGAAACATTTGTTTGTAAAACAATTCAATTGAAAGGTTTAGATATCTTATCCAACAAGATCTGATCTCATAAATAAGCTTGCTGTGATCAGTTTGCTGTGTGGACGTGCATATGTTTGTATCTGTATGTAACTGTGTATAAGCAACTGACTTGTTCGTGTGATTTTTCTTATTTGGAACACACACAAACACAAACACACACAAATACACACACACACACACACACCAACACACACACACAAATACACACACACACCAACACACACATACACAAATACACAGACACACAAATACACACACATACATTTCATGAAGATTGGGGAGATGAGTAAGTCAGTAAAAATGAAGAACCATAATCAGACTCAAGCGCTCATGAAGAGCTGGGCAAGGTGTTATAGCACTGCTATTGCAATACTGGGGAAGAGAAGGCTAGGCTGGGGCTCCTGGGGCTTGCTGGCTAGGTAGTCCTGCCAGATCAGCCAGCTCCAAGTTCAGTGAGAAACCCTGTCTTTCTGAAAATAAGTAACACAGTAGTTGAGGGAAACATCCAATATCAATCTCCAGTCTTGACATATGTTTATGCACATAATCTTACCTTCCAAAGTTAGAGAAATAAAAAATCAGGCAACTGAGTTTCCTGTATGTTCATGCCATGTCCTGGTCTCTCCCTAGCATGCAGCACAGCCACACTCTCCAGAGGTAAAGGTTTGAAAAACAGTTCTAAAAGCTCATCTCAGTGACTAGCGACTGTTTACCATACAAAAGAAAGCCACAAGCCAAGTTGTGCGTAATAACCTAAATTAAGTGTTACCTTCCCCGACACTCTAAAATAAACACGGACCACTGCTTTGTTGTAATGATAAAGGAGTAAGCCCTGGGATGGCTTCTTGTGTATGCGCCTCAAGTCAGTAGATTAGTTTTAAATTTCTAAACAGAAAAATAAGCCAACTCTGATAGAAGCCACACACAATCTCCCCATGCTCACTAAAGTCAAGAGAAAAGTTCAAAAATGCTCCTAAAGTTAATAAAATTACAAGACACACAGGGTCATTGAACCTGCTACTCAGGATGCAGACGCAGAAGAAACATGACCATGTTCTCAGCACTCCACTGTTTAAATATCAAAGCAATGGTAAACTGTCTAAAGTTCACTGTAAGATTCAATTTTCATTCTAATTGGAACATTTATTAAGAAGACTCTAACAAGGTGAACGACACTAGATCTGTTCAAAAGGTAAAAGGGAGAAATTTCTCAAGCAGTGGGATATCACTTGTCACACTGAGTTTACTTTCTCATAATGGTCTCTTTCAAGCAGGACATGGTGGGACAGGTTTTTAAATCCAGAACTTGGGAGGTTGAGGTAGGAAAGTAAAAAGTTTGAGGTGGGCTGAGACATGTAGAACAATCAACCAACCAACCAACTAACCAACCAACCAACCAACCAACCAACCAACCAATCAACCAATCAACCAACCAACCAACCAACCAACCAACCAATCAACCAACCAATCAACCAACCAACCAACCAATCAACCAACCAATCAACCAACCAACCAACCAAACAAACAACAAACAATCAATCTATCAAGCAAGCAAGCAAACCAATTAAGCAAGAACTCTCTTCAACGTGGTGTGTGTCAGCCCCTTGTCACTTGCTGGGGATGATGCTCATGGCCCTTAAGTAACAATATCAGCACCATTAAGGGACCACTGCTTACTCATCTTCCTATGTGAGAAAGTGAGTGTTGTTGCACAGAAGGATCACTGAATGTTCTCTGTATTGTCTCTCTGGCTGTGTTCTGGTTTACTGTCATACATGAACAGTTACATCATATAACAAAAGGCTAGCCATGCTGCCCAAATATAAGACACTTGGTCTTGGGTTACCATTTTGTGAAAGTGGAGGGGACGTAGAAAGTTCTGAACGAAACTCCACCTTTGCCGCCCACCTCCCCTTCAGACAAAGCAAGAGATCAAAATGCTTGCCCTGTGTTTAGTTATGTCCTCTTCACATTTATAAATTGAAGTCAGACTCCTGACCTGAGTGTCACCTTCAGAGTGTGACCTGTTTGGGGAAATAGTATCCTGCAGGTATAATGAGTTAAGTCAGATCACAGTGGACTCCTGGTTAGGATGGACTCCTAATCAGTATGATTGGTGTCCTTACAAAATACGGAAATTTAGATGCAGGTATACTCCCAGGGAAATACCAAGTGAAGGCAAAGGAGGAGTCACTCAACAAACCAAAGAACATCTGAGACTGCTAGCAAACCACTAGAAGCTTAGGAAGACTCGGGATAGAGCCTCCTGATGGCCAACTTTGGTCAACCGTTCAGCATGGCCTCCTCACCTCCACAACTCTGAGACAACACGTTCCCGCTGCTCAAACACCTAGTCTATGGCACTTTTAAATTACAGCTCTCAGAACTGTGGTGCCATCATTATCTTACCGAAGAACACATCCACCACTTGTCTTTCAGTACTGGGCCAGTGAGAGTTCCGTTCTCCGTAAGGGAGGGAGGATGAAGGTCGGAGTGGATGTACGGGCATGCCTGCCAACCGTAGGTTGTTTGCCTGGCAGTTGGGGCTGCCACAGCCCACCGAGTACAGCCTCCATTGTGAGACTCAAAGAAAGCTGTGGGAAGTACACTCATGTCAGCCAGCTCGCCCTCAGCCTTCTATCCCACCGAACTGCTGCTGTCTCAGCCAGCGTGTCAGAAGGGACACTGAATAAATCTCACCCCTTATGTTCCTCTCCCTCACACAGCCCAACTTCTGAACACTCAGAACAAAAGGCTAGAACAGAATCAGGTAGAAGCGGGGCTGGAAAGTAGAGATTTACAAAACAAAAACAGCAGTAGACAACAAACAAAGCTGAAACGTTGAGGGGGAAGAAGAAGAAAACCTGAAGAGTGGGGAAGATGTGGCTGGAGGGAAACCTCCCAGAGCCTGGTGTTGCGGCTCTCTGTGATGGTCAGCACACTGAAGCAGAAGGCCACCAGGAAATGAAGATGTTTTTGGTGAATGGAGTCTCCGTTCAGATCCCCAATAATGATTTTGAGGTTTTCATCACTGAACCCTCTGTTACGCTATGGTTTTCATAGCTCAGTTTCATAAACGAACATTCATGATTCTACATCAGCTAATGGGCAATGCTGGACTTCAAGTAGGCAGGAGCCTGAGAAGTCATTCGACCCTCTCACTGAGGTGTGCAGTGAACTTAGCAGAACCGTTCACTGTCGTACAGGCCACACAGAACCAGCTTAAAGGCTTTGTAAGAATTCTATTCCTTAGGAATGATCCAGGCTGACTTACATAAAATAACTCTGCACTGACCTTCGAGCTGTCACATCTCCACATCGCCCGTAAAGTACTCAGGAATAGGACATTAGATGGTTCTCCAGGGGCATTTTCAATATAGAAAATACACAAAATTTATTCCAGGTAAAGCATTTATTTGAAAACTATTTGATGGATTAATATAAAAGTTTAAACAAGTGTTTCTGGACCATCTGAGTTGTCAAGTGCTTCAGTAGTTATAAAATCACTGACCTGCACGTAAAAACAGCACTTGCTACATGACGTCAGTGTCTTCACAATGCCGTGAGATTTGGTCTTTATTTGCCTTAAGAAAGTGAGGCAGAGGGTCATAATCCTTCAGTTCACACCGTTTGCAAATAGCACAGGACTGACAGTCTGGTTCCCACACCTGTGTTCTTAGGCACAGGACCAGACGACCACTTGCTACACTGTGAATCCATGTGCTTATTGGCTAACATGTGTCCTTAGTAGGAGGCGAAATGAAGGCAGGAGTTTATTCAGATCTAATCTACTTCAGAGTCAATGTTTTTCTCTCATCTTGCCCCGCACTTTGTCCTGCTCACACCTGTTTGTAAGATCTTCCCTATTTTCCTTTTCGCTTTGACTGTCCAGGAGCCATTACGATAAGGTGTAAGTGTGAGGAGGACTCGGTCCAACACAGATACCAGAGACACAGTGCTGGGAAGGTGATCCCACAAGTCACAGCACAGTCCTGCAGCTTTCTGGAAGATGTTGGCTTCCTGTGTGTCCCCCTCTTTTCTTTCCAGGACTGGTAGGGACATGCCACCAGACAGCCTGGACACATATATACTGAGCCCACGCGGTTGAGAAAACTGCCCCTGACAAAGACTTGATAGATAAGGAAGTAAGTGAAGTTCAGAGCATAAATTCCACAAAAGTTTTAAAATATAATAAACACCCCAAGTCTATCTGACTCCCAAATCTCCATTTGCGCTGTGGTGGATTGCATCCGAAGTACCTGTGATGTGACTCTCAGAATCCTCAAATATGAACTGCCAAAGAGCCCCAAGAATTCTTTAAGGTGTCTCGGAAGTCAGTTGGAAAGGAATTCCAATGAGACAGAGTCTCGATTGATGTTTTCCTCTGATATGTGTGAATGGACAGACATACACACACACATACACACACATGAATACACACATACCCACACATGAACAGACACACACACACACATGAACACACACACGGACACACACAGACATAGACACACAGAGACATACATACACACATGCACATGCAAATGTACTCATACACCCAGACACACACACATACACACACAGACATACACACATGCATACACACAAATACACATACACAAACACATAGACACACAGACACATATACAAGCACACACACAAAAACACATAGACACACAAACACACAGGTGCACACTCATACACACAGACACACACAGATACATACACAGACACACACAGATACATACTTGCATACACAGACACACTCAGACACACACACACACACAAACGTACACATTCACAGAGACACACTCAGACATACATACAAACACACAAACACACAGACACTCACAAACACACAGCCCAAACAGTGCATAGCAATGCTATCCTGTCTTGCCTAGAAAATTAGTTTTTTATATTTCATATTTAAAGAAGTTTGTGGACCATTTTCACAATTGGTCTTTAAGCCTCTCTGCCTCCTCTGCCCCGGACATACCATTTCAGAAAGGATCTGGGTTGTAAAGACATAATAGCTTGACACTTCTGTCAGAGGAGGTTTTGCAATCCCCTATCTAGGTCAGGTCCGAAGAACCTTATACTTTGAAAGTCAAGAGCGTGCTAGGCCAGCTGCTGATCCAAACACAGTGTGAGACAGTGCTGGTAAATACGGCTTTCCTGCCCAGAGCCAACCGGTGAGAATACTATCATGCCCAGAAGGCTTCAATTAGTCAGGGATGAGAGTTATAAAGTATCTGTGGCGTCATTCTAAATTACTTTTGTCCCTTTGCCTTCCAATCTGGCTTCATGTTCCTTGTCCCTGTCTGCTTTTCACCATGCCTCCTTCCTCTGGCCCCAAATTCTGCTCATGGGAAAGGAAGACGTGGTATGCCCTGTAAGAAAGAAATGACTTCAGTTATTTTCTGAAGTCCTGCCCTAACTGTTTCTGTATTCCTACAAATAGAGAGGCATTAGCGTTGTGATGATAGCTATTAGACAGGCATCTTGACAAATGACTAGAGCAAGTTCCGCTTTTCGTTCTTTCCTCCAATGTATATCACTTTATATTATAAGCTGTGTGAGTAGAAAAAGAAAGATACCAACAGATAATCGAGTGCTAATCATATTGATGGTGGCAACATTTTTAAAGAGAACTTACTGAGTTATCCTTTATGTACCTTACGTTCATAGACAGACACATTAACTTTTAGAGGGAAGGTCAACGAGCTTTAGTAAAATACACAAAGTTCTAGAAGTATCACCATTGTCCAATTCTGGAACCTTTCTACTATACTGAAAAGAGATTACTATCTATTCCCATCAGAATAACCATTAATCACTAATTGACTTTCTGCCCCTACAGGTTTGCCTTTTCTGAAGGAAACACATTTAGTATACAGAAGAATCACAGAATTGTGATATTTTAGGACCTCTCTGAGTTAGCTTATTTGTTTCTTGAAGTTCACCCATATTTTAGGAAAAACGAAATTATTTAACACCCGTTGTGTGGGAGCATTATGTAGAGAAAAGAGTATGGATTTCAGAGGAAAGGGGAAGTAGGGTTCAATCAAGTCGGTGGCACCTTTTAGCTGAGTCTTTGCAGAACTCCCCAGTATCACTGAGGAGTTCGATCACAGTTGTAGATCGGTGCTAACTTGGGGTAACTGTTCTGAGAGTTAGCTGAGCTACGGCAGCAGACAATAGACACTCGGTAAACGCGGTGTTTCTACTCTGCCCAGCGCTCTGTGTGTTTCTCACCACCTGCTTCAGACTGTGAAGTGGATCTTACAGCCTCCATACCAGTCTTCACATTAAACTTGAAACGAGAGCCACATCAGAAAACAATATCAGAAACAGAATTCCACCAACAGGAACCACGTCCTTCGTTAGCGGAGCCCAGATGGTAAGGCACCGAAGGGATTTCCTTCAATTATATCACTGTCACCTCTTATAAGAAACATCAAATCGCATTTAATTATTTATTTAAAGGGGGTGCGTGTCAAATCGCATGCCAGGCTACTGTGGACTTTTATGTTTACGGACATCAGTGAACACTGCCGTTCTCCACCAGTTCTTATAAAAACTGCCTTCATTAGCATCGACCCCAGATTAACTGGTAAGCAAGTAGCAAAGGGTGACCACGCTCAGAGTAAATCCCGCCCACTTCGTACCCTCAGCTCTCAATAGCTATCTGAGGCATTCAGGCTCTTCCCAAAGAGACCTCAGCTCCTGGATACAGCAAAGTCAACTGACTTGAATGCCTGCTCAGTCCCCCCACCCCCGCGATTGGAACATATTCTCATTTTGAATTTTGACTAAAAGGGGGTCTGGATATGAGTTCATCTTTAATTTACCGAGACGCTCACTTTCAGCTCCGAGCTCTCCTGCCCAGCCAGTGTTTCTCTGTTTTTCAACTTATCAGTGGCTTTTCTCGGGGCTTATTATAGCTACATCCTCAAATACCTACTTCCTCCCCACTTCCAAATTTACTTCCTGTTAAATACAACAGGACAGAAAAGGGTAAAGCTTCTCAATTTTACTCCTAAATAAGATAGGCTTGCGTGATATTCGGGGTGTCTCACTCCAAGTAAATACGGAAAGTTTATCTTTCTCATGAAATAAAATTTCCATTGTCAAACATAAACGAGTTACTAAAAGAAGTAACATAATTTTTTCTGACTTTATATCCCAGTCATGTTTACTGTACGTTCTTGGCACTGAAGATGGGAAAGAGAGTAATTAGTTCTATTTTCTAAGTGATCTGTCTGCAGCATCATCAGGTGAGTAGACGTATCCACACTTGTCTTATGACAAGACCACACTCACAAAGAAAAAAGTAGATAAAGCCTAGGGGGTTTAGCTCAGTGGTAGAGCACTTGCCTGGCAAGCACAAGGCCCTGGGTTCGGTCCCCAGCTCTGAAAAAAGAAAAAAAAAAAAAAGAGTGAACGAAGTGTTCAGTGTCTGTGCCAGGATTCTCATATTGCCTCCGGAACTTCCTGGTTTGACAGCAGCAACTGCGGGCAAATCGCTGGTCCTTTCTCAACACTGGGGTCCTGATGGAATAGCTGGGACCCCAGAAAAGCAGTTTTCATTTACTTTTTTAGCACCTTCTACGGATTTGGGAATCCATTAATAGATAAATAAATGAAAACGAGGGGTGGGGGTTAAACGTAGCTGATGTTAGCTCAAATTTGTCAATATCCACAATGTGTAAAACAACAAAATGACAAAAAAAAAAAAACCCACCTTTACATGTGACAAAATTTGCCCTTCACATATCTAGTAAAAGGATGTAAATTTTACCCAAGATTTTATTTTACTGACTTTAAGCAGCAGCCTATGGATGTATCACATGGCATAGTTTATTAAATCTGAGATTTAGCAAAGATTTTTTTTCTCTCTCCAGCACAGGCCTTTTGTCCAGCAGCAGATTACAAAAGCATCTTCAAACAGAATAGTGTACCTTCAATGCATAGGCACCCCCTCACCAAAATTTTAAGCTCCCAATTCCAGTTATTTACCTGAAAGTTAACTTTTAAAAAGTCAGTTGAGCAAAACCACACATGTGCATGCATTTACATCTGTCTATCTGTCTTTTTATCTATCATCCCAACAACACAGCTCACATAATACAGCTTATATGGTCTCATGCATCTGAGAATGATTGGTTATAAAATCTCAGGTTTGTAGAGATCGTTCTGAGGCCTCGGTCACCACAGATTTTTGCCATCATCCCTCCACCAGGTACACAAATTACCACATACAGTCAAGCGTCTCCTACCCTGAGATGGCAGCCAGCTTTTGGTGCGCCTGTCGGGCCATTTCACAGCCTTTGGTCCTTGTCTTGTGCATTTCCGCTCGCAGAGAGGGGCAGCTGACTGAGACGTCCCCAATAGAAATGACCAACTCTCGGTACAGGGCCACTTGCGTGTTGAACTCTTGGACAAGCTGGAAAACAAGCCAGTTTCATTCACCAACACTTATCAGAAACTTAACTATTTTAGTATATATATAAACAGAGATTTCACTGACCTGTGGGCTCGCACCTCAAATCTCCAACTAAGGAGCCTTAGGACTGTTTAAAGCTTAAGGTACAAGGATGGCAAAGTCTCTTTATACAAGGCAATGTTTTTTTTCCCCTCTGCAAGCGAGCCATGGAAGCTCCACTTGCCGTCCCAGTTGCCCCCACATTTAGACTTGTTTTCTGAAGAGCAAGAACATCTATCAAGCCACTCCCAGGCTACAAGAGAGAATGATGCTGGGGACTGAGATAGATGCTCTCTTCTACTTCTAGTATACGGAGTTGGAGTGGCGCAGAAAAACAAGCAAACACAAAACAAACAAACAAGATCAAACCACAAGTAGGACACAACAGGCAAACCTTTCATCTCTTGCTGGACCACTGAACGCTTTTGGCTGGGACCCTGATAGACTGGCCATGTCCTGTCCTCTGCTCTGGGACATTTCATAGTCTCTGCAGCGCTCCTGCGCTCTGTTTGGGTTTGTTTGTTACTGTGTCACCACAAACCCGCACCCCCACCTCTCTCCCTGGTGAGCCAGCCACTTCACCCTCTTTCACCGCCTCTACCATTCTTCCAGGGGTGGAGGCATCACCTACAGCCTCTGACTCCCAGGATCCAGACCCCATGACTCTTGTTTCATCGGGGCCATTTCGACCTGGGTGTCACCCCGCATCTGGGGGAGTACAGATTTAAAAATAGTACATCGTGCACGTGATCGGCATGGGGAGGCTGAGGGTGGGGAGTGGCTGGCACTCAAGCAAAGGATTAAGATACACGATTCCCCAACCACCCCCCCCCCAAAAAAAAATAAGGTGCAGTTTTTCACCCACCATCTTGCAGTCGTCCAGGGCTCGTTGGGTTTTGTGGGCGCTTTCGGAGCCACTGCCCCTGCGCTCCCAATCTCCGCTCTGCAGCGGAGGCTTGCTGATCTGGAAGATCGAGGAGCGGGTGGACCGGCTGGGGCGCTTTTTGCGCCCATTCGGTGCAGAACTCATGCATACACATCCACGAAGCCGAAGCCGCTGGTGCAGTGCGCCCCGGCGCGGGCGGCCCGGTGGTTGCCCCTGCACGCCGCCGCGGAGCAGCCAGAGCCGGGACCTGAGGCGCGCGCGGCTCACAAGGTTGCGGCTGGCTGCGCGGGTGGGTAACCTTCAGCTTGAAGGAGAGCCGGGGAAGCGTTGCCTGTGCGGTACAGCATCGCTTCCGCTAGCAGCGACGGAGAGGCGCGATCAAGTTCTGCTCAGCAGCATTGCCGGCCCTGTCCCGGGAGCTGGACGCTGCTGGCGCGGGCTTGCACCGCCTTCCTCTCGGCATGGATTGACAGGCTGAGCGAGGAGGAACGCGCCGCCGGGCGGCTCCGAGTTTCCATTCAGATGGGGGAAGCGGCGTTCAAAGCCTGCGCTGCAGGGTGGGGGGCGGGAGGGGGTGTCGCTCTTGCTTCGGTGTCTTCCCGCAGCGGCGTGCGCGGCTCGCCTCTCCCCTCCCTCCACACCCGCCAGACCTGGAAGGGGCGAGCTGTCCCGCAGCAAGCAATTGGCGCTAATCCGGCCGCCTTGATCCCTCGTCTCCCTGGGCTTGGGTGTGTGAGGATCCCAGATGAATCCGTGGCGGGACTGGCAGACGCACGGAGTCGGTCCGGCTGACGTTGGTCGTGGCCCCGCACATTGATAGGACAGGAATACTAATGTGATCCATACAATCTCCTTCCCCTCCACAGTTTATGCACTTATCCAATCAAATTCCCGGGAACATCAATTGCAATATTACTTCATCTGCTCTATTATTAGAAACGAAAAGTGTCATCAGAGTGGAGAACATTGCCACATGCTGGGACCTAAACATGGATTTCAAATAAACCGATTGGGGCTTAAGGCCGTCGTCATCTGAGAGGAGACTTTCAGGGGCTAAAGGAGGGAGTGGGGTATTTTGTTTGGAAAGGAAGCTCTCTTGAGAGAGTCCAAGGACAGCTCTGTTGCCCTGAGTTGCTTTTGTTTGATCTTTGTTCCTGGGAGGGGCGAGGAGGTGAAGGCACTCAAGTTGGTACTTATCCTCGCCCCACTTCAGGTGGTTCTGTCAACCCTGCAAGGGTTTACCAACAGAGACTAAAGGAAGTAAGAGCCAACAGATCTCCCCCAACACTCAAGGAGACCCTTTCTCCCTACAGGAGGTCAGAGGCAGAAGCCAATGGAAAGAGGTGAAGGTGTCTTCAGAAAGGGGTGGGCTTGGGTCCCCAGCCAGTCAGTTTTCCCCTGATCAGTGACTTTGTAGCATCCTCCAGGAAGGAAGAGGGAGTGGTAAGGCCATTCATCCAACTCCGATGCCCTGAATACTTGTTTCCGAAGAGGAGTGCTAAGGTAAGCTAGTTCCCCTGCCGAAGTAGTTCTGTGCTGAGCAACCCTGGCAAAACAAATCAGTGGTTCTTGGTCATTCAATGATAGGTGAATGTGGTGAATTCACAGAAAGGAGAACCAGCAATAGCCAGGCCAACATTTTAAATGGGAATTAGAGGTTCCTCTAGATTGTTTTCTTTTTTGAAATCTAAATATAATTGCATCATTTGTACCCTTCATTTTACCCCCCCAAACTCTTCCCATGAGCCCCACCCCCCACCCCACGGCTTTAGTTAATTTGTCTTTTAATGGGCAGATAAACACATTGAGATGGTGTTGGATAATAAACAAGCACAGTAGACTGTCGTCTCTGGTCTTGACACAGTCCTTCTAAAACCATTGTACTGTCTGAGTGAACGGGGTGGTGGGAATGTCTTGTTGCAACAAAACCCAATCCTTAAGTAGCTCAGGATTTTCCACTCTGCTCCCAGCTTCCAGAAAAGGGTGAGGGCTGAAGGGAGTTCACCATCCATGGCCATTTCTTCACTGAGTCATGCCAAAAAACGTGTGAGAAACCCCTCACCCAGGTGTCACCTGCAACGTCCACTTTGGGAGCAATAGCCAGTTGCCAAGAGGAAGGACGCCATGCCCAGAGCAGACAGGACACAAAAGCAGCATCTTCTACCTTGTTCTTCTCAAAAGCATATGTGCATATTGTTTCAGAATTCCATACATGCATATAACATTCCTCTATTGCTTCCTCTCTAGATCCTGGACCATCCTGCATTACTATTCCCTCCCACCATTTTCTGTGTTCTTTTTCTTTTCTTTTTAAACCCACTGAGACCACTTAGTGATACCCTGCGTGTATGGGAATAGGGCCATCTCTGGATCATGGGTAGACTCTTGGGGGCTGCATCCTTGAAGGAAACTTAGCAGAAGCAACCTAGTGTTAAAATCTCTTTAGCTAGGGATAGGGTTTCAAGACCCCCTTCCTTGTCCATGAAGAGTTTTTGACTAGGTTGATCTTGCTAAGGTCTTACCCATGCTATCACAACTGCGGTGAGCTCATATGTAGAACTGTCCTGTTATTTCTGGAACATGCTGATTCTTTGAATTAATGCACTGTCTCTGGCTCTTACAACCTTTCCATGCCCTCTTCCATGATCTCTTAGCCTTGGAGACAAGGGTATGTGATACAGATGTCCCATTTAGCATTAAACACTCCATAGTCTCTTATTCTTTGCTTAGTGAGCAGTGGCAGGTTTCTGTCTTTAATTGATATCTACTGCAAAAGGAAATGACTAACCAGCCTACCTCCACTTTAGTTTTGAAAGCCATTTTGATAGTAAAGACAATCCTGTTAAGATTAAGTCTGTTTCTCAAGGGCTGGGCTATGCCCCACCTATCCTTAACTACAAAATGGCTCTGTACTACTGTTCCAGGAAACAGCAACCGTGCCTTATTTCAAAAGGTTATTAAGGCCACCTGTTGTTATGACTACCTTGTTATGACTGCCCTGTTTTGACCACCTTGTATCCATGTCTTTGTTTCTTGTTAGGAAGTTGTTATGCTTATGTTCTGCCTGTGTTCCCTACCTATGTGCCTGCCAAATCCCCCGTTCGGAACCCCCTACTCCTGGACCACGAAAGATCTTACCTTACCCATGTCCAATGTGGATCTCTTGAAACTCGCTTTTAGGGAAAGACAGTCTGTGTACATGAATGAAAAAAAAAAAAAGCTTGCTTTAACTAACTGCTTGCTTTAATTAATTTGGCTATGATTTGGGTCAGTGGTCTTTCCCCTCGAATCTGTGGGATTAATAGAAGCTACTTTAATGAGGGTTGAAAGATGCGCTTATCTATAGTTGTAATAAGCCATTAGGAGTTGGTTTAATACTCTGTCCATTTAGCAAAATAATTGTAGTAGGCTCTTCCCTAGAGCCCATGACCTACTTAGCCATGGGATCTCAGCCTTGTTAATACCAGATATGAGTTCCGTTTTATGAAGCAGGTCTTAAATCCAATCAGAAAACGGTTGATTATTCCCATTACATATGTGCCACTTACCAGGACAGCCTTTTTTATAGCCCACAGGGTTTACAGATAGATAAGGAAAACGACTGTGCCCATCATTTGGTATTTTGGATAGCGTCATTCAGCCTAAGAAGCCAGCCAGCAGGATTAAAGCTTCCAGGTTGGGTACTAGTTTGATTTCACCTTGACTTATGACTATGTGGTATCACTTGCAATAGGGTCTCACCATCAAGTTCTGGAGGGTAACCAAAATTAGAGATAATGGCCTATAGGTTTTTTGGGGGAGGACTAGGGGACCCCAGTGACTAACAACTCCAGAAGTAACCCATTCCTGACACTGGGCATTTCATTTGAGAGCCTATGCAGTCTAGGATAGATACCTCCCTTCATGTTAGGGTAACTCCATTTAAACTCTTTTCATTTATGTACATGCATATATTTTAGGGAACAGGTTTCCACACGGAGTTTTCAAAGGTCTCAAGTTATCTGGAATAACACTAAAGATTGTTGAAAAATCTTAATTTATTTTTATTTACGTATGAGGGGAGCAAGGTGCCTAGTATAGATGGGGGTCAGAGGACATTTGCAGGAGTCATTTTTTTCTCCTTCCACCATGTGGGTCCCAAGGCTGGACTTCAGGTTCTCAGGCATGATGACAGGTATCTTTACAAGCTGAGTCATCCCCCTGACTCCAAATGTATGTCTCTCTCTTTTGTTTGGTGTTCCAGGAATGACATAGGCTTGGATAAGCTGCTAATAAGTGAAAAGTTTTCCTGGGTTCTGCAAGTTCTTGTCATGAAATTTCAGTCTGAGAGTGAGACTTGTGGGAGTCGCTGAATTCGTGTCCCACTTGCACAGAAGAGTGGGTGACCTACACATACACCCAGCACTTTCTGCTGACGTCTTGAGGAATGAAGCCCTTCCTTCCTCTACCTGTTGAATCTAGGATCAACTCCAGGTATTTGATGTCATAGGGGTTTGAGCTGTTTTCAGCGTGATGGAGTGATATTGGAAAAGACATTATTTGTTTGGTTGTCGCAGCAAACCGAAACCTCCCAGCTATAGATCTGAGTGAAGACCCAAGTTCATCTCCTTGTTATTCCACAGAGGACAGGACAGTTTTTTTTGCCACAGATATTAGAGGAAAGACTTCCCGATGCTTCTTCCTCCTCTTTGTGTACTGCTGCCTCAGGAAGCTCAGTGTAAAAGGACTCACTTGTTGCCTATCTCTCCACAAACTCAAGAAGATAACAGATTAGCCTTCAGCCGCTCCTGGACTGTTCCTCTAGCTGAAGTCTCACTGTGCTCTCTGCTTCACATGTGTAGGAGGAAGGGCTGAAGAATTGCTACATCACATAATAGGGATTTAGGGGCTGATGGAGTTGTAGATGGTGAGGAACGGAGCAGCAGAGACCAAGGGACTCTAAAATGACTTGGGTGATGCTCATTCCTTAAGTAAACCCCATTTGCCGCCATTAATTCAACCTCATACCAATTCCTCCACCTACCACATCGAAGCTACTCTATGATAGCACACGGTTGATAGGATTGAGGAGAGTAAAGGACTAGGGACTGGCACTCTGGTTCATGGAGAAAAGATAGAGAACAGGATCCTGGCGGTGTGCTGGTAATATTTTGCCCATCTTCTGGAATCTCACCTCCTTCCTTTGCAACATAATAGAGACTTCCACCAGAGTTGGGTACTTAAAGCTCCTCACTAGTAGCTTTCTACTCCAGCTACAGCCATCTGGTTTCTTCCCTCCCCATTCTGCCTAGAAATAATTTCAGCAAATTAAAAGAAAAAAAAAAGGCGACATAATTGCATTACCCCGTTTCCATGCAGGAGGTGGGGACAAGGGGAAAAGGAAGCATGAGAGGGTGGACTGCCCTGCCTGTATCTTAAGCCTACAGGCTTGCATACCTGCTGGGGATTAAGCAGAAATTATCACTTGCCTGTGCCCTTTGCCTTTCCCTGATACAAGCCATTTTCCTGAAAGGGGGAAAAATAGCATTGAATCCAGAGCTGTCTCTCCCAGCTACAAATGTTGTAATCAGAATAGCAGCAGGCAGGCTCAGTTCCCTCACCTTCCCCCACACTCAAAACAGCGTGAATTTATATTCCTGGGGCTCTCTGAATTCCGAGCAGAAGGGTAAAGTGCAGTTGAAAGATCTCAGCAAGAGGGGCACATTTTGTATTTACCTGAACCTCTGATGACCAGTTCCCTACAGGTTGTAAGGTCACCTCATAGATTCACCTCAACATAAGACTCACCTTACATTGCACGATCTCTCTCTCTCTCTCTCTCTCTCTCTCTCTCTCTCTCTCTCTTGTAGCTTCAGATAATCCATTTTGGCTTGAAATCCAAAATAGAAGACTATCAGAGAGCATCAGTTTAGAATGAGGATGAACAACTGGTACATTTCTTCTGATTGGTGCTTTAGGGAACCATGGGAGGAGAGAGCTGTGAGCTAACCTGGCCATTCATGGAAAGAGATGCTGAAGGCAGGCTTCCATCTGGAAGCCAAAGGTCAAAGTTCAGGTCCAAGGGGTGAAATAGAAAGGTCTGTGACAGAGGCAGAGCTGAAGCGCCAAGGTGCTAAGTTCTAGAAGCTAGGAAGATATGTGGGGAATAATCACATTGTTACTATTTTTTTTTAGTGGCGCTTGATGATCTGTTATTGTCCTTATGAAGAATTTAATGAATAAGTTACATAACAAATGTTTTATTTCTACTAAAACCAGGGCAAATACAAAATAATTGCTGGTGGTTTCCTTTGACACTCATGGTCCCAAACTGTCTCATACTTAATCAAGGGAGAGATAGATGTGTTGCTAAAATATGACCTAAGTGTGTAGATTCAGCATTGCAAAGGTTAAATTATATTACTGCTTCAGCTAGCTGAACAACAAAAAGAAGACACTTTAAATGAAGTCATTTGGATTGGAGATGCTGTCATGGCCAATCAGGAGACTGCGCTAATACAATACTTAAAGAATCATTAGTCAAGGGCAAAGATACCTCTAAGTAATTCACTGTGTAATACTTATGGAATGTCCAGGATAATCAAGGATAAAGACATACAAAGTAAAATAAAAGTAAGGTACGAGTCTTCTTTATAAGGAACTTATACTTGACAGAGGAAACAAACACAGGAAGCCACCAAGGACAAGAAAATTTATAATAACATTCTGTTATATATAAACACTGTAGGGATTTAGAGATGGGCTAGGTCTCTGGATGATGTCAGTAGAAAAGGCAACCCTAGATAGTTATGAGAGAATGGGCAGAATCTGGTCAGTTGAGGAGAGTGGGGGAGATTTTTGGGAGAGGCATCTAATAGCAGAGAGTGGCTTAGCACAAGAGGCACGATCTGATGGAAAGTGAGGCTCTGTAGAAGCGTTGGGAGTGAGGTCCCCAGAGCAGGATAATTGCCTGCCTCCTTTGATTTAGCAGCAAAGAAGCTGTAATAATTTACTTTGGATGACAAGAATGCACATGATTTGAGGCCAAACTGGGAAAAGTGATATACCCAAAGGACTAATATTTCTTCTACCACTGACCTTCCATGAGTCTGCAGACAAGGTCTTGAAGGCCGAGCTGCGGAGGGCGGAGCAATCAGTGACCGGAAGTATAATGGATGTGAGGGAGGGAGGGAGTTGGTGGCAGTAAGAACTTTCAGATCAGAACAGTTTGATCCTGACACCAGGTTAGGAGAGTTCATGGCAAAGGAGGAGGACCGTTGCCATTTTTCAACTAAGTAAATTAATAAGAGACCAGTGGTATTTAAAGGAAATTAATTTGGCAGTGGAGGATATCATACATCAGAAAAAAAGGGGAAAAAGCCATAGCAAAGCCAGTTATTAAGCTATATAATAACTCAAGTAGAATAGGTACCCTCCTTGTGTTCCTAAGAAACACTAAGAAATTTAAGAGGGGTGTGTGTGTGTGTGTGTGTGTGTGTGTGTGTGTGTGTGTGTGTGTTTTAAAGGTCAGAGCATTACTTTGCAAACAGGGCTGACTAGGAGAGAAACCTGAATTATCCGGTGTAACAGGGATTTCAGTCCTTCATGGAAACAACAAGAACCCATTGGCAGTTCTCCCTGAGATTTGCATCTAGCTCTGACTCTTTGGAGCCTTTCCTAGTCTCACTTTTATCTTATGGTCCTGAAAAAAACCCAAGTACATTGCCTAAAACCAACCAGGAGAAACACATGCTAAGAGTATTTTCTATAGTTTCATGTGACCCAAACCCCCATAAGGAAAGCAAAGACACAATGACCAGTCAGAGGCCGCCTCTGGTTGCTTCTTAGGTACCAAGGTTATAATGATAATGATTTATTTCCTTCCGATTTTTAACTTCACATGACCTTATGTCTTTTACCTTTAATTTTATTTCTAGATGACACTAGTGCATACATACACATGCTGATCCCTGTCCCATGTCTACCCCGTGTGCCTTATTTTAGTGTCATGCTGGGTAGCATCGCAAATGTATTGCTCATGCAAACAGTAGCATGCACACTTGTAGTTTCATACATCTTAAAGGCGATGTCTTCCATGTTCCAATGTGTCCTCTAATGTTCACCAGATGCCTTTTATGAGGACTGGCAATTGTTTTCTTCTTGACCAACTCATAAGGCATTTATAGTCAATTGTTATCAGTGTCACCAGTGATTTTATTCTATAAAACCAGGGCTGGAGAGAAGCACAGTGGTACAGTTCATTGCCTAACTGGTGTCAGATTCTGAGTTTGATCCCTAGCATGACCAAAAATAAATGAATAAGTAAAAAGAATTTAAAAAAAACTCTCATGCAATTCTTGCCTTATTTAAGTTGATAGTATGAAAAATGATTTCTTTCTTATATCGACTCAAGCTTTAAAGGTAGGTAGGCAATGTCGTGCATGTTGTAATATTAACTAACACCCAGGAAGCTGGTGTGGGAGGATTACAAGTTCGAGGCTGACCTGGGAAGATAATTTGAAGGCGACATGCACTGTTTCTGAAAAGAATGGGAGAAAGGAATGAAAAAAAAAAGAAGCCAGCATAGGGGTGTGTACCTGTTATCTCAGAATAGATCCAAGGCAAGCTTGGTCTATACAGTTAGTTCTAAGCTAGGCAGGACTGCAAACAACAAGATCATGGCTCTATAACATCCTACCTGCTATGCAAGGTACAAACCCAGACTGGTAATGCTATTATAGTATTTCCCCACGCGGATTGTCATTGCTTGGGTTTTGTTTAAGGTTTTGATATATATGCTTGAAAGTGATACTGAACTAAAATTTCCCTTTCTCATACTCTCCTTAGCAAAATTAAACTTATTCTATCCACTTACACTATAAAATAGTTTGGTTAACAGAACAGGGTTTTTTTCTGTAGTTTACCTGTTTGTGAAAAAAATAACATCTTTTTCCCCCCTGTTCGATGCTTTGACGTAAGTATAATTTAGCTACGAAACCCAACTACTTGCGATGAAACACATCGATTAAAAATTTAGAACCCAACAACTGTGACTTATATATATTCCCAGCGCCAATTTGTTTCTCACTAAATTAGTTCTAATTCTGCACAATTTTGTCCCACATGCAGTCCATGTCATTAATGCTATCTATACTCAAGAGACTGAACAGTCTGGTCAGCATAAACCTGGACAGGCTGGGCTGGAGATATGGCCCAGAAGTTAGGAGCACGTGCTGCTCTTAGAGAGAGCCAGGTTTGGTTCCCAGGACCCACACAACGGCTCCAGAGGACCGATCACCTTCTCCTGGCCTCCACAAGTACTACATGCACACAGTGCACAAACATGTAGGCAAAAGCACCTGAACACATAAACTAAAAATAAATACATCTTTTTCTTTAAAAATGACCGGAGAGCTGGATGAACAGGATGACTCAGCCTGTTTTCAGTCAGGCAGCTACAGTCATGCTTCTTCCCTCCTCCAGTTCAACCTTAGTGTGCTTCGATGGTATGTGGCAATCATTTGCAAGGACTAAATTCAAGAACAGACGTCTAGTCTCAAGAATTCGAGCAATGCGATGTCATTGGAACTCTGTCACTGCTTCCTCTGGCTTCACTGTCAGGCAGGCTCTCTCTCTCTCTCTCTATTGTATACATAAAGCCCTTTCTGGCTCCTTCAATCTACCTTGTTAGTAATTCCAGAGTTGGGGCCTCTTCATCTTAGTCTGCATGCTAAACAAATGGACACTTAATCATGGAGGGAATGGTGGCCTCGATTGTCTGGACTCTGTTCAGGCCGCTCTCTGTTGTGTCCAAAGTGGCATTCCATCTCTATATTCTCAGAAACCCACAAAGGAAGCAAGGCAGCTCCTACAGCGAAAGACGCAGAGAAGAAGCGGAACCACCACAATGTCCGTGGCGGCGCTGCACGGCTGCTCAGAGAACTGCGGCTCTACAGAGCCTCCTGAAGAAGCTGAAGGCTTACACCATCACTTTCACTGAAAAGATCCCCGGATGCTCAGCTTCGAGGCCCTCCCTCTTCTAATGTTCCAGATGTGTCGTGTATAACCGGAAGTCTCATGGTCACACCATATCAATCCATCCGCACTCGGCTAAGTTTCTTCCTACCCAACCATCCTCCCTGGATTTAGATATTACAGATGAAAGTCAGCCTCCTTAATATAAAGGTGCATACTTTGACGAGTCCTCTTTTCCCCCCCATCAAAGTTCTGACAAGTCTTCCTTTGAAACACGTCTCTACCACTTTCTCCATTCCATACATAGCGCTTTTCAAAATACTGCTAAATTTCCACTTCTAAAATTTCCAATCAATTATTTCTATTGTTTAGAGAAGCAGTCCAAAACACTTGGCGCGCTCTCTCGAGATCAATTGCAAACTGGATCCAAAACACTTTTTACCGTCTCCTTGATTATTCTTTGATTATGTAAACCCCCGATTCAGCCAACCAACACATTCGCTGTATCCCTCACACTCTCTCTTGTGCTGTGGTCCTTCACTTGCCTTGAGTGTTTTCTTTATTCTTCTCTCCTTGTCTAAGACCGAACTCCATTCTCCAGAACCCCTCAAATGTCCCTATTTTATTTTCACAGCTTCAACAACTTAAAGCCTCTCTTCTTGAAGCGTTCGCGTCACGTTGATCCACTACCCACTCGGTAACATAAAATGGGCCCTTCCCCCTTTCCATTCTACGGTCATGTAAGTCAGTGTGCGCGTCACAGTCCAACCCAGCTCTGCTCATTGCTCCTCCAAACACTCTCTTCTAAAGCAGGTCGTACTACAAAATGCTCCAGACCTCAAACCAGTGTTGCTACCCAAAATGTTAAGCCTGGAGTGGATGGATTTGTACACCAAATAGGCCATTGCATTACAACTGTTTGCTGTTCCCAAAAGTAATTGGCATGATCTGTGTCACTGAATTTCTGCTTCAATTTTTTCATATCATTAGATTCTTCTGGAAAATGGAGCCCCACTCCAAATCGTAATCTACTCCTCTATGACCCCAGAGCCTTATTGAGTTCTCCTCCACCTGCTTCCGTGTCTCCTGGCCCTGAGAGACTCACCCCTAATACAGTCCTCTCACCGATAATGTATGACGCTGTTTGCCATTTCTGTTTTTTTTGTTTGTTTGTTTGTTTTGGGGGGGGTGGAGTCCTTTTGAGCAAGACCTGTCCTGTTTGTCTTTGTATCTACAGCACTTAGCAGATACTAGGTAAGTGAGTCACACTGGGTTTTTGTTCGTTTTGCAATAAGCTTTTTATTTTTGAATAATTTTAGATTTGCAGAGTTTACAATGACAGCACAGAAAGTTCTTTTAAACCATTTGTCCCAGTGGTACCCTCTCATATAGCCATAGTGTTCTTGTTAAAATGAAAACAGTATTCAAATAGTACAGACCTGGAATCTCATAGATCATCCAATAATGTTCTGCATTATACACAATGACAGGTTGTTAGGACATTTTCATGTATGCATCCTCTATTTCAACCATATTCATGCTTATTACTTTCTCTTGTTCACTTCCCATTTTCACTGATCTTTTCCTCTTTCCAGGTCCTCCTCCTCCTCCTCTCTCTCTCTCTCTCTCTCTCTCTCTCTCTCTCTCTCTCTCTTTCTCTGCATGTGTGTGTGTGTGTGTGTGTGTGTGTGTGTGTGTGTGTGAGTATGTATTTATATGTGTTAATTATGTATTCATTAGGGCTTGTGGGAGCATTGTTAATAGAAATATAGGCAACTTAACAGTGTCTACACTACTGAAAAGATTTCTCTCCATCCTCCAGCCTAAATGTTGTATATTTCTAGCAAGTGTAACATGATGTTTTTAAAACCATAAAATTTCTAAACCAAATAGGTAACATAAATATTGTCTCAGATTCTTCTTACTGTTGTTCAGTTGGAAACTTAAAAATTTGCTTTCTTTCCTAGTGCCAAAAAGTGCTCTATAGGCTACAGGTGGTCAGAATACTCATTAACAAGTATCCACAGTAACAATGTGAATTACAATAATAACTAGTGTGGCAGGATCTGCCCATGGGTACAGTAGTAACAGGAATATTGTAGGGCAGCCAACCACTTTCTGATTAGATTTGAAGCTGGCTCCTCCAGAGGAGATATGTGCCTTGTACTGTAAATCTGTCTAAGAACCTATGGTTGGAGTTTACAAGCTCCAGAGGTGAACCTAACACTGTTACTCTGATAAATGTCCATTTGAAGTTGACCTATAAATTAATGTCTTTGTACCCATGGATTAGTGCTGCTCTTGAACCTCAGTAGAGAACTCTCTCTGTGTAATGGGCAACTGTTACAGAAAGAAACAACAGATCAAAGGGTAGAGAATAAATGTCAGTGGAGTCCTCAACCGCAAATTGAACATTTGAAACCCCCGTTCCAACCCATCCTCCCTCTCTTTCTCATACACCCAAACACATGCGCACACACACACACACACACACACACACACACACACACACACACACACACACACAGAGAGAGAGAGAGAGAGAGAGAGAGAGAGAGAGAGAGAGAGAGAGAGAGAGAGAGAGAGAGAAAGAGGGAGGAGAAAGCCTATAAGAGCCAGGAAGACTGAAGTCATGACGTCATAGCAGCTGTGGCTGCCTATATAAGACCTGCACAAGATCAAGACAAACAACATTCTAATATGGCGCAGAGAGGGCTCATGAGCCCCCCACCCCTAACTGAGGGGTTCAAGTGATGGTGCCACACTCATGAATATATGGGTAGAACCCACTGAACTGAGTTATTTTTTCAAAGTCTATGAAGTGAGGGATGGGGAGGAAGTAGGGGCAGATCTGAGAAGAGTGGAGAGTGACCGTGAGCAAAATGTGTAATTCTTAAAAAAATAAAAAAAAGTTTATTTAAAATATACTCTCTTTAAAATGTAATACAATGTTGTTAATTATAGTCAACATAAATATAAATGGATCTCTTGAGCTGATTCCTATTATCTAACTAAATTTTGTATCCTTTGACCAACATCTCCTGAATAATTAGTATTGGTAACAAAAGCAGTGATTTTGGAACTCCCAAACTAAACAATCTCCAAGAGGATGAGATATCCCTGGGCATTTGGACCAAGTTTGCCCAGTCTTCAGAAGAAGCAGCACAGACAGCCTTTAAGGGCCAGTTCTTCTCACTGTAGCCCTAGTTTATCCTACTTCAGGGAGAGGCATCAATATGACATTGAGTATTTTCATCTTAATTTGTTATCTGTCTTATGACTCCAGAAGTGGGAAACACAACCAACTTCTTGAGTTCATTTATATCGTATAACCTAGTCTCCTGAAAATGCCAGATATCAGTTAACATTTATCAACGATAACCTGCCTTTATCACACACACAAATACTATTTAGCATTGAAATTACTGTAATCTAGCCTTATAATGAAGAATTATCTATTTTCTACCAATATTAATTTGTGATTCTTTAACATATTCATGTACTGAATCAGATTCAGTTATTTCCTCTAGCTGTGTAGAATTCCCAGTTTACACGGATTTATCTGTTGATAATTTTCATTGCAATTATAATTATAGAGCAACTTGAAAGCGTAAATGTATGATAAAGAAGTTATTCCTTTAAATGTACACAAAATGTAGTCAAATATTGATAAGGCACTTCATTACAAGCATTTCTGTTAATCTTTACTTCTCTTACCTGCTTTGCATTTTTTGTTAAATTTAATCAGTAGCATATCAT
The DNA here is from genome assembly GCF_021556685.1 of Rattus norvegicus. Lineage (NCBI taxonomy): Eukaryota > Metazoa > Chordata > Mammalia > Rodentia > Muridae > Rattus > Rattus norvegicus. The sequence goes on from NC_141535.1 coordinate 37,964,974, forward strand.
TACATCTTTTCTCTTGTTAATGTTGTCATGTAAAGATTATTTTGCATCTTTCATTCAGATCATAAAATCAACATTGATTATTGATTATTAAAGTAGCCATTTGACTTTAAAAGTTGCAATCAGACCTTCAAGGTTTAAGTTATACATGTCATGAAGTTACACTAAAGTTACTTTTACTTCATCTGGGTTAATGTCAGAGACCCTGTTATGGAAACTGACTCTCAAGTGTACGGAAAGGACAAAAAGTACTGTGCCCATTCTTGAAGAAGGGCAAAGGTACCGAGTTTCTTTTGCCTGAACCTGAAGCCTGACTTGATATGAATATTTGAAGATGAAGAATTACCATGATGAACATAGTGGCCCCAATTACTGTGTTACATACAACAAATTTGAGAAGCTGGTGGTGGACTCTTCATTGGCAACTGGAAAAGTGAGTGGTTCTGAGACTACATTTCCTGTCAGACTAGAAGTAGACATTCTCTGCTTCTGCCAGTTGTCCAGAACAGAACAGAACTTCCACAGAAGTGGGGGGAGGACAGAACAAGCCAATAGAATGGTTTGGACTGTGTCCTTGTCTAATATTTAACTCTGCATCTTGAAGTCTCTTAGAAGAACCCCTTTGCTCTCTTTAGGGAACAGAAGCCCAAAGTCCTTATCGTGGAGTTAAGAGGACTCTCCCACCTAGATGTCTCCCTTTTGCTCTCAGAGTTTAAGATAGGACACCTCCATTTTTGGAGGGAGGATGGGAAACCAGTTATTTTTAAACTCATCTGTCTCCAAGTTCTTTTAGTATACATAAAGATGAATTCACTGACTACACTTGTTTGATGCTGGAACAGGTTAGCAAGAAAAGCTGTAGAATCATTATGCAAAACCAGCTCCAAAGAAAATGTACCAGTCAGCTTCTGAGCCGACACTTTAGTGTGTGATTCTGAACCTTTTTACCATCCCCTGTTGCATTAGAATTTCAATAACTAAAGTTCAAGAGTTCCAACAACTCAGGTCAATGCCAGCTGCTGGTATTGTTTTATAACCTTTATTTATTCAATAAATACTTTTATTTGCATCTTCTAAAGACCCACGTCTTTAAGACCTATTTTGGGGAGTCATTGACATTGAACTCACAATCCTCCTGCCTCAGTTTCCCAAATGCTGCAGTTGTACCACTAAGTCTGGTAGTACCTAAACATATTAACTGTAGATTTTTTTTGTCAGTGTTTCTTTAAAGGGTTCTTGGAAAGATTGTTCAAGATCTTTCTGGTTAAAAAACAAAGTCAGGACCCATTCCCACAACACCCAGAGGAAGCCTGACTCCCAGGTGCTCTAACATGCCCAAGATCACAGATGAGGAGGCCATAACATCTGCCACAACACCAGGAGTAACTGGGATCCAGTTAGTGGCACGGGTTCCTTCTGGCCTGAACTGGCACCAGGAACAGATCTGGGGTGCTGGCTTTGCAACCAACTCCTACAACACCCAGAGGAAGCCCAACTCCCAGGTGCTTTGAAACCTCCAGGATGACAGGATGATAGGATCACAGGATCACAGGATATTAGCCCATAAGCTTGAATACATTTCACAGACCACATGGAGCTCAAGAAGAAAAGACCGGAGTGTGGATGCTTCAATCTTTCTTAGAAGGGGGAACAAAATACCCATGGGAAGAAATACAGAGACAAAGTGTGGAGCAGAGACTGAAGGAAAGCCATCCAGGGACTGCCCCACCTGGGGATCCAGCCCATACACAGTCCAACCCAGACAATATTGCGGATGCCAAAAAGTGCTTGCAGATAGGAGCCTGATACAGCTGTCTCCTAAGAGGGCTCTGCTAGAGTATGACAAATACAGAGGTGGATGCTCACAGTCAACCATTGAACTGAGAACGGGGTCACCAATGGAGGACTTAGAGAGAGGATTGAAGGAGCCGAAGGGGTTTGCAACCCTATAGGAAGAGCAACAATACCAACCAACTGGGCCTCCCAGAGCTCCCAGAGACTAAACGACCAACCAAAGAGAACACATGGAAGGACCCATGGCTCCAGCCACATATGTAGCAGAGGATGGCCTTATTGGACATCAATGGGAGGAGAGACCCTTGGTCCTGTGAAGGCTCGATGCCCCAGTGTAGGGGAATGCCAGGGCTGGGAGGTGGGAGGAAGCGAGCGGGTGGATGGAGGAGCTCCACCATAGGAACAGGGGGAGGGGGAATGGGATAGGGAGGTTTCCGGAAGGGAGACCTGGAAAGGGGATGGCATTTGAAATGTAAATTTAAAAAAATCAATAAGAGGAAAGAAAGAAAAAGTCAGTACATTTCCATTATTATCTCAATATCTTTTCTCCCATAATTCTAAGTCCTTATGAAGTAACATTTGTCTTCGCTTTTTCTTTGCCTCTTCCCTTCTTTTCCAAACATGCTCTTTAGACAATCAAAACCATAGAGGAGAACATCTTTCTGAGGGCTATCACTCAGTCTCTCCTTGCCTCCAGACTTTGTCCTTCCCTGCTCTGTGTTCTCCCCCACCTTACACCTCACTTACAACTTAAGTTTTGCACTTTGTCATTATAAATGCACAATGTTCCCCAAAGTGTGCTTTTCATGCAAATGTGTCTGCTTTCTCCTAGGTACCTCTGAGACAATGCACAGCTGATTCTTCAGAAGTCACTCTGCCCTTGCTGTCTGCGACAACTCACGCACAGCATGTGTCCTGTTTCTTTGGTAATCTCCTCTCCAAGTCTGCTCACTTTACCTCAGCTCACCCCTTGTTTGTGGACAAGCACCAGCACTGAGAATGAATTCCCTTCAATTTTTTTTCTCTATATACTAACTCCTGCCTGGGTACACATCCGTTAACAATTTCCGACTCCTAACTTCTAATTCTTTTCTCTATCTCTTATTGAATTGAGTCAGCCTAATATTTTAATGGTTAAATTCTATCAAAGGTAAGAAAGAAGCAAAAAAGGAAAGAAAAAGAAGAAATAGGAAACTCTTGGATTAGGAAATTAGAATTCACTGCTTTCATTTAGTTTCTTATTTTCTGTCTTTCCTTTTGTTTTTCTTTCTTCTTTCCTGGTACTGGGAACTGAATCCACAAGGACGCCATACATGCTTAGCGGTGACCTGACACTCAGCTGTGTCCCTAACCCTTTTTCACCTTTTAGTTGTAAAAGATGGTCTAACTAAGATGCTCGGATTGTCTGTGAATTCTTTTGTAGTTTAGGATGGCTTTCTTGAACTTGTAATTCTCCTGCCTCAGCTTCCTGCAGGGCTGGGATCACAAAGCGTGAGCCACCAGGCCCAACTCTGAATAATCTTCCACACTTCTGTCCTACTGTAAGCAATTTTAGAAGCCCACCCTGTGAGCAATGGGCGGCATCTACTCATGGTAAATTTGAACAATCTTTGGACCACAAGAGCTGAGGTGTGTGTGTGCATGTGCACACATGCATGCACGTGTACGTGCTAATATGTGAATATTAACATATATTCATCCGTGCGGATTCTTCTTTAAGAACACAAAAACCATCTGAAGCCTAGAAAGAGAAACCTGAAGACTGAGAGGTAAGAATATGGACTCAAAAGGAGAAAGTCATGTGAGAACGTACTGAAGAGTAGAATGATGCCAACCTGATCGGGTATGGGCAAACCAAGCACTTTTATAAATTGTCAGCCTGTGTATAATCTGGAAAGAAATTTTGAAGCATCTTTAATATTTAAATTCAGGCTGGGGGTGAACCCGCTGTGTGATAAGAAACAGTGTTGGCTTTGAATGTGTGTGCAAGTCCCCTAGGTTCTATCCTCGGCATTTCAAAATAAAAATAAATGATGTAAATCGACTTACTTTATCCACCCAGCAACTTCACTTCTTCCTGTCTCATTCTGAAGTATTAAATACATTCTCAGATGAAGAAAAAGAAGACAGCCATCTTCACATGTTCAGTGAAGTATTATAAATATACTATTAAACACTAGAAATAATCTAAACATCCCAACTGGGGAAATTATTTAGATAACTCTACCACTCTAGATTAATATGCAGAATTACAATATAGAGGTAGATGGACATGGATGCTGATTCTCTTTGAACTCAGTGTTGAGGAAGCAAAGAGGACAATTTGCAGATTGGTAGACAACCTAGCATTTCCATAAAATCCTGCTCGCACGTAGACACCAAAGCTTTGTAGATTTCTCAGGAGGTTACCCACTGGAAGGTGCATGAAACTTAGTAGCGAACTTATAAGAAGAGAAGATTGAGGCTAGGATAGGAAGGACTTATTCTTACATGCACTACAGTTGTGTTGGCTATAAGCAGGGGGGTGGGGGAGAGAGAGAAAGAGAGAGAGAGAGAGAGAGAGAGAGAGAGAGAGAGAGAGAGAGAGAGAGAGGAAGAAGAAGAAGAAGAAGAAGAAGAAGAAGAAGAAGAAGAAGAAGAAGAAGAAGAAGAAGAAGGAGAAGAAGAAGAAGGAGAAGAAGAAGGAGGAGGAGAAGAGGAGAGGGGAGAGGAGAGAGAGGAGAGGGGAGAGAGGGGAGAGGGGAGAGGAGAGAGGTAAAGACTGGGTAGTAAATAGCCAGAATAATTCAGGACAGGATTGAGCCAGCATGTTTCAGCATACTTGGCAGGCCCAGAAGTGTCCTTAAAGGAACCCAGTTTTTCTGGAGTAGTGGCTATTCCAGACAAGGTTAGTGAGGCCAAGAGGAAACAAAAAAGATCAGCAAAGTCATGGCTGGCAAATGGCTAGTGTGGTGTGACCCAGACCAGGTTTAAGCCAGAGCTGCAGTTGGCTAGGAAACGGTTAGTCAAATGGGCTGGAGGGTTCAGTAGAACCCACAGACAAGCTTCCTGGGGAAGCTGACGAAAGGATACGTATCCAGGGCACATCATTTCAAATAGGAAACGCTTTAAGGAGTCAGCGTTCAATGCAAATCTCAGGGAGAATTGCCAGTGGGCTGTGAGAGACTGAAAACCTTGTTATCTTGAATAGTTCAGATTTTTCTTCTAGTCCTGTTTGTAAAGTAATGCTCTGACCTAAAAACAAAATAACAAAACCAAACAACAAAAACAAAACCAACCAACCAAGCAAACAACGACAAACACCCCTCAAATTTCTCAGCGGTTCTTAGGAACACAGGAGGGCATCTACTCCACTTGGGTTATTGCATAGCTTAATAACTGGCTTCACTATTGCTATTTTCTTCTTTTCTTCTGATGTATGATATCCCTCACTGCCACATTAATTTTCTTTTAATAAATTTATAGATATATTTGGTAATAGTAAGAAAAAACTTGTCATTATTACCTTTTATTTTTCACTCCCATGCTTTTCAATACATTTTAAGTTTTTGTTTGGAAGACACTGGGAAACACTAAAATGTCACATGAACTCAGCAACAGAGAAACAGTGATAGGTTAGCTGAGTCAGCATTCTACCCCGTATCCACACCTTTAGTTAGCTTGATTGTTACCAGCTGATCAAATGTCCCATTCTTCTGCCTGGTCAGGGGTAGCAGTCATTTTTCTGCCTGATACGGAGAATGTACCCATGATGAGGAATGGGGAACATTATAATTGTTTTCTTTAGGAACCAAAATTCTCATGAAAACCAACCACTATTCTTGCAACTAATCGGCCTTTAAAAATTTTTGTATATCCAAGTCAGGAAGTCCCTCATTTAGAGACAGAGGTCAAAGGAGTGTCAGAGAATCCCTACCCACAACTTAAAACAAATGACTTCCTTCCAGTTACCGTATCTTTAAAGTATTAGGAATCTCTTTAGTACAGGCCTCTCAAAGCTGTCATCTATGTACAGGTATTGAAAAGCTGACAAATAGGGGCAAGTAGTTGTAGATATGCCACAGTGAATGCAAGCCAGTAGCGACAGCAATAATTAATCACCGATAGTCTCCAGAAATGCTAACGCCCATATCGTTGCATCCCAGGTAAGTATGATTAAACAGAATTCTGAACCCACTCATATGCTGGCAAAAATTGTTCAAATATTAGGATTGAAAGAAAGAAAGAAACCTTATAAGTTCAAGTATAGGGAAAACAGGCCAGTTGCCAAATAACAAAAATATGACTTTAGATTTCTCTTTTGCAGTGTTAAATACCAAAGGACAAGAGAAATGATCGAGTCAAAATTTCAAATTTATTCTCATGTAAGGTGGCTTTTATATGAAGTAAAAAACATTTAAATATAGTAGCATACATTCTTGTTAATAAATTTTGTTAACCAAAGATATATGAATACTGCAAAAGCGTGAAAAATATGAAGAGAGAATCATGATTCGTTCAGATCACTACCTCATCCTGAACGAGACAATATTGATATAAATACTCTACAACGGAAGTGTAGACTTTAAGACCCAGATGTGAGAAGGGTGACAATTTATAATGTGGAAATAACAAAGACAAGCACTAAAATCTGCCCCAAGCAAAGTCAAACATAAGAGATGTGGCGATCTGGTTCTTCCTCAAAGAAGTTACATGGTGCAAATTAATAATAGTCCACTCCTCAAATATCAGACGCTGCTTTGGAAAGCTGAGAAATAGTGGTAGATAGATGCAGATATGCTGCAAAGAATGCAAGCCAGTAGCAACAGCAGCAATTAATCACGGATATTGTACATAAATGCTAAAGCATATATATATAATGCTCTACGTTGGTTTTATTTCAATCTTCATAATCTCTCTATGATTTAAATTTCCCGAGCCCATTCAGATGCTTCTACTGGACGTTTTCTCCCATGTCATGGACCTCAGTAGGGGAATTTAATTATGTTATTTACTGTTGAGTCAAGAGAGTAGTGTATGTTTTTAAAACATGATCACTAATGGAATTTAAAAGAACTTCCATGGGAAAAATTTAAAGAAAATGTCAGATTTCTAGTAAATGGAGTGAAATCAATTTTCGACTCATATAATAAATGGTAATTACAACTGGGCATTTTAAAATGCCATAAATTGAAAACAACAAAAAGCATTTACAAGAGAAAATGGAGGCAAGTTTTTATTTTTCTTGAAAAAATTACACCCAGAAGGATTAAAGATTGTAAAGTTATGGCTTAATTTAAGAAGGGGGTTGGCAAATGCTTGAATTACCCTAGATGCCTAGAACAAATGAAACTCAAGATGGATGATCAAAATGTGAATGCTTCACTCCTTCTTTAAAAGGGGAACAAGAATACCCTTGGCAGGGAAGAGAGAGGCAAAGATTAAAACAGAGACTGAAGGAACACCCATTCAGAGCCTGCCCCACATGTGGCCCATACATATACAGCCACCCAATTAGACAAGATGGATGAAGCAAAGAGTGCAGACCGACAGGAGCCGGATGTAGATCGCTCCTGAGAGACACAGCCAGAATACAGCAAATACAGAGGCGAATGCCAGCAGCAAACCACTAAACTGAGAATAGGACCCCCATTGAAGGAATCAGAGAAAGAACTGGAAGAGCTTGAAGGGGCTCGAGACCCCATATGTACAACAATGCCAAGCAACCAGAGCTTCCAGGGACTAAGCCACTACCTAAAGACTATACATGGACTGACCCTGGACTCTGACCCCATAGGTAGCAGTGAATATCCTAGTAAGAGCACCAGTGGAAGGGGAAGCCCTGGGTCCTGCTAAGACTGAACCCCCAGTGAACTAGATTGTTGGGGGGAGGGCGGCAATGGGGGGAGGATGGGAAGGGGAACACCGATAAGAAAGGGGAGGGTGGAGGGGGATGTTTGCCCGGAGACCGGGAAAGGGAATAACACTCGAAATGTATATAAGAAATACTCAAGTTAATAAAAAAAAAAAAAAAAGAAGAAGGGGGTTGGCCTGACAGGTTTCTCCAGGTATAGGTGCATTTAATTAGAAAACCATAGCCTTAAACCACAGCCTTATCAATTCTTCATGGCCAAAAAAGCAATGGGAAAATTAAAAAAAATTAAAAAGAAAAGTTTTTATGGACTAATAACCAAGAGTGAGATTCCCACATCTGCAAAGAGCCCTTATGTTTCTGAGCTTCTCCCATGTTTTTAGGAAAGGTAGGGTCTGAGGAAAGTGGGGTATCGGGAAATTGATAATGTGTGCTTAGAGAGGAGTCAAAGCTAGGATGAGCTCTCATGCATTGGTCTGACGACTGTCTAAGTCTTTGGATGATCCCTACATTGCACAGGCACAGGTCTACACCAATACCAAGGCTAAAGATTGGTGGTCAAGGCAAACGGTAAGATTATACACCAGAAGTTACCTCATAGAGGGAAGACAAACTTTGCAATTTGAACCCAGAGTAGCCAATAAGGCAAAAGGATAATTTTCTTGTCAACACAGGAAAATTCGAAGTCATTGTAACATTAATGTAATCTCTAGTTGTCTACCTCATATTGTTAGGCATGCAAAGAAACGGGAATGGACTGTTTCATGGGGAAAGGTGGGAGTCAGTCATAATATTATCTCAAGTGAGTTCAGACATTGGTTATCAGAGAAACTTAAAGAATTAGAGAAAATATTCTAATATGCTAATAGAATTAGAGAAAATAAACTAATTTTCGTTCATTCTTATTCCTTGAAATATTTAGAATAAGTTTTTCAATTTCTCCATAAAAGCTAGCATCAATTGCTGAGCTGTATTGAATTTATAGATTAATTTAGATAGCCTTAAAGATATTAAACCTTCAAGTCTTCACACAAAGAATCTCTCTCCATTTACTTACAACCTCATTTTTTCTTTCAGCAGCAACACTGTTCTGATTTTTGACGACAAAGCAGCCAGTTCTTTTTTAAAAATTTTTTATTATATATTTCTTTACTTACATTTCAAAGGTTATTCCCCTTCCTGGTTTCCTGTCCATAAGCCCCCATTCCCTCCCCTCCCCCTCCCCCATATGGGTATTCCCTCCATACATCTCGCTTATTGCCCTCCCCCATATTCCCCTGTACTGGAGGTCCAACCTTGGCAAGACCAAGGGCTTTCCTTTCCACTGGTGCCCAAACAAGTCTATTTTCTGCTACATATGAAGTTGGAGCCTTGGGTCCATGTATAGTCTTTGGGTAGTGGTTTAGTCCCTGGAAGCTCTGGCTGGTTGACATTGTTGTTTTTATGGGGTTGCAAGCTCCTTCAACTCTTTCAATCCTTCCTCTAACTCCCCCTAAGGGGGTCCTATTCTCAGTTCAGTGATTTGCTGCTAGCATTGACCTCTCTATTGGACATGCTCTGTATGTGTCTCTCAGGAGAGATCTATATCCAGTCCCTTTCTGCATGCATTTTTTAGCTTCATCAATCTTATCTAGTTTTGGTGGCTGTATATATATATATATATATATATGGGCCACATGTGTGTCAGGCTCTGAATGGCCATTCCTTGAGTTGCTGCTCTAAACTGTGCTTCCATAACCTCTCCTATGAATATTTTCCCCCATTTTAAGAAGGAGTGGGAGCATCTGCATTTTGATCATCCTTCTTCTTGAGATTCCTGTGGTCTGTGGATTGCATCTTGGGTAATTTGAGCTTTCTAGCTAATATCCACTTATCAATGAGGGCATATCAAGTGTGTTTTTCTGTGATTGAGTTACCTCACTCAGGATAATATTTTCTAGTTCACTCCATTTGCCTATGAAATCATGAAGTCATTGTTTTTGATAGTTGAGTAGTATTCCATTGTGTAGATGTACCACAGTTTTTGAATTCATTCCTCTGTTGAAGGGCATCTGGGTTCTTTCCAGCTTCTGGCTATTATGAATAAGGCTGCTATGAACATAGTGGAGCACGTGTCTTTGTTGTATGTTGGAGCATCTTTTGGGTATATACCCAAGAGAGGTATAGCTGGGTTCTCAGGTAGTGTGATGTCCAATTTTCTGAGGAACCTCCAGACTGATTTCCAGAGTGGTTGTACCAGTTTGCAATCTCACCAACAATGGAGGAGTGTTTCTCTTTCTCCACATCCTCGCCAGAATCTGCTGTCACCTGAGTTTTTTTATCTTAGCCATTCTGACTGGTGTGAGGTGGAATCTCAGGGTTGTTTTGATTTGCATTTCCCTGATGACTAAGGATGTTGAACATTTCTTTAGGTGCTTTTTGGCCATGCAATAATCCTCAGCTGAGAATGTTTTGTTTAGCTCTGTACCCCATTTTTAATAGAGCGATTTGACTCTCTGGAGTCTAACTTGTTGAGTTCTTTGTATATTTTGGATATTAGTCCTCTATCAGATGTAGGATTGGTAAAGATCTTTTCCCAATCTAATCTGTTGGTTGCCGTTTTGTCCCAATGACAGTGTCTTTTGCTTTACAAAAGCTTTGCAGTTTTATGGGGTCTAATTTGTCAATTCTTGACCTTACAGCATAAACCATTGGTGTTTTGTTCAGGAAAATTTCCCCAGTGCCCAAGTGTTCGAGACTCTTCCCCACTTTTTCTTCTATTAGTTTGAGTGTATCTGATTTTATGTGGAGGTCCTTGATCCACTTGGACTTGAGCTTTGTACATGGTGATAAGAATGGGTCGGTTTGCATTCTTCTACATGCTGACCTCCAGTTGAACCAGCACCATTTGTTGAAAATGCTATCTTTCGTCCATTGGACGGTTTTAGCTCCCTTTTCAAAGATCAAGTGGCTATAGGTGTGTGGGTTCATTTCTGGATCTTCAGTTCTGTTCCACTGATCTACCTGCCTGACTCTGTACCAATAATACACTTTTTATGACTATTGCTCTGTAATACTGCTTAAAGTCAGGGATGGCGATTCCACCAGAAGTTCTTTTATTGTTGAGTATAGTTTTCGCTATCCTGGATTTTTTGTTATTCCAAATGATTTTTGCAAATTACTCTTTCCATCTCTGTAAAGAATTGAGTAGGAATTTCGGTGCAGATTGCATTAAATCTGTAGATTGCTTTTGGCAAAATGGCCATCCTTACTATATTAATCCTGTCAATCCCTGAGCATTGAAGATCTTTCCATCTTCTGAGATCTTCCTCAATTTCTTTCTTCAGAGATTTGAAGTTCTTGTCATACAGATCATTCACTTGCTTGGTTAAAGTCACACCAAGATATTTTATGTTATTTGGGACTATTGTGAAGGGTGTGGTTTCCTTAATTTCTTTCTCAGCCTGTTTATCCTTTGAGTAGAGGAAAGCTACTGATTTGTTTGAGTTAATTTTATACCCAACACTTTGCTGTAGTTGTTTATCGGGTTAAATAGTTCTCCAGTGGAACTTTTGGGGTCGCTTAAGTAGACTATCATATCATCTACAAATAGTGATATTTTGATTTCTTCCCTTCCAATTTGTATCCCTTTGACCTCTTTTTGCTGTCTGATTGCTCTGGCTAGAACTTCAAGAACTATATTGAATAAGTAGGTAGAGAGTGGGAAGCCTTGTCTAGTCCCTGATTTAAGTGGGATTGCTTCAAGTTTCTCTCCATTTAGTTTGATGTTAGCTACTGGTTTGCTATATATTACTTTTATGTTTAGATATGGGCCTTGACTTCCTGATCTTTCCAGGACTTTTATCATGAAGGTGTGTTGAATTTTGTCAAATGCTTTCTCAGCATCTAATTCTTATCTTTGAGTTTGTTTATATAGTGGATTACATCGATGGATTTTCATATATTAAACCATCCCTGCATCCCTGGGATGAAGCCTACTTGATCAATTTGGATGATCATTTTGATGTGTTCTTTAACTCAATTTGCAAGAATTTTATTTAGTATTTTTGCATCAATAGTCCTAAGGGAAATTGCTCTGAAGTTCTCTTTCTTTGTTGGGTCTTTGTGTGGTTTATTAGGTATAAGAGTAATTGTGGCTTCATAGAAGGATTTTGGTTAGTGCTCTGTCTGTTTCAATTTTGTGGAATAGTTTGGACAGTATTGGTATGAGGTCTTCTATGAAGGTCTGATAGAATTCTGCACTGAACCCATCTGGACCTGGGCTCTTTTTGGTGGGGAGACTTTTTGGTGGCGTTTCTTTAGGAGTTATGGGGTTGTTTAGATGATTTATTTGTTCCTGATTTAACTTTGGTACCTGGTATCTGTCTAGAAAATTGTCCATTTCCTCCAGATTTTCCAGTTTTGTTGATTATAGGCTTTTGTAGTAGGATTTATGATTTTTTTTTTAAATTTCTTCAGATTCTGTTGTTATGTCTCCCTTTTCATTTCTGCTTCTCTTAATTTGGATACACTCTCTGTGACCCCTGGTTAGTGTAGCTAAGGGTTTATCTATCTTGTTGATTTTCTCAAAGAACCAGCTCCTGCTTTTGTTGATTCTTTGTATAGTACTTTTTGTTTCTACTTGGTTGATTTCAGCTCTGAGTTTGATTATTTCCTGCCTTCTACTCCTCTTGGGTTTATTTATTTCTTTTTGTTCTAGAGCTTTAAGGTGTGCTGTCAAGCTGCTGACATATGGTCTCTCCTGTTTCTTTTTGCAGGCACTCAGAGCTATGAATTTTCCTCTTAGTACTGCTTTCATTGTGTCCCATAAGTTTGGGAATGTTGTACCTTCATTTTCATTAAATTCTAAGAAGTCTTTAATTTCTTTCTTTATTTCTTCCTTGACCAAGTTGACTTTGAGTAGAGCATTGTTCAACTTCCATGTATATGTGGGCTTTCTGTCATTATTGTTGTTATTGAAGACCAGTCTTAGTACATGGTTATCCGATAGCACACATGGGATTATTTCTATCTTCCTGTATCTGTTGAGGCCTGTTTTGTGACCGATTATATGGTCAATTTTGGAGAAGGTTCCATGAGGTGCTGAGAAGAAGGTATATCCTTTTGTTTTAGGATGGAATGTTCTATAAATATCTGTTAAATCCAATTGGTTCATAACTTCTGTTAGTTACTCTATGTCTCTGTTTAATTTCTGTTTCCATGATCTGTCCATTGATGAGAGTTGGGTGTTGAAATCTCCTACTATTATCCTGTGAGGTGCAATGTGTGCTTTGAGCTTTAGTAAGCTTTCTTTAATGAATGTAGGTGCCCTTGTATTTGGAGCATAGATATTTAGGATTGAGAGTTCATCTGGGTGGATTTTTCCTTTGATGAATATGAAGTGTCCTTCCTTATATTTTTAAATGACTCTTGGTTGAAAGTCATTTTTATTTGATATTAGAATGGCAACTCCAGCTTGTTTCTTTGGGCCATTTGCTTGAAAAATTGTTTTCCAGCCATTTACTCTGAGGTAGTGTCTGTCTTTGTCTCTGAGGTGTGTTTCCTGAATGCAGCAAAATGCTGGGTCTTCTTTACATATCCAGTCTGTTAGTCTATGTCTTTTTATTGGGATATTGAGTCTGTTGATGTTGAGAGATATTAAGGAATAGTGATTATTGCTTCCTGTTATTTTCATTTTTAGAAGTGGAATTACGTTTCTTTGTGTCTCTTTTGGTTTCATTGCAAGGAAATAATATTCTTGCTTTCTGTATGGTGTAGTTTCTATTTGGGTTGGATTTTTCTGTCTATTATCCTTTGTAGGGCTGGATTTGTAGAAAGAAATTGTGTAAATTTGGTTTTGTCATAGAATATCTTGGTTTCTCCACCTATGTTAATTGAAAGCTTAGCTGGATACAGTAACTTTGGCTGGCATTTATGTTCTCTTAGAGTCTGTATGACATCTGTCCAGGATCTTCTGGCTTTCATAGTCCCTGGTGAGAAGTCTGGTGTAATTCTTATAGGTCTGCCATTATATGTCACTTGACCTTTATCCCTTACTGTTTTTAATATTCTTTGTTTTTCCATTTGGCGTTTTTACCTATTATGTGACAGGAGGTATTTCTCTTCTGGTCCAATCTATTTGGAGTTATGTAGGCTTCTTGTATGTTTATGGGCATCTCTTTCTTTAGGTTAGGAAAGCTTTCTTCTATAATTTTGTTGAATATATTTACTGGCCCCTTAAGTTGGGAGTCTTCACTTCCTTCTATACCTGTTATCCTTAGGTTAATCTTCTCATTGTATCCTGGATTTCCTGTATGTTTTGGGCTAGGAGTTTTTTGCGTTTTACATTTTCTTTGACAATTGTGTCGATGTTTTCTATGGTGACTTCTGCCTCTGAGATTCTTTCTTCTATCTCTTGTATTCTGTTGGTGATGCTTGTGTCTACGGTTTCTTGTCTCTTCTTTTGGTTTTCTATATCCAAGGTTGTCTCCCTTTATGCTTTCTGTTTTGTTTCCATTTCCATTTTCATTTCCTTCATCTGTTTGGTTGTGTTTTCCTGTAATTCTTTCAGTGATTTTTGTGTTTCCTCTCTAAGGGCTTCTACTTGTTTACTTTGGTGGGAGAACTGGGCTCTGATGATGCAAGGTAGTCTTGGTTTCTGTTGATTAGGTTCCTGAGCTTGCCTCTAGCCATTGGCTTGTCTCTGGTGTTTGCTTGTCTTGCTGTTTCTGGGAGTGACTTGGCCCTGCTGTAGGCCTCTGTGTCAGCACTCCTGTAGAGCTGTTTTCCTGTTTTCTTTCAGCCTTTCTTGAGAACAGGTGCTGTGCTCTCAGCTGTGGCGACCAGCTCTCTCCCCACGGGATTAGTGTGCAGGGAGCTGTTTGGCCGGATCAGTTTGGTCCTGGGCGCAGACTAGGATCGCGGGTACCAGAGACTGTCTGTTCCTATATCCCTCTGTCCAGAGGCACTGTGCCGTTTCCCCTTGGACCAGGGATGTGAGCTGACATGTGCAGAGGTGGCAGTCTGTCCTGCGGCCTCGGGATGTCTGCACTCCTGGGTGGTCTGCTCTCTTCCCCACGGGATTTGGGTTAGGGTTAGGAGTTTTGTTCTTTTGAGTCCTATTTTGACTTGAATTTTCTTACTCTGATTTACAGATTGACAGTTGGTAGTGAAGTACTATGACAGGCTTCTGTGCACAGTCCTGTGTACTGTGATTTTGCTGAACTAGTTTATGAATTCAAACACACATATGTATTTGCTTTTCAAAACAATCTTCTAATTAAGTTTTTTTTTTAGATTTATAGACTTATTGTGAAGATAAAAAAGGACATAGTTTATTTATTTGTATTGGATACCTTGGTATTTTCTACATGTGGAATTATATCATATGTAAGCAAAAGAGTGTTAATTATCTATGTTTTAAAAATCTGATTTTTACAGTAGTCACACCTCACTACTTTCCCATCAATAGTGTGTTAGAGTTTCTTTCTCCATCTCCTTAGCAACATTTGCTGTCATTTGCTTCTTGAATAGTATTCCGACTGGAATGATATGGAATTGCAGAATAGTTTTAACTTTTATTTCTTTTATAGGTAAAAGTCAGTGTACACTTATTAGCTATTTGAACTTTCTTTTTCAAGAAAGAGTCCATTAGCCCATTTTTGACCAATTTATTTTTTCTTGCTTAGTTTTTGATATCTATATGTTTATGTACTCTAGATATTAATCTTTTGTTATTTATATATATGACATATTTTTTCTTTGTTGATTTAAATGTTTTAATACTCAATGATCTGTTAAAAACAGAGGTGGCGATAGGGTCAGGCTTAATAATTTATTGCTGGTTTTATGGGAACATAGTTAGAGTTAGTTTTGTAGAGTTTTGCTGTTGTCCTAACAAGATGCGAATGATTATTTCATCCCTTAGGTAGCTACAAGTTTTGGAATAACAACTGCTTAGCTTTATCAAGTATTTCTTGTGCAGTTTGCCACTAATATTTGATTTTCTATTTTAAGGTATTTTATGGTGGATAACGTTGATAGATTTTTTGTTGTTGTTGCAAATTTTTATGATTATTGAGGTAAACTAAGTAATGTTTATCATTTTGAAATGTACTATTAGATTTAGTTTTAAAATTCTTTGGTACCCATGTTTGCAGTATGTTTATAGGTTTATCTTTTTTTTTTGTTGTTGTTGTCTGGCTTTGGAATTTTGTTTATACAAACCTCACAAATATTGTTGGCCTCTACCTTTACAGGAGGGACTTTTAGCCACTACCCAGTCCTTTAATTTCATTTATTTGTTCAAGTTTTATTTTTCTTATTTTTTCCAAAGTTGGCACTTTGTATTCTTGACATATCCATTTAATCCAAGTTCAATTGAGCAAATGTCTGGCTGGCAATATTCCAAGGGGTTGCAGCACTCTGAGGTACCTTATTGATCTCCTGGATGGATTCCATCAGGCCACAATAACTGCGTAAAATGTAATTCAATAGAAGCATTAGTTTTTTTTTCACTTGCTCTGTTCTCACAAAAAAAAAATGTCAGAGTCCACAGAACAGTATTTCAGGGTCAGAATGTTAGATGTTAAAGAAGGCTACAAATGAAGAACCGTGTGGTGAATCAGAAAACAAGCTGTGAGTTGCCTGGCTTCTTAAATAAAACCGAAAAAAGGAAATGGCATTTGGATTATGAGAGAGGCAGAAAGGGGCCCCAAAGATTTAGAGCGAAGTCGGGAAAAAAAACAAAACAAAACAAAACAGAGCTTAGGCAAGGTGAAACGATGCAGAGTCCCCCTGGATAAGGACTGGTTCTGTTTTGCTCTTTTTGGAATCAGCACCAGGCACAAGTGTCTGGGGTCAGTTATTAGATTAATGTATACCCAGGATGCCTCAGACAGAAAGGAATCAATAATTTCGTGTTAAAAAACATGTACTTAAGGTCCTTAACAGGTGTCCTATTTTCCTGAGGAAAAAAAGGGGGGAGGAGGGTGAACAGCAGTAGAAAAATATTTATTAAGCAAGACTTGAAGGAAACAAGTGTTGATTATGTTCCTACAACTATGACCTCATTCTGCCAAAGAAGAAGCAAGGAGGGAGCATCAGGGTTTCCATTGGGTTCTCAACAGCTGTCAGGCAACAGGACGGCCACTTCTTGCTCTAGGCACAGTCAGGCAAGCACAGGGCACGAGAGGCCAGGAAGCACATGAGAAGCAGAAGCCTCAACCCATGGTACAGGCCTAGCAAGTGCTGTGCATACTCCGGCTGTCAACCCGTGCATGCTCCCTCTGTAATCCGTGCATGCTATAGTTACTATTCTGTGCATGCGAACAGGGTTGCCCAGGCTTTGAGAGAGGCATTCTACACTGCGCCTGAGAAATGGAGGTCCGAGAGGAAGAGCTTTGGCACTCTCTCAGCCTGCAAAACAGGGTGAAGAACTCTCAACCTCTCAAAGCTCAGGGGAAGCAGTCAGGAGACATCCTGACTTGACCATCCTTCATTTCAACGATATTTACGATGTGGAAACAAGTACTGAAGAGCCTGTGGGAGGTGCTGCTAGGTGTGGGCCGCCATCTTTCTTGTCAGACCTTGGAAGAGAAATGGAGGGTGGCAAGAAGGCTTGGAATTAGAAGCGAGCAGGAATTAGTAGCTAACCCTTTGGGGCCACTGTTCAATCTCCCTTCTGGTCTTAGGTAGTAACTCCAATGGTTTTTATTTTTTGTGGGAGAGGAAAACTGGGCCTAATATTCTATCTGTACAAAAGGGGATTAGAAATTTTAAGTGAGATCTATGGGCAATACTTTTTTTAAAAATAAAACATTGCTGAATTTATTTTGAAATGATCATATGATTTTATATACGTCCAGATGACATAGTTTATTACAATTATTGACTTGCACGTGTTGTTTTTGCATCCTAACTATAAATCTCTCTTGATCATAAATCTCTCTTGATCATAGTGTACAGTCCTTTCAATGGACTCTGGGTTTGCTATTACTATTGAAGATGTTTGGTTATAAAGGGGTATTGGCTTGAAGTTTTCTTTTCCCAAAATACCTTTGTATCACTGTAACAGCAGTCTTATGAGTTTGGAAAGTCCTCTTCTTATGTGGTCTCCCCATCCCCTCTTATAAAGAGAAGGATTTTTTAGTATATTTTGCCTATTTCATTAAATTCATCAGTAAAGTCATGTGGAACTAAGGTTATGTTTAACTGTACATACAGCATGACCGATTGAATATCCTTTATATTTTCGTCCGTTCTGATTTTTCAGTCATGATTAAAATGTTGGAGGTTGCATGTTTCTAAGACCTTAACCAGTTTTTCCTATATTTTCTAATTTTCAGGCATATAATTATTCCTAGTCATTTTTTATGAACCATTTCATTCTGTATCACCATTTGTCATGTTCATTCTTTTATTTCTGATTTTATTGGAAGTTAGCAGTTTTTTGTTTTTCTTTTACTTAGCCTAAGTAAAAGTTTATCTCCCTTCTTCCTTCCTTCCTTTTTTTTTTCTTAAAAACTTAGGGTCATAAATCTTTTCTCTATTATTCTAGCTTTCATTTTATTAATTCTTTCTCTGAATGTTATTTCCTTCCATTAGCTACTTAAATTTTACTTTTCTCTCTCTTTCTCTCTTTTTTTTTTCGGAGCTGGGGACCAAACCCAGGGCCTTAGCGCTTGCTAGGCAAGCGCTCTACCACTGAGCTAAATCCCCAACCCCCTCTCTTTTTTAAATAGGATATTTTTCTCTCTTTTTTTAATAGGCATTTCAAATGTTATTCCCTTCCCCAATTTCCAGGCCACAAACCCCCATCCCATCGCCCTCCCCTTCTATGAGGATGTTCCCCCATCCCAACCATCCCCCTTTCCACTCTCTCTGACATTCCCCTGCACTGGGAGCTCCAACTTTTGCAGGACCAAGGGCTTCTCCTCCCATTGGTGCCCAACCAGGCCATCCTCTGCTACATATGCAGCTGGAGCCATGGGTTCTGTCCATGTGTACACCTTGGATGGTGGTTTACTTCCTGGATGCCCTGGTTGGTTGGCATTGTTGTTCTTATGGGGTTGCAAGCCCCTTCAGCTCCTTCAGTCCTTTCTCTAACTCCTCCAATGGGGACCGCATTCTCAGTTCAATGGTTTGCTGCTAGCATTCGCCTTTGTATTTGACATGCTCTGGCTAAGCCTCTCAGGAGACTGCTATATCAGGCTCCTGTCAGCATGCACTTCTTGGCTTTATCAATATTATCTAGTTTTGGTGGCTGTATATAAATGGGTTTGTATACTCAGGTGGGGCAGGCTCTGAATGGTCGTTCCTTTAGTCTTTGCTCCAAACTGTCTCTATATCCCCTTCTATGAATACTTTTGTTCCCCCTTTAAAGAAGGACCGAAGCATCCTCACTTTGGTCCTTCTTCTTGAACTTCATGTGGTCTGTAGATTGTATCTTGGGTAATTCGAGCTTTGGGGCTAATATCCACTTATCAGTGAGTGCATAACATGTGAGTTTTTTTGAGATTGGGTTACCTCACTCAGGATGATATTTTCTAGTTCATTCCATTTGCCTATGAAGTTCATAAAGTCATTGTTTTGATAGCTGAGTAGTACTCCATTTTGTAGATGCACCATATTTTCTATATCCATTCCTCTGTTGAAGGGCTTCTGGGTTCTTTCCAGCTTCTGGCAATTATAAATAAGGCTACTTTGAATTTAGTTGAGCATGTGTCCTTGTTGTATGTTGGAGCATCTTTTGGGTATATGCCCAGGAGAGGTACAGCTGGGTCCTCAGGTAATGCAATGTCCAATTTTATGAGGAACCTCTAGACTGTTTTCCAGAGTGGTTGTACCAGTTTGCAATCCCACCAACAATGGAGGAGTGTTCATCTTCCTCCACATCCTCGCCAGCACTTGTTGACACCTGAGTTTTTGATCTTAGCCATTCTGACTGGTGTGAAGTGGAGTCTCAGGGCTGCTTTTTTTGCATTTCGCTGATGACAAAGGATGTTGAACATTTCTTTAGGTGCTTCTCAGCCATTCTCAAAGAATCCTGAGTTGAGAATTCTTTGTTTAGCTCTGTACCCCATTTTTAATAGGGTTATTTGTCTCCCTGCAGTCTAACTTCTTGAGTTCTTTGTATATTTTGGATATTAGTCCTCTATCTGATGTAGGGTTGGTAAAGATCTTTTCCCAATCTGTTGGTTGCCTTTTTGTCCTAATGACAGTGTCCTTTGCCTTACAGAAGCTTTGCAGTTTTATGAGGTCCCATTTGTCGATTCTTGATCTTAGAGCATAAGCCATTGGTGTTTTGTTCAGGACATTTTCCCCAGTGCCCATGTGTTTGAGGCTCTTCCCCACTTTTTCTTCTATTAGTTTGAGTGTATCTGGTTTGATGTGGAGGTCCTTCATCCACTTGGACTTAAGCTTTGTACATGGTGATAAGAATGGGTCGATTTGTGTTCTTCTACATGCTGACCTCCAGTTGAACCAGCACCATTTGTTGAAAGTGCTATCTTTTTTTTCCACTGGATGGTTTTAGCTCCTTTGTCAAAGATCAAGTGATCATAAGTATGTGGATTCATTTCTGGATCTTTAATTCCATTCCACTAATCTACCTGCCTGACTCTGTACCAATACCATACAGGTTTTTATCACTATTGCTCTGTAATACTGCTTGAGGTCAGGGATGGTAATTCCCCCAGAAGTTCTTTTATGGTTGAGGATAGTTTTCACTATCCAAGGTTTTTTGTTATTCTAAATGTATTTGGAAATTTCTCTTTCTAACTCTATAAGGAATTGAGTAGGAATTTTGTTGGTGAATGCCTTGAATCTGTAGATTGCTTCTGGAAAAATGGCCATTTTTACTATATTCATCCTGCCAATCCTTGACCATGGGAGCTCTTTTCATCTTCTGAGATCTTCAATTTCTTTTTTTCAGAGATATGAAGTTCTTGTCATGCAGATCTTTCACTTGCTTGGTTAGAGTCACAGCAAAGTATTTTATTTTATTTGTGACTATTGTGAAGGGTGCTATTTCCCTAATTTCTTTCTTAGCCTGTTTATCCTTTGAATAGAGGAAGATTTGTTTGAGTCAATTTTAGATCCAGACATTTTGCTGAAGTTGTTTATCAGCTTTAGTAGTTCTCTGGTGGAACTTTTGGGGTCACTTAAGTATACTATCATATCATCTGCAAATAGTGATATTTTGAATTCTTCCTTTCCAATTTGTATCCTCCTGACCTCCTTTTGTTTTTTGACTGATCTGGCTAGGACTTTGAGTACTCTATTGAATAAGTAGGAAGAGAGTGGGCAGCCTTGTCTAGTCCCTCATTTTAGTGGGATTGCTTCAAGTTTCTCTCCATTTAGTTTAATGTTGGCTACTGGTTTGCTGTATATTGCTTTTACTATGTTTAAGTATGGCCTTGAATTCCTGATCTTTCCAGGACTTTTATTATGCAGGGGTATTGAATTTTGTCAAATGCTTTCTCAGCATCTAATGAAATGATCATGTGTGTTTTTTCTTTGAGTTTGTTTACACAGTGGATTACATTGATGGATTTCTGAACATTGTGCCATCCCTGCATCCTTGAGATGAAGCCTACTTGGCCATTATGGATGATCATTTTGATGTGCTCTTGGATTTGGTTTGAATTTTATTGAGTATTTTGCATCGGAATTCATAAGGGAAATTGGTCTGAAGTTCTCTTTCTTTGTTGGGTCTTTGTGTGGCTTAGGTATAAGCATAATTGTGGCTTCATAGAAGAAACTGGGTAGTGCTCCATCTGTTTCAATTTTGTGGAATAGTTTGGATAGTATTGGTATGAGGTCTTCTATGAAGGTCTGATAGAATTCTGCACTAAACCCATCTGGTTCTGGGCTCTTTTTGGTTAGGAGACTTTTAATAACTGCTTCTATTTCTTTAGGAATTATGGGATTGTTTAGATGACTTATCTGATTTAACTTTGGTACCTGGCATTTGTGTAGAAAATTGTTCATTTCATCCAGATTTTCCAGTTTTGTTGAATATAGGCTTTTGTAGTAGGATTTATGATTTTTTTAATATCTTCACATTCTGTTGTTATGTCTCCTTTTTCATTTCTGATTTTGTTAATTTGGATACACTCTCTGTGCCCTCTGGTTAGTGTAGCTAAGGGTTTATCTATCTTGTTGATTTTGTCAAAAAACTAGTTCCTGGTTTTGTTGATTCTTTGTATAGTTCTTTTTGTAATACTTTCTTTCAATTCAAACCTGTATGCAGACTCAGCCATTTTTCCTAACCACTGTATGACATTGGTCAAGGGCAGCACTTCTTGACCCTGTTTCATCAGTTTTTAAGCAGATTTATTTTTCTTGCAGTTAAGTGAGGTAAATTATGGGAAGCATCTATAATTAGATATTTGCAGTTTAAATTCTCTTTTTTTCTACTATGACATTTTAAATTCTTAGGCATCTATAAGTATTATTCATCAGGTATCTAAATTTTTTTCATCTCTTTATTTTGCCAAGACTTACAAACTCATAACCCTAAAGTAAGCAAGAAAGGAAGGGATTTAAAATAAAGAAAGGTAGGATGTGATTAAGTGGAGATGGGGGCTGATTTAGGGTTGGGGTTTGTAGAACCTCAGTTCCCATGTAGTTTTTTAAAAAGATTTATTTATTTTGTGCATATGAGTACATTGTTGCTCTCTTCAGACACACCAAAAGAGGGCCTTGAGTTCCATTACAGATGGTTTTAAGCTACCATGTGGTTGCTGGGAATTGAACTCAGGACCTCTTGAAGAGCAGTCAGTGCTCTTAACCACTGAGCCATTGCTCCAGCCCCTCCCATATGTTAGTTTTATTTTTCATGTAGTGTTTTTGTTTTATGTGGGTAATATAAGGCAAATTGCTTTAAACACCATAAGGGACTTTATGCTTTAGGTTAGGAGGGTGGGCTCAATGCATGTGATTGTTCTTCATAATTCAAGGGTGGGAAACTCTTTGGAAATGTGGAAGTATCAAGGTGGGAAGGCAGGGCAGTGTGATGCCAGCGTAAAGCAGTAGTTGGATATTAACCCAGGTGTGCTGGAATATGCTGAATGTTTGTCTAGGAGTAAACGAATTCGTACACATTACTGCAGACTGTCAAAAAGGCATTTGTGACTTGCCATTTGTTACATGCAAAGGTTGGGGAAAAGGTGGTTGGAACAGAAGAGATTAAAAATCAGTAGGAGAAATCAGTTGGGGACCCTTTATGTGAATATAGTTACAAGTTACTAATGGAGGAGAATAAGAATATAAAGAACAGTTTATTTGGAAGACAGTATTTGAGAAATGGTATTGAGTAGCAGATGCGAGCCCATGTATGTCCACGCAGGGTGGAGGAAAGCATTGCCAGAGGGAGAGGAGGGACACAAGGAGCAAGAGTCTGGGAATGATTTCTGCAAGTAGAGTTGGTTTAAGGAATTGATGCTGGAAAGAATATATTGAGATGCTTGATGCCTGTGTAGGTAGAAGTGACTATCAGATACTTTAGGTGAATAACATCTCCCAGATATTCTTTCCCTTTCCAATTATTTTGGTCCTCGTCCCCTGTAAATTCTTTTGTACTATAATGTTCTTCTGTATTTTGGGGAAGAAACTCTTATTCCTCCAGTCTTGTGACTTCTCAGTAGAGTCTGTTTATTATGTTTCTGATCATTGGGGCAGATGTTTACTAAGTGTCTCCTCAAAAGTGTGCACTAGTTTCTCTTTTCCACATACCCATGCTTCCAATCTGCCCATATACTTTTTTTTTTTTTTTCGGAGCTGGGGACCGAACCCAGGGCCTTGCACTTGCTAGGCAAGCGCTCTACCACTGAGCCAAATCCCCAACCCCCACCCATATACTTTTAATGACAAGTGTTTCGTCTAAGACATTATGGGATCCATAATTGATACTGTGCGCAAAAGATCACGAGAGAGTTTCAAAACCCTCTTTGGTGGTTAATTTCTACTGCCAGCTTGACTGAGCTAAGGAACATTCGAAGACATTAATGAAACAAAGTAATGTCTGTCATGGTGCTTCCACAGAAGTTCACCTGAGAAGCAAGGTCCCACCCTGAGTGTGAACAGCACTGTTCCCTGCTCAGGATTCTTGAGATAAAGTGGAGGAAAGAAGAAACCAAGTTGAGGAATGGCATTCTTATTTCTCTATTTCTTGGTTGGCATCATTGACCGACTTATTCTTCCTACCTACCATTCCTTCTTGGCCACAACGAACTGTGCTTCTATGTACGACCCCTCCAAATACCCCGATTTAAGATTTTCTTAAAACAGATGTTTAGTCACAGCAATGAGAAAAGAAACACAGTTACATCAGACAATAGAAGGGTCAATAAGAACTTTGTGTTTATTATCACTCTGAACCACCATAATTGTGTATAATGGGCACTGAAAATGTAATATATCTGAATGAGTAACTGTGATAAATAGTGCTACAATCTGAATTTATAGAATGGTTCCGAATGGTGACTTTTCAAAATAACCTGACTACTTCGGGAGTGGTGAAGTGAATTGTCTTGGGTTTTGGTCTTGATTTATTTTATATTTAATGGACATTCAAGAAGAATATTTTAGATTTACATAAAGATATGAAATATTGCAAAGGGACTGCATATACCCCTATTACTTACATTTTACATTAGCATTGAGGGCATTTGTTACAACTAATAAAGAGAAATGTATACATTATTAATCAACATCTGTATTCCATTTTGTTACCCTGGTATTTATGTGATGTTCTTTCTGTGTTTCAGGATTCCATGTAGACCACATAACATTTGGTCTTTCTCATCCTTTAGACTGATTTTGATTGTGGCAGATACCACCCCCCCCTTTTTTTAAATTGATCTCCATATCTTAAAGGAGTATCAGTTAGGTTTTTTTTAAATGTCCTTTATTTTAAATTTGTATGTTTTTCTTAAGACTATACTGGATCATCCATTTATCATCTGTAAAAAAACCACAGAAACAAAATTCCATTTTTAAATCACATCTTTTCAGGTTTACACCTTATTTACATTGCAGACATGGACTTTTGTGAAAATATTCCACTCTGAGGTACACTCCCCACAACCCTCTCTGTGGTGTATTCTTTGCAATGAGTTCATTTTGTGAGCTCACATTTAAGGAATGGGGTTTATACCTCACCCCCTTCATGGCGTAGTAACTATAAATCACTGAATTATTCCCTAGTGGAAGATATGTTTCTCCTCATCATTTACTTATACTAGCATGGCATTAGTTTTCTAGGACTGACAAGTGAAAGTACCATGAAGTGGGTAGCTTAAGTCATTTAAGTGTTTGTCTGGAAGAGCTGCAAATTAAAGGCTGATAGAGTGGGCTCTTTTATGGGCTCTCTCTCTCTCTCTCCCAGTTTCTGGTGAGGGCAGCAATCCTTGGTAATATATATAAATGCATTACTCAACTTCTGGTTCTGCTTTCATTGGCCATTACTACCCCCCTTCCCCTCCCTTTCTTTCTCCCTGTCTCTCACACCACCCTCTCCCTGTTCTTGTCCCTAGCCCTGCACTCTTCCCTTCCCCCCAACCCCCAGCCCCCAACCCCTAACCCTTCCATTTCCTTATGAGGATATAAGCCATTGAATTAGGCTCCACTCTATAATCTCACCTCGAATAGCTTGGTTACATCATTTGCATTGAGCCTGTTTCCAAATAGGTACAGGGCTGGAAACAATTCAGTCTCAACGAAGATGTCTTTCAAAATTTTGTAGAGGACTAAAGGAAGGTCACATGTTGACCATCAAACACATGTCTGATGGCAGGATGGTATTTGGGAAATGTGTTATCATTATTATTTTTAATGGATCAGCTTGATAGAGGCTCTTAGTGATTTCCCTGTAGCACCTCATCCTCTAGTGTTTCCTTTCAAGCATAACCCCACTGATATACATATCAGCCATGCTAATGAGTATGCACACCACTGATATACATATCCGCCAAGCTAATGAGCATGCTAACATCTTGGGTGAAGCTCGGTAGATTATAGAATTCTAATGTCATTGAAATGTTAGTTAATCTCAGAGGCCAGATCAAAGGACACCAGTGAGTAGTACACATGAATGGCACAGCTTTTGGAGGAACAGTGTGTACCCATGTGATTTCTGGAACTACTCTGGTTATGAAGGAAACAAAAACAAAACCCCGAAGTTACAGGTGAATATTCTGTGATTGGTACCTCTGGGAACATTTATATTTTAAACTGTGGTTCCTAGAAAAGAAGTTGCTAAAAGAATGGATACTTTTGTAGATTGGCAACAACTCTAGATCATTTGGTTATGATTCCTAACAGAATTTCTAGCTTGAAGATGTCATAATTTCTTTGTCCCTTAAATGTTATGTTCTGAAGTTCAGTCGTCAACCTCTGCGTTTACATCTTTGCTTGCTGGGGCAGATGTGTACTCAGTGTTCAACAAATACTCATTTCTAAGATGTGGTGTATCTGGCATATGGTGTCCAATAAAGACATGAGTTATTGATATAACGTATCTAAAACACTCTGGGTATAACACCAGCACTATTTTGATCGGCAATAGTTTAGTAGGGAATAGGGAAAAAAAAAAGACTTCACCCTCATGGAAGGTTTTAGATGGAAAAACAGATAGTTTAAAAAAAAGGAATTATGTAATATGCTGGATGATAACAAATACTGTAGAGAAAGACGATACAGAGTAAAGGGAATAACAAGTGTCAAGAATTGAAGTTAGGATACTTGTCATTTTAAACGAAGTTATTTAAATAAGACCTTACTTGGGCTGAGGAGACGGCTCAGTGGTTTAAAGAGCTTACTGCCAAGCCTGACAATCTGAGTTCATTCCCCGAGACCTAGATGACAGTAGAGAACCAGCTCCCGCGAGTTGTCTCTTGACCTATACAAGTACCCTGTGGCACGGGCACCTTCATAGGGACACAAAAATAAATAAAAAAATAAGACCTCACGGTCAAGGGATATTTGAAAGAGGTACTTGAGTGAGATGAGGTAGCAGGAGTCATTTGGCTGTCCACAGGGAAACTGTTCTAGGATGAAGTGCCGAGAGCAAAGACTCAGAGGTGAACATCTACATAGTGGTATCACGAGCGCCGCGAAGCAACGATGGCACGTAGGGCCTGTGCTTGGTTCACAGGGATAGGAACGAGACTCCGGGGGATGGTTAAGGTGCAGATAAGAGAAGAGGCAGAGTCCCCAGCTCCGAAAAAAAAAAAAAAAGAGAAGAGGCAGAAAGTAATTAAAATATGTGTACTAAGTGGGGCACACGCTTGTTTAGTTTTGGAAGTTTGAGTTATTGCCTGTGTTGCCAATATAAATTAGTCCCCAAACTATAGTTCAAACACCTTAGAGATTTCCACGAGATTCCTTTCTGTGAAAATAACAGCCCCAGCCGTTTTCCTTTCGGTCTTGCTAGATGTCGGTCGCTTTGTTCATTTTTTTTTTTTTTTTTTATTAACTTGAGTATTTCTTATATACATTTCGAGTGTTATTCCCTTTCCCGGTTTCCGGGCAAACATCCCCCTCCCCCCTCCCCTTCCTTATGGGTGTTCCCCTCCCAACCCTCCCCCCATTGCCGCCCTCCCCCCATAGACTAGTTCACTGGGGGTTCAGTCTTAGCAGGACCCAGGGCTTCCCCTTCCACTGGTGCTCTTACTAGGATATTCATTGCTACCTATGGGGTCAGAGTCCAGGGTCAGTCCATGTATAGTGTTTAGGTAGTGGCTTAGTCCCTGGAAGCTCTGGTTGCTTGGCATTGTTGTACTTTTGGGGTCTCGAGCCCCTTCAAGCTCTTCCAGTTCTTTCTCTGATTCCTTCAATAGGGGACCTATTCTCAGTTCAGTGGTTTGCTGCTGGCATTCGCCTCTATATTTGCTGTATTCTGGCTGTGTCTCTCAGGAGCGATCTACATCCGGCTCCTGTCGGTCTGCACTTCTTTGCTTCATCCATCTTGTCTAATTGGGTGGCTGTATATGTATGGGCCACATGTGGGGCAGGCTCTGAATGGGTGTTCCTTCAGTCTCTGTTTTAATCTTTGCCTCTCCCTTCCCTGCCAAGGGTATTCTTTTTCCTCATTTAAAGAAGGAGTGAAGCATTCACATTTTGATCATCCGTCTTGAGTTTCGTTTGTTCTAGGGATCTAGGGTAATTCAAGCATTTGGGCTAATAGCCACTTATCAATGAGTGCATACCATGTATGTCTTTCTGTGATTGGGTTAGCTCACTCAGGATGATATTTTCCAGTTCCAACCATTTGCCTACGAATTTCATAAACTCGTTGTTTTTGATAGCTGAGTAATATTCCATTGTGTAGATGTACCACATTTTCTGTATCCATTCCTCTGTTGAAGGGCATCTGGGTTCTTTCCATTTTCTGGCTATTATAAATAAGGCTGCGATGAACATAGTGGAGCACGTGTCTCTTTTATATGTTGAGGCATCTTTTGGGTATATGCCCAAGAGAGGTATAGCTGGATCCTCAGGCAGTTCAATGTCCAATTTTCTGAGGAACCTCTAGACTGATTTCCAGAATGGTTTTACCAGTCTGCAATCCCACCAACAATGGAGGAGTGTTCCTCTTTCTCCACATCCTCGCCAGCATCTGCTGTCACCTGAGTTTTTGATCTTAGCCAATCGCACTGGTGTGAGGTGAAATCTCAGGGTTGTTTTGATTTGCATTTCCCTTATGACTAAAGATGTTGAACATTTCTTTAGGTGTTTCTCAGCCATTCGGCATTCCTCAGCTGTGAATTCTTTGTTTAGCTCTGAACCCCATTTTTTAATAGGGTTATTTGTTTCCCTGCGGTCTAACTTCTTGAGTTCTTTGTATATTTTGGAAATAAGGCCTCTATCTGTTGTAGGATTGGTAAAGATCTTTTCCCAATCTGTTGGTTGCCGTTTTGTCCTAACCACAGTGTCCTTTGCCTTACAGAAGCTTTGCAGTTTTATGAGATCCCATTTGTCGATTCTTGATCTTAGAGCATAAGCCATTGGTGTTTTGTTCAGGAAATTTTTTCCAGTGCCCATGTGTTCCAGATGCTTCCCTAGTTTTTCTTCTATTAGTTTGAGTGTGTCTGGTTTGATGTGGAGGTCCTTGATCCACTTGGACTTAAGCTTTGTACAGGGTGATAAGGATGGATCGATCTGCATTCTTCTACATGTTGCCCTCCAGTTGAACCAGCACCATTTGCTGAAAATGCTATCTTTTTTCCATTGGATGGTTTTGGCTCCTTTGTCAAAAATCAAGTGACCATAGGTGTGTGGGTTCATTTCTGGGTCTTCAATTCTATTCCATTGGTCTATCTGTCTGTCTCTGTACCAATACCATGCAGTTTTTATCACTATTGCTCTGTAATACTGCTTGAGTTCAGGGATAGTGATTCCCCCTGAAGTCCTTTTATTGTTGAGGATAGCTTTAGCTATCCTGGGTTTTTTGTTATTCCAGATGAATTTGCAAATTGTTCTGTCTAACTCTTTGAAGAATTGGATTGGTATTTTGATGGGGATTGCATTGAATCTGTAGATTGCTTTTGGTAAAATGGCCATTTTTACCATATTAATCCTGCCAATCCATGAGCATGGGAGATCTTTCCATCTTCTGAGGTCTTCTTCAATTTCTTTCCTCAGTGTCTTGAAGTTCTTATTGTACAGATCTTTTACTTGCTTGGTTAAAGTCACACCGAGGTACTTTATATTATTTGGGTCTATTATGAAGGGTGTCGTTTCCCTAATTTCTTTCTCGGCTTGTTTCTCTTTTGTATAGAGGAAGGCAACTGATTTATTTGAGTTAATTTTATACCCAGCCACTTTGCTGAAGTTGTTTATCAGCTTTAGTAGTTCTCTGGTGGAACTTTTGGGATCACTTAAATATACTATCATGTCATCTGCAAATAGTGATATTTTGACCTCTTCTTTTCCGATCTGTATCCCTTTGATCTCCTTTTGTTGTCTGATTGCTCTGGCTAGAACTTCAAGAACTATATTGAATAAGTAGGGAGAGAGTGGGCAGCCTTGTCTAGTCCCTGATTTTAGTGGGATTGCTTCAAGTTTCTCTCCATTTAGTTTAATGTTAGCAACTGGTTTGCTGTATATGGCTTTTACTATGTTTAGGTATGGGCCTTGAATTCCTATTCTTTCCAGGACTTTTATCATGAAGGGGTGTTGAATTTTGTCAAATGCTTTCTCAGCATCTAATGAAATGATCATGTGGTTCTGTTCTTTCAGTTTGTTTATATAATGGATCACGTTGATGGTTTTCCGTATATTAAACCATCCCTGCATGCCTGGGATGAAGCCTACTTGATCATGGTGGATGATTGTTTTGATGTGCTCTTGAATTCGGTTTGCCAGAATTTTATTGAGTATTTTTGCGTCGATATTCATAAGGGAAATTGGTCTGAAGTTCTCTTTCTTTGTTGTGTCTTTGTGTGGTTTAGGTATAAGAGTAATTGTGGCTTCGTAGAAGGAATTCGGTAGGGCTCCATCTGTTTCAATTTTGTGGAATAGTTTGGATAATATTGGTATGAGGTCTTCTATGAAGGTTTGATAGAATTCTGCACTAAACCCGTCTGGACCTGGGCTCTTTTTGGTTGGGAGACCTTTAATGACTGCTTCTATTTCCTTAGGAGTTATGGGGTTGTTTAACTGGTTTATCTGTTCCTGATTTAACTTCGATACCTGGTATCTGTCTAGGAAATTGTCCATTTCCTGAAGATTTTCAAATTTTGTTGAATATAGGTTTTTATAGTAAGATCTGATGATTTTTTGAATTTCCTCTGAATCTGTAGTTATGTCTCCCTTTTCATTTCTGATTTTGTTAATTTGGACACACTCTCTGTGTCCTCTCGTTAGTCTGGCTAAGGGTTTATCTATCTTGTTGATTTTCTCAAAGAACCAACTTTTGGTTCTGTTGATTCTTTCTATGGTCCTTTTTGTTTCTACTTGGTTGATTTCAGCTCTGAGTTTGATTATTTCCTGCCTTCTACTCCTCCTGGGTGTATTTGCTTCTTTTTGTTCTAGAGTTTTTAGGTGTGCTGTCAAGCTGCTGACATATGCTCTTTCCTGTTTCTTTCTGCAGGCACTCAGCGCTATGAGTTTTCCTCTTAGCACAGCTTTCATTGTGTCCCATAAGTTTGAGTATGTTGTATCTTCATTTTCATTAAATTCTAAAAAGTTTTTAATTTCTTTCTTTATTTCTTCCTTGACCAGGTTATCATTGAGTAGAGCATTGTTCAATTTCCACGTATATGTGGGCATTCTTCCCTTATTGTTATTGAAGACCAGTTTTAGGCCGTGGTGGTCCGATAGCACGCATGGGATTATTTCTATCTTTCTGTACCTGTTGAGGCCCGTTTTTTGACCAATTATATGGTCAATTTTGGATAAAGTACCATGAGGAGCTGAGAAGAAGGTATATCCTTTTGCTTTAGGATAGAATGTTCTATAAATATCCGTTAAGTCCATTTGGCTCATGACTTCTCTTAGTCTGTCTACATCACTGTTTAATTTCTGTTTCCATGATCTGTCCATTGATGAGAGTGGAGTGTTGAAATCTCCCACTATTATTGTGTGAGGTGCAATGTGTGTTTTGAGCTTTAGTAAGGTTTCTTTTACGTATGTAGGTGCCCTTGTATTTGGGGCATAGATATTTAGGATTGAGAGTTCATCTTGGTTGATTTTTCCTTTGATGAATATGAAGTGTCCTTCCTTATCTTTTTTGATGACTTTTAGTTGGAAATTGATTTTATTTGATATTAGAATGGCTACTCCAGCTTGCTTCTTCTGACCATTTGCTTGGAAAGTTGTTTTCCAGCCTTTCACTCTGAGGTAGTGTCTGTCTTTGTCTCTGAGGTGTGTTTCCTGTAGGCAGCAGAATGCAGGGTCCTCATTGCGTATCCAGTTTGTTAATCTATGTCTTTTTATTGGGGAGTTGAGGCCATTGATATTGAGAGATATTAAGGAATAGTGATTATTGCTTCCCGTTATATTCATATTTGATGTGAGGTTATGTTTGTGTGCTTTCATTCTCTTTGTTTTGTTGCCAAGACGATTAGTTTCTTGCTTCTTCTAGGGTATAGCTTGCCTCCTTATGTTGGGCTTTACCATTTATTATCCTTTGTAGTGCTGGATTTGTAGAAAGATATTGTGTAAATTTGGTTTTGTCATGGAATATCTTGGTTTCTCCATCAATGTTAATTGAGAGTTTTGCTGGATACAGTAATCTGGGCTGGCATTTGTGTTCTCTTAGGGTCTGTATAACATCAGTCCAGGATCTTCTGGCCTTCATAGTTTCTGGCGAGAAGTCTGGTGTGATTCTGATAGGTCTGCCTTTATATGTTACTTGACCTTTTTCCCTTACTGCTTTTAATATTCTTTCTTTATTTTGTGCGTTTGGTGTTTTGACAATTATGTGACGGGAGGTGTTTCTTTTCTGGTCCAATCTATTTGGAGTTCTGTAGGCTTCCTGTATGTCTATGGGTATCTCTTTTTTTAGGTTAGGGAAGTTTTCTTCTATGATTTTGTTGAAGATATTTACTGGTCCTTTGAGCTGGGAGTCTTCACTCTCTTCTATACCTATTATCCTTAGGTTTGATCTTCTCATTGAGTCCTGGATTTCCTGTATGTTTTGGACCAGTAGCTTTTTCCGCTTTACATTATCTTTGACAGTTGAGTCAATGATTTCTATGGAATCTTCTGCTCCTGAGATTCTCTCTTCCATCTCTTGTATTCTGTTGGTGAAGCTTGTATCTACAGCTCCTTGTCTCTTCTTTTGGTTTTCTATATCCAGGGTTGTTTCCATGTGTTCTTTCTTGATTGCTTCTATTTCCATTTTTAATTCCTTCAACTGTTTGATTGTGTTTTCCTGGAATTCTTTCAGGGATTTTTGCGATTCCTCTCTGTAGGCTTTTACTTGTTTATTAATGTTTTCCTGTGCTTCCCTAAGTGTGTTCAGGTCTTTCCTGAAGTCCTCCAGCATCATGATCAAATATGATTTTGAAACTAGATCTTGCTTTTCTGGTGTGTTTGGATATTCCATGTTTGTTTTGGTGGGAGAATTGGGCTCCGATGATGGCATGTAGTCTTGGTTTCTGTTGCTTGGGTTCCTGTGCTTGCCTCTCGCCATCAGATTATCTCTAGTGTTACTTTGTTCTGCTATTTCTGACAGTGGCTAGACTGTCCTATAAGCCTGTGTGTCAGGAGTGCTGTAGACCTGTTTTCCTCTCTTTCAGTCAGTTATGGGGACAGAGTGTTCTGCTTTCGGGCGTGTAGTTTTTCCTCTCTACAGGTCTTCAGCTGTTCCTGTGGGCCTGTGTCTTGAGTTCACCAGGCAGCTTTCTTGCAGCAGAAAATTTGGTCTTACCTGTGGTCCCGAGGCTCAAGTTCGCTCGTGGGGTGCTGCCCAGGGGCTCTCTGCAGCGGCAGCAACCAGGAAGACCGGTGCCGCCCCTTCCGGGAGCTTCAGTGCACCAGGGTTCCAGATGGTCTTTGGCTTTTTCCTCTGGCGTCCGAGATGTGTGTGCAGGGAGCAGTCTCTTCTGGTTTCCCAGGCCTGTCTGCCTCTCTGAAGGTTTAGCTCTCCCTCCCACGGGATTTGGGTGCAGAGAACTGTTTATCCAGTCTGTTTCTTTCAGGTTCCGGCGGTGTCTCTGGCAGGGGTCCTGCTGCTCCTGGGCCCTCCCCCACGGGAGCCCAGAGGCCTTATACAGTTTCCTCTTGGGCCAGGGATGTGGGCAGGGGTGAGCAGTGTTGGTGGTCTCTTCCGCTCTGCAGCCTCAGGAGTGCCCACCTGACCAGGCGGTTGGGTCTCTCTCTCACCGGGTCTGGGAGCAGAGAGCTGCTGCGGGCCGGGATCCGCGGGTGTGGGACTTCCGGTAAACACAGAACGTGCCCGGTCCTAGAGAAATTCTGCTTCCGTGTGTCCCAAGCTCACCAGGCAGCTTTCTTGCAGCAGAAAATTTGGTCTTACCTGTGGTCCCGAGGCTCAGGTTTGCTCGTGGGGTGCTGTCCAGGGGCTCTCTGCAGCGGCAGCAACCAGGAAGACCTGTGCCGCCCCTTCCGGGAGCTTCAGTGCACCAGGGTTCCAGATGGTCTTTGGCTTTTTCCTCTGGCGTCCGAGATGTGTGTGCAGGGAGCAGTCTCTTCTGGTTTCCCAGGCCTGTCTGCCTCTCTGAAGGTTTAGCTCTCCCTCCCACGGGATTTGGGTGCAGAGAACTGTTTATCCGGTCTGTTTCCTTCAGGGTCCGGCGGTGTCTCTGGCAGGGGTCCTGCCGCTCCTGGGCCCTCCCCCACGGGAGCCCAGAGGCCTTATACAGTTTCCTCTTGGGCCAGGGATGTGGGCAGGGGTGAGCAGTGTTGGTGGTCTCTTCTGCTCTGCAGCCTCAGGAGTGCCCACCTGACCAGGCGGTTGGGTCTCTGCTTTGTTCATTTTTATTTTGTTCTGAGTGTATAGAGTTTGACGAGTTAATTCACGACTTGACATATCACATTGAAAACTATTTTGGGAAACCGTCCTACAGGAATTTTGGATAGTAGCAAAGGAAAATAGTCACAATTATCCAGAAACCTCATTGAAATGTTTTCCTAGACACTTACCTGTGCAAGGCCAGATTTTAAAAATATACTGCATACAGAGCAGTCTGTTCCAGTAAATTGAATGAAACAGGAAGTAGGTAGACATGAGATTCGCACAAGTGTGCCATCTGTGTTTGCAAATATATTCTTTATAAAAATACATGTCCTTAGTCTTTGTTGTTTTTTAGTTAGTAGGTGCGTTTGTTAATTTCTTAGCTTTTAGGGGTGCTGGGAGAGGGAATCTTGAAATTGAAAATTTGAGAACTTCTATCTATATCATTTTTGACATCAATATCAAACTAATTTCATAATATTTGTTTCTTTAAGACTTGGTAGTATAAAGCAGTTTGTAAATTCTTTTGGTTTTAACTACTTCATCTGTTCTATTTGTGGACCTATAATTTGGATCTAACCTCCTTTTTAGACCTATATTTCCATCTGTCTACTGAGGATACTCATTTCGATGTCTCCTTGAATAGGCTTAAAATCAGCTTGCCAGTTTCTCTCTCAGACTCTTTATTATAACCCCGATTCCTCATTTGATTTCATCTCAATAATTTATAAAATATTTACAGTGACTAAAACTGCATTGATGGTATATGTTTATAGTTTTAAAATCTAGTTTCCTTTATAGTTTTATTTCTCGACGTTAATTAAATTTAATTAAAGTGTAATTATTAAAAGTATATGGGTGTCTGTGCACCACATGCATGCCTTGTGCCCAAGAAGGCCAGAAGAGAGTGCTAGATCCCCTGGGATTTGATAGATCCCCTGGGATTTGAATTAGACAGTTGTGAGACACCATGTGGTTGCTAGGAAACCCAAGTCCTTTGAAAGAGCAGCTGGGAGTTGGGGATTTAGCTCAGTGGTAGAGCACTAGGCCCTGGGTTCGGTCCTCAGCTCCAAAAAAAAAAAAAAAAAAAAAAAAAAGAGAGAGAAAAGAGCAGCCAATGCTTTGACCACTGATCCATTTCTCCATCCCATTTCTCAAGTATGTATTGGAATCGTCCAAAGGAGTTGTTAAACACAAGTTGTTGTGTCTTATCTCAGTGTTTCTGATTATGTACGTATGGGATAGGACCTGGGAAATGAGTTTTGATAGGCAGCTCCTGCTACTGGTCAGAAAAACATTAGCAAATGCTTCTTTACACGGTGTGAACAGGAGCACTTCAGTTATCACAGACACTGAAGTTCTTAAAACTTTTGTAGTTTTGCTCCCAAAGTTTTCCTCGTTTGCTTACTGGATTCTTAAAACTCAGATGGAATCCTCTGACATCGATTGCCTTTCTAAGTACAGTTGTCATCTCACAGAACCTTTCCGACTCATATACTACTCAGTTTTTGTATCCATGTGTTTTTGTTGACTTGCATAAGCTTATGTATTATTTCCACTTTTTAACCTTTAAAAGCAAGTTATCAACTAGATCTGCTGATCTTTCCAATTCCTTAAGTCTAGGGTTCTATATGGTTTTTAAATAATCAAAATATGAACATTTCTAGCACATCTCAGGACCCCTCAATCCCAACAGTGGGAAGATGGGCCTTCATCCACCACTCCTCATGATACGGGGTGTCCTCATTTCTGTGAGCTTTTCTCACACACTTGGGATTCAGTCAAACTGTTGTGTGTAGCAATAATTTGTTCTTTTTCTTACTGAATTATGTTGCAATGTGTGAACTATACCATAATTTACTCATCTGTTCCGATGTTGAAGGACGTTTGGATGGTTTCTAATATTTGCTCTTATGAAATCACTATTAGCATTCTTACATAATTCTTTCGGTAGCTAGAAGCAATCATTTCTCTTGAATGCATGCCCAGAAGTGAAGTTTCTCTGTCATATACAGACATATGTGTAGCTTTACTAAGTGCTGCCAAGCATTTTCTCAAAATACTTGTACCATCAGCAGTATATGAAAATTTTGATTATTCCGTTTTCTTGATGTTTTAGCATTGTCTATTTTTATCATACTGGTAGGTGTATTGTAACATACAATTGTAGGTTTAATTTGAATTTCTTCTTGAGTAACGATATTAAACATTTTAATATGTTTATGGGCCAGTTGTATGTATTTCTTGGTTGTTTTTTTTTCTGTTTATCTTTTAAGTTTATCTTTTATTTCTTCTGTTAGTTAGCTCGAGACAGAATCTCACTGAATTGCATAGGCTAGCCTCATGCCCAAGTTCTTGGTATTTTTTTCTCAATTAAAAAACTGAATTGTCTGTGTGAAGTTGACTTGTAATGGTTGTTAATTTATTTTACATCCAATTCCATTGCTGAATATGTGATTTCCACATATGTTATTTAGTCAGTGTTTTTTTTCCATTTTCTTATAATGATATGTTTTGATCAGCAGAAGATTTTAACTTAAACTTTTATTTATCGATTTTTTTTTTTATTGTGTGATTTGTACTTTTTTTCTGGTCTGCTTCAGAAACCATTGCTTCAAAGTCATGACGATAGCCTTGTACGATTTCTCCTAAATGGCCTATCATTTTGATCTTTAAATTATATCTGTGATTCATATTCATTTTTGTTACATTCATGTATCGTGTGTTTATTCGTCCATGCGAGCATGTGCATGTGTACATGTGTGCATATGCATTTGAGTCCCTGTGCGTGCGTGTGTGGGGGCGCAGCAGCTAAGGATAACTTGAGATGGTTTTCTTCCTCCACCACGCGGGGCCCTGGAATTGATTTATAGAACATAGGCTTGGCAGCAAATACTTTTACCTACTGTCCCATCTTACCCATTCTCAAACGTCAAACACGGTCTAAGACTGGTGTCATCATGTGAGGGCAGTTCTGAGTGCTCGTGTGGGGGGAGTTCTGAGTGCTCAAACGTCAAACACGGTCTAAGATTGGTGTCATCATGTGGGGGGAATAAGATTGGTGTCATCATGTGGGGGGAATAAGAATGGAGTCATCATGTGGGGGGAGTTCTGAGTGCTCATGAGAGGCTCCAAGAAAACCAGACAAAACAGAAACAAGAGAAGAGTCTTGTGACCCTCGTTTCCTCAGAACCAGGGAATTGTTCTTGCAGTGTGCTTCAGGCCCCTCCCAGGTTTAGTGGGTATGAGTGGGTTTGCCTCAGGTTATGAATTACAGCTGGCTGTTGTTATTTGTTTATATGCCTCTGTTGGAAAAACATGTTTTTGTCACTTGTGCCTTGTCCTTGCGATGATATACTTTGTTCACATGGTTCATCTTAACCCATGGTTAATGAGACTTTAATCCAGCTCATAGGCTCCATCCTTCCAGGTCCAACCACTTTTAGAGCAGTAAAAACTTAATTTTCATGTATGATCGAGAAACTATTCATCTTTTAGTTGTGCATCACTTGTACAACTATTTATATTTTAATGTTGCATTTTACATATTTATATGTAGCTTTCACTGAAAAAGATTCCTTTTTTAGTACTAAATTTCAGGAATGTGTGTGTATGTGTTAACTAATCAAGTGACCGTGCATGCAGGCATCTGTTTCTGGATTATACTTCCCCACTAATCTTAGAAATCGTATAGTAGTCACCATGACTTTATCGTAAGTCCTCATGTTCAACGACATAAATCCCCTAGCTGGTCTTCAGCATTCGTGTTTTCACATAACTTTTCTATGGAAATCCGTGTGGTTAATTTATCATCTCAAGATTTTCCAGACTAAACTGTTACATTCCTAGCTTGTATATAATTTCAAAACTATGACTAGATGTTGAAGTTTTGTCTGCATAATTTGAAAAAGAGTTGTAGGATAGGATTGCCATTGAGCGTCTTAATCTTTTTAAATGTCACTTAACTCAATTTGTCAAAATTTAGCTTAAGATTTATCCTGTACATTTGTAATTATGGTGTGAAGATAACAGTGAGATAATATGTATAGGACGATGCCACTCTTTTTCTCCTCTCTGAAAGAATTTGTATAGGAACAGCGTTATTTCTTCAAAAATCTTTGAAGGAATAGCTAGGATAGAAGTTTCTGTTGAAAAGTTCTAAAGTGTGGTTCAGCTATTTTAATAGTGATAAGTCAGATTTTAAAAATATCTTTGTGTCAGTTTTGGTATGTTGCTTTCTTTTTTCAAATGTTTTATCAGAAGAGTACTTATATAGGGTCTACAGTGTTACTTCCCTTTTATCTTGCTATTTATAACGATATTTTTCTCAATACACTCGCTAGGGTGTATCAACTTTGTAACTTTGTAAATTTCTCAGTGAATGAAAATGTTTGGCTTTACTTGTATGTTTTTCCTTTCTGCTTTATTTTTGCTGACATTTGTCTTTTGGATTTCTGCAAGACAGAAGCTTGAGTGCATCATAAATAGATCATTTTTTAAGTGATGTCCCTGGGTCTTTTATGTTTATTTTTAAAAACTGATTTATTGAAATTACCTTGCTATGTATTCCTGACTGGCACAGAGTTTGTTTAGACGAGGCTGGCATTGAACTCACAGAGATCATCCTGCTTCTGCCTCTTGAGTACAGAGATTAAAATCACTTGCCATCACAGCTTGATTAAATTTTTTGAGGTCTTATTATTTTTATCTTATGTGTATGTTTTGCTTGCAGGTATGTCTGTATACCACATGTATTTAGTGCACGGACTGAAATTGGAGTTATACATGGTTACTAGCTATTATGTGGGTGCTGGGAACTGAACCTGGATCCTGTGAAAGAGCAAGCAGTGCTCTTAACTGCATAGGCATCCTTCCAGCTCCTTTTTAATTTTAAAATTTATACATGTATTTAACGAAATATATGTTCCTCTCATTTTCTCCAATTCCACCTATCCACCAGTTTGTACCCTCCCAACTTTGTCTTTTTATAATACGTGTTTTCTTTTTGAGATGACTACTTTTTCTTTAATTACATATATATAAAACTGATAGTAATATCTATGTAATATATATATTTCTAATATATATATATTTCTAATATATATATAAATACAACCAGTTACTTTATGTTTTCAGGGGTGACCACTTGGTGTTGGATAACAGTTTTAAAAGTGCTCAATAAAATAATTGTATACCCAGCAGACAGACATCAGAAAGATTATCAACGCTGGCCAAGTTGACTTTGTGTAAGTCGGGAAATTCAGTAAATGAAATAATTGATCTTACTGATAAAAATCATGTCATCTCAGTAGATGCAGAAAAACCTTTGAAAGTAGCTGGACGAGGAGGAGCACACCTCAACATAATAAATGCTATACATGGGAAGCCAACAACAAACATCATTGTAAGGGGAGAAAAACTGCAACCATCCCGCTAAAATCAGGAATTAGACAGGGTTGTCCACTATTCCCTCTGTGTTTGGAGCACGAGTTGGAGCAATAAGGCAAGAGAAGAAAATTAAAGGGACATAAATAGGGAAAGAAGTTAAATGACTCCTATTTACAGACGACATGAGATTATACATAAAAGATCCTAAAAATTCTACCAGAAAACTAGAAACGATCAATGCAGCAACATGGTAGGAAACAGAATCAATTAGCACAAAGCAATAGGTTTTCAGTGCCAACAAATGTTGAGAAGGATGTCATGGATATACTTCAATTCATAATAGCTCAAAGAAAATAACATTTTGCAATAAACCTGCCTAACAAGATGAGACTTTTACAATGAAAGCCTTAAAGCTCTGGAGAAAGAGATAAAGACACTTGAAAATGGAAAGACCTCTTAGGCTTATGGATCGGTAGAATTGATATTGTGAAAATGATCATTCTACCAAAAGCCATTTACAGATTCAATACAATCACAATTAAGATTTCCATTTCACTCTCCATAGATATAGATATAGAAAAAAATGTTCAAAAGACTCTGGTTAGTCAAAATGATTCTGGGTAAAAAAAAAAAACAGTGGTCAGTGGATCTCCATTCCAGATCTTGGGATACATTATGGAGCTGTAATAAAAACATATCATACTGGTGTAAAACCAGTATGACTTTCTTAATAAAATTAGGAGAAGTTCATATGCATCAGTCAAGTCTCAACACTACTCCCTACTTTATGTCCCTTGCATTCTTTCCACCCCCTCTTCTGTGACGTTTCCTGAGTCTTGAAGGAAATGATTCATACAGATATTCCATGTATGATTGAACACTCATAGTGCTTGTGGGTTTGTGAATCAAGTTGTTTGTCTTATTTCTTAATAGAATTTTGCCTGATATAGAGAAAAGTTATGGTATTTTGTGTGCTGACTTTGATACTACACTTGGTCTTAGCCAAAAGGCTGAGGAATAATGTGTGCTGACTTTGAATCCTCATACTATGATTAAAATAATTTGTCAGATCTAAGAGTATTTTGTTGGAGTTTTTACAGAGGCTTTTGAGTATGGGATCATGTCCTTCTAGAATAGGGCTAATTCCTGTTTTTCTTGTCTTATTGCTGTAGCTAAGAATTCAATAACTATATTGAACAAGAGAAAGTACATATTCTGGATCTCAGAACTAATACTTTCAGTTTTATCCATTCAATATAATTTTAGATATAGGATTGACATACATAGCCATTACCTGTCTATTTTATAGGATTTTATTGAATATTTTATGTATTTACATTTCAAATGTTATCCATTTTCCCCTCTCCCATCTTCCCCCCCCCCACTTCTATGAAGATGTTTTAAATTCCTCAGAGCCTTTGTTATGAGGGGTGCTGTTTTTGTCAATGGTGGGTCCTTTCTTTTTCTGCATTTTGTTCATGGTTTCATTTATGTGTTTGTCACATTAACTGATTTGCATATTGTGAACTGTTCTTGCATCTCAGGTATGAAAGCAATTTGATCATGGTATATATAATCTCGTTAATGTGTTGATGAACTAGCCTTGGAATGTAATTTATTACCTGGGTTTCATAAGCTTACAAGCATTCACTTTTTATTTTGTAGAAGAATTTGAGGAGCCCTTGGTGTTTGTTCTTTAAATGTCTGATAGAACTCTGCAGTCTATCCACCCAGTCCTGGGCTTGCCTTTTTCCTTTTTTAAGATAAACTTTATTACTGCCTTGAGTCTCATTGCTCAATATATCTGTGCTGCTTCTGTCTAGTTGATTTTGGAGGGTCAGGTATATCTAAGATTTTATACATTTCTTGTAGGGTTTCCAATTAATTATGTTTTAACACAGTCCCTAATGATATTTGTATTTCAGTGGTATCTCTGACTTTATCAATTAATCCAGTTGTGATCTCATCTCATACACCTCTTTCATCTCTGATTTTATTAATTTGGATCTTTTATACTGTTTCTATTAGGGCTTTTATTTTTTTTTTAAAAGAACCAACTTGCTCTGTACCCAAATCCTGTGCGGGAGAGAGAGCTGGACTCTCAGAAGTGCGGACAATCCTGAGAGCTCAAAGGAGACAGTTACTTCTGCCTACATTCCTGACCCAAAAGGAACCCACCTACTGCCCTCTGTCCCCTCCCGGCACAGGAAACTTGGAGCAGTAAAGGGCAGGATCCTTCCTGTTTCTGCCTGTACCAAGAGCCAAAAGTCAGTCGCCAGGAGCACTGACACACCTGAGAGCATAGGTAAGACCAAGACCAACTCTTCTTCTCCAAGTGACCCTCCTGGAGGCTCAGGACACACAACACAGGAGCAGCTCTCTGTTCCCAGATCCAGCTGAAAGGAAACAGGTCTACAGGAGTGCTGGCACACAGGCTTACAGAAAGATCAAGCCACTGTCAGAGACAGCAAGATAAGCTAACACCAGACAACCTGATGGGAAGAGGCAAGTACAGGAACCTAAGCAACCGAAACCAAGACTACTTGGCATCATCAGAGCTCAGTTCTCCCATCAAAGCAAATACTGGATATCCAAACACACTGGAAAAGCAAGATTTGGTTTTAAAATCACATCTCATGATAATGGTAGAGGACTTTAAGAAGGACATAAATAACTTCTTTAAAGCAATACAGGACAACACAGGTAAACAAGTAGAAGCCCTTAAAGAGGAAACACAAAAATCCCTTAAAGAATTACATGAAAACACAACCTAACAGGGAAAGGAATTGAACAAAACATTCCAGGATTTAAAGATGGAAATAGAAACAATAAAGAAAGCACAAAGGGAGATAACCCTGGAGATAGAAAATCTAGGAAAGAGATCAGAAGTCATAGACACAAGCATCACCAACAGAATATAAGAGATGAAAGAGAGAATCTTGGGGAAAGAACCCTCATGCCACGCCCAACCTCGACCAGCAAGGAAGACACGACCACAGGAGATCTTCTTCAACCAGTTTTATTCAGGAACCTTGATACAATCTTCTGACCTCTATCTCTTCTGACTCTCTCTCTTCTGACTCTCTCTCCTTCTGACTCTCTCTCCTTCTGACTCTCTCTCTCTTCTGACTCTCCCCCTCCTGACTCACTCACACTCTCTCTCTCTCTCTCTCTCTCTCTCTCTCTCTCTCTCTCTCTCCCCAGGGAACGCCCTGCACCACACTTAAATAGCCAGTACTGGCCAGTCCTAGCAAGCCACGTGGGTCATGTAGATAGGCTGTCACTATGCGGAAGCTATCGGGCCAGGCAGACATAGCCAAATAAGGACTTGTTTACTGCAAGGAGCGCTCACTGTTGGGAGGGTGGAAGGCGGGAACCAGCGCCATCTTTGAGGCGGGGCACGTCGCAGCTCTCTACAGTTCCCCCTTTTTGTTTAATTAATCAAGCAGGCAAAGGCACCACTGAATGTGGCGACCCCCCCCCCCCCCGTCTTAGGATCATCCCTTCATTAAACCCGTCGTAGGACACCTCGTTGCTCACAAGGTTCCGTGCCTTAGGTAGAAGGGAAGTTGCCCGTCGCTGGGCAAGGTCATTCACATATACTCAGGGGTGAGGTGCAACTAGGTCTTCTGAATGACCGTAAGCCAGGCTTTAGGGGACTGTCCTGCTTCAATGGCTGTTAATGTCTGTACCAGCATAGCCGCGTGCCGCCTCTGGACAAACCTCATTCTACAGAGACACCACAGGCTCACTAGGGAGACCAGCAGCAAGAGTCCAGCTAGGGCTCCCATACCCGCCCACTATCTAAGATGATTCATAGCAGCAGCAATCCAAGATGACAATCCCGTAGCCAGTCTAGCATCCGCACATGTGGAGTTCATGGTCACGATGGCTACACGTAGCTGATCCATTAAGAAATCAAATTCTCCAGTCCAA
The DNA here is from genome assembly GCF_021556685.1 of Rattus norvegicus. Taxonomy (NCBI): domain Eukaryota; kingdom Metazoa; phylum Chordata; class Mammalia; order Rodentia; family Muridae; genus Rattus; species Rattus norvegicus. The sequence continues at coordinate 38,008,344 of NC_141535.1, forward strand.
TTACCTAAAAAATAACTTGACAACTGTTTAGACAAATTAGAGGAGTGGGCTTAAAGGTCATAACGTATCGGCATGAGTCTCAGGAACACCGAAAATTGGCAGCAGCCTGTTCATTGGCATATTCAATTAGAAAAGCTCTCCAATCTAGATACTGCCCTGGGCTGAGGCACGCTCACACCAGGGTGGTCCAATCATTAGGAGTCATGCAAAATCTTTGTAAGGCCTCAACCTGAGCAATAGTAAAGGAGGCTGTAATGCCATTATGTCCTGACTGATTCCGCCAGGGACTTGATCACCTTAAAGTCTAAAGGCTCATGATACCTCTGTTGATTAGCATCCACATAAACAGGATAGGCCAGATGTAGTTCTGTGCGGACTGCCTTCCACACTCCTGGGCAGAATGTACTACCCGAAACTCTACTTCCTCTACAACATTGCAGGGAGGAGGAGCCGAGGGGAACCGCCCAGGAGGTTCCTCCACCATTTTAGGCTTTTTCCTATTCTTCTTCTGTCTATTCCTTAGAGACTGTTTCCGCATTTGATCTATCAACTCTTGTAACTCTTCTTCTGAATCTGTTTCGTCTGTTTCCTCCTCTGTATCTGTTTTTTCTGAGTCTGTCTCCTTTGCGCTTCCCTGCTTTTCTGACCTCTCCTCTTGAAGCATTTCTAGGGCAGCTTGCCCCTTCTCTATAGTTGCCTGACAACATTTCTGATCCTCAAGGCAGCTACGCACTAAGCGCCATACTGGATGGACCCCAGGTCTTAGAATCCCCTGTTCCCCGGCAAAATCAAGGTCTTTCCCTAGCTTGTCCCAGCTCGTCACCGTGAGATTACCAGAGGCTGCAAACCAGGGTGCAATGGCATCACATTCGCTCAAAAATCTCTCTATGATGCTCCTTTTTATTTTTAGTTTCTTTCGCTCAAACAGCTCTTGAGCCAGAAAAATTGGATGAGACTGTGAGGTCCCCATGACAAAAACTTTCTATGCTGCTATGGCTAAATTCACTGCGCGTCTTGCTACTTTCGGTTCGCTGTTACCGCGAACTTTGCTTTCGGTTTGCTGCTCCTGAATAAATTTTTCAGGCGGTCTACCTCTATCAAATCTGATCAGTATGACTCTGTGAGGTTTCCAGAGCCTAATCACACCTTTTAAAAGGACAAAGACAAAATCATTCTCCCAAAATACTGTGTTCCTTAGTCTGAAACCAGAAAAGCTTGTATCCTGTACTCTCTCCCAGAGTAATGATATAACCATAAAACTCAAAGTCACACCCATCATAATATCCACTTGTTCCTGGAGCAAATCGACCCTTTGATACAGCAGCAAAATTCCCGCTTTTAACTATTAATATTACCCTGAACATCTAAAGCTTCTGCAACACCTGCGGATAGATTACTTACAGCTGCAGATAAATTACTTACAGCTGCTGCAGTCTGTACTATGGAGGTATGGGATATGGCTGCAGCAATGGCTGCGGCGGCAGAAACTGCTATTAGCAGTAACAATGGCTGTAGTAATGCAGAAAACTCTCCAGATTTCCGGGTGTAAGTTACGTCCCTCTTAACTTGTCCAAAACCGGGAACCTTATAGTCTCAATCTGAGAGCTTTGCGACTTGTCCCAAAACCGGGAACCTTATTGTCTCAATCCGAGAACTTAACCCTCGTCCCAAAACCTGGGAACCTTATTGTCTCCTTTTGGTTCATTGCTACTGTGAACTTTGCTTTTGGTTCGCTGCTACCGCGAACTTGACTTTCGGTTCGCTGTTACCGCGAACTTTACTTGCTCACTACCCTGAGACTTTATAGCCGCTTATTTTCCGTGGTCCTTATTGTCCCACCTTACCTTGGGAACTTTCCAGCGCTGCCCTGACTGCAAGAAGTTCTGATCTCGGAGAGAGTTGAGTCCCTTTACGGTGGATTTGAGGATTCCCCGTATGGGCCACCACTTGCCGCCCAACCTCGACCAGCAAGGAAGACACGACCACAGGAGATCTTCTTCAAGCAGTTTTATTCAGGAACCTTGATACAATCTTCTGACCTCTATCTCTTCTGACTCTCTCTCTCTTCTGACTCTCTCCCTCCTGACTCTCTCTCTTCCCAGGGAACGCCCTGCACCACACTTAAATAGCCAGCACTGGCCAGTCCTAGCAAGCCACGTGGGTCATGTAGATAGGCTGTCACTATGCGGAAGCTATTGGGCCAGGCAGACATAGCCAAATAAGGACTTGTTTACTGCAATGAGCACTCACTGTTGGGAGGGTGGAAGGCGGAAACCAGTGCCGTCTTTGAAGCGCTGCACATCGCAGCTCTCTACACCCTCAAAGAAAATGCAAAATGCAAAAAGCTTCTAATCCAAAACTTCAAGGAAATTCAGGTCACAATGAGAAGATCAAACCTAAGGATAATAGGTATAGAAGAAAGTGAAGACTCTCAACTTAAAGGGCCAGTAAATATATTCAATAAAATTATAGAAGAAAACTAAAACCTCCTTAACTTAAAGAAAGAGTTGTCCATAAACATACAAGAAGCCCACAGAACTCCAAATAGATTGAACCAGAAAAGAAATTCCTCCCGTCACATAATAGTCAAAACACAAAATGCAAAAAACAAAGAAAGAATATTAAAAGCAGTAAGGGGAAAAGATCAAGTAACAAATAAAGGAAGACCTATCAGAATTATAGCAGACTTCTCACCAGAGACTATGAAAGCCAGAAGATCCTGGACAGATGTCATACAGACCCTAAGAGAACCCAAATCCTAACCCAGGCTACTATATCCAGCAAAACTATCAATTACCATAGAAGGAGAAACCAAGATATTCCATGACAGAACCAAATTTACACAATAACTTTCTACAAATCCAGCCCTACAAAGGATAATAGATGGAAAACTCCAACACAAGGAGGGAAACTACACCCTAGAAAAAGCAAGAAAGTAATCTTGCAATGCAACCAAAAGAAGAGAGCCACACAAACATAATTCCACCTCTAAAAACAACAACAACAACAACAACAACAACAACAACAACAACAACAAAGGAAACAACAATCACTATTCCTTAATATCTCTTAAGATCAATGGTCTCAATTCCCCAATAAAAAGACCTATACTAACAGACTGGGTACAGAAAGAGGACCCAGTATTTTGCTGCATACAGGAAGCATTCCTCAGTGACAAAGACAGACACTACCTCAGAATAAAAGGCTGGAAAACAATTTTCCAAGCAAATACAAAGCTTGAAAAAACAAGCAGGAGTAGCCATTCTAATATTGAATAAAATAGACTTTGAACCAAAAATTATCAAAAAAGATAAAGAAGGACACTTCATATTCATCAAAGGAAATGTCTACCAAGATGAACTCTCAATCCTGAATATCCAAATGCAAGGGCACCTACATTCATAAAAGAGACCTTACTAAAGCTCAAAGCACACATTGCACCTCACATAATAATAGTGGGAGATTTCAACACCCCACTCTCATCAGTGGACAGATCATAGAAACAGAAACTAAACTGAGAAATAGAAAAACTAACAGAATTTATGACCCAAATGGATTTAACAGATATTTATAGACCATTTCATCCTATAACGAAGGAATATACCTACTTCTCAACACCTCATGCTCCTTTCTCCAAAATTGATCATATAATGGATCACAAAACAGGCCTCAACAGATACAAGAATATTGAAATAATCCCATGTATCCTGTCAGATCATTAAGGATTAAGGCTGGTCTTCAATAACAACAAAAACAACAGAAAGCTCACGTATACATGGAAGTTGAACAATGCTCTACTCAATGATAACTTGGTCAAGGAAGAAATGAAGAAATGAAAGACTTTTTAGAATTTAATGAAAATGAAGATACAACATACCCAAACTAGTGGGACATGATGAAAGTAGTGCTAAGAGGAAAACTCATAGCTCTGAGTGCCTGCAGAAAGAAACTGGAGAGAGCATACATTAGCAGCTTGACAGCTCACCTAAAAGTTATAGGACAAAAAGAAGTAAATACACCCAAGAGGAGTAGAAGGGAGGAAGTAATCAAACTCAGGGCTGAAATCAACCAAGTAGAAACAGAAAGGACTATACAAAGAACCAACAAAACCAGGAGCTGTTTCTTTGAGAACATCAACAAGATAGATAAACCCTTAGCCAGGCTAAACAGAGGGCACAGAGAGTGTGTCCAAGTTAACAAAATCAGAAATGAAAAGGGAGACATAACAAGAGAATCTGAGGAAATTAAAAAAAATCATCTGATTCTATTGCAAAAGCCTATATTCAACAACACTGGAAAATCTGTATGAAATGGACAATTTTCTAGACAGGTACCAAAGTGAAATCAGGATCAGATAAACCATCTAAACAGTTGCATATCTCCTAAAGAAATAGAAGCAATTATTAAACGTCTCCTAACCAAAGAAAGCTCAGGACCAGATCGGTTTAGTGCAGAATTTTATCAGACTTTCACTGAAGACCTCATACTAATACTGTCCAAACTATTCCACAAAACAGAAACAGAAGGAACAATACCAAATTCCTTCTACGAAGCCACAATCGCACTTATATCTAAACCACAGAAAGACCCAACAAAGAGAACTTCAGACAAATTTCCCCTTATGAATATCGACACAAAAACAATAAACTTCTTATAATCTGAATCCAAGAGCACATCAAAACAATCATCCATCATGATCTAGTAGGCTTCATCCCAGGTATACAGATGGTTCAATATACAGAAATCCATCAACAGAATCCACTATGTAAGCAAACTCAAAGAAAAAAACACATGATCATGTCATTAGATGCTGAGGAATCATTCGACAAAATTCTACAACCCTTCTGGATAAAAGTCTTGGAAAGATCAGGAATTCAAGGCCCATACCTAAACATAGTAAAAGCCATATACAGCAAACCAGTAGCCAACATTAAACTAAATGGAGAGAAACTTGAAGCAATCCCACCAAAATCAGGGACTAGACAAGACTGTCCACTCTCTCTCCCTAACTATTCAATATAGTTCTTGAAGTTCTAGCCAGAGCAATCAGACAACAAAAAGAAATCAAAGGGATACAAGTTAGAAAGGGAGAAGTCAAAATATCACTATTTGCAGATGATATGATAGTATGCTTAAGTGACCCCAAAAGTTCCACCAGAGAACTAAGCCTGATAATGTCAGCAAAGTTGTTGGATATAAAATTAACTCAAACAAATCAGTAGTCTTCCTCTAGTCAAAGGATAAACAGGTTAAGAAAGAAATTAGGGAAATGACACCCTTCACAATAGTCACAAATAACATAAAATACCTTGGTGTGACTCTAACCAAACAAGTGAAAGATCTGTATGACGAGAACTTCAAGTCCCTGAAGAAAGCAACTGAAGAAGATCTCAGAAGATGGAACATTCTCTTACGCTCATGGATTGGCAGTACTAATAGAGTAAAATCGGCCATCTTGCAGAAAGCAATCTCTAGATTCCATGTGATCCCCATCAAAATGCCAACTCAATTCTTTATAGAGTTAGAAAGAGCAATTTGCCGATTCATTTTTAATAAAAAGCCCAGGATAGCTAAAACTATCCTCAACAATAAAAGAACTTCTGGGGGAATCACCATCCCTGACCTCAAGCAGTATTACAGAGCCATAGTGATAAAGACTGCATGGTATTGGTACAGAGACAGGCAGGTAGATCAGTGGAATAGAATTGAAGACCCAGAAATGAACCCACACACCTATGGTCACTTGATCTTTGGCAAAGGAGCTAAAACCATCCAATGGAAAAAGATAGCATTTTCAACAAATGGTGCTGGTTCACTGGAGGTCAGCATGTAGAAGAATGCAAATCAACCCATTCTTAATGCCCTGTACAAAGCTTCAGTCCAAGTGGATCAAGGACCTCCACATAAAACCAGATACATTCAAAGTGACAGAAGAAAAAGTTGGGAAGAGCCTCGAACACATGGGTCCTGGGAAAAATTTCCTGCACAAAACACCAATGGCTTATGTTCTAAAAATAAGCATCGACAAATGAAGCCTCATAAGACTGCAAAGCTTCTGTAAAGCAAAGGACTCTGTCATTAGGACAAACTGGCAACTAACAAATTGGGAAAAGATCTTTACCAATCCTACATCTGTTAGAGGGCTTATATCCAATGTATACAAAGAACTCGAGAAGTTAGACTCCAGAGAGCCAAATAACCCTATTAAAAATGGGGTACAGAGCTAAATGAAGAATTCTCAGCTGAGGAATATCAAATGGCTGAGAAGCACCTGAAAAAATGTTCAATATCCTTACTTATCAGGGAAATGCAAATCAAAACAACCCTGAGATTCCACCTCACACCAGTCAGAATGGCTAAGATCAAAAACTCAGGTGACAACAGATGCTGGTGAGGATGTGGAGAAAGAGGAACACTCCTCCATTTTTGGTGGGATTGCAAGATGGTACGACCCCTCTCAGAAAATTGGACATTGCACTACCCTGAAGACCCAGCTATACCACTCCTGGGCATATACCCAAATGATGCTCCAACATATTACAAGGACACATGCTCCACTATGTTCACAGCAGTCTTATTTATAATAGCCAGAAGCTGGAAAGAACCCAGATACCCTTCATCAGGGAATGGATACAGAAAAGGTGGTACATTTACACAATGGAGCACTACTCAGTTATCAAAAACAATGACTTCATGAAGTTCATAGGCAAATGTATTGAACTAGAAAATGTCATCCTGAGTGAGCCAAACCAATGACAAAACACCACACATGTTATGCACTCATTGATAAGTGGATATTAGCCCAAAAGCTATAATTACCCAAGATATAATTCACAGAGCACATGAAGTTCAAGAAGGACAATCAAAGTGGGGATGTTTCAGTCCTTCTTTAAAGGGGGAACAAAAGTATTCATAGAGGGGATATGGAGACAAAGTTTGGAGCAGAGACTGAGGGAATGGCCATTCAGAGCCTGCCCCACCTGGAGATCCATCCCATATACATTCAGCCACCAAGACTAGATAAGATTGGTGAAGCCAAGAAGTACATGCTGACAGGAGCCTGATATAGCAGTGACCTGAGCGTCAGAGTGTAACAATACTAAGGCAAATGCTAGCAGCAAACCATTGAACTGAGAATGGGATCCGTATTGTAGGAGTTGGAGAATGAATTGAAGGAGGTGAAGGGGCTTGCAACCATATAAGAACAATAATACCACCCAACCAGACCTTCCAGGGATTAAACCACTACTTAAAGAATACACCTGGACAGATCCCTGACTCCAGCTGCAAATGTAGCAGAGGATGGCCTTTTTGGGCACCAAAGGGAGGAGAAGCCCTTGTTCCTGCCATGGCTGGACCCCCCAGTTTAAGGGAATATCAGGGTGGGGAATCGGGAGTATGGCTGGTTTGGGAGGGGGAACAACCTTATAGTAGAAGGGGAAGTGGATGGGGGTTTATGGACAGGAAACTGGGAAAGGGAATAACATTTGAAATGTAAATAAGTAATATCCAAAAAAGTGAACCAACTTTTCTTACCAATCCTCGTATTCTTGAGAACTCCAAGGACCTTTTGGTCATTCAAAAGAGCATCACTCAGTTCAGCGTTTTTTTGCTTTTCTTGCTATTGACTTGTAATTTGATCCCATTATAATCTTATCTGATACCATTTTTTATATTTTCATGTTTCATAAGTCTTGCTTTATGGCATAAAATGGTAGTGTTTTAGAGAGAGTTTCATGGGCTTCTGATAAAAGCCTGAAATGGTTAGAAGGTTCTGTAGATCCCTGTTTTGTCCATTAGATTTGCGATGCTGTTTTACCTGTGAAACTCTCAATTTTACTTTTAACACATTACATGCGTGTTGCATTCATGTTTTCACATGTATTTGTGGTGTATGCACCCATGCATGCCAGAGGTATAGTTGGTATCATTTTTGGTCACTCACCACCTTATTTTCTCTTACAGAGTCTCTCACTAGATACTGAGCTGTCCTTTCTTTCAGACCAGTTGTCCAGCAACCCCCAAGATCATCCTGTTTCTGTACATCCTGTGTTTATGAATGTACATGACCATGCCTGGCTTTTATTGGTTGCTAGGGAACCAAACTGAGGTCATTATGCTTATGCCCAAACATTTTACCCACTTTACCCACTGATTAGCATAGATATTGATTGCTGTATCTGGATCTTTCCATTAATATCCAGTAGTTTTTATTTTAGCAAACAGGGTATATCGACAATCAGAATATTATCTGTAATTGTTGCATATTCTTTATGCATTGCTTTATTAATTAATAAGTAGTGACCTTATTTATTCCTCTTGAGTAACTCTGGCTTATAGTCTATTTTGCCTGATCAAATGGTACCACCCTTAGTTGCTTTTAGATTGCACGCATTGGAATGTCTTATTAGACCCTTTCACTTTCATTCTGTTTCTTTGTTTTGTCTATGAAATTCATTTCTTGTGAACCAGAGATGATTGTATCTTACTTTAAACTCAGTTGTCTGGTCCGAACCTTAACTGGGGAGTTAAGACTGCTTATATTTAATTTGGTAAGTAGTAACTTTTCCTTTCATCTTAGAGATTTGGTAATTTACTGTTAATAATTTTATTCTTTCCATTTATTATTAATTTATCTTCTTTACGTGATTTATTCTGCCCCAAGCTTTCACAGTTGTATATATTTAGAATTTCTTTGGAAATGCTGTGCAGTCCTGGCTTAGGTGTCCTGGATTACTTTATGTTTATTGTGGAGTTACTGTATTTCTCCTTCTGTATTAACAGATGATTTTGGTACGGTAACTTTGGTAGTTGTCATATTTCAGGGTTTGAAATACTACCACCCAGGTTTTCTTGTTCTTTAGGCTTTCTTTTGGTGGTTTGTTGTAATTCTGATTGGTTTGTGTATTTTTTAAGCACCTCGGCACTTCGTTTTAAGCTTTTAATATCATTTCTTTGTTCTGTACTCTTGGCACTCAGGTATCACAGCACATGGAAGCTTCTGGTCCAATCCTGCATGTTTTCCTTGAACTTGAACTTGAACGTCCATTTGGTTACCTAGAGTTGGAAAAGGTTCTGCTCTGATTTCACGAGTACTTTTTTTTTTTTGTGCCTTTACTCTCTATTTTGATAACCTTTTCTAACATTACATATTTGTAGGTTTGGTCTCTGAATCCTGTCCCAGAAATTTGCATGTGTTTCTCCTTAACCTTATCCTCAGTCCTGATTTCTGTTTTTGTTCCTTGTTTTTGTTGAATTTCCTATGCGAGTTGTTGAGTATCTCGTCCAGCTTGATGTTCTCAACTCCTTTAAATTAGCCTTGTTCATTTTATTAGTTTACTTAGTCATTGAATTCAGTTGTCATTTTTAAAACTATAATTTTGAATTCTTTGGCATAGAAGTCGTTATTCTGCGTTGGGATTCAGTTAATTGAAGAGCTGTGAACTTTTGGAAGAACAATGTTTCCAATTTGTCTTACTTCTTGTGATTTTACATAGCAATTTGTTTATCTCTTGGAATGGGTATCTCTTCCACTGTCATTTGAGAGTCTCCTTTACTGGTAGCTTTCCCCCTAGGGCTCAATTTTCAGTACCACCCAGGAGAAAACAAACAGCCATAATGGCAATGCTCAAGCAAAGCAGATATAGAAACAGAGCTAATCAGAACCAACCGCTATACCATCAATAACCATAGAAAGCACAGTCACAAGATTAATATAAAATAGGCCATGAAGTTGAAATTAACTAGGTCAAAGTGAATGAAATAAAGCTGGGACAAGATAAAGGACAAAGAAAAAATATGGTTAAGTAAACGAGAAAAGAAGAGAATAGTGTGGCAGAGGAAAAGAGCAAGTGGCCAAACTGGAAAAGAAATCAATACAAATTAGGTAAAACAAAGAAGAGGAGAGGAGAGGAGAAGAGAGAGAGAGAGAGAGAGAGAGAGAGAGAGAGAGAGAGAGAGAGAGAGAGAGGACTGCACCCTGAAAATCAAGGGAGCACAGTAGAACTGAAGACACTGTTGGGACTGAGTGGATTGGCCTAACATTGGGACATTAGTTACAAGGCCACAAAGAAGCCTTATCTTATATTAAACTTGATGCAAAAAATTTATATTAAACAACCTAGTTCAGCGTTACTCACATCTTTTATCTTTTTTTAATTATTCTCTTTTTATTTATTTACTGTACATCCTGATCACTGTCCCCTCAACCCTCCTTTCCCTATCCTCTTCTTCTCTGAGAGGGTAGGAGCCCCCTTGGGTATCCCCCAACCCTGGCATCAAGTCTCTGTGGGGATAGGCACTTCCTCGCCCACTGAGGCCAGACAAGGCAGCCCAGCTAGAAGAACTTATCCCACAGATAGGGAACAGCTTTTGGGAGAGCCCCTGCTCCAGTTGTTCCAGAGCCACGTGAAGGCTAAGCTGCACATCTGTTACATATGTGTGGGGAGGCCTAGGCTCAGCCTGCACACACACCTTTCTTGATGCTCACAGGGACATAACTTGTAATATGCATTTTGTGGAATTGTTTCAATATTCTGACATGTTTTAAAGTGCTTTCTTTAAAATAATTTCACATTGTATTTTAAGAATATCTCTTGAGGCATAATACATTTTTAATTTAAGTGGGTTCTTTTCGTGGGGGAGCTTGTCTTGTCTTTTCCAGAATGCAAACGTGCTACTGAGATATCTTGGCTCTGAGAAACAATCTTATTAAAAACATCTTTCGAGATCTTCATATTTTTGCTGTGCCGATTTTAAGAAAAAGTCATGTTGCTATTTGAGACATTGCTTTTGCGTTTCATAAAGGCATTCAGTGATAACACAGGTCATTGTTCTATTAGATTTGCAACGGCTGTGAAAAGATTCAGTATCCTGAATCCATTCTTGATTTTCAGCGGCGACTGCTTAAATCCTTCTGCCTTAAGTACGATAACAAAAGGGAAGCCTATGATTTCTGTATTAAATGAATTGGGAGTATGTTTTACAGTTTTTGGTAAGTAATACTTTTTTTACTATTTGAGGTTTAAAAACAGTTTACATAAGACTTGGTTATTTGATGTTAAACAATAACAGCTAAATAATCCTATTTATCAGGTTACAGTACTCAGAAGCAACTCTCAGGATTGCACGATGAACTTGAAAATTTCTACTCAACCAAAATTTGTGTTTCTGTGGTGGTTTTCAGGTTTGCCTGTCTGAAAGTGAGACATGTCATTAGAGTAAGACCGTTGCTTTGAAGCCAACTGGGCCTGGGTCTGGATCGTGGCTCACCACGCTGTCACTGAGCGATGAAAATGAAAGAGGTTGCTGTGCTGAACTCCTGTAATCCCAGCCCTCAGTGGATTGAGGCAGGAGGATTCCTTTAGTTAGAAGCCAGTTTGGGCTACATAGTGAGTTCCTAGCTGTCCTGGGTTTTGAATTCAGTCCCTATTTCCCTCTCTCCTCTAGAAAACCCCAAACTAAAAACCACAACAGGACAATATATCAAACAAATAACAAAATAAAGTGACTGGTCTCTCAGTTGTTTTCTGACATATATTGGGAAATAATGAGGCCCCCTCACAGAGCTTCTCTGAAGGCCGAAGAAGACAGTAGCTTGGCACACAGGCCCACAGGAAGCATTTCAGCTATTTCATCCTTAAAGTGAGCAGGTAGGGAAACAAAGGGCACTCCCACTGTTAATAAAGTGCGAGGGTGTCACTTTGGTGACATTTTAGACATTAGTTGCTTACGCTGAAGTAATTAAAGAGTTTCAACAAGGGCAGAGATTTACAGGCTTCTTTCTGTTTATCTAGCTACCATCCTATTTAGGGGAGATGCTGTAGCCGGCAGTGGCTGTATTTGTATGTTTGGATGGCGGAAGACATGTGAGTGTTTCTAGATTTTATACAGCGAATGGATGAAAGTATCAGTTGTCAGCTTTTGAGCATCTCCCGGCTCCTGGTGTCACACTGCTGATATTTTACTTTAAAAAGCGAAAAGTGCATTGCGAGCATCTTCTCGTGTCTTCTTATTACGGTAAAATAAACATAATAAGATTTATTTTTTTACCATTTGTTCAGGGTCACTGAGTTCATTCACAATGCTGTGAATGAGATTTTATTTTTGTTACATTGGCAGTTGCAAAGTGTTCCATTTATTGGACATTGCTTTATTTAACAGATTTACTATTATATATTTAGGTGGTTCTATTATTATCATTATTAATTTTTACAATAAAACTGGGAATGTGGAGAGGTTGTCGACCAAGGGTGTTAGGACATTTTAGATTTTAGGAATATTTATCTTGAGAATGGATCGGATGACAAGGCCACCTGGTAAAAGAACAAATCATATAGGACATCAGCACTTATGTTGTCCTCTCGTAGACTCATACTTAGCTTGCTTCCTTATACAACCCTTATGGTGCTTCCAACAGTGGGAAGCCATATTATTTAACAACCAAGTCAGTTCTCCATAATCCCACCTCCCAGCCTATCTGATCTCTGCAATCCCCCTGTTGAGACTTTCACATTCTTTTTGTAGGGGAAATTAGGCTGTGACAAGGTGACAATGAAATCTAAGTAGGACATCGTCATTTAGCAGTATTTCTTTCCAGCTTCATTTTTTCATGTAGATGAGATCATGTTGTGACTATACCACTCTGTAGTTTTTCTTGATCATTCTATATATAAATCATTTCCCTGAACATGTGAGTTTTTATTCTGACACAAAATAGATGACACATTCGTGTGAGAAATTTAGGGGCAGTATAAAGGGACTTTAAAGATTCAGAGGAAGGAAGAAAATATGTAAGGGAGGGATAAGAAAGATTTGAGCACTTAAAACGTGATGACTTCAACCTGAGGTGCGCTGGAAACTTCATATAGACACTGGCATTTTAAGACATTGAAAAGAGTATAAATTGCTTTTCTCGATTTCTTTTAAAATGTGATTATAGAAAATATTAAAACCACAGTGCTGCTATATACGATTCCTGTTAACATTATTATTGAGCATAGTGTCATGAGGCCTGAAAAGGGAAGGGATGAGTTCCTTGGGAAGGTCAGCTGGTGGGATAGATTAACGGTTTTCAGTATAGCACACAGTCATTCTACAGTGACCTCGAAGGAAGGGGAAATCTGAGTACTAACTACCTTGATCTTACTCTGTATTCCAACCTGTTCTCTCACTTCCTGCCTGTATCTAATTGGTTTAGTCCAATAGGAAGCAAGCAGAAGGAGCCGGCTAATGGAGTCCATTGAACTTGGAATATCCAGAACCAGAGCAGGGTAGAGAAAGAGAGGAGCTGGGGAGGAGCCTACCAGTGGTGCAGGGCAGACCAACTCATTAAAATGCCCTGTCATAAGATCATGATATTCATAAATACATGCTCATGTGATAAAGTCATCAGACTTAGTAACAAGACATTTCACTGTGAGCAAAGCGTTTCTTTTCTGTTAGTTCCCACACTCCTCAATATTCTTCGCTTGTTTGGGTTTTGTCCAAGACAGACTGTTGTCTGTCTAAACAAATATGAATGCAGCCATTGTTTCTTTCATTTCTTCTTGTTCATCACCATCTTACCTACATCCTGAAAAAAAATCAGTTTATTTTGTTGAAATGAAGCAGGCTGTAATTATACATTTAGGAACAACTCTCTCTCTCTCTTTCACTCTCTCTCTCTCTCTCACACACACACACACACACACACACACACACACACTCACATACATACACGCACACATACTCACATACCTACATGCACACACACTATCACACACACACTCACACACATACACGCACACACACACATACACACACACACTCACACACATACACACACACATACAATCACACACACACAATCACACACACACACATACACACACACACACACACACACACACACACACACACACACCAAGTTTGGAAGGAGGAAAGGCAAGGGGGAGATGGTGGAAGCATAATCCCAAACGACAAAATTACATTACTAGTTTGTGTCTATTGTGAACTGCTGTTCCTAGACTGGGAAGTTTTGCTGGTTTTAAGAATCTTCCGTCTGTTGGTCATGAAGGACATGAGCATGGCTCTCTGAATCAGCTAACCAAGATATGTGTGAGCTCACAGAGACTGAAGCAGCAGGCACAGGGTCTGCATGGGTCCTCTGAGTGTATATTATAGCTATCAGATTAGTGTTTTTATGAGACCCCTGAGTCTTACAAGTGGGTCTCTGACTTGTGTGTGCTCTTGAGACATTTCCTCCTCCTCTTGGGTTTCCATGTCCATTTTCAATTTCCACATCTTGACTTATATTATTGTGTGTCATGTCTGGTTGTTGTCACTTGGAAGTCTCTTCTTTTTTAATGAGAGACAGAAAAGGAGGGTCTGGATGGGAGTGGTGGGGAGGTGGGGAGGAACTTGGAGGTATAGACGGAGGGGAACCTAGAATTAGGATATATTGTACAGGAAAAGAAACTGTTTTCAATAAAAGGGAAAAACAGAGACTCTTTCTTCTTTTGTCTGTGCTGTACCAGTGCAACTTGGGATAAACGTAAGATGGAGAGTTGGGATTGGACCTGTTTTATGGGCTGTGAGTACCCAAAAAACCTGAGTTTTCTGGGGAATTAGTAGCATGTATCTTAGCATGTGCCAGTGGTATTGTGTGCTTTGTCTGTTCTTCTATCAGGCTTTCCCAGAGCTGGCTTGGCTCTTGCTCTCCTTTTGTTCCAGCTATGTGTACGCCTGGCTTTTAATGACTGGGGTTAGGCACAGAGGCATTTGTACTTCCCAGGTACAAATGCAAGTGATCATATGCTTTGGAGTCTGGTCAGCTTATCAGAAATATCTTTTAAAAGGAGAGATGGCTTAGCTGCTAAACCTCTTTTTGCACAAATATGAGAACTAGTGTTCAAATCCCAGCACCCATGTAGCAAGCTCGGAACTCCAGCTCAGATGTCATGCACCCTCTCCTGGAGTTCATGATGCAAACATACATATATGCCTACATAAATAAAAATTTAAAGCCCATATAAATAAAAGTAAGCAAAACAAAATAAATAAGTAAAAGCAGTTTCTCAGCTTTTAAAAATGCGGCTGAAGTCATAGTCATGATTTATGTGAGCTTATGATGTCTGACTTTGTATCTTTACTGATCTTCTGGTCTACGGATGTACTGGCCTTCAGCTGCACTAGAAGTCTGAGGTACAAATTAGATATAAAACAATTGAATGCTAAATCTGATCTTCCTTAGTTTTACTGTTCTTGTCATTAAAAACTAAGTTTCTATAGTGCATATTTTAAATAAAAATTACTGTATGTATTTTATTAACTTTACTTTTTAAATTAGCATTTAAATTGGTGTGATAATTGCTTGCAGATGTGAGTATATCGTGCTGTTATAAGTAAATCTAAATGCACAATGTGGCGTAAATATAGAGTGTAGAGTGAAAACTTACAATGAGTAAGTTTCATGAAGTACTCTGGTGACATTTGAGATGTCACGATAGTCACTTTGAGCTGTCACATTGCTGTGGACTAGTGTAAACATGTGGCACAGCTCATGCTCTGTTGGAACTTGGTTCTCCCCCCCTCCCCTCTCCCTCCCTATCTCTCCTCCCCTCCCCTCCTCTCCTTCTTCTCCCTCCCCCTCCCCCCTCTCCTCTCATTGTGAGAACTCCCTGTTCTATAGATTGTCCCTGCCCCAGCCTCTGGTATAGCCATCATTTTACTCATTGCTCAGATAGAGTCACCTCTTTAAAGTGTCCCACATATAAATAAGTGTATGCATAGTCTTTCGGAAGTGTGCTATCTTACTTAGACTGTCCTTCCAGTCCCTCATGCTTATGGAATCACAGATCTCATCCTTTCTAGAGGATGAACAATAGTCTGTTATGCATACATACATTTACAAAACAGGTTTTTCCTCTGGTGGACACAGAGACAGACTCCAAATCTTTTGCATTTCGACCTGTGCTGCATGAACTTGGGAGAACCAATATCCCTGTCACATCTTTATTTTAGCTTCTTTGGATGAATTATCAGAGGTGAAATTGCTAGGTCTTACAATTGTTCTCTTTTTAGCTTTCTTACTGTTTTCTATAATGAGCGCGAATTCACACGATCACTGACAGCCCTTGGAGATTCCTCTTCCCCACGTCTTGGTAGCCATTTGAATAGATGTGAGGATGCACTTCACTTACTCTTTGTCTCTCACCATTCTACGAGGACCCAAAGGCTTTGTCTGCTTCCTATTTATTGTATGTTTAAGACCAAGAACAGTGCGTGATACAGACAGGGTGCTCCACAGCTGTTAGATCTGTTAGTGATGTCTTAGTTACTTTTCTTGTGGCTGTGACCAAACACTTGACAAGCAGCAATGTAAGACATGGAGAATTGACCTTGGCTTGCAGTTGAGAGGAAGTAGTCCATCATGGTAGAAAAGCATGGCGTTGGGCAGCTCTGTAGCAACTGAGACATTTGTTTGCATCTAGATGGATCAGGATGAAGAGAAAGGGGACCCTGAGGACTTTGTCTTTTTACTCCACTCAGGCAGTCAGTTTAAGGTGTGTCTTCCCTTTAGTTAATTATTTCTAGACACAGCCTTACAAACATGCCCAGAGCCATGTCTAAGCATCCCCTAAATGATTCTGAAGGCAGTCAGGATGGCCATAATGCTAATCATAGTAGCAGTTTACATGGTATTACCTTTATGATTACAAGATATTAAAAATTATTTTATAAGACGTACGGTCTTGTGTACAGGTTCGCTATTCTTGCCTCCAAAATTCTTTAAGAATGGGGTAGCCTCTCTCTTATGTAGCTTGCCAGGGTCTCTCAGTCCAGTCCAGAAGTCACCAGTATTGGCTAGTCTTTCTAGATTCATTTTTTTAAAAAAAATGTGCCTACGGAGTTAAAACAACTTTGAATACAGATCAAAGGAAATAATCCTTCTCCACTGGATTGTCTATACTCCTTGGTCAAAGATCAATCTTTGTCGTTATGTGAATCTGATAGCTCTCCATCCTGCTGATGACTGATTTGATGGGTTTACTTATCTATTACTTGCATTGCTGACACCCTGTCATGAGCACCATCGATTTTAGTAAGTCTTCAAGTTACATAACCATCAGCCCTCGTTTATATTTCCTTTCCATCAACATTGTGCTTTGTATTCTGGCTCTCCATGTAAACGTTAGAACCAGTTTGCTAATACTCAAGGGATGACATTCTTTAAGTAGAGATCTTGGTTAGGAGGGCATTGGATCTGTACAACAGTTGGGAAGAATTAACATGGGAAATACTGAGCCTTTTGTCCATCAACACACGATATCTTTCTATTTATTTCATTTTTGATTTCTTTCATAAAACATATTCTCTCTCTCTCCTCTCTCTCTCTCTCTCTCTCTCTCTCTCCCTCTCTCTCTCTCTGTGTGTGTGTGTGTGTGTCCATGGGCATTTTTTCTTAAATTTAATTTTTTTTGTAAATTTTTATTAATTTTTCAAGTCAGTACATTATATTTCCATACATACATTATGTTCCTACTCATCCCCCTCACAAACTGATAACCCCATCCCCTCTGTCTCCTCTTGTTCCTTATCTTAAAACAATCTTTATTTCTTTTATTTTATTTTATTTTATTTTTTTATTAACTTGAGTATTTCTTATTTACATTTCGAATGTTATTCCCTTTCCCGGTTTCTGGGCAAACATCCCCCTAACCCCTCCCCCCCTTCTTTATGGGTGTTCCCCTCCCAACCCTCCCCCCATTGCCACCCTCCCCCCAACAATCACGTTCACTGGGGGTTCAGTCTTAGCAGGACCAAGGGCTTCCCCTTCCACTGGTGATCTTACTAGGATATTCATTGCTACCTATGAGGTCCAGAGTCAGTCCATGTATAGTCTTTGGGTAGTGGCTTAGTCCCTGGAAGCTCTGGTTGCTTGGCATTGTTGTACATATGGGGTCTCGAGCCCCTTCAAGCTCTTCCAGTTCTTTCTCTGATTCCTTCAACGGGGGTCCCGTTCTCAGTTCAGTGGTTTGCTACTGGCATTCGCCTCTGTATTTGCTGTATTCTGGCTGTGTCTCTCAGGAGAGATCTACGTCCGGCTCCTGTCGGCCTGCACTTCTTTGCTTCATCCATCTTGTCTAATTGGGTGGCTGTATATGTATGGGCCACATGTGGGGCAGGCTCTGAATGGGTGTTCCTTCTGTCTCTGTTTTAATCTTTGCCTCTCTATTCCCTGCCAAGGGTATTCTTGTTCCCCCTTTTAAAGAAGGAGTGAAGCATTCACATTTTGATCATCCATCTTGAGTTTCATGTGTTCTATGCATCTAGGGTAATTCAAGCATTTGGGCTAATAGCCACTTATCAATGAGTGCATACCATGTGTGTTTTTCTGTGATTGGGTTACCTCACTCAGGATGATATTTTCCAGTTCCAACCATTTGTCTATGAATTTCATAAAGGCATTGTTTTTGATAGCTGAGTAATATTCCATTGTGTAGATGTACCACATTTTCTGTATCCATTCCTCTGTTGAAGGGCATCTGGGTTCTTTCCAGCTTCTGGCCATTATAAATAAGGCTGCGATGAACATAGTGGAGCACGTGTCTTTTTTATATGTTGGGGCATCTTATGGGTATATGTCCAAGAGAGGTATAGCTGAATCCTCAGGTAGTTCAATGTCCAATTTTCTGAGGAACCTCCAGACTGATTTCCAGAATGGTTTTACCAGTCTGCAATCCCACCAACAATGGAGGAGTGTTCCTCTTTCTCCACAATCTCGCCAGCATTTGTTGTCACCTGAGTTTTTGATCTTAGCCATTCTCACTGGTGTGAGGTGAAATCTCAGGGTTGTTTTGATTTGCATTTCCCTTATGACTAAAGATGTTGAACATTTCTTTAGGTGTTTCTCAGCCATTCGGCATTCCTCAGCTGTGAATTCTTTGTTTAGTTCTGAACCCCATTTTTAATAGGGTTATTATATTTAATTTTTTGATATTTTATGTATTTACATTTCAAATGTTATCCCCTTTCCCCGTTACCCCCTCTCCCATCCTCTTCCCCCTGCTTCTATGAGGATGCTCTCCCTCCCTCCCATTCAACTCCCACCTCAACACCCTGGCATTCCCCTACACAGGGGAAACAAGCCTTCACAGGACCACGGACTTCTTCAGTGCCGTCCTGTGTGACTGGAGTCATGGGTTCCTCTATGTATACTCTGTGGTTGGTGGTTTAGTCCTGGGAGCTCTGGGAGGTCTGGTTGGCTGACATTGTTGTTCTTCCTATGGGGTTGCTGACCCCTTCAGCTCCCCTTCTCCATTTGTTGTTTTGCCTTTTCCTTCTTTAGTAGCAAAAATGTTCAGTTTTAGTGGAGTGAAGCTTATGAACAAACACACATGTATATCTCTGCATTTTGTTAGATTTATTCCTAAGTATTTTGTTTGGAGAGGTACCAGCATAAATGGCATATTGTTTTAAGTATCAATTTCCTGTTCATCTTCGTTCATAAAAAATGATTTCTGTAGATTGTCTATATTATAACCTTGTTATAAAAGCTTATTTTTATTGTCATAACTTCATAAGACTTGTGGGCATCAAGAATGTTACTGGAGGAAAATATAACTGGTTATTTAGCTAATATAGGCCAAGTATTTCATATTCAAAATGCTTTAGACCAGAAGTGATTTGGATCTCAGAGATTTTTAATATTAATTTATTAAATCATTATTAATTTAATAATGATTTACCTTGGAAATGGAATGCAAGTCCAAACCCAAATCATTTACATTGTATTTTTTCTTGATTAATAGTTGGAAGTTCAACCTAAAGAAATGTTCAACATCTTTAGTCATAAGGGAAATGCAAATCAAAACAACCCTGAGATTTCACCTCACACCAGTGAGAATGGCTAAGATCAACAACTCAGGTGACAGCAGATGCTGGCGAGGATGTGGAGAAAGAGGAACACTCCTCCATTGTTGGTGGGATTGCAGACTGGTAAAACCATTCTGGAAATCAGTCTGGAGGTTCCTCAGAAAATTGGACATTGAACTGCCTGAGGATCCAGCCATACCTCTCTTGGGCATATACCCAAAAGATGCCTCAACATATAAAAGAGACACGTGCTCCACTATGTTCATCGCAGCCTTATTTATAATAGCCAGAAACTGGAAAGAACCCAGATGCCCTTCAACAGAGGAATGGATACAGAAAATGTGGTACATCTACACAATGGAATATTACTCAGCTATCAAAAACAACGAGTTTATGAAATTCGTAGGCAAATGGTTGGAACTGGAAAATATCATCCTGAGTGAGCTAACCCACTCACAGAAAGACATACATGGTATGCACTCATTGATAAGTGGCTATTAGCCCAAATGCTTGAATTACCCTAGATCCCTAGAACAAAGGAAACTCAAGACGGATGATAAAATGTGAATGCTTCACTCCTTCTTTAAATGAGGAAAAAGAATACCCTTGGCAGGGAAGGGAGAGGCAAAGATTAAAACAGAGACTGAAGGAACACCCATTCAGAGCCTGCCCCACAGGTGGCCCATACATATACAGCCACCCAATTAGACAAGATGGATGAAGCAAAGAAGTGCAGACCGACAGGAGCCGGATGTAGATCGCTCCTGAGAGACACAGCCAGAATACAGCAAATACAGAGGCGAATGCCAGCAGCAAACCACTGAACTGAGAATAGGTCCCCCGTTGAAGGAATCAGAGAAAGAACTGGAAGAGCTTGAAGGTGCTCGAGACCCCAAAAGTACAACAATGTCAAGCAACCAGAGCTTCCAGGGACTAAGCCACTACCTAAAGACTATACATGGACTGACCCTGGACTCTGACCTCATAGGTAGCAATGAATATCCTAGTAAGAGCACCAGTGGAAGGGGAAGCCCTGGGTCCTGCTAAGACTGAACCCCCAGTGAACTAGACTATGCGGGGAGGGTGGCAATGGGGGGAGGTTTGGGAGGGGAACACCCATAAGGAAGGGGAGGGGGGAGGGTGATGTTTGTCCGGAAACCGGGAAAGGGAATAACACTTGAAATGTATATAAGAAATACTCAAGTTAATAAAAAAAAATAGTTGGAAGTTCAATGCAATGCTTTGCCTCTCTTTATTTTTAAGTGACCCGTTACATGCCATCTCATATGGAATCACTTACTCATTTGTGGTGCTCCAAAAATTTACGATCTGGGAGCATTTGGGATTTTTCGATTAAAAAAATCTGCACATCTTCCTTATATATGAGGATTCCAACAAAGTAGATATGCCATGGTTTCCAGTGCCCCAAACCTTCAGCTAATTATAAAAAGGGAAGGAAATTCTCCTTGGCCTGTGACTTTCTAAGGGATGGGTAAGGTGTCATAACCGCTCAACGTCTTTTCAGAGGAAACCTGCCAGCCTACATCTTAATGTTCCACTGAAATGTTGATTGCATGTATCATATTAATTAAAAAATGCTATAAATATTTTACTGTATTCTTAAAATACCCTGCTTTATGCAAATCTGGTGCTTTTAAATACGCAACAGTGAAATGTAAATTCGTGGAGAATTTTTACCTTACTTGAACTTTCACTTAGGAAGGGGTCCAGTACAGTAGTTCCTCCCGGTCACTCCCTAAGGAGTCACTGGTGTCTAAGGACTCCCTGAGGAGTCACTGGTGTCTAGGGACTCCCTGAGGAGTCCTTCTGTATGCTAAGCAAGTGCTGTACGGCTGTGCTGTATCCAGCTTGCTTTTCACTTTCAGTGACAGGAATTACTAAATTGACCAACCGGTCGTGAACTTAGTTCTTAACACAGGCTTTGAACTTGTGATTCTCCTGACTCAGTCTCCCAAATAACCGGACTGAAGGCTTATACCACCGATTCTGTCTTTGATTTTCCTAATGACCACTTATTTACTCTTGTGACAAATATAGTTCTTATAAATACAGTAGAGATATACCAGGACTTTCCTCCTATCATAGTGTGATTGCATCTTACAAATTTTCAGTTGGGAATAAAAAAATATGAATATTTTTATGAAGTATGTCTGCATGATCACATGCACTAAACATAAGTTTAAATTAGGGTATTTTCGATGAGTTATTGGTCATACCATTGCATTTCCCTGCATTGCAAGGCTTCTTTTCCAAACTCCTTAAGATTTTCTTTGGGACTACAGTGCTTTCAGGATTGCAAAGAGACATAGCTGAAGGCCTCTAAAAACCACGGCGTTTGTTAAGTGAAAGCTGGGCTAATTAACCAGACACGTGTTAAAAATGCTTGCTCCTAACTTACAGTCTTGCACTTACTGGAAGCTGGGACTGGAAAAACATTCTTGTGATTTAAACCTAACTTTTCATGTCATTTATCTTCAATTTTAGGAAACCATGCGTTTGATTTTGGCGTTGACATTTTGGGAGACTATGGAACAAATGCACTTAACATGGTTCCTCAGTGACAGATTCCCATCTGAACCTCTTGAACATGGCGCAGTCAGAAAGACAGCCAATCGGAAGCATCGGAAGGATCGGCTCAGTGGGACTGGCTCAATACTGTGGCCACGGTTAATGAGGCCAAGGTAAACTAGAAAGATCACGTGGAAGCTGCTAATGATCTGGCAGCGGAGCTCAGAGCAGACAGAGCGGATCTTGTGGTTGCGATGACCCACATCAAGTGGGAATGACACAAGACTTGCCCAGCGCGCGGAAGGGTTCGATTTGCTTCTGGGAAGCCATGACCACGAGTATGGAATCAGGAAAGTGAATGAGACTTGGATTGTCAAAAGTGGATCTGATGTTAAAAATCTGACAAAAATAGATATACTATATGACTGTTTGGTGCCTCTTTCCAGTGTGCATTTGAGAAAGTGGACATTCTGAGCTATTTGGAAGAAGATTCATGTGTCAAAGCAATAGTAAGAGATTTTACTCAAAACACACAGGTGGGCGAGGATTGTGTTGCAGAGCGACGTGTGGGTTGATCACGGGGATAGTTTGCCAGCGTTGTAGACCTCGTCATAGCCTGTGATTGACGGCATCTTCAGTCACAATTCATTTGTGATAGTTTTCTCTCTTTTTAAATTTACACATCCACTCATTTTATTTTGACTTTGTAAATAATAATAGGAATTTAACAAATTAGATTACCTCTGATATTTTCTATATTATAACCTTGTTATAAGAGCTTCTTAATTTTATTTTTGTAACTTCCTAAGTCTTGAGCATCGAAAGTGTTATTTTAGGGAAATAGAATTGGTTATTTAGCTGATACAGGTTGATCATTTCATATTCAAAATGATGTTTTTCTTCATTTCGTATATTTATAAATTATTTGGATCTTAGAGTTTTCTTGACTTCACAGTATACTATCTGCATTTTAATAATGAGCCATCTTCGAATTAGAAGTAAAGAATAAAAGGAATTCAGACCCACTGTAACATATCTTTTTTTAAAACTGATATCAATAAAATATTTTCCTGTACTCAAATTTGGTATTTATCTCTTTAATAAAGAGATTGATATTTTTGTTAAGCACTAGGTTACTACAAAAGCACAGGTGATTTTTTTGTAACAATTTTTATTAAAAATATGACTTCCCACCCTTCTCTTCTAATTACATATTTCAAACTTTCATTGATTTGTCATTAGGTCACTTAAGGATTGCCTTTTTCTAGGGCCCCAAGCATGTTGGGCAACTGTAGCTGCTTAAGAGAGAGAGAGTGAGAGAGAGAGAGAGAGAGTATGTGTATGTGTGTGAGTATATGTGTGAGTGTGAGTATGTGTGAGTGTGTATGAGTATGTGTGAGAGTGTGTGAGTATATGTGTGAGTGTGTGTATGTGTGAGTGTGTATGAGTGTGTTTGAGTGTGTGTGTACGTGTGAGTGTGTATGTATGTGTGTATGTGTGTGTGTATGCGTGAGTGTGTGTGTATGTGTGAGTGTGTGAGTGTGTATGTGTGTGAGTGTGTGTGAGTATGTGTGTGTATGTGTATGTGTGAGTATGTGTGAGTGTGTGTATGTGTGAGTATGTGAGTGTGTGTATGTGTGAGTATGTGAGTGTGTATGTGTGTGTGTATGTGTGTATGTGTGAGTGTGTGAGTGTGTGTGTCTGAGTGTGTATGTGTGTGTATGTGTGAGTGTGAGTATGTGTGAGTGTGTATGTGTGTGTATGTGTGTATGTGTGAGTGTGTATGTGTGTGTGTGTGTCTGAGTGTGTATGTGTGAGTATGTGTGAGTGTGTGAGTGTGAGTATGTGTGAGTATGTGAGTATGTGTGTGTGTGAGTGTATGGGAGTATGTATGTGTGTGTATGCGTGTGTGTGTGTGTGTGTGTGTGTGCTATTTTGTGAGGGATTTGTGAAACATAAGCCATGCTATATTGATATCTGTGCATTTATTATTTAATATAACCTTTGGCACATGTGTTAATTCTATAGAAACAGAGGCTTCTGTTATATTTCAGTTGGAAGTAATTAACTATTTCTTGTTGGATCAGCTTGCCATGTATATTATATATTTTTATAACAGGCTTTTGGCCTAAAAGGCTAGGATAGAGACTTCAAAACTGTATGGGAACATGGCTTATTATATAGTGTAAAAGTGGCCCGCTGGTGGCTATTTAGTATTTTGGTATTCCTTTGGTACTGTGCTGTGGAAGAGTTCTGGTAAATTCTTTGGATTTTAACTTGAAGGTAAAAATAAATGGTCAAGTAGAGAAGTTAATTTAAAAAATCGATAAAACACAAGGAATATTGGCTTTAGAAAGCTAGTTTTCTCCTTTTAGTATACCTTAGAAGACGTTCTCTGTCCCATGGGCGTGAAATTACCATAAGAAGATGTGAGAGAAACCCTGGGAATCTGGTGACCAATTCGATGGTAGAGGCCACACGTGCTGGCGTGGTACTCCTTAACTCAGGGGATTTCGGTATTAAAGAGGACATAAAATGACCAAAACCAGGTTTCCAGAACTTGTAGTAATAGTAGGCATTTTTAAGATTTATAAAGTCCTACTTAGAAACTTTATTAATTTCATGAGTTCAGCTACCCATTTCCCATCATGATTGGGTATTTGGCACCAGATTCCGGAGTTCAGTTTGTCAGTGTAATTTCTCCGAAGAAATCACCTGTCACTCATGTGTCTTAAACCTGTTGTGCTGATACACTTCGACTAAACGAAAGGCAATAGATCCAAGTCTTTCACTGGAAGTTTCTGCTTTTGACCAGTCCTGCCTTCCTACCTCTTTAATAAGGAAACCATAAGGGTTTTCTGCTGGACTGACAGGGGCCTGCTCTTGGCCTCTCCATTTTTGTCTGAAGTTGGTAGACTTAAGAGTTTTAAGACTTTAAGAGTCTATAGAAAGTTAAAAACAATCCTCTATAAACAACTCTAGCTCATGTGCTGTAACTGAGAGCCTTAGGCATTATCTAACTGCGGACACTGGGTCTCGATTTTCCACAGTTTAGAATAGGGTGGAGCTGGAGCTCAGTGGAAGGATTCTGGCCTGGTGTGTAGCAGGCATTGAGTCTGATGACATTTCAGCTTCTGCCTTCTGCTCCCCAAAGTTTATAGTGTAACCCCACTTAACATCCGAATGATAAACTTCTTAGAATTCCGTTTTTCGTGGATGATACAAATGGTCTTAACTTTACATATGAGTGGTTTAGAAAACATTTCCCAAGAGTGAAACTTTTTGTAGTTGCTTCCTGTGAAGATCTCTTGTTCTGTAAATCATAGGCCTGGTTCTGTGGACAGAGGGAGAGAGGGCAGTGACTTTTCGGTTGTTAATATTACAACTTTTAGTTAAGAAGAGCATGATAGCTAACATGAAATCAGATCTTCTAATGAATATGTCACATGTAAGATTAAGTTGGAGGTAAATGGGAGACAGATATTAGAAACCAGATCGGGGCCTTTTGTCCTAGGAATCTAAGAGTTTGAGTTTAAATGTAACATTGAGTCATCCAAGTACTGCCAGATGGAGAAAACTAAAACATTTTCCTCTCTTTGAATCACTGTAGACACTCTCAGATCTGACAGAATACACCCACCAGGGAATTTCACTGCACGATCTTTAGGCCACACTCCCCACAGTGGACCTAGTCTTAGTTATCAGAGCAATGGGTGTGCAGCTGCCTGAAGTGCTTGAAAATGGGGTTTACAAGTGCCCCACTCCGGATGGGAGGTATGTTCATAGGCTGCGACTACACGATGGTCTTAACTTTAACATGGGACTGTACAAAGAAAAACTTAAAAACGGCTTAACATTTTACAATTTAAATTTAAAAAGCCGTAAAGTGTCAATGTTAATATGTAAGTATAGTTTAAAAGATCTCTCATTCTTATTTTTACTAAACGGTTTTTGAGAGTGACAGAATACTGGTATGTAAAATGTAAGCCATCATTAAAAATCAGCATTATTTTTAGTTATATGCAAGTATATTTATGTACTACTGAATTTCAGTATTCAAGCACTTAAACCCAGTTTTCTTTTACGTCTTCCAGATTATTTGAAAAATAAAGCACTACTTTGCCGTTTAGTTTTCATTCCCAGATCTCACTAGAATTCTGTTAGATGAGGGTGCTTCTCCCTTGTGTTATAGCCTTAAAGCAGGTCTCTGAGAATATTATAATCTAGGTATTGTCGTATTACACCTAGGGTACCACAGTGGCAAGAAATATAAGCTGAGAAAATATGAAAGAAATCCTCTGGAGAGAAGTCAGAGAAACACTTTATGCTTTCAATTTGATGAATTACTATATCAAATTAGGTTAGATATGTATAGGGACATCAACACATTATACGATCCATCCACTTATTCTGTACAGCTGTTCCCTATCTTTTCGGAATTGTACGGTTATGGTTATTGTCAGAATCCATTCAAGAACATCTCATCACTGTGCAAAGAAATTGCCCATCGCCAGTCGGTCACTTTCACTTTCCTCCCAAGCCTCAGCTCTAGGAAAGCATGGTCTCCTTTAATCTCCCTGGTTACCTGGTATGTCAGTTATAGGAGCCAATCCCAAGAGATGCGACTCCTTTAAGAGCTTCTCCCACCGAGCACGCTCTCAAGGTTCATCCGTGTTGTAGTACACAGCAGTATTCATTGCCGAGCAGCGCCCCACGTGTGGATAGTAACACGTTCACCCATCTCTCATCACAGACACTTCGAGTGTTTCCATTTTTGCTACCATCACAACCACTGCTGCTGTGAAAACACGTGAGCAGGGCTGGTTGGGTGCTCAGGCACACGGTACATGTCGGATTTGAAGTGCTGAGTTATATGGAACCTGATAGGTTGTTTTCCAAAGTGACTGCACTGCTTTAACATTGTCCCAGCAGGATGTCACCTAGAGACTTCAGTGTCTCTACTTCCCTGCCAACACTTGTTACCTTCCCCACTACCTGTCCCAGTTAAGAGGAAGCAGGGTCTTGGGATGCTGCTTGGTATCTCCCTGATGGTTGTGGATGCTGACCATCTCTTTGTGTACTTATTGGCCATTCGTCTGTCTCTTCCTCAGATGAATCTCTGTCTTTACCCTTTTGTAAAAGTTGTCTTTAAAAAAAATCTTACTGACTTACATGTTCTTACAGATGGAGACACAAAATCTTATTTTATTTATAGAGTGGAATGGAGATTGTCAGAGCTGGAGTGCGGAAATATTAGTCCAGGAATATAAAATTACAGTTGGTAGGAGAAGTAGTTCCAGAGATTTATTATAGGGCATGATGATTACAGTTAATTAGGATACATTGTATTCTTAAAAAACGATGAAAGTTCAGTGTGCTTAATACACAGCGACTATGTGAGGTGACACATGTTATTTTGTATATTCTCCCAAGTGCGTTTACTTTAAAACATCATATAGGATATGCTAAATACTACAGTTTTATTTATTGATGCAGAAGTAAAATTTTAAGCTAAATGACATTAATAAGATATGATTATCATTAATGGAAAACAATTGATGTAACTTTTTACTGAGCTTCATCCTAACAATGCCTCCTCCTTCCAGTGCTTTTCTTTCTCAATTCAAGGCAAGTGAATTTACCCAAAAAATTGTCTTCAGTTCCACCATAATTCTTTTTTTCTTTTCTTTTCCTTTTTGTTTCTTAGATATTGTTTTATTTACATTTCAAATGGTATCCCCTTCCCCGCTTTCCTGTCATATCTCCCCTATCCCATCTCCCCTCTCTCTTCTTCTATGAGGGTGTTCCCCCACCCATCCACCTACCTCTTCCCACCTCCCTGCCCTGACATTCCCCTACACTGGGGGGTCCAGCCTTGGCAGGTCCAAAGGCCTCTCCTCCTATTGGTCCCCAACAAGGCCATCCCCTGCTACATATGCAGCTGGAGCCATGGATCTGTCCATGGGAGCTCTGGTTGGTTGGTACTGTTGTTCTTATGGGGTTGCAAGCCCCTTCAGCTCCTTTAATCCTTTCTCTAACTCCTCCAACGGGGATCCCGTTCTCAGTTCACTGGTTGGCTGTAAGCATCTGTCTCTGCATTTGTCATGCTCTGGCAGAGCCTCTCAGGAGACAGCTATATCAGGCTCCTGTCAGCATGCATGTCTTGGCATCAGCAATATTGTCTGGGTTTGGTGGCTGTATGTGTATGGGCTGGATCCCCAGGTGGGGCAGGCTCTGAATGGCCATTCCTTTAGTCTCTGCTCCAAACTTTGTCTACATATTTCCTCCTATGAATATTTTTGTTCCCCCTCTTATGAAGGACTGAAGCATCCACACTTTGGTCATCCTTCTTGAGTTTCATGTGGTTTGTGGATTGTATCTTGGGTAATCCGATCAGCTCCACCATAATTCTTATAATTGACACGTATCTTAGAGTTCCAATTGCCATGATAAAAAGCACCATGACCAAAAGCAACTTGGTTCATTCATTGTGCATTCATCCATGAGGGCATAATTATGCAGGAACTCTCAGTAGGAACCTGGAGGCAAGCTATGGAGGAATACTGCTAACTGACTTGCTCCTCCTGGCTTGCTTAGCCTGCCATCTTCTAGCACCGGGCCATCAGCCCAGGTGGGTGTTATTACCCACAGTAAGCTGGGCCTCACACACCAGTCATCAATCAAGAAAATGCCCTACAGGCTCACTCACAGACCAGTTTCAATTGAGGCTCCACTTTGCAGATGACTATAGTCTGTGCCAAGTTAACAATAAACTAACCAGGACAGTATGCTAAAGTCTGTTTGCATGTGGGCAACTTCAATGATGAGACAATGATTTTTAGCCTGACTATAAATAGAATTAAGGGATAGAAAAATGATTTTCAGGGAAATGTGATATATATCTCTATATATCTATATATAGAGATATATATCAAGAGACTGAGAGAGAGAGAGAGAGAGAGAGAGAGAGAGAGAGAGAGAGAGAGAGAGAGAGATGCATTTAGGCCCTGAACATGAAATCAATGTTAGCAGATAGACATATATATGATAAGCAATACTAGTCAGAGTCTGCTGAACCTGATACATAATTAGGAGAGTAATTTAATTGATCTCAAATATTGGTATTTTTCTCATGCAGTTTAAAGATATTTGAGATACCTTTGCATCTAAGTTTAATCAAATTTCTGACAATACCTCTGCATATAAACTAATCAACTTTCATCTGAAATTTGATTAGTTGATTATACCTGAGAAACTCTCTGTCTATTTCCAACAGACCTTCCACGGGGCCGCACTCAGCACATACTAACGCACCAGTTACTTTTCTAAAAATCAAGTTGTTCATGTAATGCTTCTGCCTGAAATTCCGTAACAGTTCCCTTTAGCCCACAGCAAATGATCTCAAGTGCCTCCGAGGCATATTCTCAAATTGGCTCAATGTCATCCTCCCAAACCCATGTCACCTGTCACATGTCAACTGTACTTCCGCTCTCTCATTTAATAAGAAACCCATCTTTTAACTCCCGATGCACGGGATGTCTTAAACCTGTGTCTCCAATAACCTGTGGCTTCTGCCTAGCATACTCTTTCTCTGTCACCTCAGATTAGTCACCCCTTTCTGCTGCTCTCCTGGTAGAAGTTTAATCACAGCTTTCGGATCATTGTTTCCTAATGCAAACATTCAGTGTTGCAAATTTCTCTGTAAGCACTACTTTAGTGGCCTCATACCGATTGCTGATATGTTGTATCTGTACCCTTGTTTAGCTCAGAACACAAATTTCATTTGATATTTTCTTCATTATCCATGGATTATTTATAAATACATATTTAAGTTTTTAAGATTTCCTTTTACCTTTGTCCCTGGTTTCTACTTTCTACTCAGAAATCATATTTTATAGGATTTCCATTCTTTAATATTGGAGTATTTATCTCATGGCCTTGGAGATATGTCTCCAATGCCTTGGTTAAATTTTCATGTATATACTATACATACTCTAACATATACTCTCTCTCTCTCTCTCTCTATATATATATATATATATATATACTCTATAGTGTATATATATATTATATATATTATATATACACTCTAACATATACTTTTAAAAGTTGGTGCTAAATGTTTCTGTTCTTCTAAATCCTTGCAACCTTTCTACCGACTCTAGTATTTAGTAAGGAATATGGAATTCTTCAGTTGGTCATGATTTTGTTTTCTCTTTCATTTGTTTAGGTTCTGGTTGTCTGGTTAGGTATTTAAAACTTTGTTGTTAGGGACATATATTCAATGTTGTGCCATACTGACTAGTTGCCCGTTTTATTACATAAGGTGAAGGGGTCAAAAACTACAGCATGGTTGTTGTTTTTGTAGTTTTTTGTCTCTCTATTATTGTAAATAAACTTTGCTTCCTCTTAACCAGACATGTTCATTTAGGTGTTCTCTGTGACTTAATTTATAATGAGTTAGATTTGTGTAACAAAGGCAGTATGGCTGGTGAAGCTTATAATACTTACCTGCCTATTTTATGAAAAAACCAGTACTCCCCTTTCATCCTTTGTCTCTTTCTCTCTGCTCTGAAGTCCAGTTTTCTTTTGATTTATCTTTGTACTGTGTATTTTTGCACATTCACTCATTTTTAAACTACGCAAGTCGTCGTTCTTTAGATGCTTATGAGACAGAATGCAATTTGTGGCTTCTCTCCTTTTAGTTGTGAGTTGGAAACCTTTGACTCTACTAAATTACTTTTGGTTTTGCATGTCTAAATATTTAGTATTTATTTTGTATTTGATTCTGTTTTTCCATTCTGTATTTTATGTGTTCTGTGGCTTCTGCCCAGCGTGCCCTTCCTCTGTCACCACAGTTTTGTCACCCCTTTCTCTTGTTCTCCTGGTAAATGCACATACAGCTAATCTTGTCTGGCCTCCCACTGAGGCTACAAAAGGCAGCCTGGTTAGGAACCCAACAGAGGGTTACTATCCAAACTATATATAGAACTCAAGAACGTAGACACTAACAAACAAAATAACCCAATTTTAAAAAGGGGTATATAGCTAGACAGAGGTTCTTAATAGAGGAATCTTGAATGGCTGAGAAGCATATAAAGAAATGTTCTGCACCCTTAATCAGGGAATGCAAATCAAAATGACCCTGAGATCCCATCTCACACTATCTATCGGGATGGTTAAGATCAAAATGGAGCAAGGGGAACGCTTCCTCATCGCTGGTTGAGTGCAAACTTGTACAGCCACTTGGGAAATCAATTTGGCTGCTTCTCAGAAAATTGGAAATAGTTGTACTGAAGACCCAGCTATACGCTCCTGGGCATATGCTCCACTGGACACAAGGGCACGCACTCCACTACACTCATAGCAGCTTTATTTGTAATAGCCGGAGATTAGAACCAACCCAGATGTCCCTCTACTGAAGAATGAATACAGAAAATGTGGTTCGTTTCCACAATGGAGTACCATTCAGCCATTAAAAGCAAGGACATCATGAGTTTTTCAGGCAAATGGATGGAACTAGAAAATTCCTGAGTGAGGTAAGCAAGACCCAAAAGGACAGGCATCGTATGTCGTATGTGCTTACCGGTAAGTGGCTATTGGCAGTGAGGTACAGAATACTCATGATGCCCTCACTCCACAGACCCAAAAGAACCCAAACATGAAAGAAGGGGAAGCAAGGATGCTTAAAGCTCACTTAGAAAGCCAATAAAATGTCATAGGAGGCAGATGGAGGGAAGAAACTGGGTGGGGGAGCGGATGGAGATGGGCATGGGGGGGCGGGATAAGGTGTGGGGAGAGATAGGAGAGAGGGCCAGAGGGCCAGGAGGGTAAATGGAGAGCTACAGTTTAGGGGATGAGGGGAATCCTTAGAGACCTGGGATAGGGCAGGCTCCCAGGAGTCGATGTGGTTTACCTTAGCTGAGAAGCAGAGCAGCAGGGATATAGAACCGGAAGAGGCCACCCCCTGAAGCTAGGCAGGACTCCCAGTGTAGGGATAAGGACATCAACCCACCCACAAAATTTTTGACCAAAATTTGGCCTGTTTTTCAAGAAATGCAGGGACAAAGATGGAGCCAGGGCCAAGGGAACGGTCAACTAATAACTGGCCCAATTTGAGACCTATCCTAGGGCAAGCACCAGTTCCTGACACTACTAAGGATATTCTGTTATGCTTGCAGACAGGAGTCTAACACAACTGTCCTCTACTGGGCTCTACCCTGACTGAGACTGATGGAGCGATGCACACCCAAACACTGGACAGAGCTTGGGGACTCTTATGGAAAAGTTGGGGCAATGATTCAGGACCCGGAAGGGGATAGGGACTCTACAGGAAGACCAGCAGAGTCAACTAACCCGGACCCTCGGGGCTCTCAGAGACTGAGCTGCTAACCAAAGAACAGACACGGGCTGGACCGAGGTCCCTGGTACATACGTAGCAGACATGCAGCTCCGTTTCCATGTGGGTCCCCTAACAACTGGATCGGAGGCTGTCCCGAGAGCTGTTGTCTGTCTGTAGAAACTGTTCCACACAGTATTTTAAATTTTCATTTCAAACATTAAAAATTAAAGAATTCAAGAGAACACTCTATTTTTTCCCAGATACTTCTGTTGCTTTTTCTTCATTTCTCAGTTTCCAATGTTTTGGTCTCATTTCCCTTTGGTCTGAATAAATTCTTTCAGATTATTTTCCCTTTATTTGCAAACTATTGTCTTCTGTAGTTGTTCCTGAGTTTTATTTTCAGTGGTAATTTCTGATGCATCTGGTTCTGTTTCTCAGATATTTTTGCTTCTGCTTAGATTTTGTGGATCTCTTCCATGGAATTCGTGAGATTTTTCCTCCACTGTTTCTTTAATTAACTTTATTTAATTTCTGAAATCTAGATGATGTTGAAATCTAGAATCTTGGGTTCTAGTCTTAAAGATACCAGAAACTTCGTTATTTATTTATTTTTTAATATTTTCCTCTTTTAATATTTTCTTCTCTGGTACAAAGATTTAAATTTTTTATCAGTATATTTTTTCTAGTTCATGACATTTAACATTAATCTATATTCTGTTATTGAGACTACCTAGTGAATTTTAATTTTATTTACAAGTCAAAATTTCATTGGATTTATTCCTTTCAGATAGGTGTTTTGTGTGTGTGTGTGTGTGCGCGCGCGCGTGCGCGCTGAGGGTGTGTTTGAAGGTGTGCATGTATGCAGAGGTCGGAGTTCAGTGCTCAAAGTCTGTCTTGGTCATTCTCTATCTCAGTTTGTGAGGCAGGGCCCCTTATTGATCATGGAGATTACTGGTTTCTTTAGTCTGTGAACTTCAGTGATCTGTGTTATCCCCCAAGTACTTGGGTCACACATACTCGCTGTCGTGCTTGGATATACTCTTTTAAACATGGACTCTGAGGTCTGGGGATAGAATTCAGGTCCTCAAGAGTGTGTGGCCAGAGTCACCTCCTTAGTTCCCGATTCTCTTTTATGTCACATTTCAGAGCAGACACTTTCTACTGCCCCATTGGTTTCAAGAATGGTTGGACTGCTTGCCTGAGTATGTTTCTAATAGCTGCTTTATATTTCTGAAAGGTTCAGTGTCTATGTCATCTCAGCATTGGCTCCCTGTGCTCCTGAACTTCAGTGTTTCCTTCTTTTCCTAAATATTTTTGGACTTTCTTCTGGACATTTTGAATACTATTTTGTGAGCTTTGGGTCTCCCTTCAGTTCTCTAGTGAGTGTTAATTATCAGTGTTGCTCAGTAGGCTGTAACCCACTTAGCTCCAGGATCCTGGGTCCAGCCCTGCTGTGTAGGCTGTGGTTAAGATGTTGGGTCTCTGTGTGATCTTTAACATCCTTCTTGGTGCTTACACGGGAGCCCACCTTTGACTCCAGCTTGAGTCTATTTCTTCAGTTTCCAGAGTGACTCTTATGCTAATTATTAATATAGAAAAAGGGGAGCATAGGTTGCAATTGGCATTGTGGGTTTGCTTTCTTGGGCTTTATGATAGTCTCTTTTAAGCTTTCTGTGTCCTCGGGGGTGATTTTCTGGTCATCTAGATGAAAGGAAAGACTTTAGTTACCATGCACTCCCGTGGCCTTGTTTGACTATCCTGTGTTGAGGGTCAGACTGAGTTGGCAGTCAGGTGGACAAAGCAAGTCAGCTCTCTTTCAGAATTGGCCCTTAAGGTGCCCGTTTCCACCACCGTGACACTGCGCTGGCTGAGTGTGAGGGTTGAGGCCCTTGTGTTTGAGTTTTGGTGGTTACTTTTCCTTTCCTGGCACGCAGAACAAGAGGACCTTTGACGTTATCCACCTAAAGGCTCCTTCCTGCATCTGTTATGGTGGCAGCTGCTGGGCTTTAAATAAAATTACTACCAGCTTGGTCATCTCTCAGATCCTCATCCTTTTCCGTACCCATATGCCGGTGTACTTTTCAGAAGCCTCATTTATGGTTGGTCCTGCCCAGAAGGGATGGACTCATGGGGTGTTGGATGTGGTCCGCTCCTGGCTGACTCCCAACAGGCTGCAAACCGTGATTGTGTAGACATCTTTCCTGAACCTAAGGTGGTTTAGACTTTGTTTCTCTCTGTTCTTCCTCCCCCTTCTCCTTTTCTCCCCTCTTGTCCTTTCTTCTCTTTCTCCCTTCCCCCTTTTCTTTTTTCTTCTTGCCACTGTTTGCCCCTTAAATTGGTGGGGGGATGGAGAAGAATGCTTGATTTTGTTTCTAATTCTTTGGCCTCTTACCAAGCCTCCATTCTTTATTTTATTGTTGGCCTCTCTCTATTTAGTCATTATACCAGATCCTTGTCCTCTCCGTCACCGTTCCTGACTATAACGTCATCTGCAGTCGTCAGTTAAAAACTGTTCTTTTTTTGTGTCTACTCACCACTCTTTAAAAGCAATTTACTTTTTTTTTCTTTTTTTTGCCAGTGGAACCGCATGGCCTTTTTGTTCTCATTTTCTCTGTGTTGTCTCTCTGTAGTCAGGGCATCGTGTGGTTTGGTGGACTGTATATGCAGGTGGTAGCAAGACTATACTAGTGACATATTGGAAGCCTAAGGGTTTTTGTTTTTCAAGCAAAAGTTTCTTTAATTGGAAATAAAAAAATCCATAATTATGTGTTACTCTACATTTAAAAATACTGGGAATTTCAAACAATAGTTAAAATATTGGTTCAGCAGGTTTATAACTATGGTTTTTGTTGTTTAATAGTCTTGGTGCTTTGCTTAGTGATTTTCCACTATATCAAAGCTCACAAGAAGGAATGTTAGGGGATTTCTATCTCTTTGTATTTCTAGCCCTAGCATGGTGATAGTGAGTATAAACTGTGCTAATTCATCATATTGTTTTATGACAGAAGTGATGCGTGCCTAAACCCTGGTATGCATTGACGCACCAGAACAGGTCAGGCGGTGCTTTTTAATATGACACCAAAAGGAACAGATAGATACAGCGGGAAAGAGAAAGAAAGCAGGCATAGACCAGGGCAGGACTGACTGTCACCGGGGTTACCTCTAACTTCCCCAAAGGCTAGAGTAGTGGGGACAGCTGCAGAAAAGAGTAGGGAAGGCTTGCTGAGGCTTGTCCTCAAGGCGGGGGCTATGCTCGCTCAGCATCCGTCTCCTCAGAACAAACAAACAAACAAAAAACCCCAAACACAGCCGGTACTCACCTTCTTAAAACGATTTGTTGGGTGAATCATTTGTCTCCTACTTAGAACCATTCTGTAAACTAGTAATCTTAGCTCGAAAGCTACTCCTCGATTGACAGTATCCATGGCATGATTTGTAGTAGAAAACTTTTCTTAGCCTCATATATTTAAGATGGGTATTTTAGCACCCGGTTATAGCCCCAGCTACCCCCAACCACTTATTTTGATCCAGGACCTACTCACCAAGTTTCCCAGGAGGGCCTCAGATTCACACTGAAATCATGCTGGTCTTGAATTTGTGATCACGGTCTCTCAAACTCTCAGTCTGTGTTACTGAGCCCATTGAGTCACTTTTAAGATAGGAGTAGTAGTAAATATTAACGGGAGCGTCACGTGCTTCTGAAGCTTATGGGACGCTGTAGTTAGACATTTTGAAGATACATATATGTTGTCTATTTTATTTTTGTATTCCTCTAGTAACTGAGGACAGAAATTGAGGCAGTGATCTCACAGAAATTCAGAGTTGTGGGAGAACAGAAATTCTCAAAGTTTGTCTTTATTTTATCCTGAGAAAATTATATTGGCCTTTACATGCAAGGAAATAAAGATAGAATGACTTAGAATTGCTTTTATTGTTTGACCTTTTGAAACCAAAGTCCACTTGACAAGTTCTGTTCAGATGCACATAGCCTGTGTGCATCCTGCCTGTCGAGTAGCATAAGGGGGGATGCTTAACGAAGTCTAGCATTCTCTCGCCTCTGATTCGTGCATTGCAAGGCTGTGTGAGAAGAAGTTGTTTTTTCCGTTTCAGGTTTCCTCAAGTTGCTGGGATAGAATTTAGATTTGATCCAGATGCAGAACCGGGACATCAAGTCATAAGAGACACTGTGAAAGTTCAAGGACAGCACTTACAGAAAAAGAAAGTCTATCTCCTGGCCATTAGGGAGTACATTGCAAATGTGAGATTGTTTTCTTTCGAAATGTTTTAAGAAAACTGATCGTTTGGTGCTAATAAACATGCTTATGCCCATACATTTAAGTTTGCTTTAATGAATTCAGACACTTAAAAAATAATAAATGTTTCCATTCCATTTTATGATTCACAAATTGAATTAATTTTATCTCATGGTAAACAAGCACAATTACACTGTTTAGTATTATCAGATTTAAAACTATAGCCCTCTAAATCCATGCATATCAATTCTGTTCCTTAAATGACTAGCAAATGTAGCCAGAATTGTATAGCCTGAAGTGCTATAATGGCTTGCTAAGTTCAAATTTAGTGAAAAATAGTCCTAAAACAATTAGTATTTCTATTTTTGATAAATTTTAATTACTTTGTTATTTAGAATGAAATGTAGATGACTAAGTTTTAAAGACTTTACATATGAATTTGGTGTGACTGCCACTATTTGATCTGGAGTACTGAGGAATCTTGTACTATGCATTGATTATATGTTCTAATTTGAGAGCCCTTTAGTCAGTTTCAGATTAGGGTTGACAGTAGTGGCACAAGCCTTCAGTCCTAGCACTCAGGAAGCAGAGGCAGTCAGATCTCTGCATTCAAGGCTGGCCTGGTCTACAGAGTTCCAGGTCCACCAGGGCTACACAGAGAAACCTTGTCTTGAAAAACCACATACACAGAAATATTTTCAGATTAGATTCTTCAATATCATTCCAATAGACCCTCTTTGTTAATGTTTTTTCACAACCACCTTTGAAGAGTATAGGTGCCCTACTCTCAAGGCCATTAAACAACTGAGCTGTGACAACAGGGTTGCAGCCACTATGTCTAGATTTATGAGTAGGACAATTATTTAAAGTATAGTTAACTCAGGTTTAAGAAAATGTCTTTATGTATAAAGGTAAGAAATAGATGTTTGTATATTTATTACTCCTGGCTTAGAAACTTGAGTTCTGTTTTTGCTATTTCAGGGGAAGGATGGCTACGGTATGTTTGACCCCCAAACCGCACAGGTGCTGGCTACAGTCGCCATGCATCCCTTTGAATCAAGAAAAATTTTGCAAGGAAAGAAGAAATGTCGTTCAGGCCATCGAATGAGTTTGATCATGACAACAAACAAATCGCCATCCCTCACAGGTGACAGGACTGTCGTGTTTCATGTGCTACTGCTTGAGTTAACGTTTCTTAGGCTCCAGTCTTTAGGTGGGCATCCTGGTGTCTGAGGAGGTGTGGACAGAATAAAAATGGACCTTTATTCTCCAAGGTGAAAAGAAGGAGCAAGGGACTGTAGTCATAGGGACGGCGTAGGAACCCAAAGCTGTGGAGACAGACGGTCTAGAAGACCGTGTCCCTTTCAGGTTGTTCTGTTGTACAACCTTCAACTACTTCTGCGACACTGCCCTTCTAATCCAGATGAAAAAAATTATAACCTGCCAGATTATCTTACTTCTGTCCAATTAAACATGTTGTCTTTCCTACTTGATAGATGCTGTGCCGAGGCATACTGATCCCCACTTAATGATCAAGCTTAGAAACAATTCTCTCTCTAAGGTCACTTCAACAACAACCCAAGGCAAATCTTATCAAGTCATAATCAGTTTTATAGTTGGCCGATTCTTTGATAAATAATTATATTCCTAAATATATCCAAGTTCTGGAAGTTATCATCACACCTGTTAAAAGTGAGATGAATTCTCTCTCTCTCTTTTTGTTTAAAAAAAAAAAAAAACCAAGAGAGTTCTTTTAATACACCGGCCATACTTTTTGTCTTAATTATTTTTCAAAAATGAAGACAAAATGACAGCTGTCACCATATGATCACCACTAAATAGACTCAGCAGGCTGTAAAAACCACCCGCCCACCCACCATATATTTAACAAAAATTTTAAAAGTCTCCTGAATTTGGGAGGGGGTGGTGGGATGGGAGGAGTTGCCATGGAAAGAGAGACAGAAATGATGTAAATATAGTACTCACGTACAAAATTCTCAAAAACTTAAAAAATTAATTATCAAGTAAATCCTTTTGGGATAATATGTAGTCATAATTTAAAAGCTTAAGAATTTGACACAAAATTGTATTACATGTATCAGGTGATATTTTCACACGTGTACACATTGTATAATGTTCAAATGAGGGTAAGCATACCTATTTCCTCAAACATTTATTATTTAAGTATAAGATATCTTAAAGTCAAAACGAACTGATGCACTTTTGTTTACCTGTAAATTTCATAATATGTTTAGTGCACTTTCATTCATGGACGAAATCTGACTGTGGTGGTGGAGAAACAGAGTTTCAACACTGTTTATAACTTTCAATTTGTGTATCCTAATAAAGCTTTAGTGTGACTTCAGAGTATCTGTTTTGGACAGCATGCAGATTTTAACTGGTTCTATTGCGCTTTCAACCTTTGAGGGAGAGCCAGATGAACCATCAGGAGTAATTTCAGTGCCAGGCATGGAAGGGAGAATCTGCCATATTTCTCCAGACATGAAAGAATGTTTGCCCCAACTCAGAACTGCGAGACAGCGAGGCCTTAGAACTCTGCCCACCATTCGTGACAATGCACCCGAGGACTCTGACTCTGACAGAGTGTAATGCAGTCGGTGTGTTTCGTTAGTGCTCAAATGAATCGGATCAATTTTAGCAGTGACAGGCACAGTAACAGAATATGGATTCCTTGTGTCATTCTAGAATTGATGATAATTCTAGGGATATTGCTCTAAATGTTCTTTTCATTTAATCTTTATCAAGTCTTTTAACTTTTGACTCTTCACTATGTTGTGTCAGAAACACAAACATTTGTGATTAAAGTGTAAACATTATGGTGTTTATTATTAAATAAAATTCATGCTTACCTCTTCATGGTATTTATTTGTACAATAACCTTTTTTCTCTTAGTATTGCTTATTTTTCTGTCCAAATGAACGAATATATTCATATTTATGTATGTGTCTATCTATCCCCCCTCTCTATTTGCCTACCTGCCTATCTGTCTGTCTACCTACCTACTATCTATCTATCTATCTATCTATCTATCTATCTATCTATCTATCCACCTATCTATCTTATATATCATCTATCATCTATCTATGTATCTATCCATCATCTACCCACCTGTCTGTCTCTTCTATCTACCGGTCTGTCTATCTATCTTCTCTCACTACTGCTTCATTTTAACTCTTTCAACCTTATTGGAATTCTATGACAGGTTCTAAACAAATCTTGTTAAAGCACTGAGCTTTCATATTAATGACCGACTGGATGGCTTTTCTCCTTGTACTTGCTGTTGTTGTTCCTATCGAAGCACCCTTTCTTACCACAGTGAAATGAGAGAAGGTAGTAGTATAGCATTTAAAACAGATGTAAAAATGAGCTAGAACCAGACTGGACCAAATTCACAATTGGTTTGTTACTGATTAACTGATTGGAGATACTTCCTAAATTTACCTTTTCTTTGACAGTTTTTAAAAATTATGTTTGTAAGTAAAAAGTTCCAGTCTTTAAG
This sequence comes from Rattus norvegicus, assembly GCF_021556685.1. Classification (NCBI taxonomy): domain Eukaryota; kingdom Metazoa; phylum Chordata; class Mammalia; order Rodentia; family Muridae; genus Rattus; species Rattus norvegicus. Next base: position 38,048,845 of record NC_141535.1, read on the forward strand.
TCTTCTGTCCTTTTTCTCAGTTAAGAGCTGTGCATCTAGGGCAAAAAAATCACTTCTGTTTTTGGAAGATCATGTGTGCCTTCCTTGAATTTGTGAGAAATTAAAGGAACATTCAGTATTCTTATTAGTGCATGGCGGTGGCCACGGAAGCTGTGCACAGTGACGCAGCTAAGGTAAGTGGATGTTTACATAGTAATGGAAGAAGCTGGAGCCCAATGTTGTAGCTTCCAGCTCATTCTGCTTTGCTGTGTTCTCACTATATTCAGAAGTGGATTTGTGAACATACATCATCGCTTAGTTATCTTGGTGTCTAATAAGACACCAAGCAAATTTCTGAAACGGAACCCACTTCTATGGTTCTATGAAATGGACACAGGCATTAAGCTGCTTCCTAAGTAATTCCTTTATAACCACAGCTTAGTGCCTCTCAGCCTTCGTCTGACAGACTTCTTGGTGCAGTAGATACTGCTTAAAACTGAAAGCCACAAACGGTCCATGTTTGGAGACTAAAAGACAGTGAATAAGGCAGAGTGCTCTAAGTGGGACGACATCTTTGTCATATTGCTTCCTCTCAAGGCTCAGGGGTTACCATGGCAAAGGTGGTAAAGAGATTGTGAGATAGAATTAGTGCGTGACTTCAGTGAAACTGTGTTTTTCTGACATCACACAGGCTGCGACTGCACAAGTCCTACACTAGAGCCATCCAGACAAGATATCGGGGGTGGGGCTCACACAGTGCTAACTGAGGTACTACAAGCAATTGATGGCTTCTGGGAGAGGAAGAGTCAGTTTTCTTCAATGTAGGCACTGAGAACTTAGACATGATGTAATGGCCCGGTACCTATGCACACAGAGTTAGCACTAAAGCGACTCAGACTCCATGGACTTAAACAATTGGGGTGGAAAAGTTTGAAGGGATGGGGAGGAACTGGGAGAAAGGAATGGGGATTAGAGTTCATCAAAATGCATTATTTGTATACATAGGATTCTCATTAATAATAAATTACTTGATTAAAGTATTTAGAAATGTAGATCACTTCAGGTATTATTATGAATAACCAAACACGTTTAAAATTAAGCTTCTGAATCATTAAGCTCCATAGAAACAGAAATTGTTGATGATAAATCACAGAAGTTAACTTTTAAAATAATATTATTGGGGCAGATACTGCATTTCATTAGATTTAGGATTTCTCTTTTCCTTTCTTTGGTTCTTCATTGGAAAATGAGATTTTATGTAATTATATGGACGTTGATGAAGAGGCACACGATGGGTTCCTGTGTTAAGTTTATGAGGCTAGAGAGATGGCGGAGCTGTTAAAAGTGGTCGCCAATGTGCCTGGCTGTGGTAGGCTAGAGTGCCAAAGGAAGGTCATGTGTTATCGGATATGGAGTCACCCAGCAAAGGTGTGGGGTATAGGCTACGTTAGCGGGGATTCCCTTCTGGAGATCAGAAGGGAGCAAACGCTGACCAAATGGAAGACTGGTGTTCTAAGTCTACATGAGGGGAAAGGCAGGACTTGGATGACTTCTGGGGTAGGTTAAGTGATCACCATCTTACCTGGAAGACTTCAGGGGCTCTGTCTCCCGCAGAGGCTAAAATGCTTGACCTGGGATGCACAGGAAACACAGGAACACTCCGTCCTCCTGTGTTCCCTACCTGTCTCAGCGTCTGGACATACCGGGCCTATCTGTCCAGGAGGTGGTAGCTCTAGGAGACACTATACTTAGTGTTTTGTCACTGGTAGCTCCAGTTGTAGAAAATACAAATTTAATTTAAAGTAAAGTTAGAGATTTATAATTGCTTTCTAAATTTGGTTACTAGTGTAATGACAGGCACGCAGATGTTTGTATTTATTACAGGTACAAAACTACTGATATGTGCCAGAGACGAAGTGAATACATGTTTCCTGTGAAATATCATTGCTTCTTATCTTCTTAATTTGCATACAATAAAAAACTTCTAAAACAATTCAGGAATGAATCAAGATATATTTTCTAGGGCATATAAGCCAGAAAATAGCTGCGATTGGTTTCAAGGTTCTTAAAATATCGTCCCTGTGTGTGTTTCAATTGTTTGATCTAGTACTGTGAGAACAGTGATGTTTTCCCAGATGCACATTATTTTTATCTAGAACATAAGTGATTATAGATATTCATTTATAAATGGAAACATACATCTCTTTGTAAATTGTATTTAATTTTATGTTTTCTGGATTTGAACAGTCTGATATATTTGGTCGTATTTTTCCACAACTCTAATTGTGAGAGCAGAAATAAGTATTAGAACAATAATCCACACCACTTTTGTATTTCTTAGAAAATCACGCTATCAATCTAATCCCTTTATCTGACACAGTCAGCAATTGTGCTGAGTTTGGCAATTTTCAGTCTAAACTGGTGCAGCTTATCTATTTTGAATGGTGGTGGTATTTTATTATCATGATAGGCAGAAAGGGCTGATTAGCAGTTCATTGCTGCTAATTAAATTTAAAACATGCCTGAGTCAACACAATGACTTACGTCTCTGTTTCTTTAGTTTTCTTCACTTTGAATCCTGATACCTTTCCTGTATCTTGCTCCCACTGTCATGGTTCATACATTTTCTTTTCTTGGAAAGAACTTAACTGTAACAAGTACTATAATAGAAGAAAATGCCAGCGTTTCTTTACACAAATCCGTAAGCCCACAGCTCCTTATTCCACATATAAGTCAAATAAGAACAATAAAAAAATGTAAAAGCCACTCTTTATTGCACAGTGACAATGTATCTAGTTAAATGAATCACCAGGTTGATTACAGTTTGCACATGCATTGGCCATTTAGGTTACTAAAAGTCAGATATGTTATTTCTAAAGTGATCCATTCTGAAATTGGAAAGTGTTAATATGGCTCTCTAACATAGCTATTGGGTGTTAGTCACACTGCATGTGGTAGTTTGCGCTTACAATAGTTAAAAACGTTGCGCCAAAGCTATGAAGTCTTTACAAAAGGATAGTCAGATTTTTGGTAATAGGAGACAGAAGTAGAGATATTCAGAAATCAAAATCGCAATATACCCTGCTTGATTAGTTCCCAGAGAACATGGTCTATTTTTAACAGACATCATTTGCCTAAGAATACATAGTGCTTCACTAAACATCTTAGTAATAATGATGGTATCTATCCAGATTATTTCATTTCATATTTTTACTGTTTTTAAATGGAGGTAAAAACCTCAGTCTTTACAATCATAGTAAGTATAAAAATGACATTGTAAAATTAGAGCCCCAGGTCCTAAAGTAAAAAGTATGGAGTTAATAGTGCACTGTTTCTAATGGCTGGTTCGCCAGCTCTTGAATAAAGTTTAGGTTGTTACATGAAAGAAATTAATAAATAAATCCATTATCCTCAGGCTTTTTTATAAACACTAACCATTTTTATAATGCGACATTATAAAAACTTCGAAGCACACCTTCAAAACGTTCAAGCCATTGTTTACGTTTATGACTGTTCAATTGTAGCAGAGTACGACGATTCCTAAAACGGAAAGAAAAAATAGCAAAGGAAGCAGAAAACAACAAAGCCAATGACCCAGTTCACTGAATAAATATAGATGATCACCATATCCATGTCAAACCACCACCCGCGGCTGTCGTCCTCGAAGTGCAGGTAGTCCATCCTGTGGGCACCGTGTGGGAACTGCCTCCGCGTCACTGGGGCCGCGCGCCTGTGGAACCCTGGGAGATAGCGGAGGAAAATTAACTTTCCAGCCCACTGACCTCAGACACTTGATGAGCTGACAGAGCACTTGACAACGCTCATCCTGGCTTTACTGGGCGGTGTCTCACGCTTGCTTTTTCAATAATGAACAGCTGTGACAAGTCCCAGTTTGGGGTTTAAAGGGCAGGGCAGCAGATGCGCGTGGCTCAGTGACCTGGACCACACACATTATTCGTAACATTGGGTTGGAAACTTCTTATTGGCATCATCTGACATAACTTGTCGAGATTATTTTCATATACAAATTTTTTTCTAGATTTAAGCCCCAGTAACCGCAACCACTACTGGAAGTACTGTTTGTAACCTCGGAACACCAGCTAACTTTCGTACCTTCCGCTTAACGATTTTAATCCCTGCAGTTGTTTGAGCAAAGTTCTGTGGGACTGTATTTCATGCTTTAGTTCTGAGCTGAGTTTGACAAATATAAGGGCACTCTACAAAGAGTATTAGCTTTAATATTAGCTTTAACTTTCATATTCTTCAAAGTATGGGCCTACTTAGGGGATTGGCTGGTGGAGAAAAATACAATCCCTTGATACGTTTCTGAGAATTACCCCATCTCAGGAAATTCTGGCTGTGTTTACTAGCTATGTATCGTATCTAGTGCCTTAGGGCAACCTGACCAACAGCTACGTGCTTTTCTGTTGGTTGGCCAATGTGATGGCCAACTTACTGGCAGCTTGACAAGCCCGGGGAGAGGGAAGATCAATAGAGGAATCGTCCAGATCGATTAGTCTGTGGCCCTCAGCCTGAGGTATTTTCTTAATTGATAACTGATGTGAGAAAGTCCAGCACACTGTGGGTGGGTCTGAGCTTTATGAGAACGGCCGCTGGGCAAGCCAGAGGGCCGCAGGCAGGACACTGTGTTCGTCTACCAGCTTTGGTTCAGTTCCAGCCTCCCGGCCCCCGATTGCTTTCTTGGGTGGTGGACTGTAACCTGTAAGCCGAGTAGGCCTTCTCCTTCCCCAGGTTACTTCTGTTTACAGGAGTTACCATAGCAACTGAGAAGCAAACTCAAAACGGCCAATATGTGATATCTAAGCTTCCACAAAAGAGAATACTTAAAGGTTCCATACCTCACTGCTAACTTTAGTTTTGCACAGCTACCGCATACTTTTTATTTATTTATTTATTTATTTATTTATTTATTTATTTATTTATTTATTTATTTATTTATTTAATTTATTTATTGCTTAAATTAGTGCAAGAGAAGGCAGTAAAAATATACTATTTGATTGGATGGGAAAAAAATTCTGGCACTTGCTAGTGATGGGTGGTCAAGGTCAGATGGGGCTCCTGCTCAAAGCAAATTCTGCTTCATCATCTGTAGCAACTGAGTATGTGACGTGCCCTGCTCCAGATCTGGCTGCTAATTCAGACGGCAAGGGTGAGCTCACCTGGCTCTTGGTACGGCTATTTAAAGCCCAACCTCTTTCATCGGGAACAGTTCTCGCTTGCCCTTTGTGTTGAGCTCTCTACTTATTGGTGGTTTGTGGGCTGCAAACACAGAGAACCCGTGAGAGGGAGACTAGGCTGTGCTTCAGAGGGAGACCTTTAGATACATTGTAACCGTCTTTATCTGACCTCCTATCATTTCATTTGATCATTTTAATCATTTACTTTCGTAGGCTACAAGGAGCTTGACTGGGACGAGGTCAGGTGTTTTGTTTTTTTTCCACATCGTTAGCAATCAAGTGGGCTTATCTATAGGACTCTGCTTAAGTCCCTTTGTGAATGTGTCACCTTCAGTACACTGAAACATACGAAAAGGAACAGAGGGACAAAGTCAGCCCTTCTGGGTCGTCAAACTTTATACTTTCTCCTTCCCTAACCTCACATACGATGTGCGCACTCTGCTGTGAGGACTCATTAAATATTACTAAAACATTTTTTTCCCTATCATGATATTAGCTGCTGTGAGAGAGACAGGCAATCTTCTTTAAGTGAGGTGATCCTTAGGGGGTCAACCATGCTCCAGGAGTAGGCCCTGTACCCAAAGTTACCTGGGCAAACACATTAGACTTGATGGGCTTAAAAGAAAGTTTTAATGCAGAATTGTTCCTGCCCATAGGGACAAAATAATGAAGCTGAGACTGAAAGAGAGGCTGTCCAGATATCACCCCACCTAGGGATCCATCCCATCTGCAGACAGCAAACCCAACGCTATTGCTGATGCCATGAAGTGATTGTTGACAGGAGCCTGATATGGCTGTCCCCTGAGAGGCTTTGCCAACACATGACCAATACAGATGCAGATACTCACAGCCAACCATCAGAATGGTCCTGAGGATCCCAATGGAGGAGTAAGGGGAAGGACCGAAGGAGCTGAAGGGATTGCAACCCCATAGGAAAAACACAATATTGACTAACCGGACCACTCACAGCTCCCAGAGATTAAACCATGGACCAAAGAATACACACGGAGGAACCCGCGGCTCCAGCTGCTTATGTAGTAGAGGATGGCCTTATCTGGCGTTGATGGGAGGAGAGGCCCTTGGTTCTGTTAAGGCTTGATGCCCCAGCCTAGGGGAAGGCTAGGATGATGAAGCTGGAGTGGGTGGGCAGACGGGGAGCACCCTCATAGAAGCAGGGGGAGGGGAGTGGGATAGGGGGTTTTTGGAGGGGAAACTGGGAAGGGGGACACCATTTGAAATGTAAATAAATAAAATAACCAGTAAAACCAACCAAGAAGCTGAGTGTCTAGGGATGTGGGGGTGTATCTATGAGGAGTTGGTCAAAATACACTGTCTCAAAGACATAAAATACTCTTGTTTAAATTTAGTTTTTCTGACTTTTGGGTAAGCACGTATGTGTTATCTTTCTTCATTCAGGGGAGCTGGATTGCTGTGCGCCCGGCCTGTGTGTGAAATCATGAGGTAAGAGAGTGTCAACTTCAGGCGCCTTCCTGCTTTCAAGGCTGATGTCAGTACTGTAGGAGAAAGAGGAGGTGGGGGAAGTTTTCCCTCACACTCAAATGTTATCCAAATGCATCAAGAGAGAGTCTCAAAGAATTTTATACTATCTTCTACAAGCTTCCTCACCCATGCAGGTTAGAGAGGAAGTAACACTGCTAATTAGAAATTACTGTTAGTATTAAGGACGTGGGTTCTTTCCCTTGGTCCAAAAGGATGTTGTACGGGCCTGCGTTACTCAGATTCCAAGGAGATGGGTCAAAACTCAGTGCCTGGGTCAAATGACCAGTATGGTTCATATGCGCTGCACTCGTGACACTAATGCCAGAAAACAAGAGCAAGAGCGGACACAGGACAAGAACTGATGCATGATGGGTAGGGGTCCACGGGCTGCTCTCCCAGGCAGCCTCCATCAGTGTTACCATGCACCTGTGTGCCTACATCCTGCATTTCTGGAAGAGACCAGGAGGAGGCAGTCGGGGAGATACAATGCAGGACACCAGATTAGGTGAGACATCTTTTACGTGGGAGCTCGAGAGTGACCACTGGCTGGCTCATTTAATTTTCCTTGAATGTTTTTCTAAGCAAGGGCAGGGTGAGTGGGAATTTACAACAAGCTTTGGGATTTGTGAATGGCCATTTCTGAATAAAGGTTGGTGTGAAAAGCACTTCACAGGAGCCGTTATTCCGTAGGAATAAGTAAAGTATGAGATAGTATTAGAGAACTTCTTAATACAAACCTCAGTATTTGATACAGTCTCCAGTGGAAAATGATGGCTATGCAAATACAAATGCCACGCCCAGTATGAGGACGAAATGAATTAACACTCATTAACACCAGCATAGCGCTGGTCCACAGTTAACACTCAGTAAAAGATGGACTCGTGGTTTGACTCGTGAGGAACCTGCATTGCCTTTTGTACATCTCTGAGTCAGTAAGCTCACTATTCTTAGCTCAGTGGGTTTCTATTTTCCTTCAGATTCGATGATTTCTTTTCTAAGTCAGTTGCTGACCTTAAAGACTGCCAGAATCTCACATGGTGAAACCACCTTATTACATCTTATGGAGAGTATATGGACTAATGTAGCGAAGATCTAAAGACATTCTGACATAGTGCTTTCCATAAGGAATTTCAGCCTTGAACACTGACAGTTTCTTAAAAATTATCATCCTCCTAGGAGATGTTTGATTTATTTTAAATTAATTTAATCAGTAAATTAAATTAATTTTAATTTAAAACATTAGTTTCTCCTTAGCAGGATGAGTTAAATAGTAGGCTAAGGATTTCATCTGATAGGGATCGGCTTCTGAGGGCCACTGTAATAGCTCCAGGTCTTTTCTGTCCCCCAGGAGCTATGCTTCCCCCTCCCCCATATAAATGACATCATCTAGGAGTCAATGTATTTAAACACATGGCGGTGGCAACACACATACTTTAATATCTATAACCCTGCCTCTCTAAAATTATGTCTGGATTGGTGTCAGTGGAGTGAGGAAATTCTGAACATAAACGTCCATGGGCAACCATGGTTGAGAATTACTTGATCCTAATACGTGGTTTAACCTAGGATCCAGTATGTGCGTGCATTTCAACCGTGCGGTATTAAAGTCTAAGCACGATGGAGACACGTGCTCACGCATCCTGGACGGCTTTAGCCATCGACTCCAGGGCGGGAGTGTGAGAATATTGTGGGGGGATATATTATAATGAAAACTTCAATCCTTATGGAACCTTAAATTGTACATTTCTGTACCAATATCATGTATAGTATATCAACTCAAAATAAGGTTTCTGTGTCTATTTGGATGTCTACACAGTCCCTCCCTTCCTCCCGACCGCCAGTCTGCTAATAAGATGAACCCAGCTACATTTTTTCAATTTTTCTAATGTGAAACGGTTTTTAGTGTATTTAAAGTTAGTGTGTGTTATAAATGGGTTATTTTATGCAGTTTTCACCTGTTATTCTTATCAATCTCCCTACTGTGTTCTACACCCTATGCCCCAGGTTCCGAACCTCTCCCTGGTTCCCTCGCTTCCACCAACAGTCCTCTGTCTTCCCGTTACACACATTCTATCTTCTGCTTTTTTGCTTTTCTCAGTTAAGACTTCTTTTCAACTGTTAGAGTATGTGAGTGAGTGCACGTCTGCATGTGTGTACACACACATGTGCTCTGCACGCACTGAGGAGGCCTGAGGTCACTGCCGAGAGTCTTCCCTGACTGCTCTCCCCTTCACTGACTGAGTCAAGGTCTCTCAAACGGAGCTGATTATTAGGGTAATGAGCTATCCCACTTGCTCCTGGGATCTTGCCCCCAACCCCCCAGCACGGCAGATATAGTTGGGTGTTGAGGATCAGAACTCTGATTCTTACCCTTATGTGCCAAGAGATTTATAAATCCACCAAGCCATCTCCCCTGCCTTAAGAAAGTTTTTCCTCCCACGGTCCTTTTGTTTCATTACTCGTATCCCCCATATGCAATGATTAAAACACAGGATAGCCATATGAAAGAAAACATGGTGTTTTGTCTTTCTATGCCTGCCTTATTGTACTTCCCGTAGTAATCCCTAGTTCTTCATGTTGGATAACACTTTAAAGTCTGCTACCCAGTATGAATATCACACTGAGTGTTGTTTACACACTCACCCTGGTACTATTTCATGTGGTATTTTCTTCATGCTAAGAGGAAACAGGCTGACTGATACTGCTTTCCTCTGCTTTTGCCTGGTTAGTGTGTCACGTCTTTGCTGCCTTCGTAAAACATGCTTGCTGTCAGGTGAGGTCTCTCCATCCATCTTCCTGTGTCAACATATTTTGAAAGCAGATTTCGTCTGCAATCTGGCCCATCCCTTCGATGATATTTGCATAGTAAACCGTTGTGGAAGATAATGTGTTCCCACTAGAGCAGGGAGTGGGTTTGCACAGTTTTGGAACACAGTACACTTAGTGCTTGTTATTAAAGACAGGTTCATAAGCTCAGTGTTGTCCAGTGTCTATTATTCTGTCACATATACAGGCAGCATCTGCTCTTCTCTTCCCTCACAAAGGCTGCCACTCTGGCTAATCTGTCACTACCCAGAAGCCTTGTGTACTTCACATGAAACTGGCTAAGTAACTTGTTTACTTGTAAATGGGTTAAATCTCTGAGGCTTAACAGCATAAAGCAGAACCCTTAAAAGTTTAGTAAATGTATCCCATAAAACCACTTGAGTCTATAGTCTGCCCAGGTACAGAGATAATGCTCTCTCTTTCTTTTTCTACAATGTTTTAATTTATCCTTTGATGATAATTTCATCCAATGTATTTTGATCATATTATTTTCCTTCCCCCAACTCTTCCTTGGTTCCTCCCAACCTCACTACCTGTCTAGCTAATTTTATTTCTCTGGCATAAAACTTGGTGTCTGGCTATGTTGGCCAACCACTCCGGAGCACAAAACCTGCACTGGAGTATGGCTGATGTACCCACTGATGCTGCGACGAAGAAAACTGAGGTCTCCTCCCCCGGCAGCTGGCAGCTGCAAATAGCTTCTCATGTTGGGGTGCCACTTTGTACTTCCTCTCCTTTGTGCTGAGATTTTGGGAAAACCTAACACTAGTTGATTTAACATCATGTTTTCTAGTCTTGGGCCATATTTGTAACAATTAATATCATATTATATATATATATATACATATAATGTGATTATATCATATTAAATATAATACACATATAATTATATATATATGGATATATATTCAAATAAACTGAAATATAAACTTCTCACTTCTAGGCTGCACTTTGGATCTTTCACAAATATTCTATCTTGTTCTGAGAATAGGGGTTATTTTTATTTCTTTGCCACTGGAAGCCAGCATGACTATGACACTTGACTTTTAAAAAGACTGCGAAGAACAAACGTGTGCTCTAGGTGGATTCTTTTTATCAATTCCAGATGCTGCAGAGGTCTCTTCTTCTACCTCAGCAGCCAGTACTGTGACAGAGGCTGCACGGTTGTCCTAATGGCTGACGTGAGGCACAGCAGCCTGCAGTCCAGGGAGTTATATTTTGGTGTTCATATGAATTCTAATGAATAATAATGAACTTATCAGAATCTGATTTTATTTTATGAGAAAAACAATTTTTTTAATGAAATGAACTTCAGTGAAATCAAGGAGCAAGAGAGACCCATTTAAAACATTTCGGAGTGGCTGTTAGGTTTTGAAGGAGTATAAAAACTATTAAACTTCCAGAAGCCAAAGTAACTGTTTCTTCTAAAATTCTATTTTGTAAAAAGAATTTTACCTCTGAATGATGACTCTCATATCTTACATAATAAGGCTGTGACCTTTTCCCCCTACAAAATATGGTTCCATTTCATCTTTTCTGTCAAGGATTGTAAAACGCTCCTTTCGAGGCACTCTTTGCAGTGTCAGCGGCCTGCAGCATGTTCTCGGTGACTTTCTGCACAGTGTTGCTGAGTGGATGAGTGGGTGCCTGCCCATGAGAACAATCCTCAGAGAACAGGGGAAGCCATTAGCATCTCACTGAAGCATGTCCCAGATCGAGCCTTTCAAATGTGTTTCTACAGTGATTGAATCTTACTGCGAATAAACTGAAAAAGACATTTTGTAGTTCTCATGGAAAACATTCCTTACAGAGCCCTGGAGCTAGTGCTCAGAAGGAGCCATGCCCCGTGTTCCTTGTGTGATGGGCCAGGGGCAGGGTAAGCCACGGCTTCACCGCTCGGCCTCTTTCACATTACGTAAGGAGTTCTGTGTGTGGAAGGCTGACTGATGGAAGCAGGGCTTGGTGGAGGTGGAGGGAGATATTTATAGTCACAAATAGGTATAGACTTGCTTGGTTAATATGCTTGAAAAGTTAGGCAACTGCATTTCAAATGTCATCCTCATCTTCATCTTCAAGTCTCTAGAGTCAAAGGTACTAACCTGCAGAAGTTGGCCTTTTATATAGAAGTTAAAATGTGGTTACGTATCTCTCTAGCACACCTAGATTCTTTTATTACTTTACCGGGTTGAATTATGCATTAAAATGGTTTGGATCGCTTCCTGGTTGCTGCCGCTGCAGAGAGCCCCTGGACAGCACCCCACGAGCAAACCTGAGCCTCGGGACCACAGGTAAGACCAAATTTTCTGCTGCAAGAAAGCTGCCTGGTGAGCTTGGGACACACGGAAGCAGAATTTCTCTAGAACCGGGCACGTTCTGTGTTTACCGGAAGTCCCACACCCGCGGATCCCGGCCCGCAGCAGCTCTCTGCTCCCAGACCCGGTGAGAGAGAGACCCAACCGCCTGGTCAGGTGGGCACTCCTGAGGCTGCAGAGCGGAAGAGACCACCAACACTGCTCACCCCTGCCCACATCCCAGGCCCAAGAGGAAACTGTATAAGGCCTCTGGGCTCCCGTGGGGGAGGGCCCAGGAGCGGCAGGACCCCTGCCGGAGACACCGCCGGACCCTGAAGGAAACAGACCGGATAAACAGTTCTCTGCACCCAAATCCCGTGGGAGGGAGAGCTAAACCTTCAGAGAGGCAGACAGGCCTGGGAAACCAGAAGAGACTGCTCCCTGCACACACATCTCGGACGCCAGAGGAAAAAGCCAAAGACCATCTGGAACCCTGGTGCACTGAAGCTCCCGGAAGGGGCGGCACAGGTCTTCCTGGTTGCTGCCGCTGCAGAGAGCCCCTGGACAGCACCCCACGAGCAAACCTGAGCCTCGGGACCACAGGTAAGACCAAATTTTCTGCTGCAAGAAAGCTGCCTGGTGAACTCAAGACACAGGCCCACAGGAACAGCTGAAGACCTGTAGAGAGGAAAAACTACACGCCCGAAAGCAGAACACTCTGTCCCCATAACTGACTGAAAGAGAGGAAAACAGGTCTACAGCACTCCTGACACACAGGCTTATAGGACAGTCTAGCCACTGTCAGAAATAACAGAACAAAGTAGCACTAGAGATAATCTGATGGCGAGAGGCAAGCGCAGGAACCCAAGCAACAGAAACCAAGACTACATGCCATCATCGGAGCCCAATTCTCCCACCAAAACAAACATGGAATATCCAAACACACCAGAAAAGCAAGATCTAGTTTCAAAATCATATTTGATCATGATGCTGGAGGACTTCAAGAAAGACGTGAAGAACTCCCTTAGAGAACAAGTAGAAGCCTACAGAGAGGAATCGCAAAAATGCCTGAAAGAATTCCAGGAAAACATAAATAAACAAGTAGAAGCCCACAGAGAGGAGACACAAAAATCCCTGAAAGAATTCCAGGAAAACACAATCAAACAGTTGAAGGAATTAAAAATGGAAATAGAAGCAATCAAGAAAGAACACATGGAAACAACCCTGGATATAGAAAACCAAAAGAAGAGACAAGGAGCTGTAGATACAAGCTTCACCAACAGAATACAAGAGATGGAAGAGAGAATCTCAGGAGCAGAAGATTCCATAGAAATCATTGACTCAACTGTCAAAGATAATGTAAAGCGGAAAAAGCTACTGGTCCAAAACATACAGGAAATCCAGGACTCAATGAGAAGATCAAACCTAAGGATAATAGGTATAGAAGAGAGTGAAGACTCCCAGCTCAAAGGACCAGTAAATATCTTCAACAAAATCATAGAAGAAAACTTCCCTAACCTAAAAAAAGAGATACCCATAGACATACAGGAAGCCTACAGAACTCCAAATAGATTGGACCAGAAAAGAAACACCTCCCGTCACATAATTGTCAAAACACCAAACGCACAAAATAAAGAAAGAATATTAAAAGCAGTAAGGGAAAAAGGTCAAGTAACATATAAAGGCAGACCTATCAGAATCACACCAGACTTCTCGCCAGAAACTATGAAGGCCAGAAGATCCTGGACTGATGTTATACAGACCCTAAGAGAACACAAATGCCAGCCCAGATTACTGTATCCAGCAAAACTCTCAATTAACATTGATGGAGAAACCAAGATATTCCATGACAAAACCAAATTTACACAATATCTTTCTACAAATCCAGCACTACAAAGGATAATAAATGGTAAAGCCCAACATAAGGAGGCAAGCTATACCCTAGAAGAAGCAAGAAACTAATCGTCTTGGCAACAAAACAAAGAGAATGAAAGCACACAAACATAACCTCACATCAAATATGAATATAACGGGAAGCAATAATCACTATTCCTTAATATCTCTCAATATCAATGGCCTCAACTCCCCAATAAAAAGACATAGATTAACAAACTGGATAGGCAACGAGGACCCTGCATTCTGCTGCCTACAGGAAACACACCTCAGAGACAAAGACAGACACTACCTCAGAGAGAAAGGCTGGAAAACAACTTTCCAAGCAAATGGTCAAAAGAAGCAAGCTGGAGTAGCCATTCTAATATCAAATAAAATCAATTTCCAACTAAAAGTCATCAAAAAAGATAAGGAAGGACACTTCATATTCATCAAAGGAAAAATCAACCAAGATGAACTCTCAATCCTAAATATCTATGCCCCAAATACAAGGGCACCTACATATGTAAAAGAAACCTTACTAAAGCTCAAAATACACATTGCACCTCACACAATAATAGTGGGAGATTTCAACACCCCACTCTCATCAATGGACAGATCATGGAAACAGAAATTAAACAGTGATGTAGACAGACTAAGAGAAGTCATGAGCCAAATGGACTTAACGGATATTTATAGAACATTCTATCCTAAAGCAAAAGGATATACCTTCTTCTCAGCTCCTCATGGTACTTTCTCCAAAATTGACCATATAATTGGTCAAAAAACGGGCCTCAACAGGTACAGAAAGATAGAAATAATCCAATGCGTGCTATCGGACCACCACGGCCTAAAACTGGTCTTCAATAACAATAAGGGAAGAATGCCCACATATACGTGGAAATTGAACAATACTCTACTCAATGATAACCTGGTCAAGGAAGAAATAAAGAAAGAACTTAAAAACTTTTTAGAATTTAATGAAAATGAAGATACAACATACTCAAACTTATGGGACACAATGAAAGCTGTGCTAAGAGGAAAACTCATAGCGCTGAGTGCCTGCAGAAAGAAACAGGAAAGAGCATATGTCAGGAGCTTGACAGCACACCTAAAAGCTCTAGAACAAAAAGAAGCAAATACACCCAGGAGGAGTAGAAGGCAGGAAATAATCAAACTCAGAGCTGAAATCAACCAAGTAGAAACAAAAAGGACCATAGAAAGAATCAACAGAACCAAAAGTTGGTTCTTTGAGAAAATCAACAAGATAGATAAACCCTTAGCCAGACTAACGAGAGGACACAGAGAGTGTGTCCAAATTAACAAAATCAGAAATGAAAAGGGAGACATAACTACAGATTCGGAGGAAATTCAAAAAATCATCAGATCTTACTATAAAAACCTATATTCAACAAAATTTGAAAATCTTCAGGAAATGGACAATTTCCTAGACAGATACCAGGTATCGAAGTTAAATCAGGAACAGATAAACCAGTTAAACAACCCCATAACTCCTAAGGAAATAGAAGCAGTCATTAAAGGTCTCCCAACCAAAAAGAGCCCAGGTCCAGACGGGTTTAGTGCAGAATTCTATCAAACCTTCATAGAAGACCTCATACCAATATTATCCAAACTATTCCACAAAATTGAAACAGATGGAGCCCTACCGAATTCCTTCTACGAAGCCACAATTACTCTTATACCTAAACCACACAAAGACACAACAAAGAAAGAGAACTTCAGACCAATTTCCCTTATGAATATCGACGCAAAAATACTCAATAAAATTCTGGCAAACCGAATTCAAGAGCACATCAAAACAATCATCCACCATGATCAAGTAGGCTTCATCCCAGGCATGCAGGGATGGTTTAATATACGGAAAACCATCAACGTGATCCATTATATAAACAAACTGAAAGAACAGAACCACATGATCATTTCATTAGATGCTGAGAAAGCATTTGACAAAATTCAACACCCCTTCATGATAAAAGTCCTGGAAAGAATAGGAATTCAAGGCCCATACCTAAACATAGTAAAAGCCATAAAGAGCAAACCAGTTGCTAACATTAAACTAAATGGAGAGAAACTTGAAGCAATCCCACTAAAATCAGGGACTAGACAAGGCTGCCCACTCTCTCCCTACTTATTCAATATAGTTCTTGAAGTTCTAGCCAGAGCAATCAGACAACAAAAGGAGATCAAAGGGATACAGATCGGAAAAGAAGAGGTCAAAATATCACTATTTGCAGATGACATGATAGTATATTTAAGTGATCCCAAAAGTTCCACCAGAGAACTACTAAAGCTGATAAACAACTTCAGCAAAGTGGCTGGGTATAAAATTAACTCAAATAAATCAGTTGCCTTCCTCTATACAAAAGAGAAACAAGCCGAGAAAGAAATTAGGGAAACGACACCCTTCATAATAGACCCAAATAATATAAAGTACCTCGGTGTGACTTTAACCAAGCAAGTAAAAGATCTGTACAATAAGAACTTCAAGACACTGAGGAAAGAAATTGAAGAAGACCTCAGAAGATGGAAAGATCTCCCATGCTCATGGATTGGCAGGATTAATATGGTAAAAATGGCCATTTTACCAAAAGCAATCTACAGATTCAATGCAATCCCCATCAAAATACCAATCCAATTCTTCAAAGAGTTAGACAGAACAATTTGCAAATTCATCTGGAATAACAAAAAACCCAGGATAGCTAAAGCTATCCTCAACAATAAAAGGACTTCAGGGGGAATCACTATCCCTGAACTCAAGCAGTATTACAGAGCAATAGTGATAAAAACTGCATGGTATTGGTACAGAGACAGACAGATAGACCAATGGAATAGAATTGAAGACCCAGAAATGAACCCACACACCTATGGTCACTTGATTTTTGACAAAGGAGCCAAAACCATCCAATGGAAAAAAGATAGTATTTTCAGCAAATGGTGCTGGTTCAACTGGAGGGCAACATGTAGAAGAATGCAGATCGATCCATCCTTATCACCCTGTACAAAGCTTAAGTCCAAGTGGATCAAGGACCTCCACATCAAACCAGACACACTCAAACTAATAGAAGAAAAACTAGGGAAGCATCTGGAACACATGGGCACTGGAAAAAATTTCCTGAACAAAACACCAATGGCTTATGCTCTAAGATCAAGAATCGACAAATGGGATCTCATAAAACTGCAAAGCTTCTGTAAGGCAAAGGACACTGTGGTTAGGACAAAACGGCAACCAACAGATTGGGAAAAGATCTTTACCAATCCTACAACAGATAGAGGCCTTATTTCCAAAATATACAAAGAACTCAAGAAGTTAGACCGCAGGGAAACAAATAACCCTATTAAAAAATGGGGTTCAGAGCTAAACAAAGAATTCACAGCTGAGGAATGCCGAATGGCTGAGAAACACTTAAAGAAATGTTCAACATCTTTAGTCATAAGGGAAATGCAAATCAAAACAACCCTGAGATTTCACCTCACACCAGTGCGATTGGCTAAGATCAAAAACTCAGGTGACAGCAGATGCTGGCGAGGACGTGGAGAAAAAGGAACACTCCTCCATTGTTGGTGGGATTGCAGACTGGTAAAACCATTCTGGAAATCAGTCTGGAGGTTCCTCAGAAAATTGGACATTGAACTGCCTGATGATCCAGCTATACCTCTCTTGGGCATATACCCAAAAGATGCCTCAACATATAAAAGAGACACGTGCTCCACTATGTTCATCGCAGCCTTATTTATAATAGCCAGAAGCTGGAAAGAACCCAGATGCCCTTCAACAGAGGAATGGATACAGAAAATGTGGTACATCTACACAATGGAATATTACTCAGCTATCAAAAACAACGAGTTTATGAAATTCGTAGGCAAATGGTTGGAACTGGAAAATATCATCCTGAGTGAGCTAACCCAATCACAGAAAGACATACATGGTATGCACTCATTGATAAGTGGCTATTAGCCCAAATGCTTGAATTACCCTAGATCCCTAGAACTAACGAAACTCAAGACGGATGATCAAAATGTGAATGCTTCACTCCTTCTTTAAATGAGGAAAAAGAATACCCTTGGCAGGGAAGGGAGAGGCAAAGATTAAAACAGAGACTGAAGGAACACCCATTCAGAGCCTGCCCCACATGTGGCCCATACATATACAGCCACCCAATTAGACAAGATGGATGAAGCAAAGAAGTGCAGACCGACAGGAGCCGGATGTAGATCGCTCCTGAGAGACACAGCCAGAATACAGCAAATATAGAGGCGAATGCCAGCAGCAAACCACTGAACTGAGAATAGGTCCCCTATCGAAGGAATCAGAGAAAGAACTGGAAGAGCTTGAAGGGGCTCGAGACCCCAAAAGTACAACAATGCCAAGCAACCAGAGCTTCCAGGGACTAAGCCACTACCTAAAGACTATACATGGACTGACCCTGGACTCTGACCCCATAGGTAGCAATGAATATCCTAGTAAGAGCACCAGTGGAAGGGGAAGCCCTGGGTCCTGCTAAGACTGAACCCACAGTGAACTAGTCTATGGGGGGAGGGCGGCAATGGGGGGAGGGTTGGGAGGGGAACACCCATAAGGAAGGGGAGGGGGGAGGGGGATGTTTGCCCGGAAACCGGGAAAGGGAATAACACTCGAAATGTATATAAGAAATACTCAAGTTAATAAAAAAAAAAATAAAGTATCTATTGATAAAAAAAAAAAATCGTTTGGATCTATAACCAAGTGTGAAGTAGTATACTAAAATTACACACACACATACACACACACACACACACATACACACAGAGACACACACATACACAGCCACACACACAAACACACATACACAGACACACACACACACATACACATGCACAGACACACATATACATACACAGACACACACACATACACACACAGACAAACACACACACGCAGACACACACACATACACAGACACATATACACAGACACACACAGACAGACAGACACACAAACAGACACAAACACACACATACACACACAGACAAACACACATACACACACAGACAAACACACACATGCAGACACACACACATACACAGACACATATACACAGACACACACACACAGACAGACACACAAACAGACACAGACACACACATACACACACAGACACACAGACACACACATACACACACAGACAAACACACATACACACACAGACAAACACACACATGCAGACACACACACACATACACAGACACATATACACAGACACACATAGACAGACACACAAACAGACACAGACACACACATACACACACAGACACACACATAGACACACATATACCAGACACAGACGCGCACACACACATACATACACACACAGACACACACAGACACACACATACACAGCCACACACACAAACACACATACACAGACACACACACATACACATGCACAGACACACATATACACACACAGACACACACACATACACACACAGACAAACACACACACGCAGACACACACACATATACAGACACATATACACAGACACACACAGACAGACAGACACACAAACAGACACAGACACACACATACACACACAGACACACACACAGACACACACATACACACACAGACAAACACACATACACACACAGACAAACACACACACGCAGACACACACACACACACATACACAGACACATATACACAGACACACACAGACAGACAGACACACAGACACACACATACACACACACAGACACACACAGACAAACACACATACACACACAAGCACACACACGCAGACACACACATACACAGACACATATACACAGACACACACAGACAGACAGACACACAAACAGACACACACATACACACACAGACACACACATACACACACAGACAAACACACACACGCAGACACACACACACATACACAGACACATACACACAGACACACACAGACAGACAGACACACAGACAGACACAGACACACACATACACACACAGACAGACACACACACAGACACACAGACACAGACACACACACACAGACATACACACAGATAGACACAGGCAGGCAGGCAGACAGACAGACAGGCAGGCAGGCAGGCAGGCAGACACACACACACACACACACACACACACACACACACACACACACACACACACAAACGCTATTAACTATCTTTGACAGAACAATTCAGTCAATGGCATTAATTAGATGCCCAAGGCTGTGCACACCATTACGACTAGTATTCCACCCTCCTCTATGACCCTCAAAGAGAATCACAGCCAACAGCGGTGGCTTCCTTCCCCCTTTTCCTAGTCTCTGCTCGTCTCTAATCTACAGTCTGTTTCGTTCAGGCTGCAGTGTGTACTGCCACGGACTTGCTTCCTATGTGTATACACACTTCATTTTGTTTATCCATTAAACTGCAGAGGGATGCTTGGTTCCTTACCGCCATTTGGCTCTGGAGGATAATGGAGTGAGGGACGCTGTCATGAGCTGCCTGGCTTCAGCTCCTGAATTCTTGTGGTTGAGCGTATGCAGGAGTAGACCTCTACAGTCATATGGTGATTCTATACTCAGCTTTTTGAGGATCTCCCAAATTGTTTTCACGGTGGGCTGCACCATTTTATATTTTGCTAGCTAGGTACAAGAATTTCAATTCCCCCTTGCCAGGATTTGTTATTCTGTTATAATTGATGTTGCCATCCTACCCTGCCCAAATCATCTTGGAGCTTCACATTCCAGAATTTATTCCATAATAACATGATGTTGAGAAACTTTAAATATACAATGCAGCCATTTGCACGGCTCTTTAGGAGAAGTGTCGATTCCAATCCCTGACCTATTTTAAAGCCGATCTCTTTACCTTCTTGCTATTGAGGTCTGTATGTTTCTTTATATATTATGGATATTAACTGCTTGTGGGGTATGCAAATATTTTATATCCCCTTTATCATTTTCTTGATGAATGCGCTTTATACAGAACTCTAATTGTGATGAATTACAATTTACTTATTTTTTGTTGCTTGTTCTTTTGGCATATATCTAAAGAATTTAATGATTGTAGAGACTCAGCCTTATGCTTTATTTGTAGAACTGTATGGTGTTTAGGCCTTATTCTCAGGCCATTGCTCCATTTGAAGTAAATGGTTAATAATATGTTTCTAATGGACATATAATGATTATTTATACTTATTGGTGGTAGCTCAAACACCATCATAGCTTAGTTTCTTTAATGTAGTCCTATATTGGTGATCAGTTGTGTTCTTTCACATAATTTGCTGAAAATGCTATTCCTCATTGAAAGGATGTAACACCCAGTCAAAAACAACTGTTTATAGATATTTGCTATGTTTCAGGATTCTCTCCTCCATCGATGTATTTATCTTTACTTATGACCATACCATACCATACCATACACCATACCGTACCATATCATACCATACCATACCATATGGTTTCATTTACTTCTGCAGTAAGTTTTGAAATCGCTAACACTGTATTTCTGTACTTAGTTTCTTCCTATGTATTTATTTATTTTGTGTGTACTTGTGTGCACATGAGATAGAACACATTCATAGAAGTCAAAAGACAACTTTTGTGGGGGTATGTTCTCTCCTCCCACTAACCCCAACCTGTAATCCTCCTACATTCATAGAAGTCAAAAGACAACTTTTGGGGGGGTATGTTCTCTCCTCCCACTAACCCCAACCTGTAATCCTCCTGCCTCTTTCTGTTTCCTGGGTGCTGGGATTAAAGGCTTGGGCTACCACACTCAGTCACTACTGACCTCGCTAAATTTGTTTACTCGCTTTTGCAGGTTTTTAACGATCAGTGACATTCTGTGGAGAGAGTTTTCTTTTCTGTTCTGTAATTAATTGTTTCTTTTTCGTAGCTGCTTTCTATTGTGCTTAAAGCTGATACTTAGATGATTTCAATCTTTTAAAAACCATCAAGAATTAATTTGTGGCAGGGCCAAATGTTTAACTTTTATATTACTCCAGAAATAAATGTGGGTCTATGAATTTTAGTATTCTCCTTAGTTTGGGAGTAATATAATTCTCGTTTCACTATGTAACCTAGCATGATGCTATGTTTATATTTCTATACAATCTAGGTTTTTCTGATCTGTATAAATTTGTCAAGATATGCTAACTACAACTTATTTTTATTTCTGTTTCAAGGATAAATGTGATGAATGCCAGAAGCACATTTTTTTTCCACTAGAAAAGAAATGAAGTAGAAATTGTAAGGTCATTTAGTGCAATGGTTCACAACTTGTGGGTTGTGACTCCTTGGGGGTTGAACAATCCTTTCACAGGGGTTGAAAACACAGATATTTATATTATGATTCAGAACAGTAGAAAAATTATAGTTAAGAAGTAGCAATGAGGTAGCTTTATGGTTGGGGTCACCACAACATGAGTAACAGAGTTAAAGGGTCACAGAATCAGGAAGGTTGCGAACCGCTGATAGAGTGAGATTAGCGGTAACTAGGGTGACTGCTTTATAAAATTTAGATAAATATATCCAATGATTTTCTATTTGTTTTATTTAACATTATTAAGTATACTGCGTATATGGGCCTATTATTTATTCATTTCCTTTGTATACTTTTGAAGTATTGGGAATTGAACTTAGGGCCTTCACACGTTAGGCCCACACTCAGTTGCTAGTTACTGTCTCAACTCAGGTTTTAATGTAACTATTTCATAGTCAGATTTGAGGACCTTTTCCCACACAGTAGAATATAATGCCTTTCTTCTCTGAGAAACAGAAATGGATTTCTTACTTCTTTCTCTGATTAATATTGAATAGAGAATAAAGTGGATTTTACCAAATTTTTCCATTATAAACACTTAATTGTATGTTCAGCTTTTAAGTTTATTGGTGAAATTGTGACAGGAAGCTTAGCTGCAAATTGTACCATGCTATGAATTGGTTTATCAGGAGATACCCATGCGTGTTGGAACAGAAAGTTCTGGGTCATGATAACCTTCAGTAAATTATTCACCTATCTGGAAGGCTCCACTTTACACATTAAACGTCAAGAGAGGTCTCGAGCTTGAGTCTGGCTGCCTTACTATGGATTCCTTTGAACGGTAGTTTCAGTTGGGATAGAACTGCAGAAGAGACATCAGTACTACGACATCTCATGCAGAAGATATCCAAAATGCTGCTTTTTGGAAATATCATTGTTTTTCAAACCAAATTTGTTTTTAGCCCCAGTTTTGTGTCTGCATCTGTATGACATATACTGACATATATGTCTTATTTAACGTTCCTTGTGACATTTAAAGAATGAGCAACACTTTATGTTCCAACCTGTCTGTGGCCTCAGCTGCACCCGTAGGTGTTGGCACAGACATCTGGGTATATCGGGGGTGGGGTGGGCATTTCTGTTTGGTTGGGTGTGCCAGTGTTCAGCAGTACTGGGACCTCAGCAGCACTGGTGAGCAGCAGTGAATAAGCAGACCCTAGGAAACGCCGGAGTGGCCGGCTGTCTGACAGTCTTTGTTTCCACCAGATGAGTGAGTGAGCAGAAAATGGCCCTGACGGGGGTGGGGTGGGGTAGGGTACTAAATTATAACTAATGCTTATTACTGACAAATCCATCTGGGAGAGCATGGCTTCTATAGGGTATCATCGAAGCAGGAGATCCATTTCAAATCAAAATAATTTCTGTAATTACACATCTATAAATATAAAATATCAGGATGGTGGATAAACTCGCCCCAGTGTTACCATGTAACACTTAGCTTTATGATCTACAAAGCTGGTTACAAGTAAAAAGGAATATATTTCTCCTGTCTTGCTGTAGGCAGTGATTTCCTGATACTGGCTAAGCATTCTGAATTCTAAACTAACAGGAAACATTCAGAAAAGTCAGACTCTGATAATTCAATGACAACTCAATTTACAATGCAACATGTTTTGCCTGTTTGAGAGAATTTTTTTTTTCCAGAATTTGAGTCAAAGCACTATTGCTTCCCAATGTTCTCTTTCCACAGGCATGTAGAATTCTCAACATCAGTGCTATCTTGACAGCCATATTATCAACAGAAGCTCGAGAGCCTCACATAGAACTATCAGCCTGTGTGTGTGTGTGTGTGTGTGTGTGTGTGTGTGTGTGTGTGATTTTCTTTTAAAGTGAATTTTCTTAGCTACTCTATTTTGATGTGTATGAACACTTGGGACTTATCACATAAAGAATATGGACTAAAATAACTAAAAAAGGATAACAGCTATTTCAGAGTGGATTGAAAATTTCAAGTTACTTCAAATCTTTTTGGAATGTTTTGAGAAATACAGTCTTATTTAGATCAGAAAAATTAACAAAAAAATCTGTCTTAACGGACTAATTGATGTTCTCTTTGGTTAGAATATGGGATTGAGGATGAAATGGTACATGAAGTAAATATTTTCAAATTATAGCATTAGACTATAATTTACCTGTAACCTCGGGTTCTCCTTAGTCTACCTCGAAAATAATTCGGCCCCAGAGAAATGCAGAGCACATATTTAAATCAGTAACCATACTGTCGTTTTTTGTTATTACTAAAATAGTCATTTCTTCACCAAATAGTGATATTTATTACTTTTTAATGGAATCATTGTTACAGTACAACCTTAGAAAACCTAAAGCATGATGTATAATACATCCTTTGTTAATAAAAAACCGTTTCCTTTCCAGCACACCTGTGAAGGTATTCTGCACTTATCATTTTATTTCCGAGTGATGAGAACCGTAAGATATATGGCAAGGCAAAGGATTCAGGTTTTAAGGTGTTTAGCTGTTTGCGAGTTTCACTGAGAAACTACACCATGAACTTTAAAATGTCTCACATTACCCTGTGAGGTTAATAAGCTTACTGCATAGTATTGTTGGGATTTGTGAGAGAAGTTCCTCTCCTTTAGTTCTCTGTTTCAGGCGTAAGTCAACTCCAGTTGCACGGCAGAATCAGAGGAAGCACCTGTAAGCGTCCTGTGGCAAGTCTTGGCGGCAGCTCCGTTAACTGCACAGCGCTCTGAATGAAGCAACTGTCTTCAGGTGTGAGCATGTCTCACCTTCCCAGAGGGGGGAGAAGGGAGAGCTCCCTGTCCTTGACACACCTGTCACTTTCCTTTTGGGCACGCTTTTCTCTTTTGTGAATACCCTAATGACTATTTACTAACGTACTTTGTTCTGTCCTGTGGGTTTTAAGAGTGTGATGCTTTGTAGTGCAGACAGCACGTCACGGACTTCCTCCCTCTCCCCTGGCTCGTCATCTGCTGCTGTCTCCCAGACGGGAGATGGCGAATGCAACCATGAACTCAGAGCAGCTGGCTGCTGGGCATACTTGATGCAAGGGCTCCCAACAATCTGCCAAGATGGTGGGCTGGGAAATCGTGGGGACCTGTTGGGTATGGATGGATGCTGGAGGAAGGCTCATTGCTTTGTGATAGAGGCCCCTGGTGAGTCTCCTATGCCGCTGTGGAAGGCTCCATCCCATGCTCATGTGGATGTCCCTGGTTTAAGTCAGAGGGTCATGCACAAACAAAGTGGGAGAGAGATTTCCAGGGAGACAGAAGGGTTGCAAATGGTGAGAGCTTATGGGAGGGATGGGGAGTAGATGGGACCAGAATGTATTGCATACATGTATCACCCACATGCATTATATACATGTATGACATCCATGCATTATATACGTGTATGAAACTGTCAAAGACTATGTTTAACAAAACTGCAAAAAGATTTCAAAATTTAAAAATATACTAAACATGGTGCTTTATGCAAGAAAGAAAAAGTACAATTAATGACTTAGATACAGCACTGCTGATAGTAAGAAGCAGTTCTCAAATACCATAATATTTTTTTCCGGCATTGTGTTTTCATTATATATACTAAACTGTAACTTGTAAGACTGCAAATTTCTCAAAATTGTACTTTTAATTAAATTCCTATTTTCTAACCAAAAACAAATGGGAAACTCCCATCGACTAGAGGGTACCACTGTTGGAGGCTTCTATACGAGTATCTAGTGAAGAACATTTTCATGTAGGATCAGCCACTTCTTTGTAACATCATATTCCCTCTTATGAATTTCATTCTTCATGATAATTCACAGGTTACCATTTTAAAGTCAGACAAGGATCTTTCAAGGTCCTTTTCCATTCGGACTTTCCAATTCTACTCTGTCCCATAGTCCCAAGTCCTGCTTTTAGAGTAGTGTATAACAATTGTGCCACACTGTGTGAGCACAGAAACCACTCAGGGAGCTTTAAATTACACTGAGTTAGGGACTATGCTGGCTGTTTTGTTCTCTCAGCTTGACACGAGAGAAAGGAGGAAACCACAACTAAGAAAATACCTCCCTGAGATGGCTGAGGAGCAACTCTGTGGGAGATTTTCTTGATTAATGTTTTATGTGAAGTGGATCCACTCACTGTGGGTTGGTGCTACCCCAGGCAGGGTCCTAGACGGCATAAGAAAGCAGGCTAAACAAGCTGTTCCGGCAAGTGGGCCAATAAGCAGCAGCCCTCCATGGCCTCAGACTACTTCCTGTCTCCAAGCTCCTGCCTGGTGTGATTCTTTACTCTGGCTTTCCCGCATGGATGGACTGTATGCAAAGTAAACCTTTCCTCCCAGGGTCGCTTTAGATAGTACTATTTTTACATCAGCAAAGAAATCTAAGATGGGATTCATCTCCAGAGATTTTTGACTTAATTGGTCTGAGATTTGCCTCAGGACTAGGATTCATTTAAAGTCTAAGTAATGGAAGAATAGAAACATAATCAGAGGTTTGTTTTATTTTTCCAACAGAGAAAAGAACACTACCTTAACTCTTCAGTTCCTTCATGTGACAAAGAACTGAAAATCTATGCTTGGGAGACAGGTCTATGCTAAGCTGCGGCATGAGCACACAGCATGAGCGCCTGTGTCTGATCCCTGTGTAGAGAGCTAGTTATGGCTCTGTTATCCACACCAGGGAGGCAAAGACCAGTGAGTGCCTGGAGGCTTGATGGCCAGCTGGTCTAGCCCAGTGGGCGAGCCCCAGGCTTAGGCCCTAGTAAGAGATACTGTCTCAAAAGGACAAGAAGGACAGCTGCTAGAAAAGGAACCTTGAGATTGGCTTCCATACATGTGTGCGTACACATGTGGACATGTGTGTGCCTGTATAATAAACACAAACATACAAAGAAAAATTTTACTTCTCAAATAAAGGCAGTTGAGAATCCTGAAATTATCCAAGATGAAATGAAAAGTTCTGTGCCATATCAGTTGACTTATTTTGTGGCCGTTTTGTTTTGGGAAGCCCAATTCCTGAGGCTCTGGCTTAAGAACATGCATGCTGATGGTTTTCTACCACGGGAGCTTTCAGGTTTTATCTGTGTCATTAAGCTAAATGTCCACTTTATTGATTGACAAGAAACCAACACTTTACCTTTCCTAAGGCATAAATGATAACGAACTGATTTCTGATAAGCTGATTGTTTTATTCCATTTGAAAAATATTTTAACTACACAAATATAACCATACCAGGCCAGAAAATATTAGTGAAAATTCTCTTACGATTTTATTAGTTCTAAAGCAAATTTATAACACACACACACACACACACACACACACACACACAAATATACATGCAAATGTGTAAAAACATAGTGGCTCAGGAACAGAAGTGGGCTTTTGGCAATAACATGAGTGGTCTATCAAATACTTGCCCAAACGTTCACTTTTGACTGAGGACAGCAATGTTTATAATATACTCTTTTCTTATTTTTTGCATGTGCCAAGAGAGGTCTCAGGAGTGTTCCAGGTTGGAAATGACCCAGGCTTTAAAAAGCAATTCCAATTTTCGAGTCATTAATTAAATCTTGAGTTGATTTTCCACTGATAAATAGCTTAAGAAATAACAGACCATATCTCTTCTGTCTATCTATAATAAACACATTTAAATTTCATTTTCTTAAGGGAGTAGCTCTTTCTTGCTCATCTTTCTCCCTGTAGAAATGTTCAGGTTATCATGATGTTTTGTGATATAAACATCACACGGGGGCCAAGGAATACCCCTGTCAAAGGCAGTTACGTTCTGTAATGGGGAAGCTGTCCTCAGGACCAAGGAGCTAACAGTAAGTACTATCGGGAAAAGACAGAGTGGACAGTAACCATATATGGGGAGTTCTGCACTGCTCTGTAGCATTCCGGACAGCACTCTCACAGAGACCAATAGTGCCCCTGGAGACAGGCTGTGTGGCACGTCTGATGGCACAGCTCTCACTGCTTTTCGGTTTGAAAACGAGGTGGGTAAGTTTAGATAATCTTTTATAAAGGTTCACCTTGAGGTTCCTAGGCTCCTATATACTGTATTTCGTAGGCTATAGTATATTTCCTATAGAAAATTTTCTCAGTCATAAACATTGCTTTAAAGCAAAGACAATTAGTAGCAGGCCTGCAGATGCAAGGTTTGTGGTAAATAAGAAGCGAGAGGTGTCTTGCTTCCTCTGTAGTCTATGCCCAGAGTAAGAGTGCATCTAGGCCCACATACCAGGCTCCCAGTCCTCTTAATCGATCCAGCTTCATGGAGAAAGTGGATGTGAGGGTTCTATTGCTGAAATCCATGACAGGCAGAAAAAGAGGAGAACCGAGGGCTGGCGTTAGAAAGACTTATTTAGACTCCCAGAGGGCACACAAGGGCATCTACTACACTGTAAGAAAAAGGAGGGGAGCAGAAGGCAATGAAGACGTTGAACAGAGGCCCAAGCCATAGTTTTATTCCACTGATTTCTAAGCTCCAGCCTTTCAGATTATCTCTTCATCTCCCTGGGGGGAAAACCTTACATTGTATATGTGTGTTGTGTGTGTGTATGTCTGTGCACACGTGCACACATTTCCTTTTGTTTTCTTACAGTCAATATTTTTGTACCTTTCTGTTGAAACAGTCTTATAAATAGCACCAGTTGGCTCTTTTAATCTGATGTTCATATTTGATGTTCTGGTATGCTATCACCTTTTCACATCATTTTCTGATGGGTTAATCACGTTGTGGTGCCAGTTTCTCCATATTAGCTGTATTTTTAAGGAGCATTAAACTTTGGACAGCTTTGAATTTACAAACATTTACAAGATAGTGCAGAGATCCCACCTAGTCCACACTTGGTTTTCCTTTTAGTAATATCTCTTACTTGGCCACAAGACACAACTAACAGGCCTGCACTGCATGTTATGTACTAGTCTACACTCTAGTGTCTGTGGGCATAGAGTTACACGCTTTCAGCTAAGATGACACATTGTATTGTCATTGTGTCTCCTTAGCTCTACTGGCTGGGAAAGTTCCTCAGACGCCCCTTGTAGCAATACTGCCGAGGATACTGCTCAGACATGGTACAGGATGCCTTTTACCCGGGACTTGCTTGACTTACTGGAGTTACCAGTTTGGGAATGGACATCTAAATTTCTCATAAAATATAAAACTCTACTTGCCCACCTTCACTTTTCTGTGTGTAGTAGTGATGCTAGGCAGTAAATGTACAAATTCGGTTCGCCACAGTGTGTGGTGAATTGGTAGTTTTATGAGACCATTATAGCATTTTAACTTCACCTTCACTGACCGACTGCCTTGGCTGTCACTGTATCAGCCTGCTTAGAGCACACAGCCACAGCAGCCGCAGAGTTACAGAGCAGGCTCCTCCCCCACTACATCTAGGCCGGCCAAAGACAATGGAAAAACACATCTGAAACCCGAAGGTTTTCAGGTTTTGCTTACATGCTTGTTCTCTCTAACAGGGATACCTAAGACAATGTTTGTGCTTCTCAAACTAAAATTTTCATGTCTCTTTATTTAAATGTTTATTTTTCTCCCTAGCATTCGTGATTTATGTCCAAAAGTTTTCCAAATTTCCTCTAAGGTTTAAAGGTCATCTAATCTACTCCCACAGGTCAAACCAGCTATACTGACAACCATTATTTAATCCTTAATTAACAATCAGTTTTCTTTCACAGACAAACTGTTACTGCCTATCCCCGATACATAACTAACATGGTATTTTCTTCCTCAGTCATCCAAAGCAGAGTTAAAGGATGCCTTCCAGGACTACGCTCCGCAAACACCCTTGCATTTCCAGGATCATAACAGACCATGATGTGCTCCCAAGCAGACCATCACAGGCTTAAACCACGCTACCCATCCTATGCAGACATAGCCCCTGCTGGGGATCTGCTTCTCTGTTGTGATCACCCTATAGGTTTACCTACAGTGCTGCTCCCACAGATGCAGCCGAGACTGAACACCATCTCCTCAGACCTGCCTGGGACAACAAAGCTGCCTTCCTCCAGACACCTCATCTGACTGAAGACTCCCAAGACACACGCTGAGACCCACAGGTGACAGCCGAGACCCACAGACTTGGGACCTGCCAGCTACAGATGAACAATCTTGCCAAAGCCAAATGGCTACTGAACTTGGGGAAAGTTACATGATCGCAAGGAAAACGTCTAGATAGATTAATCTAATGTTGTTTAAAACCAATGTTAATATCCTCAAACCATACAATCCATGGGACAATTACTTGGTTCAATGATCCTTTGTCCTCCCAATCCTCACCCTCATCCCTTGATACCACTACCCCTCCGGCCTGTTTAGTGTTTTCTTTTGATGCTTCAATTCCACTCACATTTTTACTACAGATGACACCTTAAAGAAGTGAAAGGTACCCTGATTCCTGGTCAAGATAGGTGGAATCCCCAGGACACCCTAAAAGGGATGGCAGGTGCATTCCCAGTCTCCCAGAATATCAGGGCCTCACATAGCTGCACTCCCCAAAGTCCCCTGTAGAGAGGTTTGAGACAGACCAGTCATGTAGGGCAATGCCTCAAGCCCCTCCTCCACAGGTAAGTACTTGACTACAGGTTACATAGACCCAAGACAGATCAGTCACAGAGGACAATGCCCCAAACCCCTCCTCCACAGGTAAGGACTATGTAGGCTCAAGACAGATCAATCATAGGTCAGGACCAAATATGTAGATGAGGTCTTCCCAAGCTCTCTAGCCAAACCAACAGGAAGTACGTGTTGTCAGACACTGACCCATTCAAAAAAACTATTCAACTGTTCTATTCAGAGTTAATGGTGTGCAGGAATTATTCCATCGTCTGAGAGCTTCTGTTCTAAGAGCTGTAACACTGTTGCTTGGGGAAGAGATCTGCTCTCCCGAAATGAAATTGCTGCTAGAAGCTCTCCTGAACCCCTCGCCAGCTAGTCGGTTTCTTGCTGGCTCAGCCTGGCCTGAGCAACCCAAGCAGCAGCAGCAGCAGCAGAAGCAGCAGAAGCAGCAGTAAGGAACAAGACTGGTGGTGGAAGCTGTTCTCCCTACCTGCCCAAGTTCTCTTCCAATCACCGAACCTGAGCACCTAGCCGGCCGGGCCAGAGAGCTTTGTGGAGAGCACCAGCCCAGAGGCCTACATCTATATAGCTTTGGTTCCCAGTGTTTCAGCTTAGTGGATATTGCTGCAGCTGAATTTAAGGAGGGAACATTTGCACATACTTAACCGACCTCCTGCTTCCTCCCTCCTGCTGAAGTCCCGGCTTCCAGCTTAAGTGGTTCCCATTGCTGTAAACGCCCCCTGCAGGTGAGTGCAGGTCTGCTGGATGCCGGAAATGGTGTTCATTTCATCTTGGACAGTCAGCAGGTACTTTTGTTGTGTTGTTGGTCTCTTTTGGAATAGCGCATTAAAATGTTCTGTGTCTGCCGGCACTGGTTTCTGTCTAGTGGTCAGCCACCTTCCCTGCTTTCCCCTCAATGTTCTTGAGACCTCTTGCCTTTCTGTTTTTAGCAGCTTGACCGTGCCTTCTCTGGGTATGGCTTTCATTATGGCTTGCTGAGTTTTAGCCACATAGGTTGATATCTTTTATCAAATTTAGGAAAATTTTGATGCTGAGTTTGTCGGATGCTGTTTCCTGTCTCATCTCTTCAGCGACATCAACAACACACTGTGTGCCATCCATATAGCATGCTGCTCAACCTCTTTATACATTCTTCACAAACTTTATACATACGAAAATTTAAGAGTAAATGAAGCATCATGCGTCAAAATTAACCAGCATCCATATGTCCTAAATACAAACTTGCATCACGGTTGTGGAATGCCTGTTTTATAATTTTATAATTTTTATAGACTTCGTTGTATAATTTTAAAAGGATTATTTTTATTTCATGTGCATGAGTGTTTGACTGTGTATGGTTTGGTGCATGTGTGTACGTACTCACGTGTGTGTACTATGTGCATGGTGGTACATGCGCGTGTACTATGTGCATGTAGTTCTTGCGGAGGCCAGAAAGCATCAACTCCTCTGGAACTTGGGTTATAAAAGGTTTGTGAGCTGCTGTGTAGGTGCTGGGGACCAAACCAGGGTCCTCTCCAAGAGCATCGGTTAGTGTTCTTCACCATGGAGCGTCTCCAACCATGACTCTGTTTCCTCTCTTTTACCTAGCCTG
This sequence comes from Rattus norvegicus, assembly GCF_021556685.1. Classification (NCBI taxonomy): domain Eukaryota; kingdom Metazoa; phylum Chordata; class Mammalia; order Rodentia; family Muridae; genus Rattus; species Rattus norvegicus. The sequence continues at coordinate 38,080,998 of NC_141535.1, forward strand.
TTTCCATAGTTTTCTTCATCTTAATGAATTAGAACAGAAGTCATTTGTTTATTTATTTATACTTTCTATGCTATAACTTCATAGGAACAAGTTCGAGTAGCTCAGGTTCATTCTACTATTCTCCTGTAAAATGTGGTTCTATGGGTAAGAGAGGCCAGTGCTTTAGTTGAATCCCATATGTATATGTGTATTGTGTATGTGTTTATGTGTGTGTGTGTGTGTGTGTGTGTGTGTGTGTGTGTGTGTGTATGATTTTTCTATTATGTGCCTTAGGAAGCTACCTCAGTTTATATCAAGTTCTCAGTTTCTCAAAACACACATTTGTGATCACAAAAACTCTCGCTCTTAGCCACAACAATGTCAATGACATGCTGACTTCTAGGTAAAACTTGTGAGGCATTCCTCTTTACCTGTGCCCATCTCCTGATGCCTCCAACATCACCGTACTAATAGATGTGGAAGCACACAGACAGAGGGACAGCTCTGTGTTTTCTAAGAGGTCTAGAGAACACAGTCTGGAGAGATATATTTTCTGTTTCCCTTTGTGTTTATTACTTTGGCAAGCTACCAGGAGATGGTATAAGGAAGGGTTAATTTCCCAGTGGTTATCTTAAAGTGCTGGTTGGCTAATCCCAACAACTATGGACTCCAGGGATCATTTCCGATTTTGCTCTTTCTCTTGTTAGTGGTTTCCTCCCATCTCCTTTCGTGTCTTTCTTAGTATAATAGAGACACATGGAGATCCAGATTAGCATTTTTTTCCTCCAGAGACAATTGTGCCTTTCTTTTGTCAGGTAGATGTGGTGTGAGGGCTCATCACTGGTCTAGAAATTAACAAGCAAAGTTGGATGTTTCCTTAGACTCAGTTGGCATTTGACTTCAAGTACCTCAGGGGCATGGCCTTCACTGGGTTTACTGTGGTTTCATACGTGGTTTCATTGCTTTAATGTGGTTTTATTTCTAAGCATGGAACCATCGGGAATCTTCAGTTAGGTTCTATTTCATTGTTTTGCATGTTCTGTTTTCACATCTTGACCTCGACCCGAGCCCGGGTCTCAGGGATATGAGTGACAGCTCAGGGCCCGTTAGCCCTTTAATCTGAAGGCCATGCTTTCCAGAGGCTAAGTCTTTCTACCCTGTACCAGTTATTCGTAGGCAAATGGTTGGAACTGGAAAACATCATCCTGAGTGAGCTAACCCAATCACAGAAAGACATACATGGTATGCACTCATTGATAAGTGGCTATTAGCCCAAATGCTTGAATTACCCTAGATGCCTAGAACAAATGAAACTCAAGACGGATGATCAAAATGTGAATGCTTCACTCCTTCTTTAAAAGGGAAACAAGAATACCCTTGGCAGGGAAGGGAGAGGCAAAGATTAAAACAGAGACTGAAGGAACACCCATTCAGAGCCTGCCCCACATGTGGCCCATACATATACAGCCACCCAATTAGACAAGATGGATGAAGCAAAGAAGTGCAGGCCGACAGGAGCCGGATGTAGATCTCTCCTGAGAGACACAGCCAGAATACAGCAAATACAGAGGTGAATGCCAGCAGCAAACCACTGAATTGAGAATAGGACCCCCGTTGAAGGAATCAGAGAAAGAACTGGAAGAGCTTGAAGGGGCTCGAGACCCCATATGTACAACAATGCCAAGCAACCAGAGCTTCCAGGGACTAAGCCACTACCTAAAGACTATACATGGACTGACCCTGGACTCTGACCCCATAGGTAGCAATGAATATCCTAGTAAGAGCACCAGTGGAAGGGGAAGCCCTGGGTCCTGCTAAGACTGAACCCCCAGTGAACTAGACTGGTGGGGGGAGGGCGGCAATGGGGGGAGGGTTGGGAGGGGAACACCTATAAGGAAGGGGAGGGGGGAGGGGGATGTTTGCCCGGATACCGGGAAAGGGAATAACACTCGAAATGTATATAAGAAATACTCAAGTTAATAAAAAATAAAAATAAAATGTAAAAAAAACCAACAACAACACAAAGGAACTTTAGGAGGATTCATGCTGTGTTTTTGTTGTAGTTTAGGGATGATCTGATTCTTAAACTGTCAAACTGGAGGACAGTCACTTTGCCTTTGAGCAGGCTTCTAGAGCTGGCCTGGCTCTCAGCAGACGCCTATGAGGAAATTGGCTTTGTGTTTGGTTTCCAGTCAGGGGAGAAAGCCCATACAGTTATCAAAAACTCCAAAGATTTCTTACTGCTACAGAGTTCTTGCCCTCTGGCAAGAGTGATGTTCAGTTACTTCCCAGACTCAGAAAATATACAAAGTGATGTATATAACCAACGACATTAGCATTTCTAGTGTGGGTGTCTCTCGATGTGGGGGTGTCTCTCAATGGACAATGTCTCTCGATGGGGATGTCTTTTGATATGGGAGTGTCTCTCGATGTGGGGATATCTCTCAATGGGGGTATCTCTCTATTTGGGGGTGTCTCTCAATGTAGGGGTATCTCTCAATGGGTGATGTCTCTCAATGGGGGTGTCTCTTAGTATAGGGGTGTCTCTTAGTATAGGGGTGTCTCTCAATGAGGGGGTGTCTCTCGATGTAACAGAATTTCCACTCTTAATGAACTCCACAGTGCTCTGGTGTATTGTTTATGAATGTGTATTTTTGGCATTTATCATTTTCCCAGCACTGGCACTGAGAATGATGGCTTGACATCCTGCACCCTAATCATATCCTATTTAGAAACAGAAGTTTCTACTGTTTATTATCAGCAGCAAGAAGTTTAGCTTCTGCCATGCTCTTCCCTGGGGCTGTAGCTGTCCTTGGTTTCTTGTTCATAAGCTGGGCCCACATCCCTCTAACAGTGCCTTCCTTGGTCCTTGTTTCAGTGAAACACATGAGATGGCTGCTCTTCCAGTGCTAGAGTAGGAGAGGGCACACCCCCTCCCATTTCCTTTCCATACCATGTCTAAAACATGTCACAGGTCAACGGCACATAAGAAGGCTCATACATTTTCATAAAATGATTGGTCAAAGCTTAAGACAGCACCCAGATCAATTGGTAGCAAGTGCAGAGACCTATCTGTAAACTCAGAGAACTTTCCTGATGCTTGCTTATCTCCACATGCCAGAGCTGAGTACCTAACACCACACACATGCACGCCATGACTGCAACACAAAATACAGCACACTCTCCCGGAAAAGGTCAGGTCTTCCCATCACCTCAATTAACACAACCAACTCACTGAAGCCCCGCTTCCAAGAACGTGCATGTTTCCTCCCTGGATTCCCAGTGCAGGTCTCCTTCAACAGTTATTGAGCTTGAATATGTTGAATTCATGTTTTCCCTTGCTTTCCTTCATCAGAGGTTCATTAACCTACTCATCAGGATTTATACATCTGACCATTTCTGTGGTGCGTTCTCTTCTTGGAGCTCGGGGAAAGCACTGGTGCAGGTCGTAGTGTCAGGACTACGAACTGTGAGTCAGGGTCAATGCCAACTTTTCCCACCAGAATTTGTTTTTCTGTGCTAATTTCAGAGGTCCCGTGGTTAATGGGTATATTTTTGAAGTGTGCACACAGGTATGCAAACATGTATTATATGCTGTTTTAAAGTTCAGGCAGCATTTCCTACCAATATGCAACTTCACAGGTAACCAAACAAATTCTATCAATGTAAAACGGAACAAGGGTGGATTTTGTGAGCACATGCGCTGTGTATTACTTGTGAGTGTGTGGGGCGAGTGTGGATAAAGTGGGAAGGGAAGGAGGGAAAAAGGAGACAATCAAGAGACTAAAATCTTGTTGGAAATTTTCGAAGAAGTAGTTATGAAGAGATAGTTAGATAAAATTCACGAATATATTAAAATATATATCCCATAAGCTTAAGATAGAAACAAACAGTACTTTTTGCTCATTGCCTAGTTACCATTATACACAGATCCTGCGTTCAGCGGCCTGAAACCAGGATTACCAGGAGAACTCTGGTGAACGGGAGAGGCACAGACAAAGGTGAGCTAGCTCTTCACATCTCTTATGACGGATGCATCACCACTCAGTTACCACTCCCAGGCCTCGCAAGGACACTTAGTTGATCAGTATCCAGTTGGTACCAGTTTTGCCTCTCCAGCATCTCTGACACTGGCTCTTAAAATTCTTGGGACTAGCGGAAGGGGCGTGGGTGTTTTCTGTTGGACTGAAGACCACTGGGCTATTGTGTGGGTCTGCATATGGAAGAACAGTCCACATACAGGAGAACATCACAGGGAGAAGGTGAGCCAAACAGAGGGAGTTGTGAGGCAGCAGATTTCAATTCAATGCAGACTCTCACTTTAGAATTGTTAAAACAGATCAGCTTCCTCTGAAAGGTGTTGACCTCCCTGTCCCGTGTGTGACAGGCAGAGTCTGGATGTTGATCTCCAAGTGTGAGAGGGGAGGCTGTATATGCAGCGACTGTCAAGCTACTTTACCCATCCTCTGTAACCCATAAGAGTGGGAATCCATCTGTCCACTCGCTTCTAATGCAGTATATGATGCTGCTGGCCTTGCTATGCGATTGGCTCCTAAAGAAAAATGCCAATGTAAGCGACACTGGTGAGAACTGGACAGGACTCCACCAGACTAGAAGGGAAAGGAAAGGACCTTCGGAATTCACAGAAGATTTCTCCATAGTGTTCCCATGAATAAAGCTGTTTAGAGGAGCTGTGGAGGCAACTGCCCCTTTCAGTTAAAAGACAAAGCAATACTGAAACTCTCCGTTTTCCCTCTAACTTTCTGAGAAGGTGATTTCTAGCCGATGTTGAATCCCATGCTTTTCGACTGAGCACGTGCGCTGTTGTTTTTATCGCAGACAAGCAATCTTTCCCATGTGGGTATTCTTTGCTTTGCCCTGGACAAGTTTGTTCTTGTAGATGCAATCTAACACCTTCAGAACAACTAATCACCAAACAGCATAGTTCCCTGGGCTTTCCTGAGAAATGGATACATCTGGCATACAGCTCTGACATCTGCATTGTACGTGCCCATTTTATTGTGACCAACAAAATCAGGTCATGGGATCCTACATTTTGACTTGCTGTTTTTAAATTCTTTCTCTTAAGTATAGTTAGTAAAAATTCAATGTGGAGCTTCTTTGTATTTTTTAGGGTGAGATTTAATAGAAATTCTCAGATAGCTTTTGCTCGCCCAAACGTGTGTATATGTTACACAGAGGTACATGCATCATTTTGAATATCTCTCCCTCACACTCGTGGAAGGGTGGTTTCCTGGGACTAGCTTAATAAGACTGAAAACCTTGTCTGTTGGATACTGTTAAGGTGGGACACTATTACCTAGAGATGGAAGGGACTTCACGGGAAAATCTAGGACCGTCAGTTGGTCAGTGCAGCTGAACTTGATAAAGCGAACTTTTGTTTTACACATTACTGGACTATTTACATTTCTTTTGAGGAAATGCTACCAGTTATATATACAAATACACAAAGCAATCAAAAAGATGTCTGCTTGCTCAGTATATATCACTTCATAAGCCACAAAGGAACGTGTCAATGATGGGAAACCTGAGCTGACTCTATGGCTGTGTGAGTTCAAAACGGTTGCTATGAGTTGCTGTGGCTAGGAAATTTGCAACAATGTTATATTTTCCCTCCGAAGCGTTAATATTTAGATCTAGAGTTGGGAATGTTTATTCTTTTTCACAAGCTCCCTCTTCCTAACCCACCTCTCTTTCTTTCTAAACCAAATTCAGAAATGAGGCTGGACTGTAACTTCTTAGGGAGCCGTGTAACATAGCACGGTGGCACAGGGGATGCAGCCATGTGATGTAACTCTAAGAGCATATCCAACTTGTCTAATAGGAACCCGTTTTGTACAGAATTTCAATTGCATGTGATTTCAGGTGAAAGTAATTAGGAATGAAGGGTAAAAATTACACTAGGGGAAAATTATGCCCTTAAGTGATACAGCAAAAAGGTTAAAAGTTAACACCTTCTGAATCGTCTTAGTAGAGTACAAAAGAAAAGAATAAGTCCAACAGGAGTAGGGAAAAGGTAAAGCAGAAGGCAGTAAGAGACAAAGTAAAGACAGGGTAACTCAGTAAGAAGTGATAATCTAAATGAACCAAAAAAAAAAAGCATTTGTAATTAATGTGAACACAAGGACAGCATTAGCTATATAGATACATAGCTACCGGATACATAAAATACATAAACAATTTTACTGCAATAAACTTGAATAGGAGAAATGAACAAATTCCCTAATAAAGGGATACAAACTTAGAAATACAAATATAAAATTCTGAAATGTTAACCAAATATGGCGGTAAGCAAAATGATCGCCTAAATGCATTCCCGGCACAGAGCAGAAATCCCCCTCAAGGAAATGGGCTGCAGTCCACCAGTGGAGCACTGTGTGCTGGGAGACGTAGGGGAGAGCTGTGTACGTTTCATGAGGTGCGAAAGACAGTCTCGGAATTAAAACGCCATTGACATTATTAGCAAATCGGGGAGAGGAAAGATGACAGTGTTCCTCACGAGGGGTGGACGCTCCAGACACAATACATGCTCTGTGGTGAATATTGGCCTTTAAAAATCGGGAAGCTTTTCTCTTTTTTGGTTCGTGTTGTTTAAAAATCAGACAGGAGTGCCAGATCATCAAGTAGGGCAAGAAAACAGAAAAAAGTGCCTTAGATTCCAAGATGCTCCATCCCTATTGAAGGCAACCACAGAGCTGTCTAACTGAGAGCGCCCAATGGCTTATTAGAAAATTTAGTCAAGTTGTTAGGTAGGAAGGAATTATCTCATATTCAACTATATTCTTATGAAACAACTGTTCATAAAATAATCTTAAAACCCAGTGATACTGTAAAATAAATATAAGCAGAAAGCAGGTTATCACTTCAAAAGAAAGTGTGAATCCTTTGCAAGCAGAGTCTGAGCGGTATCTCTAGCAGAAAGCCTAAACATGAAAGTTAAGACCAAAAACGTCGTCGACAGAGAGAAAAATAACCGCGGGAGAATCTCTGTGACCTTGGAACGAGATGGAATGTAAAAATTAAAATCCGCAGCATAGATGATAAAACACTATGGATTTAATTACATCAAAGCGAAGCATTCTTACAATGAAGGGTAACAGGTACAACATTTTTATGTAATGACAAAGTGGATAATGAATTTGTAGCGTCTACTCAGTGAGGATATTAAAGTGGATAATGAGTAGAACAAAAAGCATAAGAAACCTAGGAGAATCAAGGGAGGTAGCAGCATGATTAGAAAGATAAACAAAATGGTCTTAGGAGTCCTCCAAACGATGGAGGCAAACTTTACCAGGTCTCAAACTCCTAGTCATCACAAAATGCAAGCAAAAGCATCGGCAGAGGCCTCATCTGCCAACAGCTGTCGTTACTCACAGTCCCTGACTGACTTTCCCAAGTGCCAACGAGAGCTATCGTCCTGGCCTTTCAGGAGGACTGACGGCACTGTTTGCACAGGCAGATTTGAACTCTGTGATCCAGACTGCTGCTCCTGAGTCTACACATCAGTAAATACTCGCAGGGTTTACACTAAAATATTCCATGAAGTGTTATTGTTAGTGGCAGCAGGCTGCGAGTGTTAGATTCCAGTGAGTGAACACACTGATAGAACTTGGCAGATGCACACTTTAACAGAGGCCTCACGAGGAGTCACACGAGGAAACCACACTAGGGTGGCCAAGAACATCCAGGCAAACAGGCGATACAGCACCCTTGATGTAAAAAAAAAGTATACGTAAAGAAAGTACTATCCCTTATATAAGACTATAAGAATAAATATTAAATAAACCCAGTACAATGGGCTTGCTGAGTGACAAGAAGGGGACAGGAGGCAGGGAGGAAGTTAAAAGAAAAGCAGAGTGTGTGGCCTAGGGGGTGACGAGGAGCATTGCTTGGGGTGAGTTTGGCAAGTTTCTGCATGCAAGGCTCAAAAACAGGGAAGAGACCACGATAAAGCAAGTATAGAGGAGCCGAATAAGTGGACACTCAGGAAGAAAGTCATCTAACTGATTACAGAAGAGAAGACCACAGGGAGAGACAGGCCATAGCATTAATGGGTAGGAAGTTATTGCTGTTGCCTTTCAATTCTCCCCAAATTATTTATGTCTATATTAGTATGTATATATGTATGCTTCTGTGTGTCTTCTGTCTGTCTGTCTGTCTGTCTATCTATCTATCATCTATCTATCTATCATCTATCTATCTATCATCTATCTATCTATCTATCTATCTATCATCTATCTATCTATCTATCTATCTATCCATCCATCCATCCATCCATCCATCCATCCATCCATCCATCCACAGTATTGGGGACTGAACTTAGTACCTTCACCAGAGCCCAAGCACAGTTTAGATATTTAATGGTAGTCCCTTATTCCTCTAATTTGTCAGAGTTTTTCATGGGGCTTTACAAGATGATCCTAAAGTTCATCTAAATGAGCAAAAGGTAAAAAACAGCCAATATGCTCTTGAAGGGAAACAAGTTAGAGGACAGAATAACTCTAGTTTTGAGACAGTATAGCATTGGCATAGAGACAGACAGACAAACAGACCCCAGTCAAGTTCCAGAAATCAACCTAGATACATGGAAATTTGCATGAGAGTCCATATCAGTGGAGAAGTGGTGAATTATTTTTAATAGGTGGGGGCAGGAAGAAACCCATATAAAACTGGACTCCTATCTGTAAAAAAAATCTTATTAAAAAGTACTATAAATTTCATAGTTCTTTAAAACTAAAGCATTTAAAGGACAGAAGTCTTAATGATCCTGGAAAAAGAGAGTAATTTTAAAAACACTACACTCTAGAAAGGATGAAAATGAAGAGCTATGATGCGCTGAAAGATTCCAAAAATTGAAAAACACAAAGCTAGATTATGATTGTAGCCATTAAAATAATCAGTGGAAAAAGTAGCAGATAAAACTGCAAAACCAATCAAACAGGTAGGAAATAAGAACCTCAAAGAAGAAACTCAAGGATAAAGCTGTGTGTGTGTGTGTGTGTGTGTGTGTGTGTGTGTGTGTGTGTGTGTGTGTATGTATATATATGTATATGTACATACATATCTGTATATAGCCTCTACCAATAATCATAATGATGCGAATTTAAACTGAGGTGAGGCCTGAGGATGTAGCTCAATGGTAGAACATTTGCCTCACATGCATGAGGCCCTGGGCTAACAGTGCCAGCAAGGCACCAGCACACACATGTGCGCATGCAATGCTAGCTGGTCTTACAGAGGACCTGACTTTCATTCCCATAAACTAAGTGGTGGCACAAAACTGCCTGTAGTTTCACTTCCAAGGAATCCAACTCTCTCTTCCGGCTTCTGAAGGTACCAGGTACGCATGTTGTGCAAAGACAAAAACACACGCAGGCAAAACACTCAAATAAAATAATAAAAAAAAGCAAAACTGCAGAACTTCCAGTGAGAATTCAGTTTATAGGTATCAAACTTACAAAATCTAGAAGACTGAAAATTGTAAGTACAGCCAACAGACAGAGTGACAAGCCAGGGTGGCCACATACATAGAGACACTGATGTAGGTGATTGATTGAGGGTAGACGTGCTGTCATGTGACCCTCAAGCTCCTCTGAGCACATGATCCAGAGGAGCTCTAATGACCCAGGACAGTGCAGGCATTTATAGCAGAAGGACAAATCTCTGGGCGTTCTACCATCCCTTCACTGGAGGATGGTACATCTGGTATAGCCATAGAACTGGCCACAGTTCAGGAACAAAGCTCCTTACTGAAATGGATTGATTTCAGAAACCAAATGAGTGACAAAGCAAGTTTAGAACATACATTATTTGTTATCAGTGCAGAAGTATAAAAGCAAGCATAACTAACACTGGTATTTTTGTGTGTGTGGTATGTGTGTGCATGTGTGTGTGTGGTATGTGTGTGCGTGTGTGTACATGTGGTGTGTGTGTGTGGTATGGGTGTGTGTGTATGTGTGTGTGGTGTATGTGGTGTGTGTATGGTGTGTGTGCGAGGTGTGTGTGTATGTGTGTGGTGTGTGGTGTGTGTGGTGTGTGTATGGTGTGTGGTGTGTGTGTGTATGTGTGTGTATAATGACAAACATGGGTCACTGAGAGGATGACTCAGCATCAAAGCCATAACCATGCATGTTGACCTGGGTTTGATTCCTAAGACCCACAGGTGAAGCCCTGCCTCTGTCACCCTCTCCCTGTCCCAGGATTGCAGATCAAGGAAAGAGAATAAGGAAGGGCCTTTGGTGATGCTCTGTGGCTTAGAAGCTCAGTTCATGATGAACTAACAGAGAATTCACCATTGGATTCACTGCAGAAAGCTGCCCTTTCTGGGGCAGGCTTGGTGACAGTGGTGCATTGTGGTTTCTGTAGGGAGTGGCAGGCTGGTCCCAGGACCCAGCTGCTCATGCTTGCATGCATGTATGCTGAATCCATCCTCCCTCCCTCCCTCCCTCCCTCCCTCCCTCCCTCCCTCCCTCCCTCCCTCCCTCCCCTCCCCTCCCCTCCCCTCCCTTTCCCTTTGCCTCCCCATCACTCCTCTCTCCTTCCTCTCCTATCCTTTCTTTCCCTCCCTCCCTCCCTCCCTCCCTCCCTCCCTCCCTCCCTCCCTCCCTCCCTCTCTCCATCCCTTTCTTAGTTTGAGAATACTCCACTCTACCTCATACCATGTCTCAGTACCTGATCTTTTCCCTCCCAACTCCTTTCTCTCTTTGACCCCAGGATCCATAAAACTGCTGGAGCCTCTTGTCTGGGGCTCAACACCAAGCCAACCCCCATATTGTCTCTGTCCCACCTGGTCTTGGACACAACACTGCTCTATAGAGGAAAGACAAATGGGCTATGTTTTGGACTCTTGTTTATGCTACTGAAGAAATAGTTTGGTTCTTTCCTCTTGGCTTGTTGCTGTACTTGGCTGGCTATTGGCGGCTCAGCTCAAGTACAGCTTGGCTGAACTGATGGCAGTGATGTATTTCTTAAGTCGGGATGATGTAATAAAGCTACTTTGAACTTTCTCCACAAAAATGTATTAAGAATTAAGTTTGGTGGAAATCAACTGCTTATTCATCCAGTGTCTAAGGAGCTGAGAGAAAGTAAGATGCAGAAAGTGCAGAGGGAGACTGGGGGTGATTTGGAACTGAGTCAGCCAACATGAAAAAACAAGTTGTGGTCTACAGAGAGGCCTTATAGGGCTGTCTGCTAAGCCAGGTCAGAAAGGTGACCCTCAGTCAGTGTACATCAAACTCTGTGGCTGAGCTGTACTGTCCACCCATAGAAGCAACTAGATGTGAACACTTCTTGCTTTCATTTTATACTTCTTAATCCTTAAGAAGCAGCCCAGTGCAGGGTTACAGGTGGTGCTTAAAACCCTTACTTCGAATGCAATAGATTTTGCATATAATTTGTTTTTCTGCCTCAACCATACACACTCTGCATGCACCTGCTCTGGTCTGTTACTGCTGGATAGATGTGCTTGAGTTTATGTGGCTCTCCCTGGTCGAGAAGGGACACGGTTCCCATGTTTGGTCTTTCCTACCAGGCCTCTTGACATCATAAGTGACATGAAGAGGCCTGGGGAGATGACTCAGTGGGTAAAATGCTTGCTGTGAAAGTATGAGGAACTGAGTTTTGATAGCCAGAACTTGGGTAAAAAAGCTAGGGACAGTAGAAGGTTCCAGTGCTGTAGGGAGGGAGAAGGTAGCTCCCAGGGGTGCACTGCCAAGCCAGCCCACCCAAAACAGCAAGCCCAAGGCTCGCTGAACTCCAAAGAGGATAGAGAGAGAGAGAAAGGAAGACACTTGGCATTGATCTGTGACCTCTACCTACATATAGGCAGGGATGAGTTCATCTCATACACAGGTGTGTACACACACACACACACACACACACACACACACACACCTCACATAAGTTCACACAACATACACAAACAGTAAACACCAAAACTGCCTGGTAGTTCGTGTTCTGTCAGATAACACTTTTACAAAAGACTAAATTATATTTCATTGTATGGCTCTGCAGGAACACACTCTCAAAACTGAAGTAGAGGTCAGAGATTGCCTTGCGTTTTGATAGCTGTTTACATAGTGTCATTAGCTATAATTTATACTGAGCTTTCATATTAACTTATTGGATCTTTACTGTGTCCATATGATTAGGTACATTTCAATTTTTATATGAAAATTATTTTTCACATAGGCGACTCCTTTTCTTTGTATGTACTTGTAGCTTCTAGCATAGACATTACCACCCAAATTCCTGAAAGGGACCAGTGCAGACATTGGGCTCAAGCAGCACGTCTGATTAGGAAGCAGCTGTGAGCCCTTGCGTGGACAGAGCTGTCAGACGGCTTTGGTCTTTGGGTTGCTTTCCTTACCTCCAAAGAGATGGAATCCTTTTCTGCAGCTCGGCAAGGGCCATTTCGCAGAGCTGGATTTCTGGAAGCTCTGTTTTATTTTCAAATATTCTTTAGTAAAGAATGTCTTTGTGGCATTGTTCAGCTCTAGAGTAAAAGGAAAGAAAAGGGCATTTTGATCATTAATTTGAATAAAATCGCAGGAGTGTGATCGACTGTCATAACGATTTTGATAATAAACTCAGATCTATTTAAGTCTGTAAATGTAAAAACGTATTTAGCTTTAAAAATCCAAAATATGTCACCCAAATTCCTATTTGGTACAGCTTTGGAACTAGGCTGACATACAGAAGGCATGTTTAGGGAGAAGCATCTGTGTTGGGAGCCATGAACAATGAGATCATGGTGCACACAGACTGGCTCTTGTCAAAGGGTCGGCTGCACACTAAAGAACAGAAATAACAGACAGCAGAAGAGAACTCACAGGCCGGCCAGAGGCTATGCACAGCCCTCCCTTCAAACAGCAGACAGTCTGAGAGCCACAGAGCCACACAGGGCAGGCAGGCCTAGCCAGAGTCTGAGCTTTCCCATGAGCTCTCCTTGGAGAGGCCTGTATTGGAGAGGGCAGCCCATACAAGAAAGAGACAGTGTCTCCATCAACCGCCCGCCTTTACTTCATCCCCAAATGAGCCCATGGAGCACTGGGGACCCCTTTGCTTTCTTCCCTACGTCTTCCTGGGCCTTAGCCTATTCTAGTTGCATATAATTGTTTCTATTTTACCTATTACTGCCTTGGGTTGATGCTCAAGAAAGGCAAAAGAAAAACCCATTCACAAGTTTACATTTAATGGCAAAAGGGACAGTGTATTTAAAAAAAATAGCAATTGAGGCTATGTATTAAAGCGGCAACTCCAGCTCTATTCCTGAATCCATAGCTGTGGGCCAATAATTCAAGCACGTGAGTTAGAAAAAGGGAAACTTAGTTTTTATACTTATGCAAGCTGGGCTTATTATGGCTCCTGCATTCTCTGTCCTTTATGTGCTTCAATGCTTGACTGCTTTTGGGGTGAGGATCCTTGTGCTGTGTTCTGCAGAAATGCTCATGTGTTTTCCTACAGTCCACTCGGTCTCCTGCTGGTGAGCAGCCCTTCATTCAAGATGACGGTCTCCTGGCAACGAGGAGTCATCGCCATCTTACCACCTCTCCGCCATTCACACTCATGAAGGGGTAACAGAAGTCGTCAATGACTTGCACCATTACCCTCCAGGGCTAATGATTTTAATTTGTATAATTTTCCAATAAATGAAGCGTCTGATAAATAATATTGTGTTGACCATTGGGGAAGATGACACAACATTCTAATGCCCTCATAAGTAGACTGGGGAGGTAAGGTAATGAAGATCATGTGGTACAGAGAACGGAAACTAAGCAGAGGGGTGTGGATAACTCAGGAAATTTTGTTACTGCCCCCTCTACCAAGTTCTAAAATGTTGATGCAGTAAACAAAGATGCCACTGCACACTCTCTTATTTGAAAACTTACTTGGGAATATAATTAAACTCTGGCAGAACAGAAGTGGAAAAAGCCAGCCAGAATCTTTTTTGGGGAGGAGATGGGAAATATCTCCCTTCAGTACAGTCAGTAATGGCACCACCGTGACTGTTAGGATGAGTAAGAGAGACCATTCCCTTTCAGACTCCATTTAACCACATCGAAAAACTAAGTTTAAGGTCCCTAGCCTTAGGAGAGCTGGGGACTTCCTAATAGCTGGGTGGCTTCTTCTGTAAGGAACCAGTTGTCCAGACATCTCAAGGACAACTCTGACCTCCTGGCAGGGTCAAACCAAGTTCATGTTTTCCCGGGAACCTACTCTTAACCTGATTGGTGAGAACTCCCTTGCTCAACCACTTATGTCAAATTATGATTAGACAATGCTACACCCCACCCTGCTCCTCCTCGATTTGTGGTCTCATCTTTTAAATACATTGCGCAATTTCTCTTTGGGGTCATAGTTGACCTCCCAAGTTTATTATGTGGCTCTGATTGGTCAGAGGCAGCTCGATTACAATAAATTTTTGTCATCTACATTGGCCTAGTGTTTGCGTTACGTTGGATTTAAATGGACCCTCCACTACTACTCCGCTTCTGGGCTTTGAGGAACTTAATAGACAGTGAGCTTTAAAAATGTCAATGCTGTGAAATACTTAGCTAACATTCAGGGTAAACAAATGAACAGGATGATTATGGCAATTAATATAATTTGTAAGATAAATTAGATTGAAGCTGTTCATGCACCTGAGTGTCTACAGCATGATCTTTCGAGACTGATCATTTTGGATGATTTTATTTGCTACACTTGAACAGAGACACATGGAGACAAGAGAAGACCGGGAAACCATTGCTGCAATATTGCAGGGACAAGTTAGAGCTGGGCTGGCTGCTTTTAACTGTGGGCTCTCTGTCAGCCAGCAAGCTGCTTTTTATAGCTTCTTCCCACCTAATCTCTGGCAGAAATTTACTCTGTGATCTGCTATGTGCCCAATACTTTGATGATGTGTTTAGGGATAGAGATTAATTAAACCTAATTCTGTCTAAAGGACATTGTGTTAGATCCATGTTTTCAAAATGCCTGGCTGGGTGTCAAAATCACTAAGACACTTGCCAAAAAGGCATGTCCATCAGATAGTGTGGGTCAGCACTGCGTGCATGTGGGCTGTAAGTCTGTTCTCTCTAACAAGTCCCTTAATGATAACAATCGAAATGTAAATAAGAAATACCCAAGTTAATAAAGATGGGAGAAAAAAAGAAAGAAATCAAAGAGGGCAAGACTATAAATGCAAGGCAGACTCAATTAGATAGGTCCACTAGTATCAGACTCTTATTTAAAATGCTGCAAGATATGTATTAAGGTATCTCATTCAGATTATTAAAGCTCCTGTTAATCCATTTCTATTAATCCATTTTATTTTTCTTATTATTACAAAACCTTTTCCCCCCAGGATTCACATCTCAGTCCTATATTGTTTGATACATAAGTTTTCATTTTTTTCCCCAGGAACACAGTACAAAAGAATGTCTAACAGAAAGAGAAGCATGCAAAGGTTATGACAATAATATTCAGCCTACTTCTCGGGGGGGTGGAATTGTATGAATAGGATACCTTCTTTCTCTGTAATACCCACAGAGGCTGGCGTGCTTATGCATAGACATTATCTGGTTCTAGGAGATTAATGTTTAGACTATACATTACTATATATTTTCAAGGCATAAACAAGTGACAGATTCAGAATCCTGGTGAGTGCTTGTGGGTGTGAAAGGGAGATTTCTAAGGAAATAATTCTCTGCAGCTGCTGCTAACTCATCGTTACTCAATTTCCATTGATTTACTAATACCATAACCATCGGGTCTCATCCTGTGGGTCATGACCCCTTTGGGTCATGACTCTTTCACAGTGATCACCTAAGACCATGGGAAAATCCAGACTTTTACATTATGAGTCATAACAGTAGCAAAGTTACAGCTATGAAGTTGTAACACAAATGATTATATGGTTGGGGTTCACCATGACATGAGGAACTATATTAAAGGGTCACACACAGCATTGGGAAGGCTGAGAACCATTGCCTTGTTTTTACTATTTGTAGGGCATTTAATCCAGTTTTCTTTGTATTGTTTTTAACAGTGGAAGGTTGGATTAAAATGCTATGTCAAGCAAAGCTGAGATTTCCCCTTCAAACAAGGAAGAGAAGGGTAACCATGTTTGACACTGATACACACTTTTGGAAAGCAATGAAAATTCACAAGCTGTTACCAAGCTATTTTCAGGACTTCAGGGCAATAATTATTTGTACCTCTTCAAGAAGGATAAGAAAGTTACATTTGAAAATGGATTCTAACACTCCTACTGAAATGTGTTGTGCACAAATTCAGGACACTTCAAAATGTTTAGTGTCAGCAAGGTAGAGAAAACTGGGCCTGTCGTAAAGGTCTGAATTCAATGGGAAAATACCAGTTTCAATCAGGAATGTACAAGGTAAGACAGAACAGTATAATCATGGGGCCAGTTCTTCAGGCCTGTGCATGCTGACAGGAACCTGATAGAACTGTCTCCTGAGAGGCTCTGCCAGAGCATGACAAATACAGAGGTGGATGCTCACAGCCTCCATTGAACTGAGAATGGGGTCCCCAATGGAGGAGTTAGGGAAAGGACTGAGGTAGCTGAAGGGGTTTGCAATCCCACAACAACAACAATATCAACTAACCAGACACCCCAGAGCTCCCAGGGACTAAACCACCAACCAAAGAGTATATAAACATGGCTCCAGTCACATCTGTAACAGAGGATGAGCCTTGTTGGGCATCAGTGGAAGGAGAGGCCTTGGTCCTGTCCAGGCTGGATGCTCCAGTGTAGAGGAATGCCAGGGCAGTGAGGTGAGAGGGAGTGAGTGGGTTGGTGAGCACCCTCATGAAAGCAGGGGATGGGGGATGGAAAGGGAGGTTTCCAAAGGGATAACATTTGAAATGTAATTAAAGAAAATATCCAATAGAGGAAAAGAAAAGAAAGAAAAAAATCTGCCACTAACTGGGAGTCCAAAGGGATTTGCATGCTGGGAAAAAAGCCAGCCAGGACTCCCATTCAGTTCTGACAAATCCTAACCTATGCATGCTTATCAAGTAAATTTCAGTCTGATTTACTTATTTTCCTTGTGAACCATTCACTCAGGATTAAATCTGCTTTGGGAAGTGTCATTCTGCAGCTAAATATTCAGCCTGAGAAGACACAAAACCGGGACAAAAATAAGTCTGTACTCCATTTATTTATTATTTTGCCAAAATGGAGCTACAGAAGATTATATCCTGGTCTTCACTGAGAGCAACTTATGTTTATCATTTTTGATATTTAGTTCTTATCATAAACAAGATAAACTTTTGTTGAACTTTTGTTAATTTTGATTACATTTTTCCCTTTAGCATTTGTCACCACAATATTTGGTTTTCATAATACAGTAAGTGTAACACTCTTCCAGAATAAAGAAAGAGTTGGTATGATAATATTTTAACCCTTTAGTTAGGAAGTTAAAGGAAAAAGTTAATAATATTTTCCTCGTAAAACGATTTTAAAGTTTAAATTTATTTTGATTATATTCTTTTCCTCTAAGTCCTTCCAGATTCTCTCCCCCTCCTTACTCACCCAACTTTCAGTTCTTTCTCAAAAACAAAAAACAAAAAAAAAAAACCAAAAAACCAATAAAAAACTCAAAAAACAAAAACCAAATACAATAAAACTTGCTCCAAACCAAGGAAACAAAATACCAACCCTCTCAAACCATACAAACTAATAAATAAACAAACAAAACGAACAAACAAAAAGCCCTCCTAACTATAACAACAACAAAAAAAGACATACAACACACACACACACACACACACACACACACACATACACACACACACACTATGGAGTGCATTACATGTTGGTCATTTACTCTCGAATATCTTGCAGGTAGCACCCCATTTTAGATAAGAGTTTGTAGCTGGCTTGGTGTTTATGTTACTCTTTTGACAGTGTCTTCAACAAATGGTGCAGGTCAAACTGGATAGCTGTATGCAGAAGAATCCAAATAGAGCCATATTTAACGTCCTGCACAAAACTCAACTCTAGTTGGATCAAAGACTTCAGCATAAAGCAAGGTACACTGTGCCTGACAGAAGAGGAAGCAAGAAATAGCCTTGAATGGCACAGAAAAAGACTTTCCGAACAAAACATTGCTAGCACAGGCGCTAATTAATAAATGGGGCCTTCTGCGTGCCAAAGAACACTGTCATCTGAACACCATGATAGACTATAGTGAGAAGTATTTTACTTTATTTTTATCAGCTATACATCTGATAGGGAGCTAATACACAAAATATATAAAGAACTCAAGAAATCAGATATCAAGAAAAAGTAACCAACCAAGCTGAAAAGGTCTAAACAGAAAAATCCCAAATGCTTGAGAAACACTCGAAGACCTGCTCAATATCCTTAGTCATCAGGGAATTGTAAATCAAAACTACTTTGAGATTCTTTATTATACCTGCCAGAGTGGCTAAGTCAGTAAAACAAGTGACAGCCCATTCTGAAGAGGAATGGAGAACAGGGCCCTCCCCCACTGCTGCAGGGGGTGCCAGCATGGAAATCAGTGTGGCAATTTCCTCTGGAAGATGAGAATTAACGTGCCCCAGGGCTCGGCTTGAGCATACAGGCAAAGAATGTTTCATGTTATCACACAGGCACTTGCTCAACCATATTTAGTGCTGTTCTCTTCATGATAGCCAGAAATAGGAAACAGCCTAGATACTCCTCAATAGAAAAATGGATAAAGGAAATGTGGTACACTTACATAATGGAGAAGACTCTTTAACGTTACATCTAACCAAACATTCTGCCTCAGACAATTATATTTATTTTGGATTACTGAGTCTTTCGGTAGCTTTGGAGCTTCGGAAAATTATTTTCAGCTTTATTCGGGGATGACCGATTTTGCCCATGATGAAAAAGCCAAAAGGATTCCTATGTGACTGAGCCCAGTTCAACAGTAACTGAGCTCTTAGAGCACTGCAGACAAAACGCCGAGCGTTCACAGTGTTGAGACCTTTGTTACATCAGTGGTCCCTCAAAGGAGATTGGTATAGACAACCTTGGCTTTGGCAAAATCCAGAATTTTCTGTCTTGTATATAAAAAGAAATACAACTTAATTCTCCCTTCTCACTTAGTTCTACCCGTTTAAGTTATTTAGTTAGTTTAGATGATTGGGACGTCCCAGGAGGCTCTGGAGCTTACTATGTAGGCTGGCCTGTACAGAAACTCAGTGATCCTTCTGTCTCGGGCTCCTAAATTATGTGTGCAGGTCTGACCCACAACACTGTGTGACACTGTTTTATAAAGTGGTCAAAGCAACTCATGTCAGTGGTTAAAACATCAAGTGTTAGAGTTGAGGAAAGATTGAAGAAACGCAGTGTCGTGTGCATCGGTTGCTATGGCTCCTTGGGAGCTTTAGGAGAGATGAGATAGCCTAGGTGACACAGCAGATGTCAAGTGGGTGACCTGTGACACTACTTCGCTCACTTCTAGGAAGGGTTTTAAGTGTTCTGGGGGCCCTTCTTCTAGAGGCAAACCTCCATACGTGTGAGACAATGTTTTACTGACATGGGTTTGTAAACCATTAATGACATTTGAAGTGATTCTGGATAAGACTGAATATTTTATAACTGCCACTTATAAAGTTAAAGTGTAGGAGAAGATACAAACTAGAACATCAGATCAATAAATTCCCAGACATATTGCTAAGGATGACGCTAAGATGAATACTTGACAATTACGTTGGTAAGAAAATTCCTTAAGTCGAAAACAAAGGCCTCTCCTAGTATGTGGACGGAGTAGAATTTATAAGGATGTGAAGATGACAGAACTCTGAAAGCTACACTTTAAGTATTGTGTATATATTCTTGTTTTTTTTCATAATAAGAATATTCATTTCCATAGGTTAAAGTGTTGGAGTGACTACCTTGGAAGACAGATGGACACAGTCAAATGGTCTTCCTGACAGAGAATCCGTATGGGTTTCAGAGGCACAGATCATCTAGGGGATGAATTGGAGAAACAGGGATCCCAGAGGAACAAATAGAAGCAGAACCAGAACCACATCAGCATAAGAATTAATAGACCAGACTTGGCTTGTGTAGAGTCAGAGAAACTGTGAAATGACCTTCCTGTAAATTTGGACATGACCACGGCAAATCACAGACGGTCATGGTAAAAAGAGGCTATTAAAAAGGGTGATATTCTTGCTGATAAGCCGTATATCCTGGATACAGTCCAGTAGGACACTGGAAGGTCAGACAGGATAATTGAGAATTATTTGGGACTGTCCCCAAAGCTGCAGATGCCTCTGTCTCTGCCCTGCGGCCTAAAAGCAAATAGCATCTAGTCGTGACAGTCAAAACATCCCTGGTGGAATATCACATTTCTTTCTAATGCTTGAAGTCTCAGGTTAGCTCAAATGCCATTTCCTTGTTTGTTGAGAGATGCCCATGCACTTCAATTTCTTTATATCTGCTTATCTGTACTGAATTCTGCTGAATCAGGGTTGTCAGGGAGACAGCCAAGAGGTGAAGGCTGGCCGAGAAGAGAAAAACATCAGAACATGAGTACTCTTCAGTTGGCACAGAGAGAATGCCTTGTTAAGTGTTGCTGGGACGTGTGCCTAAGGATTGCAAAACAGTACGTTATCCTCAGGTAAGTCAAGCACCCCAGGAAATGTGGGAAAATGAGAACAAAATGTGACTTAAGAAACCTAGGTAAGTGGAAGGCTCATAAACTTATGCAGTCGCTAGGGCTTTATCATTAAGTATTAACAATGCAAAGGTTAAACACCTGACGCTACCAAAAAAAAAAAAAAAAAAAAAAACCAAAACAAATCGGTATTTGGCACTTTGGCATAATACTGTAACCAAAAAAAAAAAAAAATAAGGCTTAAATTATAAAGGAGTAAGATTGCTCCACACATGGCAAAAATTGGCACGGAATATAAAAGAATCCTTATGGTCAAGAATTTAAAACAGAAAACTAGTGGAGCCAGGTTTTAGAGACAGCAAGCCCTTACACACTGCTGTTACTGATAATTCATGGGGGTTATGTTAAAATAAGAGTTAAATGCTACCTCTGCTTCTGGAAGTTGATCACAAGGAAGCATGCTATTATGTTCAAACATTTATCCATGTGTGCCATTAATGTACAAATAAAATTATAAATAAAAACGTGTAAATATTCCATAAAAGCAAGTGAGCTAAATAGAACATGATGTCATTACAAGAAACACAAGGACTTTAGGTTAAACAAAGGAACACATGATAAAGATTGTTCACATGATCTCATAGTTTGGGTAGCAATGATAGAAGCTTAGACATGTACACACCCCATATGTGCGCATGCTCTCTCTCTTTTTCTCTCCAACTCTCTTTTTCTCTCCCTCTCCCTCTCCCTCTCCCTCTCCCTCTCCCTCTCCCTCTCTCTCTCTCTCACACACACACACATACACACACACACAAAGAGAGAGAGAGAGAGAGAGAGAGAGGCACACACAGCCCCCACATACACAGACACACAGGCACAGGCATACACACACACACACACACACACACATATACATACAGACATACACATATACACACACAGGCACACACACACACAGCCCCCACATGCACAGACACACATAGACACACACATATACATACATACACACATATACATACACAGGCACACATATACACACACAGAGACATGCACAACCTCCACATATACAGACACAAGGCATACACACACACACAGACACACACATACATATACATACACAAAGACACATACATACATACACACACAGAGGCACACCACATACACACACACACACACAGAGGTACACACAGTCTCCACATACACAGGCACACACACACAGACACACACACACACAGACATACATATACATACATACATACACACACAGACACAGGCACATACACATACATCATATACATACATACACACAGACATACAGACACACAGACACACACAGACACGCACACACATGCACACACGCACGCACACACACACACACACACACACACACACACACACTCTTTCTATTGTGGAAGGAAATCCATTAAGTGCTGTGTTGGGATGGTATGGATGGGCACAGGTGAGTCTGAGCTCACTCCCTGAAATTATTTTAACAAGAAAACGAAGACGTATCGTATTAGCAGTTAGCAATATGGTTCTCTCCAGCTTAGACTGGTATTTCCTCAGGTTTTCTGTAAAATACCGTAAGCAACAAAGAGAAGTCTTGATGCTACATGTTCTCTGAGGATGATTTGAGGACACTGCTTACTTTCGATGTGTTCCAGAGAAGTCACACAGAAGTTTTTCTTAGGACTAAGTGCCAGAAACTCCTTTGCTTATCCTTAAAAATTCATATTTTCCTTTTAACGGATCATGAAAATCATGTCTTCCAATACTTGTATTTTAGTTATGGGACAGAACATTTAAACCTCCATCTTGTATCTTGTAGTTCTAGTAAGGACCGCACAGCATCTGCTTCTGTACCTGATCCTGTATTCTGTGTTCCATTCAACTCTACCTCCCTTATCTTAGCATCTCAATAACATTTTATAAATGATCTCACATCTTTTTGAGGTAGTAAGAAGGACACTCTCTTTTGTCCATCTGTAAATGAACAGTGCAAACGCACACATCCCTTAACGAGACTGTTGATATTACTAAGATGAATAACTATTTGAAAATAAAGAAAAATGTGAAATTTTTATTCTGAAAACAAACCAAAAGAGAATTTATTCATTATTGGTTTAAGGCATGACGGAGATACATTTTATAAAATGCTATCTGTATTAAACAAGATCCTAGAGGCATGGCTAAGATCTGTCTGAACACCCCACAGTGTTTAGTACGACCCTGTGAGGTGGGGACATAAGAAACAGTGGCATCCCATCAAAAGAAGCTCTTGGTGGGTGTCAGGAACTCTGAGGATAAGATGTTCTCCTGCTATGACAACGCAATCCTTTCTTCCCATATCAATGCTCTAGTCACCAGACAGAGAGCAGGAATATCCTGTAAGCTTCTGCCCTCCGAAGAACAGTTTCCTCTTTCCTACTTTGATGGTTCTGCTCCCAGGAAAGAAGGAGTGACTGCTGGACCTGACCACATTTCTCTGCTGGGTAGTATTGTGTGCTATTGGTGAGCACACAGTAGGTGAGATGCGCAGTGATTCTGCAATAGTCTTGCTCTAGGCAGATCAGTGCCTGTACTTTACCATCACTGGTTAGAGAGACTGCAAGCTTTGTTCAGCTGACTGGGTTGGGATATCTCTAAGCTCATTGCTCTGTCCAGATGAGTGGTGGGCCCTTTGATTTGTTTCAGGGAATAAAACTTCTGTTTAAAGTCTTTACTTTTATTTTTCATGTAAAGTGAAAGCGCTTTGTCACATTAGGAGCGATTAGAATAGCTGCCTCAGCTCTACTGCCTGTGGCTGCATGCATCCCTGGACGGCTCTGAGCAGGGCCCGACACATTCATAATTAAGAACATCATGTCACAGTGTCAAACACCAGGAATTCCTGGCTCAGAGACTTGGGAGTTTGGGTTATTGTCCTTAGACACGAGGGCAGCAGCAGAAGGCGGACATGAGGAGTAAGAAGTGAGCGGTTTTGCTTCAGATGGAATTCCCGTCCCCATGGAGTGTCTGTAGAGACAGTAGAGCTGGCTAGGATGCTTAGAAGGATCTGAGTGCAG
Source organism: Rattus norvegicus (assembly GCF_021556685.1). Lineage (NCBI taxonomy): Eukaryota > Metazoa > Chordata > Mammalia > Rodentia > Muridae > Rattus > Rattus norvegicus. The sequence goes on from NC_141535.1 coordinate 38,104,687, forward strand.
AGACAGGGGCCAGCAAAGAAGTGCTGCTTGCACCTCTGGTTCTGGGCTAGTTTGGCAAGCACTGTTTTATAAACTAGAGCAACAACTCCACCGTGGATGGTTTTCATTGACTTCGCAATGATTTATACAGTGCTTTGGAGTTAAAAACCAAGGGATAACTGGAAAACATTATCTGACTATGATAATGAAAGAGAACATTACCTGTCTGGAGAAAGACTCTAGAAATAATTGTCCGGCACAGTGGGCAGGGAGTGCTTGCAGGGTTGTCTTTGGCCAGAGTTCGTAGGCAGGGCTCGCAGAAGATGTGATGGCAGGGGTAGCACATGTAGGGGTTGAAGTACACATCCAGGCACACCGCACAGATGTAGCTGTCCTTTTCCTCTGTGAATTCAGGCTCATCATCTGTACTCATCTCATTACTCAAGGTCTGCGAAACATAAGGGAAACACTTCCTTAGTCCAGCATGAGACTGGATTCCCTGAGAGAGGGGGGCTTTATATTTTGTTAAGATTAAAATATTTATGAGATGTATATAGTATTTATTTCTGTACTATGTTCCACATTGATAGATGTGAGATCTGATAAAGTAAGAAGAAACAGAAAATCAATGAAAATTCCAGAGCCCTCAACTATTCTAGAATATTTCTACATAAAACTAAAGGGCTAAACCATACCTAAGCATACTAAGTATACCTGTGATTCTGACCAGTACAAGTTACCTCCCCACCCCCAACCAAAACGATGACTGTCATTGGTTACAGGATGTTACCATGGCATCTTCTCAAGATGCCCATCAGTCTCGCTTCCCTCTCACACTGTGCCTGGAACCCTTCCTGGTAGCCCTTACATCTTTATGGGCCTCAATACCAAAAAAAAAAAAGAAAAGAAAGAAAGAAAGGAAGAAAGAAAGAAAGAAAGAAAGAAAGAAAGAAAGAAAGAAGGAAAGAAAGAAAGAAAAGCATCAAACTTAGGGAATGTCACGAGGTAGACTTGGCAAAACAATGTGGGGTGATTATAGGATTAGCTTTATGACTAGAAATATGAGGAGGAACCTCTGCTCTTCCCACATGCAATAGTTTGGGAGAGGCAGCATAAAGTGTAGAGGAAGACTTCCTACTGTTTAACCTCAGAGTTGCCCAACCTGCGAGGCTGTGGGGATTAGACCAGGGGATCCACTGCAAAGGCTTAGCTTGAACTTAAGAGGTGATAACCGTAACCACCCCTGCCTCATCTGCTCCTTCTCATCTTCTCTTAGCACAGACTCTGTCATTCCTGATGGAGCTTTGGGGAAGGTTTTCTCAAGCAACAATAGATTCAGGGAAAAACAATCAAAGTTTAGTTCTTTTGTTCTCATGGTGATGAGATCAGTGATATGAGAGATTGGATGAACTTTGGGTTTATTAAACAGCTCTAATATACAGAGAGATATAGATATATACAGAAAACAAAAGAGGCTTGAGAGACAAATGAACAGAGAATAACAACTGAACCCTCTTTATGCAGGGTGACAGCATGAAGGGGTGAGGCACAGGGGATGAACTCTCAGGAGCTGGATTAATAATAAACTGTGAATGGGCTAAGGAGCGACACTCATCCCTCTCATTCTTCTGTTCTTCTGTCAGCAAGGATAGCATTTAGCACGCACAAGGAAGCACTGCAGATTGGGCCTTCATCTGACACTGACCTTTCTAGGACCTAGACTGTGAGCTTTTCTGCCTGAGACATTCCTATCCTCGTAGATTCCCCAATCTATGGTATTTGTGTTGTAGCACCAAGTATCCTCTGGTGATTTGTGCTGCAATAACACCATGGTATAAACTATTATTTATCTAGATATGTTTATTTTCCTTGGGCATTCTCATTTTACAAAATACTGCTGAGTTTGAGCTAATTTATTTATAATTGAATTTTCACTTTTCTTAAAGGCATGGGGACATTTTTAATTTAACCTAGCTGTTTGTAGGCACTGAGTAAATGTATTATACATGGTTTTCTCTCCTCTACTTTGCCTTTTTTCCCGTTCTAGTATCGTCCTTTGCTGCAAAGCATTCTGAAATGGACCACATTTTTATTTCAGGCTTTCTTCCATTTCGTATTTATTTTAGAACTACTGTCCTTTTCCAGGGTCATTACATTAGCATTATTTTATACTTTGTATTATTTAAAGGTATTATGTATCTGAGAAAAATATTTATGTATGGTGAACCTTACAGACAATTCCACAATGAATTTCCATGTGTGTGCTACAATAAGGTGTTACCTTACCAGCAGGAGTCTGTCTGGGTTTTATTTTTTTTTAATTTCAGTCCACTGGTATATTGTCTGTCCTGTCCCATAATCATAATCTACAGCATCAGAGAAGGACTCAGTATCTAACTGTTGAAATCGTTTAATAGCACTGTTACTCTTGACGTACTGTGGTTGATCCTGACCATTTTCATGACTGTGTATAGTTTAGAATTACATTGTCATGTCATGGTTTAAAATATGAATTTTTACTTGAGATATATTGAGCCTATGGCCTTTAGAAGCCTTTATAATAAAAGAGTCACAAACCTTAAAGGCTGGTTTATTTTCCTATTTATTACGACAGCATTTAAGGTTATCTGGGTGCAATTCTATTTCCATTAGAGCCAGTGCTGGCCTTCACTGCTGCTGCTGACTCCCTCTTCTCAGTGGGTTCAGTCCTCTCAGTGAATGTGGCATGCACACTCCACAACCTTTACACCCACACAGATGTGTAAAGAAAAAATGCCTCTTTAGCTCAGGCTGACTTTCCCTCCTCTCTTTCAATAGTAAACCTTGCCAGGAGACTCACCGTGTGGAAACTGCTCTCTGCCTCTTCCTTCCGACCTTCTCCTCAGCCTACTCACCTGCCTTCAGTTCTTACAACACTGTGAGGACTCCTTGTGCAAACACTGAGAACAGCCTTGGGTGTAGCCATATCCAGAACACCTTCTGGATTGTTTTGCCATGATCTCTCAGCACTATTTTCTGGGTAGACTAGGTCTAGGATTCAGAACCATCAGAGCCCTGAAGCTGGAGTTACAGGCAGTAGAAGTCAACTGATGTGGACACTGGGAGCTGACCATATATGTTATTAAACACTGAGCCACGTTCTCAGCTATGTCAAATGTTAACATGGGTTAGCTAAAGTTTTTTAAGACATGACTGCTTCAGAAATACTACAAGTTTCATGTTTTATGCCAAATAAGTAGTGACCATTACATTACTAAATGAATAATAACTATGCAAAATATTTAGAGTTTTGTGTTGAGGCTTTTGAAAGCTTGTCCAAGGCTAGATGGGAAAGAGCTGTAACAATCTTTTATTGCCTGCAAATAGTCTTTGGAGGGGTTAACAAGAACTATGTGAAACGTTTCCTATCTTCTGATTCAAGGTTGGCAGTGTCTAATAATGATTAATGGATAGTTTGAATTACATTAGCTGTTAGCTGGTTTTACTTTTCAGTAGAAACAAGGTAATACATATTCTCTCTCTTTTTTCTCCATCTTTATTAAATTGGGTATTTCTTATTTACATTTCAAATGTTATTCCCTTTCACGGTTTCCAGGCCAACATTCCCCTAACCCCTCCCCCTCCCATTCTATATCTGTGTTCCCCTCCCCCTCCCCCCATTACCGTCCTCCCCCCAACAATCCTGTTCACTGGGGATCAAGCCTTGGCAGGACCAAGGGCTTCCCCTTCCACTGGTGCTCTTACTAGGCTATTCATTGCTACCTATGCAGTTGGAGCCCAGGGTCAGTCCATGTATAGTCTTTAGGTAGTGGCTTAGTCCCTGGAAGCTCTGGTTGCTTGGCATTGTTGTTCATATGGGGTCTCAAGCCTCTTCAGCTCTTTCAGTCCTTTCTCTGATTCCTTCAACGGGGGTCCCATTCTCAGTTCAGTGGTTTAATGATGGCATTCGCCTATGTATTTGCCATATTCTGGCTGTGTCTCTCAGGAGAGATCTACATCAATTCTGCCAGGTCACCAACAGTGGCTACTTTATCATTCTAGATATGATGACTGAAATATCACTAAAACACAGTAGAGAACAACAAAGAAAGAATTCTGTTGTGGGTAGCCACTGGAAATTAGGAGCAGTCCAGTATCACAATGGCAGTGATGAACAGAAAGCAGGCTAGGGAACAGAAGTATCACTACAACACAGTCTAAAATGCTGCACATTAATATAGTGAGTAAATTGCTATTAGGTACTGGAAAGTGACAACGCATTTATGCCTCAGATAAACTGGGAGTCAGACTATGAGCAAAGCAAGCTTATGAAGAACTCACTAACATGACTTGGTTGGTGTTGGTCTCATGTGACATGGTATAAAGGAAAAGATAAGTTCAGGGAAAAAAGATGATCTCAAACATGAAAGGGGGAATAGAAGCATTTAGAAATTCTATAACTAATAACACTGAGAGAAGACAACTATTTCTCATGTTCAATTGATAAGGTACTTTAAAATGTCTAAGAAATGAAGGCCAATCTTGAGTCAAAGATCAAATGGGGTGTACAACTGTCCAACCCTTCACTGCAGAATCCCAGGGGTAAACAGTGGCATCCAGTAAACCCTTTCTAGATTAAATGCAGCATTCCCTATTAATTCTTTGGTAAAAGTCAGTGAGAGTCAAATATGTGTCCTCATAGATGAGTGTGACAAGCTTTAAGTATCTGTGACTATGTCTAAAGTGGTGGACATAGGTTGAAAATTATTTAATGTAGCCCCTTCTGCTTGGTCCTTTCTGCTGGGGACAGACTGCTAGCTAGTCTGCTCCCCTGAAGATACCACATCTTGAGGTATCTCAGAAGATCCTGTGCATTCAGAGCATTTGGTAAGACTCCCTGAAGTCCCACAGCTACTGCTGGGAACTCAGTGGACTTGGAACCCATCATCCCCAAAACCTTCCATTCCCCTCCTGCCCAGTATTTTCTGCTGGGACAGACTGCTAGCTAGTCTGCTCCCCTGAAGATACCACATCCTGAGGCATCCCAGAAGATCTGCTGCACACAAGGCAACTGAGCAACTGATTGCCATCTTGTCTGCACCCCTGAAGACACCACAGTTTGAAGGCATCCCAGGAGTCTTTTTTGTACACAGGGCAACTGGGCAACAGACACCACAGTCTTCAGACTTCCTGGGGGCCCTGTGGCATGCAGGGCAGCTGACCCAACAGACTGAAAACCTCCGTGGAGTTCTGCTGAAACAGAAACCACAGTCTGCAGGCCTGCCTGGAGATCAGCTTCACACAAGGACAACAGCTTGATTAATCCTTGGAAGACCCAACAGTCTGAAGACCTCCTAAGAGATCTACTGCAGCCAGGGCAACAGCTCAGCAGCTTTTCTGCCACTCTGAAGACCTTTCAGTTGGAAGGCTCCACAGGAGGTCTGCTACAGCCAGGGCTGCAAGCCTACCAGGAGACCTGAAGAAAAGCAGGGACAAAAGAGGCAGATTCCGAACAGTGTCACCCACACCGGCAAACACCAGAGATAACCAGATGGTGAGAGGCAAGCACAAGACCATCAGAAGCCTGGGCATCATTGGAACCCAGTTCTCCCACCACAGTAAGCCGGGAATACCAACACACCTAAAAATCAGAAAGCTGACCTAAAATTTTGTCTCATGAAGACAACAGAATCCTTTAAGGAGTATATAAATAACTCACTGAAAGAAAGACAGGAAAATGCAGGTAACAGGCAGAAGATGTTAAAGAGGAAACAAATAAATCCCTTAAAGAAATACAAGAAAATACAAACAGATGAAGGAATTGAATAAGGTGGTCCAAGACCTAAAAGTGGGAGTAGAAATGATAAAGAAAACACACATGGAAGCAAACCTGGAAACGAAAAACCTAGGAAAAAGGTCAGGAATTACAGATGTAAGTGTCACCAAGAGAATAAAAGATATAGAAGAGAGAATCTCTGGTGTAGAAAGAACATACTGTGGAAGAGATTGACACAACTTTCAAAGAAAATTCAAAATATAAACAAATCCTAACCTGCCCTCCAGTCTCTGCCTGTGGCCAGAGCTGAAAGCCAGTCTCCAGAAGCTCTGACACAACTGAGAACAGAAGTAAGAACACCACTTCTGCTGGGAGGGACCCACCTGGAACCCTCAGGACACAGGAACCTAGGATCCTCTGGGACAGGATCCTTCTAGTTTCTACCTGTGCCTTGAGCTGACCCTATGACACATGCTCTGAACCCAGATCACACTGGGAGAAAGCTGGTTACCAGGAGTGCTGACACACAGGCTTACAGGAGGGTTAAGCAACTGGCAGAGACAGCAAGACCAGCTAACACCAGAGACAAGGAGATGGTGAGAGGCAAGCACAGGAAACTAACCAACAGAAACCAAGACTACTTGGCATCATAAGAGCTCAGTTCTCCCACCAAAGCAAATACTAGATATCCCAGCACACCAGACAAGAAATATTTGGATTTAAAATAACATCTCATGAGGATGATAGAGGACATTCAGAAGGACATAAAAACTCCCTTAAAGAAATACAGGACAACACAGGTAAACAAGAAGAAGCCCTTTAAGAGGAAGCACAAAAATCCCTTAAAGAATTACAGGAAAGCACAAACAAACAGGTGAAAGAATTGAACAAAACTATCCAGGATCTAAAAATGGAAATAGAAACAATAAAGAAATCCCAAAAGGAGACAATCCTGGAGATAGAAAACAAAGGAAAGAGATCAAGAGTCATAGACACAAGCATCTCCAAGAGAATACAAGAGATAAAAGAAATAATCTCAGGGGCAGAAGATACCATAGAAAACATTGACACAACCATCAAAGATAACGTAAAAGGCAAAAAGCTCCTAACCCAAAACACCCAGGAAATCCAGGACACAATGAGAAGATCAAACCTAAGAATAACAGGTATAGAAGAGATTGAACATTCCGAACTGAAAGGGCCAGTAAATAGCTTGAACAAAATTATAGAAGAAAACTTCACTTACCTAAAGAAAAAAATGCCCATAAACATACAAGAAGCCTACAGAACTTCAAATAGATTGGACCAGAAAAGAAATTCCTCCCATCAAACACCAAATGCACAGAACAAAGAAAGAATATTAAAAGCAGTAATAGAAAAAGGTCAAGTAACATATGAAGGTAGACCTATCAGAATTACAGCAGACTTCTCATCAGAGACTATGAAAGCCAGAAGATTCTGGACATGTCATACAGACCCTAAGAGAACCCAAATGCCAGCCCAGGCTACCATATCCAGCAAAACTCTCAATTAACATAGATGGAAAAACCAAGGTATTTCATGATAAAATCAAATTTACGCAATATCTTTCTACAAATCCAGCCCTACAAAGGAAAATAGATGGAAAAATCCAACACAAAGAGAGAAACTACATACTAGAAAAAGCAAGAAAGTAATCTTTTTGCAAGAAACACAAAATTAGAGAGCCAGCCATACAAACATAATTCCACCTGGAACAACAAAAATAACAGGAAACAAAACCACTATTACTTAATGTCTATTAACATCAATGGACTCAATTTCTCAAGAAAAAGACATAGACTAACAGACTGGATATGTAAAGAAGACCCAGAATTTTGCTGCATTCAGGAAATACACCTCAGGACAAAGACAGACGCTACCTCAGAGTAAAAGGCTGGAAAACAACTTTCCAATCAAATGGTCTGAAGAAACAAGCTGGAGTAGCCTTTCTAATATCAAATAAAGTCAACTTTCAACCAAAAGTTATCAAAAAAGACAAGGAAGGACACTTCATATTCATCAAAGGAAAGGTCTACCAAGAAGAACTCTCAATCTTGAATATCTATGCTTCATATACATGGGCACCTACATTCCTAAAAGAAACCTTACTAAAGCTCAGAGCACACATTGCACCTCACACAATTGTAGTAGAAGATTTCAACACCCCACTTTCATCAATGGACAGATCATGGAAACAGAAACTAAACAGAGACATAGAGAAACTAACAGAAGTTATGAACCAATTGGCTTTAACAGATATTTATAGAACATATTATCCTAAAACAAAAGAATATACCTTCTTCTCAGAACCTCATGGTACCTTCTCCAAAATTGACCATATAATTGGTCACAAGACAGGCCTCAACAGATACACAAAGATAGAAATAATCCCATGCATCCTATCAGACCATCATGGACTAAGACTGGTCTTCAATAACAACAAAAAACACCAGAAAGCCCAAATATACATGGAAGCTGAACAATATTCTACTCAATGATAACTTGGTCAAGGAAGAAATAAAAAAGAAATTAAAGACTTTTTAGAATTTAATGAAAATGAAGGTATGACATACCCAAACTTATGGGTCACAATGAGAGCAGTGATAAGAGGAAAACTCATAGCTCTGAGTGCCTCTAAAAAGAAACTGGAGAAAGCATACACTAGCAGCTTGACACACACCTAAAAATTCTAGAACAAATACAAGCAAGAGGAGTAAACGGCAGGAAATAATAAAACTCAGGGCTGGAATCAATCAAGTGGAAACTAAAAGAACTATACAAAGAATCAACAAAACCAGGGGCTGGACCTTTGAGAAAATCAACCAGATAGATAAACCCTTAGCCAGACTAATGAGAGGACACAGAAAGTGTGTCCAAATTAACAAAATCAGAATTGAAAAGGGAGACAAACTATAGAATCAGAGGAAATTCAAAAAATCATCAGATCCTACTACAAAAGTCTATATTCAACAAAACTTGAAAATCTGCAGGAAATGCACAATTTCGTAGACAGATACCAGGTACCAAAGTTAAAACAGGAACAGATAAGCCAGTTAAACAACCCCATAACTCCTAATGAAAGAGAAGCAGTCATTGAAGGTCTCCCAACCAAAAAGAGCCCAGGTCCAGATGGGTTTAGTGCAGAATTCTACCAGACCTTCACAGAAGACCTCATACCAATATTATCCAAACTATTCCACAAAATTGAATGAGATGGTGCACTACTGAATTTCTTCTATGAAGCTACAATTACTCTTATACCTAAACCACACAAAGACCCAACAAAGAAAGAGAACTTCAGACCAATTTCCCTTATGAATACTGACACAAAAATACTCAATAAAATTTTGGCAAACTGAATCCAAGAGCACATCAAAACAATCTCCACCATGATCAAGTAGGCTTCATCCCAGGCATGCAGGGATGATTTAATATACAGAAAAGCACCAACATAATCCATTATATAAACAAACTGAAAGAACAAAACCACATGATCATTTCATTAGATGCTGAGAAAGCATTTGACAAAATTCAACACCCCTTCATGATAAAAGTCCTGGAAAGAATAGGAATTCAAGGCCCATACCTAAACATAGTAAAAGCCATATACAGCAAACCAGTAGCTAACATTAAACTAAATGGAGAGAAACTTGAAGCAATCCCACTAAAATCAGGGACTAGACATGGCTGCCCACTCTTTCCCTACTTATTCAATATACTACTCAAGGTCCTAGCCAGAGCAATCATACAACAAAAGGGGTTCAAAGGATACAGATTGGAAAGGAAGGAGTCAAAATATCACTGTTTGCAGATGATATGATAGTATATTTAAGTGATCCCAAAAGTTCCACCAGAGAACTACTAAACCTGATAAACACCTTCAGCAAAGTGGCTGGGTATAAAATTAGCTCAAATTAATTAGTAGCCTTCTTCTACACAAATAAGAAACAAGTTGAGAAAGAAAATAGGGAAAAGACACCCTTCATAATAGTCCCAAACAATATAAAATATCTCGGTGTGACTTTAACCAAGCAAGTAAAAGATTTGAATGATAAGAGCTTCGAGCCTCTGAAGAAAGAAATTGAAGAAGATCGCAGAAGATGGAAAGATCTCCCATCCTCATGGATTGGCACAATTAACATAGCAAAAATGGCCATTTTACCAAAAGTGATCTACAGATTCAATGCAATCCCCATCAAAATACCAATCCAATTCTTCAGAGATTTAGACAGAACAATTTGCAAATTCATCTGGAATAACAAAAAACCCAGGATAGCTAAAACTATCCTCAACAATAAAAGGACTTCTGGGGTTATCACTATCCCTGCATGGTATTGGTACAGAGACAGACAGATAGACCAGTGGAATAGAATTGAAGACCTAGCAAAGAACCCACACACCTATGATCACTTGATTTTCGACAAAGGAGCCAAAACCATGCAATGGAAAAAAGACAGCATTTTCAGCAAATGGTGCTGTTTCAACTGGAGGTCAGCATGTAGAAGAATACAGATCGATCCATGCTTATCACTCTGTACAAAGCTTAAGTCCAAGTGGATCAAGGACCTCCACATCAAACCAGATACACTCAAACTAAGAGAAGAAAAAGTGGGGAAGAATCTCCAATACATGGGAACTGGAGAAAATTTCCTGAACAAAACACCAATGGCTTATGCTCTAAGATCAAGAATCGACAAATGGGACTTCATAAACTGCAAAGCTTCTGTTAGGCAAAGGACACTGTTGTTAGGACAAAACAACAACCAACAGATTGGGAAAAGATCTTTACCAATCCTACAACTGATAGAGTGCTTATATCCAAAATATACAAAGAACTCAAGAAGTTAGACCGCAGGGAGACAAATAAGCCTATTAAAAATGGGGTTCAGAGCTAAACAAAGAATTCACAGCTGAGGAATGCCAAATGGCTGAGAAGCACCTAAAGAAATGTTCAACATCTTTAGTCATAAGGGAAATGCAAATCAAAACAACCCTTAGATTTCACCTCACACCAGTGAGAATGGTTAAGATCACAAACTCAGGTGACAGCAAATGCTGGCAAGGATGTGGAGAAAGAGGAACATTCCTCCATTGTTGGGATTGCAGACTGGTACAACCATTCTCAAATTCAGTCTGTAGGTTCCTCAGAAAATTGGACATTGAACTACCTGAGGACCCGGCTATACCTCTCTTGGGCATATACCCAAAAGATGCCCCGACATATAACAAAGGCACATGCTCCACTATGTTCATAGCAGCCTTATTTATAATAGTCAGAAGCTGGAAAGAACCCAGATGCCCTTCAACAGAGGAATGGATACAGAAAATGTGGTACATCTACACAATGGAATATTACTCAGCTATCAAAAACAATGCCTTTATGAAATTCATAGGCAAATAGATGGAACTGGAAAATATCATCGTGAGTGAGGTAACCCAATCACAGGAAAACCTACATGGTATGCACTCATTGATAAGTGGCTATTAGTCCAAATGCTTGTATTACCCTAGATGCCTAGAACAAATGAAACTCAAGACGGATGACTAAAATGTGAATGTTTCCCTCATTCTTTAAAAGGGGGACAAGAATACCCTTGGCAGGGAAGAGAGAGGCAAAGATTAAAACAGAGCCTGAAGGAACACCCATTCAGAGCCTGCCCCACATGTGGCCCATACATATACAGCCACCCAATTAGACAAGATGGATGAAGCAAAGAAGTGCAGGCCGACAGGAACCGGATATAGAACTCTCCTGAGAGACACAGCCAGAATACATAGGCAAATGCCAGCAGCAAACCACTGAACTGAGAATAGGACCCCCGTTGAAGGAATCAGAGAAAGGACTGAAAGAGCTTGAAGGGGCTCGAGACCCCATATGAACAACAATGCCAAGCAACCAGAGCTTCCAGGGACTAAGCCATACCTAAAGACTATACATGGACTGACCCTGGGCTCTAACCTCATAGGTAGCAATGAATATCCTAGTAAGAGCACCAGTGGAAGGGGAAGCCCTTGGTCCTGCCAAGACTGAACCCCCAGTGAATGTGATTGTTGGGGGGAGGGCGGTAATGGGGGGAGGATGGGGAGGCGAACACGGGTAGAGAAGGGGTGTGGGAGCGGCTAGGGGGATGTTGGCTCAGAAACCGGGAAGGGGAATAACAATTGAAATGTCAATAAGAAATACTCAAGTTAAGAAGGATGAAAAAAAAAAAAAGAAAAAAATCAGATCCTATTACAAAAGCCTATATTCAACAAAACTGGAAAATCTGGATGAAATGGATAATTTTCTAGACAAATACAAGCTACCGAAGTTAAATCAGAATCAGGTAAACTATCTAAACAGTCCCATAACTCCTAAAGAAATAGAAGTAGTTATTAAAAGACTCCCAAGCATAAAAAGCCCAGGACCAGATGGGTTTGGTGCAGAATTCTATCAGACCTTCATAGAAGACCTAATATCCATACTCCTCAAACCATTCTACAAAACAGAAACAGAAGGAACACTACCCAATTCCATCTATGAAGCCACAATTACTCTAAACCACACAAAGACCCAACAAAGAAAGAGAACTTCAGACAAATTTCTCTTAATATCAACACAAAAATATTCAATAAAATTCTTGCAAACTAAATCCAAGAACACATCAAAATGATCATCCATCATGATCAAGTAGGCTTCCTCCCAAGGATGCAGGGATAGTCAATATAGGGAAATCCATCAACGTGATCCACTATAAAAACACACTAAAAAGAAAAAAAAAAACCCACACGATCATCTCATTAGGTGCTGAGAAAACATTTGACAGAATTCAACACCCCTTCATGTTAAAAATCTTGGAAAGACCAGGAATTCAAAACCTATGCATAAACATAGTAAAAGAAATATATAGCAAACTAGTAGTCAACAACAAACTAAATGGAGAGAAACTTGCAGCAATCCCACTAAAATAAGGGACTAGACAAGGCTGCCCACTCTCTCTGTATTTATTCAATATCATACTCAAAGTCCTAGCTAGAACAATCAGACAATAAAAAGAGGTCAAAAGAATGCAGTTTGGAAAGGAAGAAGTTAAAATATCACTATTTGCAGAAGATATAATAGTATACTTAAGTGACTCAAAAAGTTCCACCAGAGAACTAATAAGCCTGATAAACAACTGGCTAGATATAAAATTAACTTAAACAAATCAGTAGCCTTCTACTACTCAAAGGATAATCAGACTGAGAAAGAAATTAGAGAAACAACACGCTTCACAATAGTCACAAATAATATAAAATAACTTGGTGTGACTCTAACCAAGCAACTGAAAGATCTGTATGACAAGAACTTCAAGTCTCTGAAAAAACTGAAGAAGTTCTCACTAGATGGAAATATTTCCCATGCTCATGGATTGGCAGGATTATTATTGTAAAAATGGTCATCTTGCTAAAATCAATCTATAGAATCAATGCAATCTCTATCAAAATTCCAAGTCAATTCTTCATAGAGTTAGAAAGAGCAATTTTAAAATTCATTTGGAGTAAGAAGAAACCTAGGATAGCCAAAACTATCCTCAACAATAAAAACTTCTGGAAGAATCACCATTCTTGACTTCAAGCAGTATTACATACAGAGCAATAGTGATAAAAACTGTATGATATTGGTACAGAGACAGGCAGGTATATCAGTGGATTAGAATTGAAGAACCAGAAATGAACCCACATGCCTATGGTCACTTGATCTTTGACAAAGGAGCTAAACCCATCCAGTGGGAAAGAGATAGCATTTCAACAAATGGTGTTTGTTCAACTGGAGGTCAGCATGTAGAAGAATGCAGATTGATCCATGCTTATCACCCTGTACAAAGCTTAAGTCCAAGTGGATCAAGGGCCTCCACATCAAACCAATAGAAGTACACTCAAACTAATAGAAGAGAAAGTGGGGAGTCATCTCGAACACATGGGCACTGGGGAAAATTTCTGGAACAAAACACCAATGACTTATGCTCTAAGATCAAGAATCGACAAATGGGACCTCATAAACTGCAAAGCTTCTGTAAGGCAAAGGACACTGTCATTAGGACAAGACAGCAACCAACAGATTAGGAAAAGATCTTTACCAATCCTACATCTGACAGAGGGCTAATATCCAAAATATTCAAAGAACTCAAGATGTTAGAAACCAGAGAATCAAATAATCCTATTAATAATTGGGGTAACAGAACTAAGAAAAGAATTTGCACCTGAGGAATTTCGAATGGCAGCAAAGTACCTAAAGAAATGTTCAACATCCTTAGTCATCAGGGAAGTGCAAATGAACAGAACCCTGAGATTCTACCTCACACCAGTCAGAATGGCTAAGGTCAAAAACTCAGGTGACAATAGATTCCAGCAAGGATGTGGAGAAAGACAAACTTTCATCCATTGTTGGTGGGCCTGCAAGCTGGTACAACCTCTGTGGAAATTAGTCTAGAGGTTCCTCAGAAAATTTGACATAGTACTACATGAGGACCCAGCTTTACCACTCCTGGGCATATACCCAAATGATGCTTCAACATATAACAAGGACACATGATAGACTAAGTTCATAGCAGCCTTATTTATAATATCAAAAGGTTGGAATGATCCTAGTTGTCCTTCAACAGAGGAATGGATACAGAAAATGTGATAAATCTACACAATGGAGTACTACTCAGGTAATAAAAACAATGACTTCATGAAATTCACAGGCAAATGGATGGAACTATAAAATATCATCCTGAGTGAGGTAACCCAATCACAAAAAACCACACATGTTATGCACACACAAGTGGATATTAGCCCAAAAGCTCAAATAACTCAATATTTAATCAAAAGACACATGAATCTCAAGAAGAAGTAAGTCCAAAGTGTGGTTCCTTCAGTCCTTCTTAGAAGGGGGAAGAAAAATATTCATAGGAGGAGATATGGAGATAAAGTTTGAAGCAAAGACTGAAGGAATGGCCATTCAGAGCCTGCCCCATCTGAGGATCCATCCCACATATATACAGCCACCAAACCCATCACTACTGGGGATGCCAATTTGTGCATGCTAATAGGAGCCTGATATAGCTGTCTCCTGAGAGGCTCTGCCTGAGTATGACAAATACAGAGGTGAATGCTGGGAGCCATCCATTGATCTGAGAATGGGGTCCATATTGCAGGAGTTAGAGAAAAGATTGAAGGAGCTTGTAACCCCATAAGAACAACAATACCAACTGACCAATACTCCCAGGGACTAAACCACCATAGAAAGAGTACACATGGACAGACTCATGCCTCCAGTTGCATATGTAGCAGAGGATAGCCTGGTTGGGCACCAATGGGAGGAGAAGCCCTTGGTCCTGCCAAGGCTGGACCCCTCAGTATAGGGGAATGTCAGGAGTGGGAAGTGAAAGGGGTGGGTCATTGGGCAGAGAATTGGATAGGGTGAATATGGACAGGTATTTGGGAAAGAGGATAACATTTGATATGCAAATTCCCCCCAATCCTAACCCAAAACATCTAGGAAATTCAGAACACAATGAAAAGACCTAATCTAAGAATAATTGCAATAGGGGAGAATGAAGATTCCCAGCTCAAAGAACTTGAAAAGGTCTTCAATAAAATCAGAGAAGAAAACTCCTCAACCTAAAGTGTTAGATATAAGGTATAAGAAGCCTACAGAACACCAAATGAATATGACGAGAAGAGAAAATCCTCTTGTCATATAATAATCAAAACACGAAATGTACAAAACAAGGAAAGAATATTAAAAGCTGCAAGGGAAAAGCACCAAGTAACATATAAAGTAGACCTATCAGACTTCTCAACAGAGACACAAAAAGCCAGAAGACCCTGGTCAGAGGTCATTCAGACTCTAGAGAACACAAATGACAGCCCAGGCTAGTATACCCAGCAAAATTCTCAATCAACATAGATAGAGGAACCAAAATATTCCAGGACAAAACCAAATTCAAACAGTATCTATCTACCAATACAGCCTTACAGAGGATCCTAGAAGGAAAATCCAACACAAGGAAGGTACCTACACCAAAGAAAAGACAATGTATTAAGCATCTTACAACAAAGCCAAAAGGAGAGAACCACAAGCACACAAAGCTGCCTACAAAAACAAACATGACAGGAAACAACAGTCATCTGTCTTTAATATCTCTCACAATATTAATGGACTCAACTCACCTATAAAAAGACCTAAGGTATCAGACTGGATATGAAATGAAGATCCAGCATTTTGCTGCATACGAGAAACATACCTCAATAACAAAGACAAACACGATCTCAAAGTTAAAGGATGGAAAAAGGTTTTTCAAGCAAATGGTCCCAAGAAACAAGAGGAGTTGCCATCCTAATATCTAATAAAACAGACTTTCAACCAAAAGTTTTCAAGCATGACAAGGAAGGACAGACACTTCATGATCACCAAAGGGAAAATCTACCAAGAAAAAGTCTCGATTCTGAACATCTATGCCCCAAATGCAAAAGCACCCACATTCATAAAAGAAAATTTACTAAAGCTCAAAAGACACAGTGAACCCCACACAGTAATAGTGGGAAACTTCAACATCCCACTCTCTCCAATGGGCAGGTCATTGAAACAGAAACTAAACAGAGGCACAGTGAAACTAATAGTGGTTATGAATCAAAAGGATTTAACAGATATCTATAGAACATTTCATCCTAAAACAAGAGAATACACCTTCATCTCAGCACATCATGGTACTTTCTCCAAAACTGGGCATATAATTTGTCACAAAACAGGCCTCAACAGATACAAGAAGATGGAAATAATCCCATGCATTCTATCAGATCACCATGGACTACGGCTGGTCTTCAATAGCAATAAAAACAACAGAAAGCCCACATATACATGGAAGTTGAACAATGCTCTACTCAATGATAACTTGGTCAAGGAAGAAATAAAGAAAGAAATTAAAACCTTTTTAGAATTTAATGAAAATGAAGGCACAACATACCCAAATTTATGGGATACAATTCATAGCACTAAGTTCCCTGGTTAAAAATAAATGGAGAGATCGTCCACTAACAACTTAACAGCACACTTGAGAACTCTAGAACAAAAAGAATCAAACACACACAATAGGAGTGGATATCAGGAAATAGTCAAACTCAGAGCTGAAATCAACCAAATAGAAAGAAAGAGAACAACACAAAGAATGAACCAAAACAAAAGCTGGTTCTTTGAAAGAATTAATAAGATAAACCCCTAGCCAAACTAACTAAAGGGCCTAGAGGCACTATCCCAATTCACAAAATCAGAAATGAAAAGGGAGACATTACAACAGAAACAGATTTAAAAAATCATCAGATTCTAATACAAAAGTTTATACTCAACAAAACTGGATAATCTAGATGAAATGGATGGTTTTGTAGACATACCACATGCCAAAGTTAAATCAAGAGCAGGTTAAACTATTTAAACAGGCTCATATCCCATAAGAACTACCAAGAAAAGTCCAGGGCCAGATGAATTTAGTGCAGAATTCTACCAGACCTTCAAAGAAGACATAATACCAATATTGCTCAAACTATTCCATAAAATAGAAACAGAAGGAACACTACCTAGTTCATTCTGTGAAGCCACAATTTCTCTGATACCTAAACCACACAAGGACCCAACCAAAAAAGACAACTTGAGACCAATCTCACTTATGAATATCCATGCAAAAATACTCAACAAAATTCTTGCAAACCATATTCAAGAACACATCAAAACATTATTTGCCACGATCAACTAGGATTCATCCCAGGGATGGATGGTTGGTTCAATATATGAAAAATCCATTAACATAATCCACTAAACAAACAAACTCAAAGAAAAGATCATCTCCTTAGATGCAGAAAAAGCATTTTATAAAATACAACACCCCTTCATGTTAAAAGTATTGGAGAGATCAGGAATTCAAGGTCCATACCTAAACATAATAAAAGCAATTTATTGTAAACCAACAGCCAATATCAAATTAAGTGGAGAGATACCTGAAGCAATCCCACTAAAATTGGGGACCAGAAAAGGATGTTCACTCTCCCCACCTCTATTCAATATAGTACTCAAAGTTCTATCTAGAACAATAAGACAACAAAAAGAGATCAAAGGGATACATATTGTCAAATAAGAAATAAAGGTATCATTATTTGCAGAGGATATGATAGCATATATAAGCAATCCCAAAAACTCTACCAGAGAAGTTCTCTAGCTGACAAAGAACTTCAGCACAGTGGTCAGATATAAAAATAACTCAAATAAAGCAGTAGTCTTCCTTTACATAAATGATAAACAGGCTGAGAAAGAAATTAAGAAAACAATTCCCTTTACAATAGGCACAAATAATAAAAAATACCTTGGGGTAACTCTAACCAAACAAGTGAAAGATCTGTATGACAGTTAACTCTAAGTATCTCAAGAAAGAAATCTAAAATCTCAGAAATAGAGATCTTCCATGCTCATGGATTGTAGAATTAACATAGCAAAACTGGCCATCCTACCAAAGGCAATCTACAGATTCAATGCAATCCCCATCAAAATCCTAACACAATTCTTCAGACATGGAAAGAGCAATTCTGAAATGTATCTGGAAGGGCAAAAACCTAGAATAGCAAAAACAATTCTTAACAATAAAAGAACGGCTAGGGGAATCACCATCCCTGCTCTCATGCTCTACTACAGAGCAATAGTTATTAAAACCTGTATGGTATTGGTACAGAGACAGACATGTTGATCAATGGAATAGAATTAAAGACCTAGAAATAAAACCACACACTTATACACTTGATTTATGACAAAGATTCCAAAAATAAACAATGAAAAAAAATGCATCTTCAATACATGGTGCTGGTATAACTGGCTGTCTGTATGTGGAAAGATGAAAATAGACCCACATTTGTCCCTTTGCGCAGAGCTCAAGTCCAAGTGTTCAAGGACCTCAACAAAAACACAGTTACACCGAATCTAATAGAAGAGAAGGTGGGAAAGAACCTTGAACTCATTGGCACAGGGGGAAATTTCCTGAACAGAACTCCAATGGCTCACACTCTTATCAAGAATTGATAAATGGGACCTCATGAGAGTGGAAAGCTTCTGTAAGGCAAAGGACACAGTCAATCAGCAACCTACAGATAGGGGAAAACCTTCACTAACCCCACATCTGATAGAGGGCTAATATCCAAAATATATAAAGAACTCAAGAAGCTGACCACCAAAAACAAACAACCCAATCAAAAATGGGGTATAGAATTAAACCAAGACTTTACAATAGAGGAATCTCAAATGGCTGAGAAACACCTAAAGAAATGTTAAAGTCCTTAGTGATCAGAGAAATGCAAGTCAAAACGACCCCGGGGGTTCCACATTACACCAACAAGAATGGCTAAGATCAACAGCTCAGGTGACAACACGTGCTGGTGAGGATGTGGAGAACGAGGAGCGCTCTTCCATGGCTGGTGGGCTTCTAAACTGGAGCAACCAGTCTGCAAATCAGTCTGGAGGTCCCTCCGAAAACTGTAAGCAGATCTACCTGAAGGCCCAGCAGCACCACCCTTGGGAATACACTCAAAAGATGCCCCACCATGCCAGAGGGGCACCTGTTCCACTGTGCACATAGTGACCTTCTTTGTGATAGCCAGAAGCTGGAAACAACTGAGATGTGGCACCACAGGAGAATGGATACAGAAAATGTGGTTCATTTGCACAATGGAGTACTACTCAGCTATTGAGAATGAGGGCATTCTGAGTTTTGCAGGCAAATGGGTGGAACTAGGAAATATCATCCTGCGTGAGGTAATTCAGACCCAGAAGGACATGCTTGGTATGTACTCACTAATAGGTGGATATTAGTCAAAAAAGTATAGAATACCCAGGACACAATCCACATAACTCAAGAAGGTTAACAAGTGCTCAAGTGAGGACACTTCAGTCCCTCTTGGGAAGGAGAAGGAAGCAATCATAAGGCGGGTGGGAGGGAAGGACCTGGGAGGGAAAGGGGATAGGGGAGGGGTAAGAGGGGAACATGATGTGGCATTGGGTGGGGGGAAAGGACTGAAGTTCTGAGGGCCAGCATAAAGAATAGAAACAGGCAACCTTAAGAGATAGTAGTTTGGGGGGACCCTCCAGAATGTACCAGAGACTTGAGAGGTGAGAGACTCTCAGGACTCAAAGGGAGGGACCTTAGATGAAATCTAAGAGAGAATCAACTCTAGCAGAAAGGAAGGGCATTAAATGAGGTACTGAGTTGCTATCCCACAGTCAAAAAAAACCTCTGACCCATAATTGTTCCTGTCTGAAAGAATGGCAGGATGGAAATGGAGAAGAGCCTGAGGAAAAGAAGGTCCAGGGACAGGCCCCAAATGAGATCTAGCTCAAGGGGAGGCCCTAAGGCCTGACACCATTACTGAGGTTATTTGGCATTTAAAAAGGGAACCTATCATGACTACTCTCAGAAAACCCCAACAAGCATCTGAAGGAGTCAGATGCAGATATTTGCACTCAACTAATAGACAGAAGCTGCTGACCCCTGTGATTGAATTAGGGAGAAGCTGAGGAGCAGGGCCACCCTGTAGGAGGACCAGCAGTCTCAATTAACCTGGACCCCGAGATCTCTCAGACACTGGACTACCAACCAGGCAGCAGACACCAGTTGATATAAGACCTACAACACATATACAGCAGAGGATTCCCAGGTCTGGGTTCAGTCAGAGAAGATGCACCTAACCCTCAAGATACTCTACACCCCAGGGAGTTTAGAGGGCTGGGGAGGGGGTTAAGGGGGTGGGAAGTCCTTGTGGAGACAGGGGGTGGGGAGGAGGTATGGGATGTGGAGCAGTTGGAGGGTAGACCTGGAGGGGAATAAAATCTGGAGTGTAAGGAAAAAAAATTAAATAAAAAAATTTTAAAAAAGAAAAGTTTATATTTCAGAATATTGAGTAATTTTTGCACCATAATTTAAAATTGACAGTATGCTGAAAAGTAAACTTCACCAGCACAGAGGAAATATGAAGCAGACACACAGAAAAAAATAACTCCTGTCTGAAGCACTCATGTAATGTCACTTTATGGAATGTTAAAATTATACACGTGGATTGCGCTCTTAAAAGAGAAAATTATTTTAATACTACTGACACATGTGATAACGGAAATCAAATAGAGACAAAAGCTAAGATTAGACAGAATTTTGCAAAGGTTCCTCCTGGGATGCACCAAGATTATTAGGAACTTTAAGTGCCCCTTGTGTTCTGATCTTCTACAACTAAGTATTTCTTCGTGAATGATGTTGCTTGCAACACACTGTGGTTGTAGTTCAGGATTCTTTTAAATAGAGATTCAAGATTCTGAAGAGACAACTAACACAAACCTCGTCTTTCACAAAATGAGTCAAAGTAGCAGGTAAATAGCTACACTCTGAAGTGAGTAATTGGTGGCACCCACCAGAGGTGAGTAAGAGACATATTGGTGTGCTTTCATATCCCAAAACCTGTGCCAACAGTAGAGTAAGAGGAACAAAACACATAGCATTTGTCAGCTTGGTTCTTTGGGTGAGGTAAAGTAAGTCTCCTGTTTGTAGGGCTGTGAGTCAGAGAAAGCCCTAGGAGGATGCTGGCAATCTGCACTGTATAAATTCCACAATCTCCATTGGCTTTTATATCATTAATGTGGATAATCTAAAGTCAGCACATCAGCCTGGCTTTGAGAAAGGGTATCATACCATGTGACCCAGAAATTGTCTAGAATGTTATATGGTAGCCGTCTTGTAAAATAAGCTACGTCTGTATTTGGGCTGCTCAGAAATACCTACCTATTCTTATGGTATGCACTGTACCTGTCATTAACCATACCAAAACTTATAGGAAAAGTATAATATACTCAGGTAGACTAAACATAGTATTTATTATAGACACTCTAAGGCATATCTTCAGAAGAGGGTCATTTACTAAGTCAGAAACTCTTTAAGTAGAGATGTCTAGGCTGCTAGAAATTCAAATATCTCCTGGGAACACATGATAACATGAAGATTTCAGATATCACAATGCTCAAAGAACATAGAAATCTCTAGAAGCTGATGCCGAAGAAAGAACAGCTTAAGACACCTATGAAATATTTAAAAGAACAATTACAACTAGGCTCAGTGACATCAAGGAGACTACAGATGGCTCAGTGACTTAGAATGTGTCCAGTGCCACAAGTTTGGTTGCTAGCGCCCACACAGGCAGCTCATAACCTCCTGTAATTACAGCTTCAGAGGATCTAATACCCTCTTCTGGACTAGGCAGGCACCTGTACTCATATATGAGCTCTCTCTCCCTCTCTCCCCCTCTCTTTCGTGTGTGTGTGTGTGTGTGTGTGTGTGTGTGTGTGCGTGCAGAAAACACACACGCACATACACACATGCATATGCACATACAACTAAAATTAAACCTATAAAAAAAGGGAATGTGAGACCCGAGTGCAAGGAAAGGGCAATGATTACTTTGTGGATTTCAAGAACTTGGAAATTGACACTTCAAAACAAAGTCTGCAGGAGATAATCTTCACTTAGCAAATGAATATAACACTGGTTGTATAAGGAACATAATCATATAACAAACATAATCTTGAGCTCACATTTTTTGAGATGAAGTATTCCAGAATCTTCTTACAAAAAAAAATCAGTAAATAAAAGGCCTTGTTTCTGATTTCTAGGTAGGTAAGAGGTCTCACTGAGGGTCTACTGGGAGAAAAACACCACTCAGTATCAACCACTGACAAAAATCAATCTCTTGCCTCCAGAAAACACTAAATGCAGCTCTTCCTAAGTCACAGAGTATCACATCTCACCCACAAACACTAAACATGTTTGTTGGTCTCACCATTTCTCTTCTAAGCTTACATACTTCTTCCTTTGCCTTATTCTTTACCCATATTCCTTTGCAGCAGGAAAACATGTATATATGAACAGTGTGGCTTTTGTTGTTGTTTGCAGTTTTGTTAATCTGTGCCTCCTCTCTCTTCTTTGGTAAGAAACAGACAATATTTTGGTGTTCCAAGGAACGCATAATAAACAGTATATAGTTAATAAAGAAGCTAAATTGGTAAACTTTGTGGCATTTTGTTTTCAAAGTGTATTATTCTCAGCACAAGTGGAGGATCTCTGTCAGACACCTCTCATCCTTGTCCCCTGGTATTCAATACACACTAGATAAATATGCTGTAGGGTTATAGCAAGACACTGTACTCAACACACACTACACAAAGATGCAAGACATTGGTATATCTCTACCTGGTCATCATGCTTCTCCTAGGTCTAAGTTGAATATTGCCCAGAATTACATAGCCAAGGAAAGCCAAAATGATGCCATCTTCAGAATTACAGAGAAAGTAAGATTCCAGAATTCTTTCATGTGCAGGGGAGTATGGAGCAGTGGAGGGTGGTGCTAAGGCATCACTGTCTTTAGCCAGCACAAGGAAGGTACTGCACTGAACTAGGACACCTAGCACGCAATGGGCATCAGTCAGGCCAGCTACTCATCTCTTCTACCAACATCCTGATATGACGAAAGCATTAGAAATTTTAAAACACATGCTGAGGTAGACCGTACATAGACTAAGATTCATTTTTCTTAGCCCACATAAGAAGTGTGATCAGACAAGCTATTTGACCAAACAAAGCATATTATGTATTATTTGTATGCTTGCATGGAATATAATATTTAATTAAAATGATGAAAATCACAGTTCTTAAATCTCCAACCCTATAGAATATGCTTAGTGCTCAGAATAAATTCTTTTCTTTTCATTATATTATTTAACCTCTTCACAAAAACTATTTTTATAAGACTGGCATAACATTCATACTCTGTCACAGAAAGACCTTAGATATTAAGCTTATTAGAAAATAGCAATGATTAAGAAACCAGCATATGGAATTTGTTTTAAATATACATCTTTCAGAATCCTTTAAATGTATGATTCTTAAAAAATGTAAACTTTTCCAAATGTCATTGTTGTGTCATAAGCATTTATATTTCTGTCTCAGAGTATGAGTTTAAATTTGCATAAATACATATTCCAAATTTGACGGCTTGGGAGTTCTAACATATGCTTGCTTCCATAACAGCCATCAAAAATTACATATTTTAAGAAGTAACTAGAAGAGTTATTTATATCACCCACAAAACCCCACTTTTGATTAATATGGAGAACCAATCAATGCGGGAAGTCTCACTTCAGGGCTGGTTAAATAAAATGCTAGGTGAAGGGTTAACTCCCTAACACACACACACACACACACACACACACACACACACACACACACACATGCACCACATGTGGGGGTTTTTGAGACGTAGACTCTCCCTGTGACCTGGGACTCACCGATTCAGGTAGACTGCATGGACACCTTGCTCCAGGCATCCACCTGTATCCTCCTCACTGCCTGTTACCAGGGTGCCATAGTGCATTTGGCGTTTAATGCTGATGCTAGGGACTGGACTCGGGTGTTTGTGCTTGCACAGTAACCTTTTTTAACTGCCATCTTTGCAGTCTTCCTTCATGGGCTTTATATAAAATTACCCAATAGCATAATCAGGTTCCCACCAAAGATCAGTTTTTGTTCTAATTCTAAGTCACTGATTTGTCTATTTATTCTTGATTCCAACAGGAACAGGTGATCAATAATCATATGAAATTTAACTAAGCACATGAAATGTCCCATGAGATGTCTGTCCTTTTGCATTTATGTATTTGTGAATGCATTTACTTATTTGGTGTATTATGCATGTGATGTGGGCACATGTGTCACACGAGGTACAGTGTTGGGTCTCTCCTTCCATCATGAGGGTCCTGGGGATAAATTTAGGTTGTTAGGCTTAGTGTCAGCCCATAACTGACTCTTGAAAATTAAGTATTTTATGGTCTAATCCTGTCTTTGTCTCTTTACTCCAGTATGAATGAAAAAAAGTATAATTGCCTTAAAAGAAGTTTACAGGTTGCTTTTTTCCCCATTTTTAAAAAAAATGTTTTGAGACAGGAGTTGGCTACATAGCTCAGGTTGGTCTTGAACTTGCAATATTCCCAAGATATAGTCTCAAACACAGGCAATCCTCCTGCCTCGGCTTCCTGGCGGTTGGGATATACATCTGTAGATATAAGCTGGCATTTTAGTAGAAAAAGTAAATAAAAACTGCCTCAGTTATTTTTTGGTCAACTTAATAGCATCTTTATATTCATCAAATTTATGTTAATTTACCATCACATGCATTTGTGGTATAAGAAAAGGATTTTGGAATTATATGCTTTCCTCAGTAAATAAAAATTTAATTTGGAGAAGAAAGAAAGAAAACCACCAAAACATTAGTGGTAAGAAATATAAATAAATGCTTTAGATATTTAAAAGTATACTGCTTCAGAAGGGGGAAACTGAGCTTCTAATTTTCTCACTTGATGGAATGATCTTAGGCAAATCATTTAACCTCTGGGTCCATGCACCCACCAGCACAATTAGAATAATACCAATCTACCTTCTGGAATTGTAGGTGTCTCATTTATGCTGAGCTGAAGTGAGAGTTACAAACACAACATCCTTAGGGTCTTAGGCACACAGAGCCCATGCCAACCAGCAGAACACTTAGCAATTTGCTCCCTGTGGGGATGGCTGCACAAGGAAGGGAACACAGCGCTATCCATCTGAGCTCCTTTTCCCCTCCCTACTTTTAACTGACTAACTGAAGGGATGAAGACAATGACCAGCCAGGCTTTCTCATGTGAAGTCTGATGTTGCTCTCCGTTTAATTCATCCCATCGGGATAGGACTGGTCATAGAGCAACAGCACTCCTATCTGAAAGTATTATGAATGCAGACAAGGAAAGCTTAGTGGTTTATTCATTTGTCCTAAAGAGATCTGATCTGCTTGTGTCTTGCCGTGAAATACACAAATCTGTTCATATTCCAGTAAGGAGGAGAGAGCTGGTTTTTGTTTTGTGGTACACTGTGAAGTGAGGCGAGAGGATGGAACTCTTAGCAATAACTGTGCACAGAGTTTATCTTACCCATGGATTTTAGCCAGGCAATAAATGCCTAAAGTATTTCCTGTACAATGCCTGCAGCAATGAAAACAGTGGCTGCCTCTGTGCTCCAAATGGAACTTTTATGTAGTAGGCCATTGCTTCATATACATGCCAGTACCTGTGGCGTTTCGCAGGAAAAATGGCCTAACTCAAAATAAAATGTTGATGTTTGACAATAAAGTCAGGAATAGTCTGGGGGCCAATCACTGTGTCTAAAGCCACGGTTCTTACCCTGTGGTCTGTTACCCCTTTGGGAATTGAATGACCATGTATCCTGCATGGCAGATATTTACAATTTATAACAGTTACGAAGTAGTGACAAAAATGATTTTATGGTTGGGGGTCACTGCAACATGAGCATCTGTATTGAAGGGTTGGTTACGGCATTAGGAAGGCCAAGGACCACTGTTTCAAAGGCTCATGTCATCTAGTCTGCACTGCCCAGATTAGCACAGTGGAGCTAGCTTGAAGCAAAGTTCATCTCAGACAAACACCCTGGGACCTCAGTGAGGGATTCTGAAAATTTCTCACGCTTCCATTGCAAGTGAAACAGACCTTTCTTAGGCTTTTTACCTGAGCATATGAGAATGCTTAAAAAGATGCCGCAGTGCTTTACAAGTCATAAAGACACATGGAATAGGTACATCAAGTTTGCCACATGTGGGCTGCAGCCGGCGGGACAACTCATCACAGGAAATTTTAGGGAGAACGAAAGCATCACATATTTCCCCTTTAAAATTATGACAGAAAAAAAATGTGATCAGTTTGAGTGGAGAATACATAAAGTAAGACAGAATAAAAATAGTATAGACACGCCAAAAGAAATAAGAAAACCAAGTAGAGAAAGATGCAGCAAATCCGCCATTAAATGGGATCTCTGAGACTGTTCATCAAGGTAAGGTACGGGCCAGCGAGAGGCAAGCACAAGACAAGAATGAGATGGGCAAGACTGGACATGGGAGTGCTGCAGACAGGTGTGTATCCCGTGGTAGAGCTGTGACAGTAAGAACTGAGATGTAATGTGACTGTGGGCTGGCAGCTCCCTCATAAGAGAACTGTGACGCTGTGCTATGTATGGATTGGCTTAGGAAGGATTGCTTGATGAAAGGAGCATTTAAGGAAGGATGTTTGAGGAAGAGCTGGCAGGTCTGACAGAAGTTGAGAGGGATGACAAGCAGGCCCCCTTCCCAAAGGCTCCTCTTCCCTGGTCCAAATATAAGATGACAGGAGCTGGACCAAGATTTTGGCAGTAGATTTTGCAGAAAAATGAGCAACAGATATAGTAAATTTTGCTCTGGATGGAAGCACATTTGTTCTTTCTTTAATTCAGTTTTGTCATGTGTTATGCATAGGGTGTGTGTGTGTGTGTGTGAATGTGTGTATGTGTGTGTATGTGTGTGTGTCTGTGTCTCTGTGTGTGTGTGTCTGTGTCTGTGTGTGTGTGTCTGTGTATTTGTGTATGTGTCTGTGTGTGTGTGTCTGTGTATTTGTGTATGTGTCTGTGTGTGTCTGTGTGTGTATGTGTCTATGTGTATGTGTGTGTATATGTGTCTGTGTGTGTATCTGTGTGTGTGTATGTGTGTGCGTGTGTATGTGTCTGTGTGTATGTGTATGTGTGTGTGCCTGTGTCTGTCTGTGTGTGTATGTGTCTGTGTGTGTATGTGTGTCTGTGTGTGTATGTGTCTGTGTATGTGTATATGTGTATGTGTGTGTATGTGTGTCTGTGTGTGTGTCTGTGTGTATGTATGTGTGTGTTATACACACATGTGCAGGTATGTGAGCCCATGGATGACCATGAAGAGGTCAGGGACACTGTGTCTTCCCCTCCTACTCTCCACATTAAGTTTTGAGACTGTGTATCACAGTGAAGCTGGAGTTCACCTTCCTAGGTCCATGACTGGTTAGCAGATGCGCCTGTGTCAGCCTTTTCTGTGTTGGGGTTCCTGGCATGTGCAGCATTCCTGGCCTTTGCACAGGTGCTGTGATCTGAACGTGGGTGCTCTCGTTTCCACAGCAAGTATTCTTACTCAATGAGTCGTGTCTCTAGTCCTCAGTCAGGCACTCTAAGGGGAAAACTTCTAAATGTTTGGTGTGCTTTTCTTCATGTATGAGAGGTACTATGATTTTAGAAGTTAAAGATTTACTTAGATAGCAGGATCAAAAATGTAATATAGACAGGTCAGTAGAGGATGTACAAAGAGGCTCACGTTCTCCCACACAAGTTCTCTGTGAGATGTTTGGAAATCTTGAATAGAAAAGGAAGTGCCACAAACTGAAGCATCATGGGTGGCAAAACAGGGAGTAAAGGCTTGAATGGGACATTTTATTGCTTCTTAAGTTTTAATCTGATTGGCTAAAAGTATATTGTGAACACTGGTAGTGTGGTTTGAACTCAACATATAAATAACTCTAGGATCCTTTGACTGTTATGTAGGAAGAACACAAAAAACATAGGAACTAAAACCATAAACTGCTGAAATGACACCAGCCAACAGCAAGGCACAGCTTGAAGGTTAGCCTTATCATCTTGTCTAAAAGGATCAATACAGAAAATGGACACTACAGATAATTGATTAATTTAGTTATTGAAAGGTTAATTAAAATGGTACATTTTTCTTTAAACGTTTCATTAGATAGTTTATCTTATATCTTCTCCTATAGTTCAGGAAAATCTGGAGATGAAAAATTTATGAGGTAATTTTGAAGAGTGAAAAACAACCTTTTTGATGAGGACTCATATGTTTCTTGTTGTCTGTAGCCTGTAATAGTCTAGGCTCATTAGTTTAGTGATACTCATTCCATCCAATCACATTGTATCATGATAACTAGAAGAGGTGCTTGTGTACTACAATTGTGTTACAGCAACGCTGGAGGCCATCTGAAGTTCAAACAAGAACTCAGTGTTGCCTTTGAGCCCGTTTTATTAGGAATCGTTTTCCTGGGGCCCACTAAAGAATCCTCCAGCACTATTTTCTGTGTGACACTGACCTATGTTACAGCATTGACTTTTGACCTATAGTGTTGGTTGCCAAATAACGTGAATGATAGAAAAAGAGACAGTGATCTTTTACGGTCCATCAAGTTAAAGCAGAGCAATTGCTCCATAGAGAAATTATCAGCAGTCATGGATGGGTCTACAAAGTCATGCCGGAAATAAAGAGGCTCTTCCAAAATAGTGGTGCAGACAAAGCATAGTAACCAAAGACGAGTCCAACTAATCCCAGACACTAAGCTGTGTATGTAAAGCCCAAAGCAAAAGAAAGCAATGTGTTAACAGTACCCATGTGTATGATTCAACCTGAAATAAAGTATAAAGCACACATGACTAAGAGTGTTTCGGTTCTTGGGCTGATCAGTGGGATGCTTATCAGATGCCTCATAACTTACTGTGAGTAAAATGTCCTAAAATAAAAGTGTCAACTGATGATGATATTTTATCATAAACCAGGATTATGAAAATTCCAACTTGTACGGATGAATACGAATTATTTTACATGTTTTTAAAATGTTAGTTTCGTTTCTTGTCTTTGTGAAGCCATTTTGTTAATTCCTTTTTTTACTTCATGGCTGCCATTCCAAATTCAAGGAGGTCTAAATCACGCAAAATCTGCAGTTAACATGCACGTCACTTGTCAATTGTCTTTTAAGTACGTGTTACGCTTGTCTTGAAGCGGCCTATTATGTGAGCTGGAAGCGGCAAATGCATGCATCTCTTTCTAACTTTTAGAGCTGTGACTTTGCATTAGTAGTTTGAAGCCAGGCTTCGTGAGAGCATTTGTTTCATGGACATTGGCACATCTAGGAATTAGGAGACGATATTGACCCCAGAGAGATGCATATTTTCACACTGATGTTTTTATTGTAGTGTGACTCACATAGAGATAATTCATAAATGCACAACAAGTTCTTACAAATTGAACACGGGTTATCTTCTACTAAAATGAAGAAAGAGAATCTCGTTGACACTTTAAAGCTCTATCTTATCTTCCTTGCCAGCAAACTGATTGTCAGGCAGATACTTTAGTATTCCAGATATGGAAGTCTTAGAGCCGGCACGGATGACCTAGTCTATCTGAATAAAATGTTTTTAACGCTACTTCATGTCCATTATATGAACACCACAGTTTTACATTGATTGGGGCCCTGGGGAATGAAATATTTGAAGTAGCAGCTTCTACAGAAACATAACACATGGCTATGGGAATTTTCCAGTGGTTACAGGTATCAGCCATAGACCATAAATGGGCTGGGGGAGAAAAGAGAGAGGTAAAGGGGAGATAAGAAGCACTTGTCTCCCACATAGAAGTCCTGGAGGACTCTGGCTAAGATTCTTAACTCTCAGTATAAATTACTTGATGCTAAAATAAATGGTCTACATGAGAGCTATAAAATAAATGAAAATCCTCTAGGACTCCATACATTGATGTCATTGTGTTTCTGAAAATTAGTGTTGCCTATTGTATTGGTTTGAATAATTTTGACCTCCATACTCATGTGTTTGAATATGCTTGGCCCAGGGAGTGACACTATTAGGAGGTGTGGCCTTGTTGAACGAGGTGTGGTCTTGCTGGAGGGGGTGTGTTTGTGGGAGTGGGCTTTGAAGTTTCATATATATGCTCAAGTTAGGCCAAAGTGAGTCTTCTCCTGATTGTTTTCAGAATAAGACGTAGAACTCTTAGCCCCTTCTCCAACACCATGTCTACACAGACACTGACATGCTTCCTGCCTTGATGATAATGGACTGAACCTCTGAACATGTTAGTCAGCTCCAATTAAATGTTGACCTTTAAAAGTGTTGTCTTGGTCCTGGTGTCTCTTCATAGCAATGAAAACTAAGATAACTATATAGACTGCTTAAACAATACGAAATAATTTTAACTGAGTTGTCTTTATTATTTCTATTGTTTTATGACATGATCTCCCACTATGGCTTAGGCTTGCTCTCACCTCACTATGTAGTCCAGGCTGGACTTGAACTTCTGACAAATTTTCTCCTCAGCTTTCTAAGTTCTTCTATGATAGACATTAATTAATAAAGATTTTTCATGATTAAATGTTTATTTCCAGTAAACTGTAGAATTAGAATTCTAATTAATTAGTTGTTTAGACAGGGACACGGTAGCAGGAAAGAGATAATTTTTGTACAAATCCTATAGCAGGTTCAAATGGAGGCAGATAGATGCTAGTCTTTGGACAGTCATTTCTGGAGGATAAGAAGGGCAGTGTAAAATGAGAGGGTGATATAAGTTACCCAGCACAGTGCCAGGGCATTGGTACCACTAGCTGTCACAGGGTTTTGCCAATCTAATTTTTACTTACTTTTGTATCTAATAATACAGAAGAAGGCAGAAAATTTAAAGATTGGGTGATTTAACAATTTCTCTAATCTCCCTAGGTATTTGATTAAAACAATGTGTCCTTTAGTAACTTATCACCTGTAAGTAATATGACAGAGATCACTAATCAGATGTAATATTTACCACAGGCAATACAGATAGGAGAAAAACCTTCGGTATGTATAGAAATGACACTTCACGGGAAGTTTCTGAGAGCAGGGATGATACTGGCTGAGGTCAATAACAACATAGCTTTGTCTTCTGACCAATAAGTCTTACAAATTATTTTAACTAAATAATGTAATCTTAAGTAGTATAGAAACAACAAATTTAGAATGGCAGTCACTTAGACAAATGTAATACCAGTAGGTCACTCAGATCCCACTAACCGATGTCAAAGAGGACTTCCACAGTTCAGTATTGACTACACTACATACCATTTTTTGACAACACAGGGTGGGACACTGCTTTCTGATTTTTAATCATTAATCGTTGTGCTTGTATATAGCAATGAGCATGACCTCTTAGGGACACCATGAAGCAATTTTATGTTGTCCTCTAAAAAGTGGAGAGTCTAACTTAGAGTCCTTCTCTAGGTAGGGAACAGCACACTGCCCATGATACCCTATGCAATACCCTGACATATTTCCATGATCTTTCTTTCACAATCAATAGGACTACAAGTCCAAGATTTCTGGGTTCTTCATTGTTTGGTGAGTGACCCTAAATAAGTGACTCCATTGCTTATGCCCCCTTACCTATAACATAAGTAAAATAAATGCATCTTCCTGGTTGTGTTCGTATCACATTGGTACGTGTGGGAAGGACTGGCGTGAGACATGCTGTTTGAAGCTCGGCTTTACAAATCACCTTCTACCCAACTTCTCTCTCATCAAGTCAACAGTGTCACTTAAGATCATTTGTAAGAACGTACTCATTCTGCTTACTGTGTATTCGGCCTGTTTGGAATTGAAAGGCAATGTAATCAAGTTTATCTTGCTTTGGAGTCACCAGTGAATCATGTTTCCTATTTCTCCTTCGTGACCCATTCATGACCTTGACTCGGAACAAGGCATGCACACACGAGAGGTTGAAAAACCATTCTCTGTAGGCAGTGAGCCATTGAAAGCAATGCTCCCAGACAAAAACTATTGACAGCAACATGTGGGCACAGAATGGTAATATCTGACTGTGGTCTTGTGTGCTATTCTGAGTCAACAGCCCCGCCCACCCCCCAAAAAACAATTTTCTCCTTATGAGACTCCTGTAAAAGACTAAGACAAAAATTTCCCCTTTTTCAATACTATATTTGTTGTGCTGGTCAATAGATAGAGATGACGTTTTTGTCCCGAAGAGATCGGAGCTCTTCAGAACAAATAAGGACTACTCTTGGGTAAACACCACTAGGCATCAATTTCTGTTATTTTATTTTATTTTATTTTATTTTATTTTATTTTATTTTATTTTATGCGACACTATCGCAAACACTAAGATATTTCTAGAAAGTGTATATTTGTAGGATAAAAGAGCACGGGTGTAGTCTTTTTTTTTTTTTTTTTTTTTTTTGGAGCTGGGGACGGATGTAGTTTTAAAGACCTATTTTTATTTCACTTTATGCGAAAACTTACATGCCTATATGTATATGTGCCACGTGTGTTCAACTGCCCCAGTGGGTAGGAAGGTGCTGGATCCACTAGAACTAGAATTACAGCAGTTGTGAGCTGTCCAATGTGGATGTGAAAAACAAAACGTGGGTCTTTTAGAACAGGGCAAGCTCCCTGAACCACTGAGCCATGTCTCCAGCCCCACAAGAACATATTTACTGTAATAAATGGCTTCACATTTCTTTTCCCTAATAATGTTGCTGTAGAACAAATCTTACAGAACTTTCATGTCTGAAATGGAATGGCTGAGGTGCTGAAGGAACAGAGACAGCCAGACCACTGCCTGAACCAACAAGCCTAAGGATCCAAGCGGTAATTCCTGTGGTGACTGGCCTTGGAGGGGCACAAACCGATTATTGACAGGCATTCCTGATTTTTGGCCTCAATTCCCATTTGGGAATGACCCCAAAACAGGCAGATGTGCACCCCTAACCAATCACTTAGAATGTCTCTTTCTACCAATAGCTCTCCTAGAGATTTCCTGGGCCAACACCAACAGCATCGGTCAAGGTGCACCTGTGGCCTTCTCCCACTTGTCAGTCAGTTCTCCTGTTCATCTGCCTGCCTCTGAGCATCCGCCAAACACGTGAATGGGCTGACTCCTCTGCTATAAAAACTGAATAAACAGCCTTTGTATTCATCTGGACGGTCTTCATTTCCAAATGGTAATCACCTATAAAAGGCCCAAGAGAAATTGCTATTCAAAGCATATGCTTACAACATTTAATCAGATAACAGTGTTTTCAGGGATAAACAGAAGGGGTGGAGAAGCCAACAAATTCATTGTGTCTGAGTGAGGCCCTTTCTTCTCCCCAGAAAAGAAAATGCTCTAAATGACACATAAATTATTTACGATATTCTGAAACATAATGGGTAAAACATACTGGTGTTAGGGATTTGTAAAATGATACAATTAGCAATTAAGAACTTGTTCTAGCTAAGTAGCCGTGGACAGAAGCAGCCTACTTGTTGGCTGACACAGCTATTTGCATTCAGTGTCCACTGGGGAAGAGGAGGGCAACTGAGCTCAACTCGTCCCATAATATAATATGGAGAGGGAAGCCTGAAGCAGGAAACAGAGAAGAGGAGAGGCGTGGGTGGGTGCTGACTCTTTGGCCTCGTACGGTCTTTTAGGGAGGTCCTGTGGCTACCATTTTACATCTGAAATTCTGATTTTGTCATCCAGCTAGCTGCAGGATCAGTGTTCCCTCCTAAATTTGTTTGATTCTGGAGCCTGTACTCTGTAACAATGTATCTCATCTTAGAAACAGTCAACAGAGGGCAGCAATCAAGCAGATGCAACCACACCGAAGGGAACTGATACGCTGACGATGTTAACATAATTTTCAAAAGTAGGAATTGAAGACAGACCTAGCAAAGCCTACTTAGATATCATTTATAGATTCTTAACTAGATATTAATTGATATCTTAAATATGAAATAATTCACTTCAAATAAATGGCTATTCTTTTTAACTCTAAAGCAAATACGATACAAATTAGAGACAAAATTTAAATATGGAGAGTGTTAAATAATTTCACAATCATGAAATGGATAATCCATAGCTGGCAAAAGTCATCTTCTAAATCAATTACCTAGATCAATTATCAAAAACTACTACAGAGAATAAGTGTGTGAGATGGACAGCATACAGGATTATGAACCAGGACTACTGGACTACTTGAATAAGTATTTATGGCATGTGAATTACCTGTGTGCATATGGACACATGAACTGTATTCATACACTTATTTTGTGTGTATGTAAAATTATGTAGATATAAGGTATGTAAGAAATTAGGCTCTAACTCTAAAACAGTAGTTAAGATTTTATGCTAGGAACAGAATTTAACAGTTATATTCTTTTCAGTGGCATGGTTTGACTTTCTTTGTTTCCTTTTACCTTTTTAAAATTTTTTGACTGAGTTTCCCAGTGTTGGGACCACAAACATGAGCCATTGTGCTTCAGTGTTTGGGTTTCTATAAGAACTTATGAGAACTCTTACAATCATGATGTGAGATAAAACAGAAAGCCAGAATGGTTTTAAAAATACGAGTTACATTTGGGGTAAAGGTCAGAGCATACCGACTGAGTTCTCTAGGAGGATGTGGTGGAATTGAGGTAAAAATGTTGTAATTAAGGTAGTTGTCTGAATCTAATCATTTCCCCA
Organism: Rattus norvegicus; assembly: GCF_021556685.1. NCBI lineage: Eukaryota > Metazoa > Chordata > Mammalia > Rodentia > Muridae > Rattus > Rattus norvegicus. The sequence goes on from NC_141535.1 coordinate 38,139,665, forward strand.
GGACAACGACTAAACTCTCTAAATCACTGGCCCATGTGTCTGGTTTTATGCAACTACCATGCTGCTTTTATTATTATAGCTCTATAGTATAACTAGAAGTCTAGAATGGGCATATACCCAGCCATTATTTTATCTTTTAGGAGTGTTTGGGCTATTGTGGGTCTTTTGTGTTACCATATCAAATTTAAGACTAGCTTTTTAATTTCTGTGAAAATTGCATTGGAATTTTGGTTGGATTACATTAAAATCTGTAAATTGCTTCTGGCAGGATGGCCATTTTTACTATATTAATCCTATCAGTCCAGGTACATGGAAGGTCTTTCCATCCTTTCATTTTTCAGTGTCATAAAGTTTTCATCATATCAGACCTTCAGTTTCTTATAAGACTTAGTTCATATTTTGATGTTATTGACAATGTAAAGGAAAAGGAAAGGCTAAATTGGGGTAGCAGAAGGGACGGCGTGGTAGAGAAGGCTAAATGACAGTAACTGATCTCTTGTAAAAAGTCATATAGAATCCTATTATTGTGGAAGTTTAAACACACACACACACACACACACACACACACACACACGAACTTATATATGAAAGAGTTAAAATGGATTCACTCTATAATGAAGGGATACTCAACATACTGTCTGCTCAACACAAGTGAACAAATAAAAACTCGACTGCCAGTAATAGGTTATTTCTTTTGTAGGTATTGGCTACTGAGGTCCCATAGGCCCCCAAATACCCTCTGTTACCTTCCAAAATGTGACAGTGAGACCCTATTACTGAAGATACCACTACTCGAGTCATAGAACAGGGTGATATCAAGTTGGTATTGAGCTAAAAACTCCGTTCCTACTGGTGAGCTTCCACAGTGCCAGAAGTACTATGTACGCTTCCAGAGGAGAAAGGCAATGATGAAAGTTTCCCAGGAGTGGACCTTGTAAGCTGCAGTAACTGTCCTGACAAACCATGCTCACAGGCAATAGTGGAAGAGTGGCATGAATATCATGGAAATAACAACCCTCCTTCTGACTGGATTTAGTCCTGCCCCACGAGAACAAAAACACACCTGCACAATTGTTAGTCCTAGAGCCTATGGCTAGACGGGTTGCAGACATTAGAGGACATGTTACTGTTATTCTGGATGAAGAATATAATGCTAAACTGATTCCTAACGACTTATTATATCCAGAGATTTGGTATACATACATCTTTCGGCCTCCATCAGAAAAACTTTCATTAGTGGTAGACAGTGAATGACACTTCGACCCAGAACTGGAAGGGGCAGAGACCAGGAGACTATAGAATGTTCAGTCCTAAACGGAACATGTATACCTTCCCTCCTCATTTCAAGGCTCAGCGATTGCTGCAGAAGAGGGGCCAGCATAAGTGTAAGTCAGAGGAAATGGACGACTACAAGTAAACAGTGTCTGTTTAATATGCAGGTCAGCTGCACATATGATTGGGACAGCACGCACAAAATCTGTGCGAGCCCAAGAAAGACAAAATCCCTGTACAGAGAAAAGCTGGGCATGAGGTTTCATGCTTAGCAGCAGCTATTGGTCACACACACACACACACACACACACACACACACACACACACACACACACACACACACGCAGAGGGTGCGGTTGTACCCAAAAAGGGCCTCCCCTTCTCTTCAGGAAGGAGAGGGAGCAATGAGGGGAGGGATTTGTAAGGGCAGGACAGGCGGGAGGGGTGTGTGTGATCCAGATGTAAAGTGAATAAAAAAGTAAATTATTGAAGAAAAAAAGAAATATAACTATGAACCCACTTAGTGAGAACCCAGAGAAGCACTTGGTTCTTCTTCATACTTGTCTCTTGTTCTTTTTCCACTTAACCATCTTCTCACAGACCTCCCATTATGCCCTCTGAAGTATTCTAGACTTCCCCAGTACTCTCTGGCCTCCACCTCCCTCCCTCAGTGCCTGGCCTAAAACTCTTTCCTTCCACAGCCACCCCACAAGACTGTGGGTGGGAAAGGAAGTGGGGTGGTCAGCTCCCTCCTTAACTATCCGATCACAGCTCTTCTACCTGACACAAAAACACACCTCAAGGAGGAAAGTCAGCAAGAATATGCCCATTAAAACACACACACACACTCCTTATTATATAAGCCCCTCTCCTGAACTGCCACCCTCTTTTGTCATCACTTAAAGAACAAAAGTAACACACCTTTGTACTTTCAACCTCAGCAGACTCTGTCAGGCTCTACCTTGTCCACGCCTAGCCTCGCTTATTTCCTCAAGGTGCCTTTACGACACATTTTGTTTTGCATATCACCTGGGCTCCTTCCACAGAACCGGAAATCCGTGTTTAGTCAATTTCTACCTGAAAGATTTCTCCCAATGGCATCTGGTACTTAAACATAAAGCAAAACTTTGTATCCATCTCCGTACATACCCGGATCCACAAGTCCAAAGTCTTCTGACCTGGCTCTGCTGCCTGCTTCTGTGATCTAAGGAGATAGCACCCTAAACGGATCTATCGAAAACCCTTCCGTTCTTGTCCCTCTGTCAACTGTGACCACTGTTTAGTACCATGCCCTGCCCGATGCTCTCAGATTTGTCATTTCCCATGTCATTTTACTGGTTATTCACTCAAACCTTCTTATTAGAATGTCTATAATAACCTTCTGAATCACTGGTTCTCAACCTGTGGGTTGTGACCTCTTTGGGGGTCACGTGACCCTTTCACAGGGTCACATACACATAATCCTGCATATCAGATATTTACATCATGGTTCATAACAGTAGCAAAATTACAGCTAAGATGTGGTGACAAAAATAATTTCATGGTTGGGAATCACCACAGCATGAGGGACTGAATTAAAAGGTCGCAGCATTAGAAAGATTGAGAGCCACTGCTCTAAGCCATCCCCCCACACCCCGCACTCTAAGCCTTGCTTACAACAATTCCCCCTCCTACCCACCTCTTGTGTATCTGCCTGAGTTACTTAAAACGCACAACTTTATTGGGTTATTCTTAACTTTATTTTAACTTTACTTAGCAAAGCATAAAATGGTCATTTGGTTGTGTCCTTTATAAGACTTTCCATTTCAAGTGCCAGTCGTAAGCATTCTTCTACTCATCTAACAATGTTATAAGAAACTGGTGAGTCCACATCAGGCTGTAGGCTTTCTCTTCAGTATGAAAATGCCTAGTCAATACCCACTATTAAAAACATCAGGGATTCCAAGCAGAAGACTCTTCCCAGGCCTTCTCCCCTCTGCAGAGCCTGCTGCCCCTCCATTTTCCTTCTTTTGTCTCCCCACTGAACGGTGGCGTCCCACAGCCTCTATCCCCACCTCAGCTGTCCCTGAGTGCCCAGAGGACAATCTCTGTCTTGTTCTCCATTTCCCAAGCCCTAGTCAGAGCACTATGTATGGAAGGAGCTTCCAGAAAGTACTAAATGAGTGTGATGCACCATGAGAGTTCAGCCTCACTCAATGTCTAATTTTTCCTTTTTAAATGGATAAAGTATAAGGATTTTTAAAAAAAAATGTCAAGAATCATAATTTACCTTAAAGCTGATTAATATTTCAAATATACTTTCAAAATGTTTTGATTAAGGCAACATTTCTTTAGAAATATAGAGAACATAATTTATTTATAGGAAAATGTACAACTGGAGCCGGCTGTTAAGTGGGCTCTCCTCCTTAAAGATCTAGATATCAAGTATCGTACCAAGAGGGTCAGGTATATTGGCCAAATGACTTTCTGTATTCCCTTATGGGCCTCTGAATCCAGGAAATTATACTCAATTATTAATGGTTGGAGAAAAGCATAAGAATTAATGTTTACCATTGCTTTCTACATTTAGGAGAATATTCTGTTTTATGCCTAAAGGTCGCCATACTCTATAGTCAGTTACATCTATTTTGATTACCTATCCTAATAAAAAGATTACATAAGAAAAATGGGTGATATTAAAATCTATCCCTATAGGTTACAATATAAGTTTGTCACTACAAAATTTAATTTTAGAGTTCACTGATAAATTCATTTTCTGTAGCCTAACTGTCATGCATGCTTTTTTAATATAAGACATTATAAAGAGAATATTGCAAAATGTCAGAGGCTTTCTCTGATTTCTCTAACGCATAAAATGAGTATTTACAATTTAAACAAAAATGAAGGCCTTAAGTAAACAGTTCCTGTATGAAGATCTGTACATTGCCAGAAACAAATTATCAACATCAGCACGCTTGCCTGTGGAGGAAATGAACGGCAAGTGAAACATCCCTTCTACGCCTTTCACCTTTATTGTGTTACCAGGTCTCAGTCACCCGATTGGTGCATCCCAGTGATGTCCTTCAAAAGAGCTAAAGGTAGATGCCCTAAGGTTTGGGTTCTCTAAAAAGACACTAGTGTTCTTGAAGCTTAAGAATGTCTGTCCTTCATACACTTGTTTATTGTCATATTTTTATATAACTAAACTGAATTCTAAATACCTCCCACAAAGGGGAAAGCTTGGGGCTAGTTTTAAGCTCAGGACATCTGAACAGTCAGTTACACTTTTTATGTTAATATTAGTGAAGTCATTAAGAATATGTGAAGTCCTGGGAGGAGATGGCTCGACCAAGTCATAGGGGCAAAATTAGTACAGCATAAAATTTAATTATAATAGTGATTTATCAAATGATTGCTGTAAATAGATAGGTCTATTCGAAGAATAAAGTGTATTGTGTAATGGTAAACCCCCAAAATAACCTTTGGGAGTGGGTAATGCCACTTCTAATATGCTGATGAGGACACGGAACCCAGGTGTGTTTAAGTTTCTTGCCAGCTGATAACTGAAGAAACCAACATTCAACAGGTATTACTCTGACTCCTGAGTCTTGGCCCTCAGTAGCTCTGCCAATCTGCTTAACCCTGTAGACTATTACTCTTGAGGCAATTCACTTAAAATGAACTGAGTTTATAAAGCAGAGAAACACAAAGACAGAAAATAGACCATGCTAAACTCCTCTCGGATCTAACCCTGTGCCCCGCAAATTCATGTCCTCTTTAACAGTTTATTTTTAATATTTGTTTGCTTTTAAATAGGGCTTTTATTAGTTATCATAATTTTACTTCTTTTATTTTTGACATGGTAATTACAGCATTTATTCTAAAATATTTTTCTTCCATGCGGAGTCTAATTTGTACTGTTCACATGTACACATGTGTGGGGTCATACAGTGAAGTAAGGCCAACCTGCCAGGGACAATACCCGTAAAGAAAACCAACTCTTCTTCCCCTAGCACCATCAAGTGTTGATAGCTTCCTAGCTTGGAATGAAGGCCTGTGAGAGATCTTCATTTTGTCTTCTCATTCAAGGCTTTTAAGCCCCATCCCATCATCACCTCTGATGTACTGTCACTTTCTAATGCTTTCCCAGTTCAAGGTCCAATGGTGGCTCTCATGGTCATTATGCTCTTCTGGTAAAGTCCAGGGTAACTACATATCAGTTCCTCACCCAACCCAACCCAACCCAACATAACTCAGTCCTACTATGCATCCCCTTATTCTTTTATAAAGGTATGAGAGGTGAGCAAATCTCTTAAGATAAAGAAACCAAGGCCAGTGTAGGTGGGCTGGCTAGCCAGCTTCCACAAGAGCCCCCCTAAGGAGTATATGTTGGGCACTATTTCCTGTTACAACTGCAATGAATTGTAACAGATTGCATCTAAGAAAGCTTCCAAGTCTGCGGATCATGAACAGACAAGGACTTAACCAGGAACGAATACGTCTACCTCTCAGGAGCATACTACCTCCTTAATGTAGGAGCAAAGATATTTTAGTCTAATTAACAGCACTTGAACCACCTCCAGGAGATGTGCAACATCAGCCAAGTGACCAAAGAATCAAGGTCAGTAACTTTCATAGCCTGAGTCAGAGACAGATCCAACTAGGTGCCTGGCACGTGAATCGTACATACCCATCTCCCTTGAGTCCTCCGTTGGCTCAGCCCATACATAATAGAGCACAAACCAATCTCAATAGAAATGATCACAACCTCTGTCTAACTCATGCTCTGGCCTGATAATAACTCCAGAGAAGGAAGTTGGCTTTTTTTCCTCTCTTGGAACCTCCCTCCCACTTTGGAGTTTCCCTCATTTTCCTTTAATTTTGTATTTGTCTTCAACTTCTCACTTAATCATTTTCTGTAGCTTAACTATTACACATGCTTTTTAATATAAAACATTATAAAATATATTGCAAAATGCCAGGAACTCTCTGATCTCCATAAAGTATAAAAGTATAAATTTACAATTTAAACATAAATAAATCATCAATATGGGTCTACCAGTCTCTGAAGGGAAGGAATTATTGAAAAATAGGTCTGTCTGTCTGTCTGCCTCTGTACACACACACACACACACACACACACACACACACACACACACACACACTTAGAAACAGACTCTCATAGCTCAGGCTAGCTATGAGAACTTACCATGTAGCTCAGGATGACCTTAGACTAGAACTTCTGACCCTACTACCTCCATTTAATTTCTAAGATCTGCTTCTCTCATGCAAATGTCATCCCAGTGGTCTTTGGGATGCTCAGTCTAAACTATTCTCTGACTCTAACATGCAGAAGCAACAAGAACCCAGGCCTCGGATAAGTTCATACCATGACCTCAGGAAGTGCTTACAGAGCTCAGGAGAATGACACTCCGGGCCATGAAGTAGACCAAGAAACAGAGTAAGGTTCAGCATTTTACCACATTAGCCCTCAAGAGGCCAAAAAATCTCAGTGGGGCCAGGTGTTTACTTCAGTCATGGCCACAAACCCTGGAAGAGTTCGGGACACCATGGGAAAGACCTCAGGAGACACTGTACTAATTTTATTTATATTTTTGTTTTTAAAAATAAGTTTTTGGCATTCCAAAGTAAAATAGTCAGGTTTCCCTTTTGTAGGATTTGTTTAAACCTCAAGGGTAAGGTGACACTGCAGCATCTTGGAATGAAGAGCCTGCAGCAGCTCTGCTGAGGAGAGGGAAGATTCTTATTAGACTCTTGCCCAGACACTGACTTGACTTAAAATGGGGAAAGAGCCACTTCAGACATTACAATGTCCTTCTCTTCTCTTCTTTATTACATAGGGAGGTTCAGAGCCATGCTGATGCTTCTCACAAAGGACTGAACTAGGTTTTATTGGTTCTGGCTTTTATATCATGTTTTAAATATATTCTTTGATAAGTCCGCATATTGTGTTCCGATCACATTCTCTTCCTCCTAGACCTTTCCTCACTTCTCTCCTCATCTACCCTCCTGTTCTTTATCTCTTAAGACGAACACAAAAGCAAACAAACAAATCATGGAGTCAAGTTTGTGTTGACAAATTACTACTGAGCATGATCCCTGAGAGGGCTGGCGGGGGGCAGGGGTACAGAGCTTACATGAATGAAGCCACCTGTGGATAAGAGAAGTCATGTGTCAACGTTGTCTTCATTGAGAACTAATTTGCGCAGCTCTGTTCTCACTAGTGTATCCAAGAATCTAGTGAGGAAGCTTGTGCACCTATAAGTCCATCAGTTCACAATACCATGAAGCCCTTTTCGGCCCACTATCCTCCTCTCATACATAAAACTCAAGGTTTCCCTGTTAGGGCTACTCAATTCTGGAAAGTCTTCCACACCACCATTCTCTGTATATCCAACTCTGCAGCCGGCACTAAAGCAGATGGCTTCTCTACATATTTGCCATTTTCCCAAGCCCTACTTTAAACATTTGTTTGTATCCTTTAAACGAAATTGTGTGTATGTATTGAACACATGTATAAACCACATGAACTTGGATGAATGACTATATCTAGCTAGTTAATTCGTGTAGTTATCAATTTTGTGGTGAGGATAATTTATATCCACTCTAGCACTTTTCAAGGACACAGTACATTAACTATAGTGGCTGTGTTATACAATCGCTCTCTTAAGTTTACTCCTTCAACCTGAGATTCTGCATACAGTCACTCCTCAACACTGCACCTGCAACAACCCAGATATTACCATTCAACACCCTCCATGACATCGGTTGTTTCTGATGCCCCACGAGTGAAATCACACAGTACTTTTCTTTTTCCATGCCTAGTTTACTTCACTGAGCATTTAAAATGGCTGAAAATATTATACATAAAAATGCATATTAAATATAACATATATGAAGATCTTACATTTACTTTTAAAATTTTTATTTATTATTTTATGTACATAGATGTTTGATATGCATATAGGTCTGTTTACAGCATATATGCTTGATGCCCAAGTAGGCCAGAAGAGAGCACTGGATCTCGTAAATCTAGAGTTACATGCGACTGTTAACTGTGGGTATCAGGACTCAAACCTGGGTCCTCTGGAAGAGCAGCCAAGGGTCTTAACTCCTGAGCTATCTCTCTTGCCCCACTGTATTCTGTGCCCACTTATTCATCGACAAACTTGTCTGACTTCATATCTTGGTTGCTGTGAATAGTGCTGTAGTAAATATGGCCATGCTGGTGCTGACTGTGACTTCCTGAATTATACAAAAGAGTAGGACAGTATGGTGGCTTTATCTATAATTTTTAGAGGGCTTCTGCACTGTTTTCTATAACAGAGATGCTGTTTACATTTCCATCAGAAGTTTGTAAGGGTCCTTTTTCTCCATTTTCTTGCCAATAGTTAATATATTTTATCTAATAGATATAAAATAACATTTTCTGATTCTTTAATATTATGGTGAAAAATTTCCACGTTTCTGTTAGCTGTTTGTGTTTCATCTAAAACATTCCTATTGTGACAATTTTTTAAAGGGGCAGTTTTTGCTATTAAGTTGTCAGCATTCCTTAGCTACTGCAGCCATCACCTCATCTGGTGGAGTTTGCATTTTCTCCCATTTACAAGCTATTGTTCCACCTGCATATTGTTTCTTCTATGGTACCAACAGCTTCTTTTTCAAGTTTGGTATAAAATAGTATAAATGATGACAAATACTTTGTTTCTCTTGCCCACATTTTGGTATTCAAGCCAGATGTTATACCTGGAAAAATACCAGTGATTTGACCTTATGTTTCCATCTTCCCTGAAGCCCAATAATTTTCCTCTCCGTTTCTCAAACGCTCGACTACAGGTGTGCCAGCACACCTGCCTCTTTTCGGTTTCCCAAATGCCTAAGGACAGATGTGCCAGCACACCTGGCTTTCTTCTGTTTCCTTTCAGAAGTTACAAACTTGCAAGGCCTACACTGAAGTCTTTTATCCTCTTGAGTTCAATCTGGTAGGAATGCAGTCTAATTTTGATTTTCTGTGTTTGGCACATACTACTGAGTGTGTACCAAAAGAAACTTATTTAGGGCTTCCTATCTGTTATCATGAGGAATCACTGGAACTTTTAATTGAGCTGTACAACACTTGGGTTAGTACAGACATCAATAATATTGATCGTTCTAGCCCTTGAACACTGATCATCTTTCCATTTTATTTGTAGATTCTTCAATTTCTTTTCCTGATGTACAAATATTTGGTTCTGTTTCCTATTATTATTCCTACCATTTCAACTTACTGTTTGTACCTATTTCAGAGGAGATTTTCTTGATGGTTTTTAGGTGATTTGCTATCAGTATATAGAAATACCCTGATCATTTAATGTTTATTTTGTGATCTAGCATTTTACAGAATTCATTTATTATTTCAGGTTGGGAAGCAGGAATGAAAGGATTTTCTGTCAATAAGATCAAGAAGTGTGTAAAGAGGATAATTTAATTTCCTCCTTTATAAACTGGGTGTTTTTAATGTTCTGGGCAAAACCCTGAGTGCCATTCTGAACACTGTGCTATTTTAGTATTCATGTGGCCTTGGGATCAAACCATAGTACCTAACAAATGTCTGTATTGGATTATCATATAGAATTTGTTATGTTGGAGTACATCTGCTCTGTGTCTACTGTGTTGAGAGTTTCTGTCAAGTAACTATACTTACTTTGCTAGTTTTCTGCATACAATGAAAAGATCATATGATTTTGTCATTTATTTTTGTGTGTGGTATATATATATATATATATATATATATATATATATATATATATATAAAATCAAAGAAAGAGGTCATCAACTTTGGGTTCTTACAATGTCGTACTGATGTTATATCTGTTATGTCACATTTTCACTTCTAATTTTGAACTATTTTTTCCTCTTTAAGAAATTATTTGCTTTAAAATGTCCCCTCTTCAGTTTTGATCCTCTGGGTGACTATTTTTCTAGAGCAGTGGCTCTCAACCTTCCTAATGCTGTGACCCTTTAATACAGTTCCTCATATTGTGGTGAGCCCTAAACAAAATTATTTTGATGTTATTTCATGACTGTAATTTTGCCACTGTTATGAACTATAATGTAAATGTCTGACATGCAACCCCTGTGAAAGGGTCATTCAATCCCAAAGCGGTTGTGACCCATAGGCTGAGAACTGCTGATCTAGTCTCTCTTTCAATAATTTCTATGATCACCTTTATTACTTCCTTCTGACTTTGGGCTCAGTTTCTCTTGTTTACCTACTTCCTTGAGGTGCAGAATTTGGTTTTGTTTTTCAGACCATTCTTTTGCTTTGAGACAGGTTTGTGTCAAGAAAGACTTGGTGAGAGCCTGTTTCCCTGATACCCCGTGAACTACAGATTGATATCTGTTCATCTGAGCAAATCTACACCTATTCCAGTCTTCACAGACTAGTTTCTCCCCTGAGAAAATCTCATAGAAAGGAGATGGCAGTGGCACAGGTGAGTTGTGGCCAGTGTGCCTCCAGGAAATGTCAGAAGTTTCGTGCTGTTGAGCACTGACTAGAACTGAAGACAATGGATTTAGTCTAATGGAGGTATGAGAAGGAAACCAAGTGTGACGTGAAAAGCTGAGGCCCGGTGCTTTGTTATCCGAGTGGTATCACCTCAGGCCTCAGAGCTCAGTATAAAGGGACAAGAGTGGAAAATGTGGCCGCAGATATCTGCCTGGTCCTGAGTATCACTGTCCAAGGCCCACCATCCTGGTCTAATATCACATGTTATATTCCTTGCCTGGTCTTTCTACTATGCAGCTGTCAGCGCTCTCCATACTGCACTGCCTCAGGCTGGAATGGGGCTGATCCTGATGTAGCAGAGAGCTAACACCAACTACTGAACAGAGCAGCAGAAGACCCTAGACTTGAAGTTATGTGGACACGGCAATGAGCATTGTAAAAGGGCCGGTTTACACACTTTCTGGTGCATCCCTTCTTCCCATGCTGCTCTTGGGTTGTGCTGGAAGCTTTCAAGTGGTTTCCTTGGTGGCTGTGAAGGTATCCATGGTTTCCTTGGCTGGGGACAGGGAGAGACGCTGGGATGGCATTTCTGTGGGAGGAAGATTACCAGGGAGTCCTACTTCAGTATCTTCGTTTGCTTCCCTCTTGCCTTCTTAAAATGACCTTTGGCTATGTATGGCTAACGCTGAGCATCAGTGACACAACTGTTTTTTCCTTGTCTGAGAATCTGAACCAAAACCACACTGCAGAGATGACGCTCTAATTCATATGCTTCATATCTGGATATTTTCCATAGCAATTTCACAGACACTAAAACTTTTCCTTTGCCTGGAAATGGACTAAGACAATTCCCTAATTTCTGTTTCAGTTTTGAGTGTCTTCTCAGTCTGACTAAATGACTTTCAGTGAATTCGGGAGGATACTCAGGTGTTCATAAGGTATGTAGCCATATTAATTCTTGTTAATGCATTTTTCTCTCTGCCTCTCATCAATTATGTAAGCTTCAAAAACCCACAGTAGGCCGTCGTCTGCCTGCTGGAGGACTAGGGAGCTCAAAGTCTTAAAAGCCTTAGAACCAAGAAAACCTGGCAAGACTTGTAGTCGGACGCTACAACACTGAGGGTCAGAGGGCTGGCTGCTAATGCAAGCCTGAATCCAAAGCACCAAGCCTGGATTGAAGGCAGCAAGTGGCCCTAATCCTGCTTTCTATCAGCATCAATAAACTTAGGTTTAAGCTCTGAGACTGTTATATGTGAGTACAATGTGTTTTCATCCTACCCACTCCTTCTCCCTCTCCAACCCCTCCCGTGACCTCCTCCATTAGACTACTGGGGATGCTCAGCTGTCCTTTGACCTTTATCCTGCTATGTTAATATCAATGACCAGAGTAGGAAGATACAGGCCTCCCACACATTCACATTCACTTGTATCCTTCCTCAAACCCCAGTGTGACAGACGTTGAGCATCTGCAACACAATTTCCTACAACACCTTTTGTTCTCAGTTTGTTTGTTTGAAAGAGGGCTTTACTGTGTAGTTTTAACTAACCTCAAACTTGCTATGTAGATCAGGATGAACTCACAGATATCCTCCCACCTCTACCTCCTGAGTGCTGGGATTAAATATATACACCAATATACCCAGTTTCAATGAATTTTTAATTCATTGAAATAGTCTTACGCTTAGTGTCACACATTTGTCACCAGACTCCCTCAGAACTTTTTCTATTAAAAGGCAAAGTTCAAGAGCTTTCTTCAGTGGCCTTTTCCTTCAGGAATATTATTTCTATAGAGGATTATCATTTAAGACAATATCATTTTAAAAGGTATTCAAACAGATGAAAACCCAGAGGCACCGCTGTATGGCTTGATTTCTGAGGAACTATGCTTGCTACTGGCTGACAGTGTATGGAGATAGCTGACTGAGAGGAGAGGAAAGGTGAGGGGAGTAAACGTGGCTGCAACATCTGTCAGTGTGCAGGAGAATTCACCCAGATGAAACATGTGGGCGATTTTCCTGCTGTAGAACTGGTAACCACTTCTAGAAGAACTCAGCCGTTTACCTTTAACTAAGACTACAGCAGATCATTAGGAGAAAGGCATAAGAAGTTTGGGTTGTTTAAGCGAGGTAGGAAGGGATATTTGGATAGCAATGTGAATGAATGAGAAACTTGAGGGGCCGGCAGGGGGTATCCATGGAAGGGAGAAGCCACCATGAGAGTGTTCAAGGGATCAGTGTGGGTATGGTACAGACAGTGAGGAGACAGGATGTCACTGGTGGCATCGGAGAAGGCAATGCAGTGTAGTAAAACTAGCTTTTAGACAGAACTTGCTGCCAAGAAGTTGTAATGATGTAGTACCTCACTCCTCTAATCCAGCAAGTTGAAGGCTAGTGGTGGAGCACTGGAGTTCCACGGTAATGTTAAGGAAGCTTTGTCACTGTCAAGCCAAGGGTGTTTTCAGGCTCCAGCTCAGCACAGCATAACTCCACTTAGGAGTGGAGAGCCTCAAAGTCATGTTAGTCTATTATAAAAAACAAATGTTCTTATCAACATGCATATGACTCATAGGGCTGGTCATAAATCGTAGAAATTCTGGATAAATCAGAATTTATCAACTTTATTGAAGGTCACCAGCAGATATGGGGACTTGACATAATCTACAAAGTTCACACTTGCAAACCAAATAAATTGAGTAACAACAACAACAACAACAACGACAACAACAACAACACGCACACACAATCTCAAAATATTTAAAGTAAATATTTAGTTTTGTGTGGGTCTGCATTCATGGGTATACTCATCTGCAGGCAGATAACAGATCCCAAGACAGACACATCCAAGGAAGCTTTTGTTACACTAGCATGTTTATTGGGTCTCTCAAGACAGGATATAATTTGTACAGTGTTCCTATATATGTCATCCTATACAAAACTGGTACCATTTTGCAGAAAGCAGAGTCTGAAATGCTCCTGGTGTGTTGGTATACTGATGGTTCATGTGGAGAGATATAATGTCCCTTTGTATTTGAATCTGTCTCCCTGTGCAAAGAGAGGGGATTTAGAAGAACTAATATACCGAGGAAATAAACTCAAATCTGTTTGGCTCCTGGGTGTAGGCCCAGGCAGATACGGGTGAACGTACTGGAGCCATTGCCTACCTACGACAAGGCATTTCGTTATGGTTGGCAAACACTTGTGACCCAAGCAGCACTTTCTCTACGCTTCCCACTCAGAGTGCACATTTGTTTTCCTTGACATAAGATTGTATAAGATAAGCATTTTCAAATGAAGGTGTCTTTTTTTTTAAAAGACAGTGGTTACATATTTGTATCCGTTCAGGTAGGTTACAAAACATTCATCAGCACTAGCGCATCTTTAGGAGAAAGAGAAGAGATCCATGCCAGGGAGCACGATGTGTCATAAGATCTCTGGTTTTAAAACTTTCCACCTGCCAAATGAAGTCAAATTAATAATTCAGTTAGCTATATAATACCACAATCAATAAAACAGCTTTTAACTCAATTGGGGCACAATGCTTTAAGACAATTGCCTTATAGACCACTTAGTTCTTTATTTGACAGGTGCATGTGCATGCGCGCGCGCGCACACACACACACACACACACACACACACACACACACACACACACACACACGGCAGGGGGGTTTCCAGAAGGGGGAGACAAAGAAAGAGACAGAGACAAAGAGACAGGTTTTTTTTTTCAAAAAAAAGTGGGGGGGGGTACAGAAAAAAACGTAGCATTCAACAAAAGCAATTGCTACCAAGAACAAAGTCAGGAAGAGTAGGAAACAAAGTAGCCAAAAGCAGCACAGAGCCACTGAACCACCTGCAAGATATAGTAATGTGGACACTACAAGCTGAAGGCAGACTGGGATAAATACAGGCCATTTCCGGCCAGTTCCCAAGGGTCTATGTCCATGGACTCTACTCTGGATAGCAGGCTACAAAGTACGCTATTAATGAAATCCCAACAACTCCACTGGGCTACACAGCTCAAAATGACCCTAAAATATGTCTCCCCCTCACTATGTTTAACTGGTAGGAAAATCTATAATATGATCTCATGAAGCAAAATAAACACAATGTCCTTAAAAACAGCCACCACTGTAAAACTGATCCACACAATTTAAAATATCAGCTTCTTAAGAGGGAGAAAAGGAAATAATCAGAATGATGGGGTTCCTCGCTGATGGTTTCGCAGTCACAACAACAGAAGTTAAGTATGTGTAACTAATCTGAGAAAAATACCTGCATAACAGAGGAGACAGTCAACAGACCAGCTGACAGTCTGCAATAGGGAAGAGTATCTGCCAAGCACACGTCTGGTTGTAGGCTAATCTACAAAGTACGTAAGGGGCTCTTACAGCTCAATAGCTATAAAGCCTTATCACACTAAGGGCAGAGAATAACACATACCCTTACAAAGACAGGCATAAGAATAGCAAGTGCATAGAGAAAAACTCCACTTACTAATCATCCAGAAAATGCAAGTAAAAGCCACAGGAAGACTTTGCCCCATTTCTGTTTGGGTGGCGATTATGAAAGAACAGCAGCAAATGTTGGTCGGCACCGGGAGGGAAACGGGCTTTGTTCACTGCTGTGTGGTGAGGAGGGTGGTACAGACATTACAGGTCCTCAACGAGCTTTACAAAATGAAACTACTGTAAGGCCTGGCAACCCTATTTCTGGGTATTTATACCCAAAGGAGTTGAACACAGGGTCTGAATGATATCTCAAGGTTCATTGTAATACTACTTATTTTTGTCACGTTGCACAGACAACAGCCATGTCCATCCACATACAACCAATGGACAAACCTTAGACATTCTACTGAGAGGTAATCTCACAGAGGCAAATGGCATAATCCTCCTGCACTCGGGCAAATTCCCTGAATCAAAGCAAGGGATGATATCTGCCACCAGGCTGTGGGAGAGGACAATAACATTGTGAATGTATTTTATTGCTATGTGGTTCCTTTAAGCATGGTGAGCCTACGCTGAGATATTTATTACGCAACACTGTACTTCTAGTCAGTAAAAGTGATTTGAGACTTTATAATCTGTTATCAGAGTGGACTTTCAAGTTGTGCTCTTAGAGATTGAACATAACAAAATTGTGTAAACATCAAAGAAAAGTTGTTTCCACAAAGAACCTGTGTCCTACCATGGCTATGCCCACTTGACGATGAATAGGCTGGCAGCTAAAGGCCCTACTTCTGAGGAAATAGTGACATTGTGTGAAAAGACAGCACAGGCAAGTTTCTACTTGTGTGCAGCATGGTTTTCTAAGAACAAAACAGATTATCTGTTAATAATATCAAATTCCGTGTGAAGCAACAACAGTCTGAGACCCAGCCAGTTCTCCTGAGAGTCTCGTGTGTGCACACACAGGCACCAGTGTCTAGCTCTTGACACATTTGGCTACGGTGATTCAGTTTTGAAATAAATGTCATTAGTGGGCACTGATCTAACCACCCTGTGTCGGTTCCACAAAGGTCTCTCTCTACAGAGACTGTTATTTAGAGGTCTCCACAGACTGCCTTGGTATTCTATTTTCTGATTTTCTAATCCACAGAAAACTTGTCTTGGTATCTATTCCGTGCCAAGAATAGCAATCGCTCTAAAAGTGCAGTCAACCTAGGCTACATGAAACCCTGTGTTAGAAAGACAAACAACAACAAAAACATCTGAGAATGGCAAGGCCGAGACTCTTTCACTTTAGCCAATCTTAGACATACAGAATGTATGAACATCTTTAGGCCCTAGGGGCAGAACGACACTGATTTACAGGATGGAGCACTAAGGAGTGTGTATAGCCAAACCATCTATGTAATGCAACTATAACTGGAGCCGTGTTCCTCTCTGTGCCATCTGGCCAGGCTCCCTAATGTGCTCCTTAAGCTTGTTAGATGTCTGTCCCTTGTTTGCAGCAGCGCTCTAGGGAAATGAGAGTCCAGCCATTACCCTGGGTGTTCTCCCAGGTCTCCAGCGTATTTCTTGACTCCAATCTGCCCTGCTCCCTCTGCCCTGTGACAACGGATCTTTCTGTTCTCAGGCACCCCATAATACTTGCTTCCTTTACAGAATGATTTTCTCCTTTTCTGCCTTCTATTTCCCACAGACCACACGCTGGCTTGATCTATTGCTGGATTTCCATGTTGTCCAGGTACCTTCCAGTCTCTGTGGGTTGTGTGACAGCCAGGTACGACAACCTCTTCTTTCAGGTGAGCTTCAGCCCTCCTCTGTTAGGTTCCAGAGCATTAAAGATCAATATCTGTATTTACTTTTGGTCATATATATAATATCAAAGGATGTGCAGGTTTTGGAATGGATGGCTCCATGGGTGTAGTGTTTGGGTCTGAGCACAGCAGTGCTCCTCCTTTAACAAGATTAGAGAAACTAATGTACCAAACAAACGAGAGATCCTGTCTCAATAAAGGAATAAAATAAGAGCTGAAATGAGGTTGACCTCTGATCTCTACATGTAGATAAAGTGATCTGCAAATGTTTAAAGACTACAACTAAATTTGCTGGACATAACAAAGCTGTACCTCAAGATTTTCAATGGTCTGAACTGTCTTTTTAAAACCAAGTGGTTGTCTCTAGATGGCCTTTCCTTCAGTCTCTGCTCCACTCTATGTCTCTGTATTTCCTTCCTTAAGTACTTTGTTCCCCTTTTAAAAAGGGATCGAAGCATCCATATTTTGGTCTTCCTTCTTCTTGAGCTTTGTATGGATTGTGAATTCTATCTTGGGTATTCTGAGCTTTTGGGCTAATATTCACTTATCAGTGAGTGTATACCATGTGTGTTCTTTTGCGACTGGTTACTTCATTCAGGATATTTTCTAGTTCCATCCATTTGCCTAAGAATTTCATAAAGGCATTGTTTTTAATAGCTGAGTAGTACTTCATTGTGTAGATGTAATGCATTTTCTGTATCCATTCCTCTGTTGAAGGACATCTGGGTTCTTTCCAGCTTCTGGACACTACAAATAAGGCTGCTATGAACATAGTGGAGCATGTGTCCTTGTTATATGTTGGAGCATCTTTTGGGTAAATGCTCATGAGTGGTATAGCTGGGTCCTCAGGTAAGACTATGTTCAATTTCCTGAGGAACGACCAGACTGCTTTCCAAAGTGGTTGTACCAGCTTGCAATCCCACCAACAATGGAGGAGTGTTCCTCTTTCTCCACATCCTTGCCAGCATCTATTATCACCTGAGTTTTGATCTTGCCATTCTAACTGGTATGAGGTGGAATCTCAGGGTTGTTTTGATTTGCATTTCCCTGATGACTAAGGATGTTGAACATTTCTTTAGGTGCTTTTCAGTCATTCAATATTCCTCAATTGAGAATTCTTTGTTTAGCTCTGTACCCCATTTATTAATAGGGTTATTTGGCTCTCTGGAGTCTACCTTCTTGAGTTCTTTGTATATATTGGATATTAGCCCTCTATTTGATATAGGATTGGTAAAGATCTTTTCGCAATCTTTTGGTTGCTGTTTTAATCTAACAACAGTATCCTTTGCCTTACAGAAGCTTTGCAATTTTATGCAAATATTTGTCTATTGTGGATCATAGAGCATAAGCCATTGGTGTCTGTTCATTTTCCCTGTGTCCATGTGTTTGCAGCTCTTCCTCACTTTTTCTTCTACTAGTTTCAGTGTATCTGGTTTTATGTGGAGGTCCTTGATCCACTTGGACTTTAGCTTTGTACGAGGACATAAGAATGGGTTGATCTTCATTCTTCTACATGTTGACCTCCAGTTGAACCAGCACCATTTGTTGAAAATGCTATCTTTTTTCCACTGGATGGTTTTAGATCCTTTGACAAAGATCAAGTAACTATAGGTTTGTGGGTTCATTTCTGAGTCTTCAATTCTATTCCATGGATCTATGTGCCTGTCTCTGTACCAATACCATACAGTTTTTATCACCATTGCTCTGTAATACAGCTTGGGGTCAGGGATGATGATTTCCCGCAGAAGTTCTTTTATTGTTGAGAATAATTTTTGCTATCTTGGGTTTTTTGTTGTTGCAAATGAATTTTCAAACGGCTCTTTCTAACTCAAGAATTGAGTTGGAATTTTGATGGGGATTACATTGAATCTGTAGATTGCTTTTGGTAAAATGGCCATTTTTACTATATTAATCCTGCCAATCCATGAGCATGGGAGGTCTTTCCATCTTCTGAGATCTTCAATTTCTTTCTTCAGAGACTTGAAGTTCTTGTCATACAGATCTTTCACTTGATTGGTTAGTCACACCAAGGTATTTTATATTATTTGTGACTATTGTGAAGGATGTCATTTCTCTAGTTTCTTTCTCAGCCTGTTTATTCTTTGAGTGGAGGAAGATTTGTTAGAGTTAATTTTATATCCAGCCACTTCGCTGACATTGTTTAGTGCATTTAGAATATTCTGTGGAATTTTTGGGGTCATTGAAGTATACTATCATATCATCCACAAAGTTTTATTTTGACTTCTTTCTTTCCAGTCTGTATACCTTTGACTTCTTTTTGTTGTCTCATTGCTCTGGATAGGACTTCATGTACTATATTGAATAGGTAGGAAGAGAGTGGGCAGCCTTGTCTAGTCCCTGATTTTAGTGGGATTGCTTCAAGCCAAACCCAGTCACTATTGCTGATGCCAAGAAATGCTTGTTGACAAAGCCTGCTTTGAATTTCTCCTGAGAAGCTCTGCCAGAGCCTTACAAATATAGATAAGAATGCTTGGAGCTAGCCATCAAATTGAGCACTGGGACCCCAGTGGAGGAGTTATAGAAAGGATTTAAGGAACTGAAGGGGTTTGCAACCCCACAGGAAGAACAACAATATAAACCAACCAGAACCGCCCCCTCGCAGAGCTCCCAGGGACTAACTACCAACAAAAGAGTACACATGGAGGGACCCATGGTTCCTGCAGCATATGTAGCAGAGGGTGGCATTGTCTGGCATCAATAGGAGGAGAAGCCTTTGGTCCTGTGAAGGCTCATTTCCCCAGTATAGGGTAGTGCTAGAGTGGTGAGGTGGGAGTGCATGGGTGGGAGGCAGAGCTTCCTCATAGAAGCAGGGGGAGGGGTACGGTAGAGGGGGGAACTGAGAAAGGGGATAACATTTCAAATATAGATACATAAAATATTCAATCAAAATGCAAAAAAACACAAGTTGTTTAATACTAGTGTGACCATATGTGAGTGGGAAAGTACTTGAGAAAATGTTTCTTCTGTTAGTTGCATAAAGAAGTATGTGTATACAGACACAAATGAATTCATGAATATTCTTATGCCTATTTTATAATGATTTAAGTGTCCGTTACTAATACTTCAAATATTGTTTCTAAACAACTTATATGTAATACACTTCACCTTTTTAAGACACATTTAATTTTTTCCAGAGTTTTAAAGTCTTTTTATTCTTTGTGAATTTCACATCATATACCCCAATCACACTCATTTCCCCCTCCCTCGGCACCCACTCTCCACCCTTGCAACTAGTCCCCCAACAGAGAAAACATAAAAATCCCCTTGTGGCAGCCTCCTGTGTGAGGCCTCTGGCTCTGCTAGTCTATCCATAATAGATCCTCTCTGGGACTCCTCTTGGGTAGCCTGTTATAGCCCTGTGCCATGGAGATCCTGATCCTGCAGTTTTGGGTCTGCAGATCCAGCCCCTTCATGCACTCTAGCAGTTCACTTATGGGGTAACTGTTGGGGCGGGCCAATTTTAAACCTTGGATCTGGGCCTGAGAGGTATTTGAACTGGTCAGCCTATAGCTCTCTTGCTCTTATGCCTTCAGGGCTGGCTCATCAGGAAACCCTGACTACTCTGCTGCCCAGGGGAGGTACAGGGCCTGATCTAAGTGTTGCGGCTGGTGAGAGACATTGCTATTTCTCAGTTCTCCAACTCTCAACAAGGGAAGGGAGAAGGGCAGCTCTCCCTTGTCTGTGCCACCACCCACCAGACAAGACTCAAGGGTGACTTTCTTACACTCATGCCCCTGGGTCCTGTCACCCCCACATCCAGGACCAACTCTACTGTACTGCCCAGGTGACGTGCAATGTCTGTTCCCCTGAGTGCTGCAGCAGGCAGGGCCAGCTCTACCATTGAAGATCTTGGGGCCAGCTCTCCTGCCTACCATAGGTAGCAAGGAATGAGGGGGGCATATCCCCTTCACTGGTGTCACTGCATGGCATATAAGTAGCAGGGTCAGCTCTCCCATGTGGCTTTGGAACAAGCTCACCTAGGACCTCACCACCAGGGTCATCTTTTCTATGCTGCCCGGTCGAGCTGCAGAATTCGCTCTCCCAAGTGCAGCATCTGTAGAGGGGCAGGACCAGGTCTCCTGCTTTCATGACCCTAGGGCCAGCTCTCCCGCCTGCAGCAGATGGTAAGGGAGGACAGGGAGGAGGGTATCTGTCCCTCATCCTGCAGGGGAGAAGAGAGGTAGGGCCAGCTCTCCCACCTTAGTATCCTCAGGACAGTTCACTCACAACTCCTAAGATCTCCCTACTGCAGCTGGTAGTGGTGGGGTCAGGGCCAGTCACTGCCCTCAGACAGCGACATGTGTCTGGGCTGCAGCCCAGACGCCTGGCCTTTGGTGGTAACAGACCCCTGCTGCTGCAGGGCCAGGGACTCAGAAGTGGCCGCCAATAGGAACACAGGCCAGACTCCATCATAGTCCCAGGTGGCATCACCGGCTACTTGCCTCAAGCTGTTCCTCACTACCCTTGAGTCTCCAGTTCTACCTCTCTTCATTGTGCCCACATCCCTCTGTTTCTCTTTCTCTTCCATTTCTTCACCACTTACTTGATCCTCTTAGTGGCATCCAGGGTCTAATGAGTGTCTGGGGTCATCTTGGGAGTGGTCTCAGGAGAGCTATGCTCAGCTTGTGCATTATGATGCCAGGCAGGGGTGGTCTTGAGCTTAGTCTGCACTAAGCCCTGCATGGCCCCAGACTTGTGGTCATCTCAGGCTAGCTCCCTGTTCAGGCTCCCTGACGCTGGACCGATGGTTGTCTCAGCCTTGCCGTTTTTTTTTTTTCCCCCAGGAAATGTTAAATGATTTCATTTAAACGTTCATAGGTCAGAACACAGACAGTCTCTCCTCTCTGCCACCTCCTGGTGCACGTGTGACACAGCAGCCAGGCCCGCAAAGGCCTCTGGGAGCAGGGGCAGCCTTACTTTCATATAGTATCACTGCATATTTTTATTTAAGGGCTATGGACAATTGAACCTCTTACTATTGCGGGCTTAACAATAAACAGCTGTAATTGTTCAGTTAATGAAATATCACCTTTGTACCTGACATCATCTTGGAGCGTTTCAGTAACACGAGAGCTCAAAATTTCCCTTCTCCATGGTCTTTTATAATGAATGACAGAAAGGGGGCAGGGCCTTCGGGAAGGAGACAGGGAGGAGTGGAGGGAGGGGACACTGTAGTCAGTTATGGGAAAAGAATTTGTTTTGAATAAAAGGAGAAAATAATGTTAAATTTTTTTTCTAAAGTTAAGTTTATACTTGACTGGGAGTGGAGATTAACATTTCCCCCTGGGAAGCTGGGGCGGGATTTTCAGTAAGACCCTGTCTCAAAGGAACAAACATAACAGTAAAGAAATCATGCTAACAGCTTACCTAAGCTTAAATTTTGAATATTTCTAAGTTTTCGTTTAGAAAAGCCCAACCTACCCAGCCTTAAAGTGGGCCAACTGGAAGCTCTCTCTTCTGCCTTTAGCTCCATATGCATTTTCCATTAAGTGGAAAAAGTGCCATGGCTGCTTTGCTCTATAGAAATGCATGATCAAATATTTAGAGGAAAAAATTAAGATGACTCTAAAGCCTTGTAAAATCTTGACGTTTTCTTCTGTGTTTTTTTTTTTTTTTACAGTCTGGTGTGTGTGTGTGTGTGTGTGTGTGTGTGTGTGTGTGTGTGTATAACAACATTTTCAAGGAGCTGTATGTGTGCCTGTGTGTCAGTTGGTCTGTATGAGTACACATGTTTGTCTGTGAGTATATAATATAAATGTGTTCATGAGCTGTGGGCAAGGAGGTAGGCATATACAATCAGGCATGTGTACATGGAGATGAATACCAGGTACCTTTCTCAATTGCTCTCCCCCTTCTTTTTTGAGACTGAATCTCTTCCTGAACGTAGAGCTCATGGATTTGCTGGCCAGGGTGGCCAAGAGCTTCAGGAGCCCATCTGCCTCCTCTCCTCTCTTCTTCTCTGGCTTTTAGGTAGGTGCTGGGGATCTGAACTCAGGTCCTCATGCTTATGTGAAGAGCAAAACTAGGTTAGCTCCATAGTCATTCGAGAAATATTATTAAAGTATACTGAGAAGAGGCAACTGCCATTTAGAAAAGATAGCCATACAAGACTATGAGAAAAAAGAGCCGGAGAGATAGCTTAGTGGGTAAAGACACTTGTCTAACAACCTGGAAACCCGAGTTTAATCCATGTGTCTTGCACGGTGAAAGGAGAGAACCAACCCCATGTATGCGTTGTGCACCCTTTGCTCAATGAATAAATAGAAAAAGAATAATTTCATACTGTTGTAACTGACTGTACTAGAAATTCTCAGACTTTAATTAAAAGGGAAATTCTCTATAAACTAAATGACACATTGTAAGAAAGAGACATGTCAGGAATATCATTTAATTCTCATTTTCTGTGGGTAAACAGCACTGAACAGAAGAAACCAAGGTTTTCTGACTTGGGTTCTTTGCACAAGCACTAGGAATTCCAAATTCTGTCTGTTTGGGCTTATTTTCTAATATACTATGTTTAGCTCTCCCCAGTTGCAAGCTGCATTCAGCTAAGCATTCCGAAACAGTTCTGGGAATTTTTAATGCTGGGAAATTATTAGGGTCACTAAGCTTCAGTTCCATGTAAAAGAGAACTTAATGCCCTGGATCATTATTCCTAGTTTTTTTTTCCTTTTTGAGAGGTTATAATTATATCATTGTTCCTTCTCTTTCCCCCCACAAACCATCCTATATCCCACCTTGCTCTCTTTCAAGTCTGTAACTATTTTCACTGATTGCTGTTACAGGAATATATGTATATACATTTATATTTCTTTTTTTTTTATTAACTTGAGTATTTCTTATATACATTTCAAGTGTTATTCCCTTTCCCGGTTTCCGGACAAACATCACCCTCAACCCTCCCCTTCCTTATGGGTGTTCCCCTCCCAAACCTCCCCCCATTGCCACCCTCCCCGCATAGTCTAGTTCACTGGGGGTTCAGTCTTAGCAGGACCCAGGGCTTCCCCTTCCACTGGTGCTCTTACTAGGATATTCATTGCTACCTATAGGGACAGAGTCCAGGGTCAGTCCATGTATAGTCTTTAGGTAGTGGCTTAGTCCCTGGAAGCTCTGGTTGCTTGACATTGTTGTACTTTTGGGGTCTCGAGCCCCTTCAAGCTCTTCCAGTTCTTTCTCTGATTCCTTCAACGGGGGACCTATTCTCAGTTCAGTGGTTTGCTGCTGGCATTCGCCTCTGTATTTGCTGTATTCTGGCTGTGTCTCTCAGGAGCGATCTACATCCGGCTCCTGTCGGTCTGCACTTCTTTGCTTCATCCATCTTGTCTAATTGGGTGGCTGTATATGTATGGGCCACCTGTGGGGCAGGCTCTGAATGGGTGTTCCTTCAGTCTCTGTTTTAATCTTTGCCTCTCCCTTCCCTGCCAAGGGTATTCTTTTTCCTCATTTAAAGAAGGAGTGAAGCATTCACATTTTGATCATCCGTCTTGAGTTTCCTTTGTTCTAGGGATCTAGGGTAATTCAAGCATTTGGGCTAATAGCCACTTATCAATGAGTGCATACCATGTATGTCTTTCTGTGAGTGGGTTAGCTCACTCAGGATGATATTTTCCAGTTCCAACCATTTGCCTACGAATTTCATACACTCGTTGTTTTTGATAGCTGAGTAATATTCCATTGTGTAGATGTACCACATTTTCTGTATCCATTCCTCTGTTGAAGGGCATCTGGGTTCTTTCCAGTTTCTGGCTATTATAAATAAGGCTGCGATGAACATAGTGGAGCACGTGTCTCTTTTATATGTTGAGGCATCTTTTGGGTATATGCCCAAGAGAGGTATGGCTGGATCCTCAGGCAGTTCAATGTCCAATTTTCTGAGGAACCTCCAGACTGATTTCCAGAATGGTTTTACCAGTCTGCAATCCCACCAACAATGGAGGAGTGTTCCTCTTTCTCCACATCCTCGCCAGCATCTGCTGTCACCTGAGTTTTTGATCTTAGCCATTCTCACTGGTGTGAGGTGAAATCTCAGGGTTGTTTTGATTTGCATTTCCCTTATGACTAAAGATGTTGAACATTTCTTTAGGTGTTTCTCAGCCATTCGGCATTCCTCAGCTGTGAATTCTTTGTTTAGCTCTGAACCCCATTTTTTAATAGGGTTATTTGTTTCCCTGCGGTCTAACTTCTTGAGTTCTTTGTATATTTTGGATATAAGGCCTCTATCCGTTATAGGATTGGTAAAGATCTTTTCCCAATCTGTTGGTTGCCGTTTTGTCCTAACCACAGTGTCCTTTGCCTTACAGAAGCTTTGCAGTTTTATGAGATCCCATTTGTCGATTCTTGATCTTAGAGCATAAGCCATTGGTGTTTTGTTCAGGAAATTTTTTCCAGTGCCCATGTGTTCCAGATGTTTCCCTAGTTTTTCTTCTATTAGTTTGAGTGTGTCTGGTTTGATGTGGAGGTCCTTGATCCACTTGGACTTAAGCTTTGTACAGGGTGATAAGCATGGATCGATCTGCATTCTTCTACATGTTGCCCTCCAGTTGAACCAGCACCATTTGCTGAAAATGCTATCTTTTTTCCATTGGATGGTTTTGGCTCCTTTGTCAAAAATCAAGTGACCATAGGTGTGTGGGTGCATTTGTGGGTCTTCAATTCTATTCCATTGGTCTATCTGTCTGTCTCTGTACCAATACCATGCAGTTTTTATCACTATTGCTCTGTAATACTGCTTGAGTTCAGGGATAGTGATTCCCCCTGAAGTCCTCTTATTGTTGAGGATAGCTTTAGCTATCCTGGGTTTTTTGTTATTCCAGATGAATTTGCAAATTGTTCTGTCTAACTCTTTGAAGAATTGGATTGGTATTTTGATGGGGATTGCATTGAATCTGTAGATTGCTTTTGGTAAAATGGCCATTTTTACTATATTAATCCTGCCAATCCATGAGCATGGGAGATCTTTCCATCTTCTGAGGTCTTCTTCAATTTCTTTCCTCAGTGTCTTGAAGTTCTTATTGTACAGATCTTTTACTTGCTTGGTTAAAGTCACACCGAGGTACTTTATATTATTTGGGTCTATTATGAAGGGTGTCGTTTCCCTAATTTCTTTCTCGGCTTGTTTCTCTTTTGTATAGAGGAAGGCAACTGATTTATTTGAGTTAATTTTATACCCAGCCACTTTGCTGAAGTTGTTTATCAGCTTTAGTAGTTCTCTGGTGGAACTTTTGGGATCACTTAAATATACTATCATGTCGTCTGCAAATAGTGATATTTTGACCTCTTCTTTTCCGATCTGTATCCCCTTGATCTCCTTTTGTTGTCTGATTGCTCTGGCTAGAACTTCAAGAACTATATTGAATAAGTAGGGAGAGAGTGGGCAGCCTTGTCTAGTCCCTGATTTTAGTGGGATTGCTTCAAGTTTCTCTCCATTTAGTTTAATGTTAGCAACTGGTTTGCTGTATATGGCTTTTACTATGTTTAGGTATGGGCCTTGAATACCTATTCTTTCCAGGACTTTTATCATGAAGGGGTGTTGAATTTTGTCAAATGCTTTCTCAGCATCTAATGAAATGATCATGTGGTTCTGTTCTTTCAGTTTGTTTATATGATGGATCACGTTGATGGTTTTCCTTATATTAAACCATCCCTGCATGCCTGGGATGAAGCCTACTTGATCATGGTGGATGATTGTTTTGATGTGCTCTTGAATTCGGTTTGCCAGAATTTTATTGAGTATTTTTGCGTCGATATTCATAAGGGAGATTGGTCTGAAGTTCTATTTCTTTGTTGGGTCTTTGTGTGGTTTAGGTATAAGAGTAATTGTGGCTTCATAGAAGGAATTCGGTAGGGCTCCATCTGTTTCAATTTTGTGGAATAGTTTGGATAATATTGGTATAAGGTCTTCTATGAAGGTTTGATAGAATTCTGCACTAAACCCGTCTGGACCTGGGCTCTTTTTGGTTGGGAGACCTTTAATGACTGCTTCTATTTCCTTAGGAGTTATGGGGTTGTTTAACTGGTTTATCTGTTCCTGATTTAACTTCGATACCTGGTATCTGTCTAGGAAATTGTCCATTTCCTGAAGATTTTCAAGTTTTGTTGAATATAGGTTTTTTGAATTTCCTCTAAATCTGTAGTTATGTCTCCCTTTTCATTTTTGATTTTGTTAATTTGGACGCACTCTCTGTGTCCTCTCGTTAGTCTGGCTAAGGGTTTATCTATCTTGTTGATTTTCTCAAAGAACCAACTTTTGGTTCTGTTGATTCTTTCTATGGTCCTTTTTGTTTCTACTTGGTTGATTTCAGCTCTGAGTTTGATTATTTCCTGCCTTCTACTCCTCCTGGGTGTATTTGCTTCTTTTTGTTCTAGAGCTTTTAGGTGTGCTGTCAAGCTGCTGACATATGCTCTTTCCTGTTTCTTTCTACAGGCACTCAGCGCTATAAGTTTTCCTCTTAGCACAGCTTTCATTGTGTCCCATAAGTTTGGGTATGTTGTACCTTCATTTTCATTAAATTCTAAAAAGTTTTTAATTTCTTTCTTTATTTCTTCCTTGACCAGGTTATCATTGAGTAGAGCATTGTTCAATTTCCACGTATATGTGGGCATTCTTCCCTTATTGTTATTGAAGACCAGTTTTAGGCCGTGGTGGTCCGATAGCACGCATGGGATTATTTCTATCTTTCTGTACCTGTTCAGGCCCGTTTTTTGACCAATTATATGGTCAATTTTGGAGAAAGTACCATGAGGAGCTGAGAAGAAGGTATATCCTTTTGCTTTAGGATAGAATGTTCTATAAATATCCGTTAAGTCCATTTGGCTCATGACTTCTCTTAGTCTGTCTACATCTCTGTTTAATTTCTGTTTCCATGATCTGTCCATTGATGAGAGTGGGGTGTTGAAATCTCCCACTATTATTGTGTGAGGTGCAATGTGTGTTTTGAGCTTTAGTAAGGTTTCTTTTACATATGTAGGTGCCCTTGTATTTGGGGCATAGATATTTAGGATTGAGACTTCATCTTGGTGGATTTTTCCTTTGATGAATATGAAGTGTCCTTCCTTATCTTTTTTGATGACTTTTAGTTGAAAATTGATTTTATTTGATATTAGAATGGCTACTCCAGCTTGCTTCTTCTGACCATTTGCTTGGAAAGTTGTTTTCCAGCCTTTCACTCTGAGGTAATGTCTGTCTTTGTCTCTGAGGTGTGTTTCCTGTAGGCAGCAGAATGCAGGGTCCTCGTTGCGTATCCAGTTTGTTAATCTATGTCTTTTTATTGGGGAGTTGAGGCCATTGATATTGAGAGATATTAAGGAATAGTGATTATTGCTTCCCGTTATATTCATATTTGGAAGTGAGGTTATGTTTGTGTGCTTTCATTCTCTTTGTTTTGTTGCCAAGATGATTAGTTTCTTGCTTCTAGGGTATAGCTTGCCTCCTTATGTTGGGCTTTACCCTTTATTATCCTTTGTAGTGCTGGACTTGTAGAAAGATATTGTGTAAATTTGGTTTTGTCATGGAATATCTTGGTTTCTCCATCTATGTTAATTGAGAGTTTTGCAGGATACAGTAACCTGGGCTGGCATTTGTGTTCTCTTAGGGTCTGTATGACATCTGTCCAGGATCTTCTGGCCTTCATAGTTTCTGGCGAAAAGTCTGGTGTTTTTCTGATAGGTCTGCCTTTATATGTTACTTGACCTTTTTCCCTTACTGCTTTTAATATTCTTTCTTTATTTTGTGCGTTTGGTGTTTTGACAATTATGTGACGGGAGGTGTTTCTTTTCTGGTCCAATCTATTTGGAGTTCTGTAGGCTTCTTGTATGCCTATGGGTATCTCTTTTTTTAGGTTAGGGAAGTTTTCTTCTATGATTTTGTTGAAGATATTTACTGGTCCTTTGAGCTGGGAGTCTTCACTCTCTTCTATACCTATTATCCTTAGGTTTGATCTTCTCATTGAGTCCTGGATTTCCTGTATGTTTTGGACCAGTAGCTTTTTCCGCTTTACATTATCTTTGACAGTTGAGTCAATGATTTCTATGGAATCTTCTGCTCCCGAGATTCTCTCTTCCATCTCTTGAATTCTGTTGGTGAAGCTTGTATCTACAGCTCCTTGTCTTTTCTTTTGATTTTCTATGTCCAGGGTTGTTTCCATGTGTTCTTTCTTGATTGCTTCTATTTCCATTTTTAATTCCTTCAACTGTTTGATTGTGTTTTCCTGGAATTCTTTCAGGGATTTTTGCGATTCCTCTCTGTAGGCTTCTACTTGTTCTCTAAGGGAGTTCTTTATGTCTTTCTTGAAGTCCTCCAGCATCATGATCAAATATGATTTTGAAACTAGGTCTTGCTTTTCTGGAGTGTTTGGATATTCCGTGTTTGCTTTGGTGGGAGAATTGGGCTCCGATGATGCCATGTAGTCTTGGTTTCTGTTGCTTGGGTTCCTGTGCTTGCCTCTCGCCATCAGATTATCTCTAGTGTTACTTTGTTCTGCTATTTCTGACAGTGGCTAGACTGTCCTATAACCTGTGTGTCAGGAGTGCTGTAGACCTGTTTTCCTGTTTTCTTTCAGCCAGTTATGGGGACAGAGTGTTCTGCTTTCGGGTGTGTAGTTTTTCCTCTCTACAGGTCTTCAGCTGTTCCTGTGGGCCTGTGTCTTGAGTTCACCAGGCAGGTTTCTTGCAGGGGAAAAATTGGTCCTACCTGTGGTTCCAAGGCTCAAGTTTGCTCGTGGGGTACTGCCTAAGTCCTCTCCGCTGTGGCAGCAACCGGGAAAATCTGTGCTGCTCCTTCCGGGAGCCTCCGTGCGCCAGGGTTTCAGATGACGTTTGGTGTTTTCCTCTGGCGCCTGGATGTGCACAGAGTGCATTCTCTTCTGGTTTCCCAGGCGTGTCCGCCTCTCTGAAGGTTCAGCTCTCCCTCCCACGGGATTTGGGTGCAGAGAACTGTTTATCCGGTCTGTTTCCTTCAGGTTCCGGCAGTGTCTCAGGCGCAGGGGTCCTGCCGCTCCCGGGCCCTCCCCTGCAGTTCCAAGGCTCAAGTTTGCTCGTGGGGTACTGCCTAAGTCCTCTCCGCTGTGGCAGCAACCGGGAAGATCTGCGCCGCTCTTTCCAGGAGCCTCCGTGCACCAGGGTTCCAGATGGCGTTTGGTGTTTTCCTCTGGCGCCTGGATATGCACAGAGTGCAGTCTCTTCTGGTTTCCCAGGCGTGTCCGCCTCTCTGAAGGTTCAGCTCTCCCTCCCACGGGATTTGGGTGCAGAGAACTGTTTATCCGGTCTGTTTCCTTCAGGTTCCGGCAGTGTCTCAGGCGCAGGGGTCCTGCCGCTCCCGGGCCCTCCCCTACGGGAACCCAGAGGCCTTATACAGTTGCCTCTTGGGCCAGGGATGTGGGCAGGGGTGGGCAGTGTTGGTGGTCTCCTCCGCTCTGCAGCCTCAGGAGTGCCCACCTGATCAGGCGGTGGGGTCTCTCTCCCACGGGGTTTGGGAGCAGAGAGCTGCTGCGGTCCGGGATCCGCCGGTGTGGGACTTCCGGTAACACATTTATATTTCTAAATATAGTCTGCTCAGTCTGCTTAATGTTACCTGCGTGTGTATGTTCTCAGGGTTGACCAGTTGGTATTGGAAAACCAATTAGTGTGCTCTTCCCTGGGGAGGGCTCTCTCTCCTTCTCTTGGCACTCCTTGGTTACCTACAGTTCTTTGTGTAGGGTTGAGGCCTTGAACTCTTTCTCCTCATCCACTTCGGCTGTTGTTCCTGTTTAGTTCATGTTTAGGCAGCCATGTTGGTAAGACTTTAGACGTGTAGCTTCTGACATTCGATTCTGAACCATTACAGGCTATTGCTATTGTCCTTGGTTACTTCCAAAGGTGTAAGGTAAGTTCTTTGTGCTGGAGACACCATTCACTTCAGACACAGGGCCTACCCAGAAGAATCTGAGTTGGAAGTGACCTGAATTCCTCCTGCCTGAGATCTAGTTTTCATGTTACCCAGCGGCTCTGTGAAGACTTCCAAAGGAGGGAAGCAACCAGCAGTTTACCTAGCCCTGACACCTGTGAACCGCAGCAACCGCCGAGATGATACGACAGCCTTTACTATACAGTAGTGGCACACGTACCATGGTGGTAGCCAATCTCTCTCTAGTAGGACTTAAGACCTGCTCAACGCGAGAGAAATCCTGCCTGGTACTGGAAAGCTAACCAAGTATCCACGGGTAGTGTGGCCATCTTCAAGAAGAAGTCACAACCGCTTTGTTAAACCAGAATGGTCCCTATTTGCACCCTAATTATTTGTCCACAGTTAAGTCTTGTAGTGACCCCACATCAAGAAAACCTCACCCGGAAACTGGGGGAATCGATTAAAGAAAAGCAAGATCAAATTACAGGCTGTGGCGCTAGGTCCCAATGGATACATCTGCAAGATGCCTAAGGATCAAGGACCTAATTTCTCAAGAGGGAGTGGGAAGATTAAAATGGCCAGAGGATTAGGAAGTGGCTCTTTCCTGCTGTCATAGTCTGTGGCTGTAATATTCACAATGGTTGCTGCATTCTCATTTTCTTTAAATGGAGGCCAAACTGCCTACCAATACTAATATCCTGACCTGTGACCTTCTGAACCCAGCTGACAGGGATAATGTGCGTAGGACCAAAAGGAGGAGTGACTAGTTTATACTAGTCTAGAATACTGACCAACCAGAGGGTGAACAAATAAACTGCAATTGCATTAGACCCATAAATGTTGAGAAAATACTCAGTAATGGACAATCAATGTAATAGTCTAAAAACAAAGTAACAGTTTATGAACTTTAGGAAGACAAGAAGAGAAACCAAACAAAATTTGCTAAATTTCTTTCTGTTTCCACTCAATAATTCTCTAACAAAGTGCTAATCAGAAATAGAAATGAAGAGATAAATGTAAGAATTGTCATATCATCCAATAACTTACTAAAAAAATGTTTTTTCCTGAATGTCTTCCATTTCAGAACTGTGGATTTTTTTCACTTGTCAGATGGCTCATGTTTTAAGACACAATTCTGAAAACTTCTGAAAGCTAGATTAACACAAAGTATATATTATATAAATGAATTCATCAAAACTGTCACCATTCAGCATGTTGCCATCACAAACAGTAAGGAAACAGTTCCTACACTGTATCTGCTCATGTAACAACTCTCTTTTGGCTGTCAAAATCCAGGAGTTGGAAGATGTCATGAAAGTGTGTGTGTGTGTGTGTGTGTGTGTGTGTGTGTGTGTGTGTGTGTATACACATACACGCACACACACATACCATGTGAAAGACATTTCAGAAACATGCTTTGGTTGTGAGAGAATAATCCAGACCAGTAAGCATGAGAGGAAGCTAAGAGGTGAAAATATTCAATGTATAGAAAGGAGTCCATCAGAAAGACAAGCGTGTACTTACTTATAAGTGGTTATTATCTGTAAAATATAACTATGACCCAGAGAAGCTCAGTAACAAAGTGGACTCAATGGGGGCCTGGGAAGGGGAACAAGAACAGATGTCATGGGTTGACTGCATGTTGGGAGGACAGGAACAGAAGGGATCAGGTGGGCGGAGATGGAGAGTCCTGGCAGAGGCTACTGGAATCGGGGTGGCATCTCTAGGATAAGCTTGAAACCTAGAGCAATGGAAACTCCCTGGAATCTACCAGGGTGACCCCAGCTAAGACTCTTAGTAATGGGGGACATGGAGCCTTGAACAGGACATCTCCAATAACCAGGCAAGACTTTCAGTGGAGGGACTGGGACACCAATCAATCCAGCCACAAACCCTTCAACCTACAATTTTTCTCTGTCTACAAGATGTGCTGGGGTAAAGGTGGTGCAGAAATTGTAGGTGTGGCCAACCAATGACTCATCCATCTTAAGACCCATGCCATGTGAGGGATCCTACCAATGACACTCCCTGGAGGTCCAGGACCCAGAGGCTGAATAGCCCGTCGATCTAGGATAAAACCAAACATGACTGGCAAAGAAAAAAATGTCAATGAAATGATTGCTAACGCTATTCTGCTATGCTCATAGATCAGTGCCCAGCTCAGTTGTCATCAGAGAGGCCTCAACAAGCAACTGATGAAACTGATGCAGACTCACAGCCAAACATTAGGTGGAGCTCAGGGAGTCCTGCAGAAGACGGGGAGGAACGATTAGAAGAGCCAGAGGGGTCAAGGACACCACAAGAAAACCCACAGAATCAACTAACCTGGGCTCATAGGGGCTCATAGCGACTGAATGGACAACAATGGAGCCTGCATGGGTCTGACCTAAGCTGTCTGAACATGTATTAGTTGTGTAAATTGGTCTTCTTGTAGGACTCCTAACAATGGGAATGGGAGTTGTCTCTGACTTTTGCCTACTTTGGGGACCCTTTCCCTCCTATTGATTTGCTTAGTCCAGCCTTAATATGAGGGGAGGCACCTATACTCATGTGGGGGGAGGGTGCTGACCTTTTACAAAGAAAATGGAGGAGGAATGGATGACATGGAGACAGGGGCGGTGGTGGAGGATGAGGGACTGAGAGGACAGGAGGGAGGAGAAACCAGAGTTGAGATGTAATATATAAAAGAAGAATAAATTAAAAAAAAATTTAAAAGGAGTCCAACTTGCTAAACTATAAATTACATACAGAAATAGTGGGGATACAATTAATACCAGATAAACAAGGCCTTGGACTGGCAACCTACACAGTTATCATGGGGGACGGGAGGGGTTATAGGAAAGTGACTTATGTTGAGGAGATAAAAAGGAATTAATTTGGAGCTGTTGTCTGTTAATACAGACTGAGAAAAAAGAAGAGGCTATTTAGGAAGGCTGGCTGGTAGACATGAACAAGCATTGAAATGGAAAGAGTCCTATGTACTACTGTAACAGACAGGAACCCCAGAAGCAACAGGGAAGGGCAGCAGGTTTAGGATGGTGTGGAGGTGTCATCAAAGGAAAAGCACAAGGCATTGTCTTCATGCAGGTAGTGGTGTGATGATGTCACGTCTTCTTTAATCTCTCCTCTCGGATAGACAGCTGTCTATAAAATCCTGTTCAGATACTGGAAGCTTCCATTCTTGCTGTTAGAGAGCAACAGGGCTTCATGCAATGTGAATAAATACTTCAGCAGTTCATCAAAGATATCAAGAATCACCCTTGAGCCACTTCCCAAGATACACTGTTTCTTGCGCACCCTCGCTGCTGGGCACTAAAATCCCAGGAGACCCTCTTAATTATTCCTTAATGAACTTTCCTGAGGACTCCTTCATACTCCCCTGGAGTAGAATGTCCTTAGAGATGACCTGGTGGCTATATGTGCTGTTTCGGCCTTGTAACACATCGGCTCTACATCTTTACCTAAACTGTGTAATTCAGAACATATTAACATTTCAAATTGACCCATCTGTATGATTACTTTCTATCTATATTATATAAGTCATGGGTTTCTATTGTCTCCTTTGAAAGTTTCTGTTTGATTAACCACAGAAACCTACAGCTACTGGAGTATAGCTGTTAGTACCTTCTAGAAAATCATAAATGGCAATACTTTTCACTTTACTTTTTCATGACAATGACAGCCCAATGATTGTGTGTCTTACTATGTAAAGCACACATCATACAAGCATTTTTCGGTTTGGTCATGCCAACAAGCCTAAAAGAAATCTCTCTTAATAATTTTCTGAGAATTTAACCAAACCTAGATGATTCACTAAATGATGAGAAACGTAACCGGAGACATGCAGTTTGTCCATACATCCCACGCTTTACGATGGCGTACACTGCTATTTTTCTCACACTTTATCAGGTTCCAGATCAGGCCTTAAAAGAACCATGGGATCCAATGAAAAGTACAGGACAGAGCACAGTGGTGAAGAGACTCAGAGTGTGAGTTTGAATCCCAGATCCAGTTACTTATTGGATGGGTAAAACTGGGCAAAAACACCTAACTTCTCTGAAGTAGCCATAAGAGAGTTAGCAGTTTACTGGGATCTCTGAGATGATGTTGAGCCACAAAGCTAAGGGGACCATAGCAATACCTGGGATACAGAAAGGTTTATAGAGGTTTCTGCTGCTTCTGTTGGCATGGTGATGGCTGTTTATTGGCCTTATTGTTACCATTCTTTGGTTTCAAAGTTAAAAGTGTTAACTTTGAAGTCGATCTTTACATTTAGTTCACGGTCATTCATCAGTTTCTACCCTTAGGCCTTTGGGTGATGTAGACTATTAACACCAAGAGGTAAGTGGTCTTCTATGTGTCAACACTGACTTTAGAACAAACCGCTCAACTGGTCTGGGGCTGGGGAGATGTTTCAGCAGTTAGGATCACTGGCTGCTTCTGAAAACGCTGGTTGGTCCCCAGCATGACATGTTAGCTCACAACCATCTGTAACTCCAGCTCCAGGGATTCCAACGCCTGCTTTTGGTTTCTGCAGGTGCTGCACACATGTGGTCCATATACATACATAGACAAGAAACCCACACACGTAAATAAAAATAATTTTATAAAAAAGTTTGCAGCCATGGTTATATAGTAGAATTAACATGAATTGCTCCAAAGATTAATTTGGATTTTATTGTGTTAGAGTGCTTGATTTTAAGATTGGTGTTTGAGTGGCTGCCTTGCATTTTGTGAAAAATGTGTTAAATGAATTTGTATTCGGATTTAGATAGAATTTCCAGTGAGTTCTGAAATGGCCCTAACCATACTTGTGCTATTTTATACCAGGTATTTATGCAAAGTAGTGTTCTTAACACAAGCAATTATCAAACTAAAATAGTAATCAACTCTGAAAAGTGTTAAGTATGTTATATACACCATGAAACATCAAATATTCAGTCGAGATTTTACTCAGGATGTAAAAGTACATCCATCTCTTTGTGCATTTTCTTTCATATTGAATAAATAATAGATTTACATGTATATGAAGTAATTGTTTTAAATTTTAATACCTTGTATATAATTAAACAAATTCAATTACTATTAATGGTAAAAGTATATGTATTTCAAATAATTATCTTTAAATAAATTTCTTTATAATTTATTAATGGTAAATGTTTGGCTTACATATCTATTATATATATCCGTATAACTGAAATTTTCTCATGTCACAAAAGGGTTACAGGTGGATAAAGTCTAATCCTACATACTGAGCAGGGGAATCTGGGCTGGAGTGTCCAGATTTTTCTCAGCATCTGAAATATTCCCTCTAGCTGGACCTCTTATGATGTGGGGTCTTATGCTCTGATATCAGATATGATAAGTCATAAGATGTTTTATGGAACAACCTAAGACAGAAAGGCAGAGATAGTAGAATACGCCTGCAGTTTAGTTTTATTAATAAAAAGAGACTCTGTTTCCTGGGACCTGAGTAGCCCAACATGGCAGGAAGAGCCCTTCACTTCAGCTGCTGATAAGCTGTTCAGAGCTACCTCAAGAACCAGAAATGAAAGGACAAAACCCAAAGAAAAGGGGCCTTTACTGTTTTAGTATTTTTAAGACCATTTTTATTCCATTTCTTCCTCTCTCTATTTTATTGAAGACTGATTCTCCTCTTATACACCCGGCCATCATTTCCCCTGCCTTCAGTCCTCACCACCACCCTCCCTACTCCCCTGCTTCTCCCACAGATCCCTTCAGAAAAGAGCAGGCCTCCAAGAGACAACAGCCAAACAGGACAAAACAAGATACAATAAGACAAGGTGAAAGCCCTCATTCTGAGGCTGGATGAGGCAAATAGGAGGAAAAGAATCCCAAGGGCAGGCAAAAGAGTCAGAGACATCCATGCCTACCATTAGCAGTCCCAGAAATCACTAGGCTACCAGCCATAACATATAGGCAGAGCATCTGGTGCAGACCCATCCAGGCCTCATATTTGCTGCTTTGGCCATGGTGAGCCCATATGAGGATTACTTAGTTGACTCAGTGGGCCATGTTCTTCTGGCATCCTACATCCCCTCTGACTCCTACAATTCATTTATTTTAATTTGTGTTGTTTACATGTATGTATGAGCACCACATCCGTATCCCTGAAACTGGAGTTACATGTAACGATGAGTTGCCACACACCAAATCTGGATCCCCTCTAAGAGCAGTAAAGTGTTCTCATGGGCTGACCCTTCCCTCCAGCCCTTGCTTTAGCATTTTTAAAAACAGCAACAAGGGTCAGGACAGGTGAGGTGGCTCAGCCATTAAGAGCTTACAGAGGAACTGAGACTCCCAGAACCCATGCCTCACAACCGCCTGTAATCCACTTCCAGGGGATCCAACACCCTTTCTTTGGCTTCGTGGAGACTTACAACTACATATGAACAAACCTATATGTACATATGCACATAATTTAAAAACAAATCTTAAAAATACATGACAAGGACTCTGGGGCTTGTGATTCAGGAAGCATGAACAAAAATACATCACTGGTTAGCATATTTGTGATATGCTAATAGTCGTGTGAACGCTTTCTGCTGGCAGAGGGGTCTTGTCTCCATGGGATTCCTAAACAGGGTGGTAGTCACTGATAATGCAGGTGGCAACAGTAATTTGCTAAAAACAAAGAGATAATTTGAAAAGGGAATGGTGAAATTTGTCAGGGAGGGTGACTGATTCTTCCCCTCACCATGGTTGATGCCTGACAGCATTGTGTCTGTTTTTGATCATTTTTAAGTCCTTTCAACCTTTGTCAGTGCTTTACCAAGTAGGTTTATGTGAGGCTCCAAACTGTTGTGAATGGTCTAGACACCAGGAGTGACAGCATAAAGCCCACTTTCTTTGCTCATTCATAAGTAATTCCTTAGCATCTGAGATGGTAGTAACTCAGACCCTCCAGGCTCCACCTCTAAGTCTAGCTGTCTTGCTGATTCTCCATCCCATCTGTGGTTGGTTCTTCTGCTTTTGTCTTGAAGTAATCTACGAGAGTTAGAACCGACTTCTTTCCAGATCCTGTTACTGTTGTTATCTTTCACCTCCTCCCATGAATCTCAGTGTTCTTAACAGAATCGAGAATGGTGAATCATTTCCATAAGGTTTTCAATTTACTTTGCCCAGATTTCTCAGAGGAATCACTATCTAGGGCAGTTCCAGACTTACAAAATAAATACCCCTTCTCAATAATGTTTGGAAGTCAGAACTACTCCTTGGTCCATGCGCTACAGAATTTTTGATGGGGCAGCAGGCATGACAACTGCTCAACTTCCATTGCATTCTATCACCAGAGCTCATGGATGGCAGGGCCAGCTGCCAGTGAACAGCAGAGTAATATTTGTAATGAACCTTCTTTTTTCCAGAGAAGTCTCACAATTGAGGATAAAGTACTCAATAAGCCTTGTTGTAAACAGATGTACTGCTATTTAGGTTGGCTGTTCACTTACTGAGTACAAGCAGATTAAACCTCACTAGATTCTTGAGGGCCCTGGCATAATGGTCAATGAACATTGGATTCAACAAGCTGCATTCACTCTCAACAAGCAAATCAGCCTGTCTTGAAGCTAGGCTGTGGAAGACCATCTAACTATGAAGCCTCAGATGGCAATTTCTACCAGATTGCTGGTCTGTCTCCAAGGAAACATCTCCTTGTTAGTCAAGCCATCACCCATAATCTTGGTGGGGTTTCTGGATAACTTGATGTAGCTTCTCTACCAGCATGTGGTACTTTTCTACTTATCTGTTTGGGATATACTTTGGGTTATTTTTTCCTTAAGATCCATGAATTCAAAACATGTTTTTAAAATCATCTTCTTACTTCTCAGAGCCTTCAGAGTAGGGAAGAGAGCTGGGGCCCTGCTCTGAATTAGGCTTTAGCTAAAAGGAATATGGTAGCTAGTCTAATGCTCTAAGTAGACCAAATATTCATTCAAGTCAGATAATGCTGTTTTAAATTCCTTTTAATTCTCTGGAGAAGCACTTTTTTATTTCCTTCAAAAACTTGTGGAAACGATGCTATGAGGTAAAATGCCTTCCCATTTGCCAGACTGGCAAAATTAGTTTTGTGAAACTCATTATATTATCATAAGCAGAATGGCAATGTCATTTTTCACAGAGCTATGAACAATAATAAAATTAAAATTGATATGGAAACACAAAAGACACCAAACAGCCAAAGGAATCCTAAACCTTAAGAACAATGCTGGATGCAACACAAGTCCTGATGCCAAACTGAACTATCTAGAACCACAGTAAGAAAACGAAAGCAGCACGGTCCAGTCTTAAAAACAGACATGCAGACAAATGGAATACAACAGGAAATCCAGAAATAAACCTATACAGGTTCATAAACTTAGCAACAAAGGACATGTGTACATCCAGAAAGATACAGCTTCTTTAACGAATGGGAAAACTAATTTCCATACCTAGAAGAAGAAAACTAGATCCTTATCTCTGACTCTGTAAAACAAACAAATAAACAAAAAAGTGAATTCAAGATGGCTCAAATAAAGTAAGACCTGAAACTTTAAAACTACTAGAAGAAAAGATAGGCAAGCATTTTATGATGCAAGCAGAGGTAAGGAGTGTTTGAAAAGAACTTGAATAGCACATGAAATAATGACAAAAAGAAATGTCAAGTGGGATTACAAAATAATCAGAAAGCTTCTGCATAGCAAAGACAAAAACCATCCGAATAAAAACCTTTGCCAATTGTACACCAGACAAGGGCTTAATATCCAGGACACAGAAAGAACTTCGTATCTTAGACATCTGAAAAGCAAATTATCAAACCAACAAAGCGCTAGTGAACCAAACAGTTCTTAAATCCAAATGACCATTGAGTACTTTAAATTCACCATTTTCAGCAACGGTGAACTGCAGGTCAAGATGGAGTGAATTTCGTCTCTCCCATATAGAGCCCATGTAATTAAGGAAGCAAATGGATGAGCTTGTCCTTAGTATCAGGTAAGTTTGTGGCATGTATGTCCTTATTTGCCTTCTGTTGCTGTGATAAAAGACCAAAAGCCACTCAGGGGGAAAAGGGCTTATTTCACCTCGTAACCCACAGTCTATCATGGAAAGATGCCAGGAAAGGAGCACAAGGCATGAAACTGAAGCAGAGCCACAGAGGAATGCTGTTCCTGGCTTGCTTTCCATGGCTTGCTCAGCAACCTTTTCTATAATGACATCACTCACAGTGGGCGGGGCCCTCTCACATCAGCCAACAGTCAATTAAATGCTCCACAGGCTTGCTTACAGACCAACGTGATGGAAGGATGGAAGCAACACCTTGACTTACAGAGCTCTTCCCAGACGAGTCTGATTGTATCTAGCTAACAATACATTAACCTGAGCAATCTATTTCCTTTTCGCGTTAGACCAGCTGAGATGAAACCAAGGATATCTTTCCTGTGCCACTTGGTTTGAAATATTGCATGGGGAAACTACTTCTATGGTACTGAGCTTATTTAAGTAACAAGCACATTAATTAAATTCCAAAACAAACACAAGGTACATCAACTGAAAGGCATTTTCTTTATCATTAATCTGCCTCTTGTATGTGGATTTTTTTAATATTCAAACAGACTCTCTTGCCTAGACATAATCTAGAGCTCCTTCAGAGTTATGCATGTGAGTTTTTGTCTAATTTAGTTTCTTCTCTTACAGTCCTGGCTCTAGATCACTACCAGATCAATCAGTCCTAAGTTAGTTACATGAGCAGCCTTCTAGTGGAGCTTTCTCTGTCCAAAGGCCATGAGATCTTTTCTAAGAATGCCATCTTCCTCGTGTCATTCTTGACCTAGAGATCCCCCACTCAAATGTACACAGGCTTTGGGTGTATTAGCACAGACGGACTAATCTCATCACTTCTGGAATGGTAATGATAAAGATGTAATTAACAAAAGAAACTCTTAGAAAACTCTTTAAATCCAGAGAAAATACTGATTTGTCTAAAGCCATCAAGATTCATAGCTAGCTCTTCTTTTTAATGCTCTTTACTTTAAAAAAAAGTCTAGGGGTTGGGGATTTAGCTCAGTGGTAGAGCGCTTGCCTAGGAAGCGCAAGGCCCTGGGTTCAGTCCCCAGCTCCGAAAAAAAAAGAAAAGAAAAGAAAAGAAGAGAAAAGAAAAGAAAAGTCTAACTACAGGAGACAGAATAAATGCCTGGCCTTATCCCTGTCTTACCTACAAAGAATGCCCATGTCCTGGTATTTGAAGCCTGTGCACACACTAAGTGGCAGTGGGGAATTAGAATTAAAGACTGGATTATGGTTGCTAATCACCCTGTCTTAAAGAGATTACTGAAGAGTAACTGGAAGGGGCAAAGCAATCATCAGGTCATCAAACAAGGGAGGTGAAAAGAGAGAAGAGTCAAAACCAGAAACACCAGACTAGCCTGCTGGGTCTGAAGCCCGTGACAGCATGGGCACAGATGCAGAGGATTTTACAAAGGTACGAAGGGGCATCCATATTCTACCTGGGTTCCCCCTGGGTCCCCTGTCAGGGAATGCAACCCCGATAATGCATTCGCTTTTGCTGGGTGAGACAAACTTTCAGCACATCTGAGACTTTTGGCCTCTGGAAGCCAAATTTATTTGTGTATTTCAAACAGTGAATTTGTTTTAAATTTAAAGTTCATTACCGCAGTAATGAGAATAAAATTCGCCTTCAACGTATGGAGAAGGAACCAGTAGTTTCGTTTCCTTAAAAGTAAGTGTGTTGTTATTTATTCTGCTAGGTGACGATGATGCTTCATAGGAGAGAGATTAGATCGATTATAAGTTATTGTGGCTGAAGATCAAAGGAATATCTAACCCTCAGAACTAATTTAATACATGACACAAGAATAGTGTTAAATGCTTAATGGACAAAAATGTAACGAATGGAAGAAGTTAGTGGCTGTTATAATGGAAACCGATGTAACCACCGTTCTACTCAACAGTGGGGTAAGGACGACTTGTCAAATGCATGAGGGCACAATGACCAACATGTGTGAATGGAAAGGTTCCTGGTGAAAGGGCTCTTCCTGTCTTAGGTTGTTTCACTTTCTTCTCACACCGCATTCTGCAATGAAGCACATTGATCTTATTGTGAACTAAGAAGCTTGCCTACTTTCCAGGAGACTGCAAATGACACCGCAAACTTAACACCCCAACATTCTACTTAAATGCATGTAAAGGTTTCCCAAATGCTAACCCAAGCAAACTCTGTTTTTCCCTCTAAGCAAAGGTACCACTAATGTCCCTGACAAACCACAGAACAAAAGCAGGGGCAGAATCTTAGCTGCCACTACAGGAGGGACTTACAATTGACTCTGTAAACTTTGTCTTACGAAGGATGGAATCTCATAGTTTTTAATCATCAAGGGATTAAAATACTCCATTCCATAGTGTACTCCAGGACACGAAAGCCTTACATGCAAAGAATTGAGTCTATTTTGTTCCAAGAGACTTGGTGCCCTCTGGTGTTTAATTTCACCTTTACAAACCAGGACTTTGCACAAACATAACTAAAAAGCTGAATTGCAGCTAAAATGTAGCAATGGATTCAGTTATTTTAGTGAAAAATATTCATCATGGCTTATTAAATATTCTACTTTTATTCTGAGGACATATTACCAAATCATTATTAGACAGTTGAGTGCTGAGGGAATGAGAGGGGCATGAGAGAGCAGAGTAAGAATTAAATCTGATCCAAGTACATTATCTGAAACTGTCAAGGTAATATGAAATCAAAGTTACTTTTAAACAATTGAGCCCCATCCACACAAGAGTCCTTGCCTGGATGATCTATATTTCCCCTTCGGCTTTACAAGGAGAACAAAAGCAAGTGATTCTATGCCAAAGGAATGACTAAACAGAGCATGAGGTTATTACAGCAGTATGATTTATTAATATTTTATAAAATGGTAGACATACAAAATGGATCTGAAAGATGATGTCTGTGATAGCGTTGCCCAGCGTAAGAAATAAAATGTGATTGAGAGTTTCAGACCTCTATATAGCAACCCAGATTATCTTTCAGGGATAGATAATCACTCTCTTAAATTTGGCATCTAAATGACTTATTTTTTTTTTTTTTTTTTGAGCTGGGGACCGAACCCAGGGCTTTGCGCTTCCTAGGTAAGCGCTCTACCACTGAGCTAAATCCCCAGCCCCCTAAATGACTTATTTTTAAACGTATTTCTTTAGGGTTTATTTTTGCAGTTTGAATGACATGGTTACCTTCCTTTTAAGGTTAAAAATTAACTTTAAAATATTGTTTTGTAAAGGTAAAATCCAGGTGAGACCAATTACAGTTGATCATACTGAGTCAAAGCAAGGCTCCCAGCATGTTGGCGGCGAGGGACTGTGGTTGCTGTTCCCGTGTTGCTGTCACCTGTGAGAAGAGAGGACGACAGCTTCCACCCCAGCAGAGATATGGTTTAAGCAGGGTTGAATTAAGACAATGTTGCATTATAGCAAATGGCTGTGGATTTAAAAGGTTTACACCCTTTTAATGTGTCCTATGGTGTTTTATGGTTTTAAGGTGTTCTCTGGCCATAATACCTGAATGCACCCAGTTTTTTCTAAAGGATATATGGGGAGAAATGGTTCGATGAGAGAGAACCTCAAGTGGACATATTTTTG
The DNA here is from genome assembly GCF_021556685.1 of Rattus norvegicus. Taxonomy (NCBI): domain Eukaryota; kingdom Metazoa; phylum Chordata; class Mammalia; order Rodentia; family Muridae; genus Rattus; species Rattus norvegicus. Next base: position 38,183,239 of record NC_141535.1, read on the forward strand.
CCTTGGTTGATTTGGCAGGTGAAGCCATACATGAAGACTTAGAATGACAATACAGCAGTGTTCCTGGAGCCATACACGGTCCAAAGAGCTGAAATCATGAGCTTATCCTGCTCGCTGAACAGCACAAAGCTGCAATGTCTGGGGATAGCTTGCTCACTAGTCTCACAACTAATCCAGCACCTTAGTCTGTCTGTATGGCTATCACAGTATGTGAGACAGCACAGCTTATGAAGAATAAGAAGTTATTTCTCACAATTCTGGAGGGCGGGAAGTCCAGATCAAGGTACTGGCCTGTGGTCTGCTAAGGGCCTTCATCCTCACGGGGCAGAAAGTAGAAGGCTGGAAAACAAGCTAACCAAATGCTGAGAGAGGGAAAAGTGTGTGTGTGTGTGTGTGTGTGTGTGTGTGTGTGTGTGTGTGTGTGTGTGTGTGAAAGGGAGGGAGGGAGGGAGGAAGGGAGGGAGGGAGGGGGAGAGAGAGAGAGAGGAGGAGGAGGGGGGAGGAGGAAGAAGAGGAGGAAGAGGAGGAGGAGGAAGAGGAAGAAGAGGAGGAGGAAGAGGAGGAGGAGGAGGAGGAGAAGGTGATGGTGGTGGTGGTGGTGGTGGTGGTGTATATGTGTGTGGTATATGTTATGTGGTGTATGTGTGTGTGGAATGTATGTGTGTGTGTTATTTTTATTGTTTCCTAGATTTTAAAAACATTTCTGTTTATTTTTGATATTATCATTTCATTACAACATTCCTTCCTTCTGAAATCCCTATACATCCACCCTGCTTCCTCCACGTTCACTGCTGTTATTGCAAGCATAGCTATATTTGTATGCACAAACACATAATAAACATAATTTGTTGAGTTCTATGATATTACTTGTGTGTACAGTTTTGGGACTGACCATGTACTGAACAGAAAATTGGTGAGTCCTGGGGAAAGACCACCTCTCCCACGGCCAGCTATACTCAGCTGCCTGGACGTTTTGTGAATGGTTGTGACCTCAGGGGCTTTTCTCCATCCAGTCTGACATGTTCACTGGTGTCATATTTGTTCATCTCACATTTGGATGGTCATGTTTGCAGGAAAATATTTTTAAGACTACCGACTAGCCTGGTGCTTTCTATGTAGCCCAGGCTGGCCTCAAATGTGGACAATCTTCCTGCTTTAGCTTCCTGCCAGTCAGGATTATTGGGATGAGTTACCAGGTCTGGTTCAAAAGCCTCACTCCTAAGAGAAGTTAGGTGACATAAACTCAACTCCAGGGGTCTGAAAGGACAAAAGAGAAACCTTTAAGTTGGGTGGGTAAGGTGGTGAATGTAGTCAGGGGGTTTGGGAGAAGTGAGGAGGTAAATATGACCAAAACACACATCATATGCAACTCTCAGATATATATATGCATATATATGTATACATATACATATACATATACATATACATATACATATACATATACATATACATATACATATACATATACATATACATATATATACAACTGCTTTGTATCCTTGTGGAAGAAGCTCTCATGGCTTAACCTCCAGTTGAAGAAGACCTCTAAGCTTGCCTCATTGGCAACAGCTGAATTTTGGAGAGGGCACTGCACACATCTGCAACTGGGAAGATTATCTGGGTCCCTGATGTTCTCGTTTCCAACCCAGTTTCTGAGCAAGATGATGCTCACTTGGACAAGCCTGCCCTTCTGGAAGCTTCCTTATGCTCTGGTGACTTAACGGTTCACATAAATCAGCTCGCACAGTAAACGTCACATGCTGTACCTCCAGGACAGCTCAGGAAATGCTGGAGTCATAGCTTGCACCACACTTTCCTATCGTCTCCTGCTCTGGATCAAAACTCATCCTGTCAATGCCAAGTGGAGGAAAGCAGTCTGAATATGCACAGTGATACTTGCATGTAAAAATTTATACTGCTCTTTAATACACACACACACACACACACACACACACACACACACACACAAAATCTAGGCCAACTGAAACATAATCTTTATAGTGAAAATTATTGGTAATTTCTAAGGCTCCTAGTAGGAATTCAAAGTGCAGCCAGGGTTAAGAACCACTATTTGTTTCTTTCCTTGAGTCATTCACCATGAATGAGATACACATTTTATTAGTCCAATTTATCCACGGGCATCCATTCAACAATTGCCACTGAAAAGTTGGGCACAGTGATGAGAACTCTGTGGCACCCAGAGTCAACTGCATCACAATTCTTTATCAGCCATCGATTCCCCCACCTTCTCTGTGGTTAACTTCATTATATTTGCATATTTTTCCCACCCTTCTTCCCAAACAGCCTTGATATTTCATCTATTTGTATTCTTGGATTTTCACCTACATCCCAAGGTCTTGCAAGGCTTTATGTTAAGTATACTTTCAGCCATAACCATCTCTATACCTCCCCCATTGCCTTGGGTCTCCACAGAGAGAATGGTACGCTATTCATTACCGTGATCTCCACAGTGAGTGGTGTCTCCAATGGAGCAAAAGAGCAAGGAAGCATTATTTAAGTGAAGGGAAGGAAGGCTAAAGGCTGAAGAATACAGGTACAGGATGATAAAACCCTCTCCTCAGCCATCAGAAGCGATGAAGTAGGACTTGTGTAATGGAACACACCTTTAATTCCAGCAGAGGCAGGAGGATCTGTATGAACTTGGTGGTGGTCATTGCCCAGGCCAGCCAGGGCTACCAAATGAGACTCAGTCTCAAGAAAAGAGAGAAGGGGAGGGTGTGAATAACTTTTTAAGCGTTCTTACATTGTATTTGTTTAGTTCTGTGTGTTCATGTCACCACACATGTGTCGTAGTCAGAGGACAGCTTACCAAAGTTAGTTTTCTCCTACCCTTTGTGTCCTTGGGACAGAACAGGTTTCCCCACTACCTTTAACCAAGTACCTTTACCTACCGGGTTAGCTCACCAGCTGATCCTTTAGTTGTGGGTATGGGCTTGTAGAACTAATTTAAGTTCTTTCAGCCTCAGTTTCTCTAGCTGAAGAATGCACATAATTACAGAAATTATGTCATAAAAATGGGGCCAGGATGAAATGAAATGAAAGCACCCAGGAAAGTATCTGTCCTACAGGAAGGAGAGGGAGGCAGAGCACTGACAAGCTACACCATTATGGACATGTCCTGTTCCTAATGCCTGGAAATTATAATTATGTTTTAGCAACATGCAGTGAGTTAAGGACCTCGAGAGGGGGGAGAGGGTCACTCTGGATGATCTGAATGTGCCCATTGTAAAGCCAGGAACTATGAAAGTGTCTGAGAGGGGGCTGGGCAGATGGCTCAGCAGTTTAGAGTGCCGCTGTTCTTCCAGATGACCAGAGTTCAGTTCCCAGCATTCACATTATCCAGTTCACAACTGCATTGGACTCTAGCTCCAGGGGATGCAACACCCTCTTCTGGCCTGTGTGAGTACCCACACACAAGTGACGGGCAGACGCACACGCATACACACACGTTTAACGTTTTTAGGTTTTACAAAGTGTCTGCAAGAAGATTCAAATGAAAAACAGAAGATTATAGCACTGTTGTTGCCAGACGAGCCATATGCTAATGACAGAAAGCATATAGACACTTTAACAAGCAAGGAAGAGTTCTGCCCCAGGACTCCACCAAAACCTTGACCTCAGCAACACAAGGCTCATTTGCATAATGCTACCTGTAATCACTGTCAATGATAAACCATGCTGTCCTAGGCTGCCACATTTGTGGGAGTTTCTGACAGCAGCAATTGGAAGCCAATGTAAGGATGCTATTACTTCAACATCAAGAGGGGTGTATTACTACAGTATATATTTGTGTGATGAAGGAGAAACACAGTTTTTTATCTGTGAGCTTCATCCCAGAACTCTAGAAGGAAATAACAATTAACAGAGCAGGCCTATATGTACTAATAACCTTAGCCTTGTTTGCTATGCAAGAGCTTGAAGTTTGAATTTTGAGGGATTCCCAACATGTTGGTTGGTAAGTGTAGCATTAATGGTCCCTAGCTGTGATTAAGGCAGAACGCTTGCTACCCTTGAGGAGTCTTAAGCTTTGGCATGTGCTAAGAAGATGGTGTGTACGTTGTCTTTCTCTCATGAAAGCCTTAGGTACTAAGGCTATGAACTTGGTAGGAGCGCAGCACTGCAGACTTGTCACAGCTTGCCTTCAGGGAATTGAGCATCCTAAGACACTCAAGAAGGAAAGGATATTAAGAGCGGAAACCTGGATTACTGAGGATTTTTGTCCCAACTACTTTCCCCTTCCTCTCCCTCCTCTTCTTTCTCCTCCTCCTCCTCCTCCACTTTGTCTTCTTCCTTTCTTTTCTCTTCTCTGTACAACAGACATAGACTATGACACAAAACTTCAACCAATCAAAATGCAGGGTTGTGGAGCTATGTCCCAACAGACACAATACAACCCTCCCACCTAAAGTTCACAGATCACTGTGGCTCTAAGAGTCAGAGGTTCAGGAAGTTTGCTGTGAGGTTGTGTCCCTCTTTCTTATGTGTGTACCCTTTTGCTGTGATAAGTCAAGGCTTTGAGTTATTTTGGTAAGGTTCTGAATGTAAGGACGTATGGAGAACCTAAGACCAACACAGGCCATTGTATTTCTGCTCCTTACAACCAATGGCTAGAAATTGAATTCTGAATTGAAAATTAAATTTAAAAAAATCTCTAATTATATTATAATTATTAAATATGAATTATTTATCTGACAAGAGATGCCAAGTACCTGAACTCTCTGAATTCCAAAGTCAAAATCAAAACAGTATTAAATGTTAAAAATGTACAATTTAAATAAAAATAAGTCTAACTATTTGTAAGTTCTGAATGCTAAAATCTGCAAACACCAATGAAAACATAAAGATTGGGGTTGGTGGTGGTTGGGAGGTCTGTTATATTCATGGACTAGAAGAATCCCAGCAAACTCCATGTGGCCCTTGAGTTGATCTCTAGATGTAGCACAGCTTCAATCAAACCAATAGAATTTTTTTTTTTTTTGGTGAAGTTTCATCCTAAATTTCCTTTGTGAAACCACAGGAACTAAATTTTAGAAGGAACAACAAAGTTGAGAGAGTCACGGAATCTCACTTCATGAGACTACTGACGATGAAAGGAAGCATGAAGCTTCACTTACGGTGAAGCCTTAACAGAAAAGGGTAACTTTCACAGAACTGAGATGCAGGAGAAAGGAACAAGCAGAACGTTACACACATGTCCAGCTCATTTTCAATAAACCACAAAAGCCATTTCCATGGAGAAAGGCTGGTGCTTCCAATACATGGTGCAGAAACAATAGCAACCACCACTAAAAACAACTCTTTGACACATTAAAAAAACAGTTCAACATAAATCATAATTCTTAATATGAGTATAAAACTTTCAGGAGAAAACATTGGGAAAGAAGTCTTTATAACCTACAGCCGTCTAGAGATTTTTGGATATGCAATTACACCCAAAACAGGGACCATTAAAAGCTACATTCAAGAGGCTGGACTTCAAGACACTGAGTTTGCTTTCCGGGGAAATTCTGAAGGCAGAGTGGAAGACAACGAGGTTGGGTAAAATAAAATGTATTATTATCCTATAACTCACAGGCCCAGCATAGGATTCCTACCCAAATGTCTAAAGAATTCTCAAGACTGAACAGGAAAAAAGAATAGAATTAAAACACATGTAAAAACCAGAAACAGGGGGGCTGGGGATTTAGCTCAGTGGTAGAGCACTTGCCTAGCAAGCACAAGGCCCTGGGTTCGGTCCCCAGCTCCAAAAAAAGAAAAAAAAAAAAAACAAACAAACCAGAAACAGGCCTTGAATTCCTGATCTTTCCAAGACTTTTAACATAAAGGGTGTTGAATTCTGTCAAATGCTTTCTTAACATCTAATGAGATGATCATGTGATTTTTTCCTTTGAGTTTTTTTACACAGTGGATTACACTGATGGATTTCCGTATATTGAACCATCCCTACGTCCCTGAGATGAAGCCTACTTGATCATGATGGGTGATCATTTTGATGTGTTTTGGATTTGCTGGTTTTTTTTTTTTGCAAGAATTTTATTGAGTAATTTTGTGCTGATATTCATAATGGAAATTGGTATGAAGTTTTTTCTTTGTTGGGTCTTTGTGTCGTTTAGGTATAAGTGTAATTGTGGTTTCATAGAAGGAATTGTGTACTGTTCCTTCTGTTTCTATTTTGTGAAATAGTTTGGATAATATTGGTATGAGGTCTTCTATGAAGGTCTAATAGAATTCTGCACTAAACCCATCTGGTCCTGAGCTTTTTTAGTTGGGAGACTTTTAATGACTGCTTCTATTTCTTTAGGAGTTATGGGACTTTTTTTAGATGGTTTATCTGATCCTGATTTAACTTTGGTACCTGGTATCTGTAAGGACCTCCACATAAAACCAGATACACTCAGATTAATAGAAGAAAAAGTGGGGAAAATCCTCAAACACGTGGGCACAGGGGAAAATTTCCTGAAGAGAACACCAATGGCTTAAGCTCTAAGATCAAGAATTGACAAATGGGACTTCATAAAATTGCAAAGCTTCTGTAAGGCAAAGAACCCTGTCATTAGGACAAAACAGCAACCAACAGATTGGGAAAAGATCTTTACAAATCCTACATTGATAGAAGGCTGATATCCAATATATACAAAGAACTCAAGATCTTGTTAGATTACAGAGACTCAAACAATCCTATTAAAAAATGTGGTACAGATCTAAACAAAGAATTCTCAGCTGAGGAATATCGAATGGCTGAACATCCTTAGTCATCAGGGAAATGCAAATCAAAACAACTTTGAGATTCCACCTCATACCAGTCAGAATGGCTAAGATAAAAAGTCAGGTGACAACAGATGCTGGCAAGGATATGGAGAAAGAGGAACACTCCTCCACTGTTGGTGGGATTGTAAACTCATACAACCACTTTGGAAATCAGTCTGAAGGTTCCTTAGAAAATTGGAACATAATACTACTTGAGGACCCAGCTATTCTACTCCTGGGCATATACCCAAAAGATGTTTCAACATATGACAAGAACATATGCTACATTATGTTAATAGCAGCATTATTTGTAATAGCCAGAAGCTAGAAAGAACCCAGATGTCCCTCAACAGAGGAATGGACACAGGAAAATGTGGTACAGTTACTCAATGGAGTACTACTTGGCTATCAAAAACAATGACTTCATGAAATTCATAGGCAAATTGATGGAACTAGAAAATATCATCCTGAGTCAGGTAACCCAATCACAAAAAACACATATGGTATGCACTCACTGATAAGTGGATATTAGTCCCAAAGCTTGAATTACCCAATCCAGACCACATGAAGCTCAAGAAGAAGGATAACCAACGAGTGTATGCTTTAGCCCTTCTTAGAAGGAGGAACAAAAACATTCACAGGAAGAAGTACAAAGACAAAGTTTGGAGCAGACACTGAAGGAAAGACCATCACAGAGACTGCCCCTCCTGGGGATCCAGCCTGCATACAGCCACCAAACCCAGACAATATTGTTGGTGCCAAGGAGTGCATGCTGACAGGAGCCTGATACAGCTGTTTCCTGAGAGGCTCTGCCAGAGAATAACCAACACAGAGGCAGATACTCACAACCAACCATTGAACTGAGAATGGGGTCCCCATTGGAGGAGTTAGAGAAAGGAATGAAGGAGCTGAAGAGGCTTGCAACCCCATAAGAACAACAGTACCAGCCAACCAGAGCTCCCAGAGACTAAACCACCATCCAAAGAGTACACATGGATAGACCAATGGCTCCAGATTCAGATGTAGCAGAGGATGGCTTTGTTGGGCATCAATGGAAGAAGAAGCCCTTGGTTCTGCCAAGGTTTGAGCTCCCAGTGTAGGGGAATGTCAGGGCATGGAGGCAGAAGGGGTAGGTGGTGGGGGACACCCTCATAGAAGAAGGGGGAGTGTGATGGCATAGGGGGTTTATGGATGGGAAACTGGGAAAGGGGATAACATTTGAAATGTAAATTTAAAAAATCCAATTAAAAAAATTAACAGAAACGTCCTTGTTCTTCGCAGCCCCATCCTATCCAGATACCAGAGATGCCTAGGGTGCAGGGGCCTCTGATCCATGATCTGGTTCCTTAATGATGTTAGGGTCATCTCTTTGGTTGGACTAATGACAAAAGAGCAGCTGGAGAAAAGTCCTTCTAGTTAAGAGAACAGAATCATCACCTGGCCAAGCGACCACTCACAGGCAGGAGGAGCCCCTTCTCAGAATGTCGACTCACCTTAAACCCTGCTAAAGAGATAGGTAGAAAAATGATCCCTTTAATGAGGTACTTTTCCTTCTCTACCCTCAGTAAAGCCCATCAGAGCCAGAGACATGCAGCTTCAAAGGTCTCGCCAGATTTCTGAACTAGTCAGGGAAACGAGTAGCCTAATTTCCTGTTCTCCATCTACCTTCTCCAAGCATGGCTCCCCTAACCCTTTTGGCTTTTCCTTCTTTCCTCTCTCCTCTTCATCTAGACTGTGCTGAAACTTACCACTTGCCTACGTCAAATAAATTATCCTCAAGCTTATGGAGAAATGTACAAATGGACATTTTTTGAACACATTTGAAGAAGATGCCACTCAGTTGTTGAATACAATTACTGATAATTGGCTATAGTTTCTCTTTCATACTGATCTTACTTATATATCTTTATACTAAGACTTTTGATACTGCTAATGCTTTCTAACATGGTATTCATATAAAAACTAAGCACATGAGATTAGGGGCAGGCACATTTACAACCAAAGCATGACACCAGTAAACGCAGTTTTGGAGTGACTGACACAGAAAGAGTTAACGAACACCAGCTGCCCGCTGGCTTCAAGGATGCACAGATGTGAGAAATCCCATCCTCGGCTGTTCAGAACACAGCGCAGTCACCCTGGGAAGCCAGCTGATGGTTTCTTGTATAACTGAATATGTACTTACCATGTGATCCAGCAATCCCACTCCTGAGTATTTACCCTAGGAAAAAAAAAACAAATTTATTCAAAGTTATGTAGATCGATGTTTATAAGAGTTCTGCTCATACATGGCTAACGCCTGAGGCAATCTACTCATTGTTTTATGCCGTAGAAATAAATCATGGCTCAGTCGCAGAATGGAATACTATTGAGCAGTGAAAGGAACGCGCTATAGGTAGAGATTCCTGGATAAATTGGTGAATGTGATAGACAGGCTTGCTTAGTAAACAACGTCAGTCTCCAGAGCTCAGGCTTTCTGATTCTACTTCAACATCATGTTTTGTAGCTTTATTGGTAGTTAAAACAGATGAGCGGAGAACAGATTAGTGACCCTGGTGGATTAAGGATGGGTGAAGGCATGCAGGATAAAGGAGTCCTCTGAATTCCCACTGCCTGGGAGTGAGAGGAACCTAAATGCACATTTCCACTATAGACCTGTATGCCTGGAGTAAGCACATCTTTAATGCGTGACGACGAAGAAGGAAGAAGATGTGTGTGTTTGGAAGGACATTTGGTAGCTGACTGCATAGAGCACAGTGTATGCTGTCCCCAAAGATGATGTCAATACGCACTGTGGAACAGAGCAGCATTTTATCCAATCAGCTGCAGTTTCTCTCTTGAAAGCAGTATTCTATCTTCGGACTTTAAGATTTTTGGCAAAATATTAGCACTGTTTCTATCATGGTATGTGCTATGAAAGTATTCCTAGTTTAAACAGTGCTCCACTTAAAATGTCAAATGACAGAAGTTAAGTTTTCCTAACCAGTTGTTTGAAACTCTGACAAACATCATTAACAAGATTTCAACAATAAAAAACCAAAACACTGGTGAGAAACACTGAAGAGGAACATGAAAAAGTGGCAAGACACTGAATTCACAGACAGGGAGAGCGACTGTCTGTGAGCCAATAGAGGGTGCACAGGGTCAGAGTAGTCCTACTACAGTCTGCAAAACCTCAGTAGCAAAATTAATAACCTCCCTGGAAAGTGAGTGTTCTCTAGTTCAATTAATAAACACTTACTTAAAGTTGTAACTACTAATAACAATAACCATTATGTTTCTTTGTGAGACTTTCTAATTAAAAAATGAAAAGAGGAAAGGGGAGAATGTGGGCCCAGGACCTGGCCAGAGGTAGTAAAGCCAGCCAGTAAGGCCAAGTCCCTGGGTTCCTCCCCCCACAGCAAAGAAGGAAGATGTGGTTGTTTGTATGGATGTCACGGCTCAGGCCTTGCCACCTCGAGAAGGCATTTGATTAATGTGCATGGAACGCATCTTTATTAAACTTAGATGATTTGTCAAACTGTGCTATTATTTTATCTCAGATATTAGCTCTTGTTAGTATCTGTTTTTCTGTTTCAATCAGCGAGACACACTTTGTGAAGTGATCATTATTTCTGGCTCTGATAATGGTACGTGTGCATCATAAACTCAAGAGTTTTCTGCTTCACATATATTGGGCACTTGCCTGTCTGTAGCACTGTCTATCTGTGAAGTCTGTTAGGATCCTCTCTGTTAGTCTCTATGCTGACAGGTAGCATGTCTGACTCAGAGTCCTCAGTTCTGATGAATCGGCTAAGCATACTAGCCAAAGTGTGTGTGTGTGTGTATCTGTGTGTATGTGTGTGTATGTGTGTATATGTGTGTGTATGTGTGTATATCTGTGTGTGTCTGTGTGTGTGAGTGTATGTGTGCGTGTGTGTATGTGTGTGTATGTGTGTGTGTGTATGTGTGTGTATGTGTGTGTATGTGTGTGTATGTGTGTATGTGTGTGTATGTGTGTGTTTGTGTGTATGTGTGTATATGTGTATGTGTGTGTATGTGTGTATGTGTGTGTATGTGTGCGTGTGTGCATGTGTGTGTGTATGAATAGAAATAATTTCATCTATCAAAAAATTCAATACTTTACTCTGTACTTGCATCTCTCTACACTTAACACTTTATGTTACAAATACTTAATGATATATCTGAGATTTTCAGAAGAATAAATTACTTCCCAAAAGTACAGTATCATTTAGATATATCATTGGTTACATAGTGAATCAAATTTTCACAATTTGTACTTGCCGAAGAATTATTTCAGAGCCATTCACATTATTCTGAAGATACTCTTTCTGAAGGATGACCATCTCTAATTCACTTAGATATAAATAAAGTTCTCTATAAACACTTAATTTTATAGCTTCACAGGATCTTACCCTGGGCAATAATACGAAATCATACTTATATCTGTAGTGCATGCGTGGCTGTCATTTACAAGTAATCCCAACTGGGATGTTCTTACTAGCAATAAGGCAAAAAAGCAACAGACAACGCCTGTAATTACACTATGTAACTAAAGAAGAAAGCCTGACTTACTTGGTCTCAAGTACTCACCACAGTAGTTTTATTGACTCTATGAATAGAATCATAATGAGTTCACCTGAACAGCTTCAGTTTTATTTTAATTCTTAGACTGTTGTTAATATAGAACACACTAATAAGAACTGCCTACCATCTGTGACTAACACACAAACAACAAAAGTAATCTTCAAAAAAAGTATTATACTGGTTTCTAAACTTACAAATTCTACAGCTTGTCATCCATTGACTTTAATTAGTTTCCACAGGAGATAAATCTTGTTATTTGCTTTCATACAGAAAAGTAGGATAATACAGTGAGGGACACACAAGTAGTTCAGATTCTAGAGAATCACGCTCTGCTACAGGATCTGAGTCTCAGTCAATTCCCCTTCAGATGTGTGTCCACATTCAGTCGTTACTCATCCCCTGACCAGGTGAGCGTATGAATGCAGTGTCTTGAATATTAAATTAAAACAAATGCCATACAAAGTGAATGAACTGTTATCAGATTAGGAAAGGCACACTTTAAAAAAAAAAACTCAACCTGAAATAAATCCACAGCAAAGCAGTCTAAATGTTAAAATACTTGTGACAAATCAACCAGTCTCAATGCCATAAGGTAAGTAGCTTCTAATATATTAGTCGAATTGGGGAAAGCTGCATGGGTCTCTATATGAATCACAGAAGGACTGCTCATCCTATACATATGTGAAACACGGAAGCAGGGCTTATTCCAAACATATACACAGTGCCAGGGGTAAGAGGGCTGCACAATTAGTACGTGTACGCAGAGCAACGCATCATCTCATAACTTAAAGGTAAGATCTAATTCACATTCACCTGCTCTGAAACCCCAGTGCTTATGAACACCGTTTCTTGCTAAATTGATTTCAAAGCACTTACCTGCTTCTGTAGCCATCGCTCACGCCGCCGCTGCTGCCTTCTCAGAGTCCTCAACTTGTTCCTCTCTCTGTTGTTCAGCCTGTGGTTAATGGTGCCCAAGGGGAAGCTGGCAGAGCGAAGGAAGTCCAGAGGGGAGAGGTGTTCTTCTTGGTCCGAGGCCTCCAGCATGCTCCTCCCCGCTGAGGGCAGATCCATCAGAAATGGCAGGCTGTTAGCATGAGCATGATCTGAGTAGACTGAAGAAGCTTCTAGGCCACACTGGAATTCTCTTCCCCTTTGTGCCTGGGTCTCGTGGGGGGCCACCGACAGTCTGTGCAGCAGCATACTGGGATCAAAGCTGGGTGGGTTTTGAAAGGAGCAGTTACTTTTACTACATGGTAAAGCCAAGCCTGAAAGGTCAATGGGCCCTGTTTCATTTACCCTGGGATAGGCAGCAGGCTTACTGTGGATCTCATACAAAGTGGGCAATAAAATCAGCTTCTCACTGATGTTCAGGTCCAAGCTGTGTGACTTTCTGTGAGAAGCTCTTGAAGTGCACCTGCCGGTGTCAGGCTGAGGAACAAAAGGCTGGCATTTTGGGTCGGATGTTTTGAAGAGCAGTTTTTCATTCTTCATCTCAAAATACGTCGCTCTCACCTCCAGGCAGAGTGCTTCTGTGAGTCTTCCAAGGCCGTTATTGTTTCGGGCCATGCTTAAAAGCCTGTGGCTTCTCGTTTTGGAGCCACCACCTGTCAGCAGAGTTTCCTTGTCACAACCTGACGGAACCCCGGGATGTGGCAAACATTTCGGCGCTGGTCTCGTTAGTCTGCCTGCCTGTGTCGCTTGATGTTCAGTCCGGCTCTTGCAGAGATGTACAGCTGCAAGCTGGCCACAGGAACATTTTGGAGTGCTGACAAAATTAAAGCCCCCTAATCGGGCCCCACAGAAAGGACAATTCAGTTTCCCAACTGTCCACTGGGCCTACAGGTAGTAAAGGGAAATAAAGACAATGGTTTCATTGTAAAGTGACCAGAGAATGAGGGAAGAGAGAGAGAGAGAGAAAGAGAGAGAGAGAGAGAGAGAGAGAGAGAGAGGATCACATGAACATTTCTGTTACTGAAAAGGCTAGCTCTCTGTTTTCTGATTAGTAGACAGAACAGCAAATAGAAACAAGGTTTCCAGTAAACAGAGATAAGCAAACTGCTACAACTTTCTAGAATGAAACATGCTAGAAATCCTAGCTCCACAACCAGGAATTCCTAAAGAAAGTCTGTGAACAATAGGCTGAATACAGATACAGTGTGGACTAACAGGAAGGAAAAATACTCCATGGATCCAGGAAGCAAATCAGTCTACAGAGCTTCATTTGCAAGTAAAATCCCACAGAAAAGTGTCTGTTCTGATTCGCTTCTTGCATGCCAAGCACAGGGGTAGGGGTGGGGGTGGGAGAGGGTGGGGGTGGAGGGAGTCGGGGGACTTGGGGGGGGGGAACACGATTTTATCAGCCAACAGAATGAAGAGCACCCTGGTCTTCTACATACAACCTCAAGGAATCGCTCGCCAGCTCAGAGTATCATTTCCATACTCGGATTAGAAATTAATGAACTGTTTTTAAAATTGTCACGAAAGACAGTGGGTTCTGTGTAGGGTTGTAATCTATTCTATGAAGTTCAGGACACTTGGAAGCAGGATGGCAGCATGCTCCCAGGAAATCAAAATCTAAGCACGGATTCAAGTGAGAGCCACTGCGTGGCACTTTTAAACAAAAATATAAACTACTCAGTGGAGAAATTTAATTGTAGTTTTTCAAAGGTCAGATTACTTATACTTTTCTAAGACAAGTGTTTAACAATGCAAAATAAAATATCTAAAACCTGCAGTCAAACAAGAGAGTTCTTTTTCTGACACTGTTGCATTTAATATTACTTACAGCAGAACATTTCCATTTTCATTACTGCAGAAGAGACATTAATTATCCAGCTTACTTTAAACGTGTTCGTATGATGAATTCATAAAGCTATTTCACTCACTTTATGTAACAGGTACTATGCTGGGTACAAAGGACATAGTACCTAGCAAAGAGTAAAATTTTCTGGTTTTAGGGTGTTCACATTCTGTTGGAGACCTTTAGAGGTTAAAAAAAAAGGGCAAACTGAACTGTAGGTACACTTGACTGTGTGTGTGTGTGTGTGTGTGTGTGTGTGTGTGTGTGTGCGTGTGCATGTATGTGTGCATGTATTTGTGTGTGTGCATGTGTGTGTATGTATGTATGTGTGTGTCTGTGTATATGTATATGTGTGTGAGCATGTATTTGTGTGTGTGTGTGTGCGTGTCTGTGTGTGTGTGTGCATGTGTGTGTATGTATGTATGTGTGTGTCTGTGTGTATGTATATGTGTGTGAGCATGTATTTGTGTATGTGCATGTGTCTGTGTATGTGCATGTGTCTGTGTGTATGTGTGCCTGTGTGTGTATGTGTATGTGCATGTGTATGTGTGCATGTATTTGTGTGTATGTATGCACGTGTATGCATGTGTGCCTGATGATATATTTGTGTGCTGCCGTATCCTCATGCATATTCACCAGTGCTATGTAATACTGTGTGCATGAGTCTGCATAAATACGAATATAAAGCAGAGGGGAGAGAAAGGCAGTGAGAAGAAGGACAGTGGTTGCCAGTTGCTAGGCAATGTCTCACTGAAAACAAAGAGCAGCAGAAATGGAACAAACCAGGTTAGTGTCTGGAAGCACATTTAGAGGCTGGAAATATCAGGTGCACACAGAGTCGCACAGAGAGGTACTGACATGCCCCAGAAAGAGTGGACAAGCAGGTAAGTGTAATCAAGAGAAACAGAACCACTCGTGTGTTTTGAAACAATGCATCTAACGCAGAAAAGAGTAAGTGTGCAAGCAGTTTGAAGGGTGTGTATTAACTCTCTCTGGAACCAAACACTTACTTTTTGCACTAGGCAGCTTATCCATTCTGGAAGGGCTTCTGCGTTCATGTGCCACAGATGACAAGTGTTTTGGGCGTCGACTGACTCATGTCTGTCCTGTTATAGAAAAAAGAATATTAGCGGCTATCATTTCAGAATTTATTTCACAATTTCCATATTAAAAGATAAAAAATAAAAACCCCATCATGTTATAAATCAAATATACATTGCCTTCTTTCCCTTCTTCCCATCATCAAACTCCAAGATCAAATTTCTTTTCAAGAAATAACTACCTATGATTCAAACACTGTCAGTGGATGTCATATCTGGTGCCTCATTTTTAGATCTGTGTATGACATTAAATAGTGTCTTTGTAGGAACTGTCCCCAACCTTCAATATCTGAGTTTATTTGAAATCTACTGTCAATAAATAAAGAAGCTTGCATTCCTCTATCAGACTGACAATAAACATGATTGGCAGACAGAGAAATGACACAATCTGACATGCTGAAAACCAGCAGAAACAGGGGCCTCTGGCTTTCCTCCTGCCTTTTGTCCTGAAGTCATCAACGTTGGGAAAGAAATCCTGACTCCCTCTAATGTAAGCCATAAAACTGTGTGTGACATGTACCTTCCTTATGCAGGAACTTCCTAACCTGTGAGCACAAAGGGTCACAGAGTAGACGCTCAATGGATAGGCCATGTTAAATTCCCCGAGATCATAACAATAAAAGCACATCCCCTGTACAAGATCAACAAAAATTTAAATAGAGAGGTCTAAAGTAGCCATGTAGCGTGCGATAAATAATTGAGACATAATGGCTTCCCATCATGTCAGAAAGCTGGTCGGCAAACCAAGGGGAAGATTAGTATCTTGATTAGGTATGTGACCTCAGGCTAGTAAATCTATAGCTCTGGGCTTCAGCTTCTCTACTTCAAATTACTGCCTGGAAATTGTAAAGGGCTCTACGGACTCTCCTGGGCTTGCATTTCAGTCTGGGAAAAGCCATGAAGGTGTTGGTTAAGAGGAACATAGAAAGTATAAGGCTCCTACCTACATGACATTTCTCAGGGTCAGGTTTTACACTCAATAGTTATACAGTTGTCAAATCACAGTAATCTCTTGAGATTTCTGAGGCAATAACACAACTGTCACTACAATCAGGTTAACAAAATAACAGACAAAAGTGTTTCTAACCACTGATTAACTCTGTATCATAGTGATATCAAAGTACTAGGGTTGACCAGCTCAAAACAAACTTCATTAAATCATCAGCCTTAGCTTGTGCCTTGGAGCCAAGAATACCTGGAATAAGTATGATCTATGTATAATTCCCCAAACTGAGCCCTCTGGGGCCACATGGCAACTTTTCTACCATTGGATATTAGTGGGTGTGGACGCAACATTGCAGTGTATTTTATTTATACATTGTTAAGATCTATAAGCCAGGCAGTTCAATCCACTTCCTTTAGAAAGACAAATGAAACAATGACCTAACAATGCAAATTAAAAGTGGAAGAGACATGAGGCATTGTTCTATGTTAGATTACATGGACTGTCAGTTATAATCAGTAGTAATCCCCAAACAAGGAGTCTCACAAGAGTAAGGACAAGCAGTTCTGGTGTGCTCTTACACAGTACAGTGAGTGTAGGCTAACAGGAAAATGTGTTTCAAAAAGGAGAAAGGATTGTGAAGGGTTTTTTGAAGGGAGCAGAGATATTTAACCTGACTTAAACATTACACAATATGTATGTATGAAGGCATTCCGTCATCTCATTAAAATGTATATTTTTACCATTCTATGTTTTAGGTAAAAGATAAATTTAATAAAGAAAAAAATAAAAGACTTTGAGATGTTTTCTATTCTAATATCTTTAAAAAAAAACCCTTTTCAACAGAATTTGCAAACAATTTCAATGGGAGCTAGACTGTCTTTTGGAAAATGTTTCAGCTGCCTAAGGAAACTTCAACTGAAATGCCCTAACTCCAGCTCAGCCTGTAGAAGACAGCTTCCCCAGTTTTCCATGTAAAGTTAGAGAGAGCCTTGAAACAGGGGCAGTGAAATGCATAATCATATGCAGAGGACATTACTGAGTAGGTGAAAAGTGAAGAGACCATGGTAGGGACAGTCTCCAGCGCTCTCACTTGCGGCTCCGTAATAGCTCCTCAGAAAGAATGGATGAGATCTCAGGATGAAATGAGGAACAAGGAGCAAAGGTCATCGGAAATGGGAGTAAAGGTTACTTTTGGATATTGTCGCCTGTGAGTGATGTCACTGCTGGGTTCAGAGGTGAGAGCTGGTTCCTGATACCAACACCTGGAATGTTAGCACTAAAGAGTCTGAGGCAGGAGGATAGCACGAGGCTAAAATAGACTCCATCGTGAACCTGGTTTGCTGTTGTTGCTTTGATTTTTTGTTTAGTTTTTAATTTAAAAAACTCTTTTAATTAAAAACCCAAGCAAGTACTACCAAAAGCTCTCCTTAGTGGGTTAAAAAGGTGCCAAAGAATTTGGCTGACCTGAGTCCTAGGACTTTAGGGAAGTCAGAGCAGAAATGTGACAAACTGGGATATTTAGCAGGGGGGAAAGGTGTGTAAGCAGCAATGCATTCAGAATGCAGCATGGTTCCCTCTAACTGCACACAGTGAAACTGCAGCAAGGGGAAAGGATTGACAGGCAAAACTTAGAACTCAAGGAAGCAGAGTGGAGGGAGTGTGAACACTCAGCCTGGCCACACAGTGACTGTAAACCATGTTTGGGAAGACTCGCCAAGGTGTGGCTAAGTAACTTTTATAAGGAAACGGTTACGGATGGAGGGAAATGGGTTATCTGCAGTCCACATGACAGAAGGCAGCTCAGGGTTTTCAAGACGAGCTAGTGCTGTGAAATAGAATGTGGTGGCCCGTGCCAAAGTGTATCCCTGAGAAATTACACTGTGCAACAGATCTGTATAAAGGGGGTGCGCTGGAGGGAGGGAGGGGATCGAGGACCTGGGAAGGGGTCGAGGCAGAGGAGTGACATGTAGACCAGACAGATATGAGCAGAGCCATGAGGGCAGAGGAGAGGACGGGGCACAAAGAACAGAAAGGGGGAGAGAGAAGCTCACTGGGAACCTCTGGGACCAGAGCTGAAGTGTTCAGCAGGCCTTTTACACCAGCCCACACCTGAAGCACCTGACCAGGGCAGGTGATGGCCAGAGATGATGATGTAAGCCCTTGCTAGGGTCCTGGGAGGAGCCTGATGGAATCTCCTGTATTCCAACAGCTAGGACCTTTGACAAAGTATCCAGGGGGTTACCCGAAGCACCCAAATTTAATTCTGCTGTTGTAATAACTCTGCTCCCCACATTCTGCTGCAAGGGATCCAGTGGGCCCTTATGCAGCCCAGGTTGCTGCTCTGGAAGGTACAAGCTGTAATCTTCATTGGTGTCTATGTGGTAATCGCAGAATCCAAGTCTTTTCTACTTAGATTTCAAAAGATGTGACCCACTGAGTGGAAATGCTGTCAGTCATTGCAGAATCAATTTATGGGGCTGGGGCCACTCTTGGACCACTGACACAGATATAAAAATCCCACACAGCGGGGGCCACTCTTGGACCACAGATACAGATATAAAAATCCCACACAGCGGGGGCACTCTTGGGCCACAGATACAGATATAAAAATCCCACACAGTGGGGCCACTCTTGGACCACTGACAGAGATATAAAAATCCCACATAGTGGGGGCACTCTTGGACCACTGACACAGATATAAAAATCCCACACAGTGGGGGCACTCTTGGACCACTGACAGAGATATAAAAATCCCACACAGTGGGGCCATTCTTGGACCACAGATACAGATATAAAAAGCCCATACATTGGGGCCAATCTTGGACCACAGATACAGACATAAAAAGCCCACACAGTGGGGCCACTCTTGAGACCACAGACCCATACATTTATAGAAAGATTTAAAAGGGTTGCAGAGGCTTCTGGATCCTTCCTTGAGGCATGGAGTCAATGATGGTAGAGCTTCCTTGTAAAAAGGCAGTACCCTTCGTCCCATTGGATTTCATATGTACTTGGAACATGCTGTTTCCCTCCTTTTCAAACGAGACTCTTTCCTAGGCCTATCTGGCCACTGTGTTTTAGTAACTACAGGGCTTATACTGATTTAACCAAAGGGCCTGGGAGAGAATTCACCAGCCTCATCTACATCTGATTTACATGAGACTGGGCTTTAGAAGTTTGAAGTGCAGCTGGAACAAGACAAGACTTCGGATTTAATGGGAAGGAATGACTATATTTCACATTCGTAAAGAACATGGCTTGAGGGGGCACAGAGCGCCCTAAGGCCCCATGCTCAACTTTGGTGCCCAGCAGCTGGTGGGGTTTTCTCTTTTGGGGGTTGAGGGATGAAGAGACTTCTGGAAACTTCAGGAGAAGTAGGTCACTGGACTGCAGCATGACTTTGAAGGTTCCAGCTGGTTGGCCATCTTAGGTGGAGCCTCTGATGAACCCTCCCACTGCCACCAGGGATGTTGTCTCACTCCAGGCCCAGAACAAAGAGCCCAGGGACAATAGACAGAACCACCACCTCCTCCTCCTCCTCCTCCTCTTCTTCCTCCTCCTCCTCCTCCTCCTCCTCCTCCTCCTCCTCCTCCTCCTCCTCTTTGGATGGTGGTTTAGTCTCTGGGAGCTCTGGTTGGTTGGTATTGTTGTTCTTATGGGGTTGCAAACCCCTTCAGCTTCTTCAACTCTTTCTTTAACTCCTCTAATGGGGACTACACTTTCAGTTCAACAGTTGGCTGGTAGCATTCACCTCTGTATTTATCATGCTCTGGCAAAGCCTCTCAGGAGACAGCTATATCAGGCTCCTGTCAGCATGCACTTCTTGGCATCAGCAATATTATCTGGGTTTGGAGGCTGTATGTATATGGGCTGGATCCCCAGGGGGGCAGTCTCTAGATGTCCTTTCCTTCAGTCTCTGCTCCAAACTTTGTCTCTGAACTTCCTCCTGTGAATATTTTTGTTCCCCCTTTTAAGGACTGAAGGATCTGAACTTTGGTCATCCTTCTTCTTGAGCTTCATGTGGTCTGTGATTGTGTCTTGGGTGATCCAAGCTTTTGCGCTAACATCCATTTATCAGTGAGTAAATACAATGTGTGTTTTTTTGTGATTAGGTTACCTCACTCAGGATGATATTTTTGAGTTTCATCCACTTGACTATGAATTTCATAAAGTCATTGTTTTTGATAGCTGAGTAGTATTTCATTGTGTAGTTGTACCACATTTTCTATATTCATTCCTCTGTTGAGGGACATCTGGGTTCTTTCCAGCTTCTAGCTATTGTAAATAAGGCTGCGATGAACATAGTGGAGCATGTGTCTTTGTTATATGTTGGGGCATCTTTTGGATGTATGCCCAGGAGTGGTATAGCTGGGTCCTCAGGTAGTTCAATGTCCAATTTTCTGAGAAACCTCCAGACTGATTTCCAGAGTGGTTGTACCAGCTTGCAATCCCACCAACAATGGAGGAGTGTTCCTCTTTCTCCACATCCTTGCCAGCATCTATTGTCACCTGAGTTTTGATCTTGCCATTCTAACTGGTGTGAGGTGGAATCTCAGGGTTGTTTTGATTTGCATTTCCCTGATGACTAAGGATGTTGAACATTTGTTTAGGTGCTTCTCAGCCATTCAATATTCCTCAATTGAGAATTCTTTGTTTAGTTCTGTACCCCATTTTTAATAGGGTTATTTGATTCTCTGGAGTCTAACGTCTTGAATTCTTTGCATATATTGGATATTAGCCCTCTATCTGATATAGGATTGGTAAAGATCTTTTCGCAATCTTTTGGTTGGTTGACGTTTTGTCCTAATGACAGTGTCCTTTACCTTACAGAAAGAAGCTTTGCAGTTTTATGAGATCCCATTTGTCGATTCTTTATCTTAGAGCATAAGCCATTGGTATCCTGTTAAGCAAATTTTCCCCAGTGCCGTCTGTTCAAGCTCTTCCCCACTTTTTCTTCTATTAGTTTGAGTGTATCTGGTTTTATGTGGAGGTCTTTGATCCACTTGGACTTGAGCTTTGTACAGTGCCATAAGAATGGATAAATTTTGCATTCTTCTACATGCTGACCTCCAGTTGAACCAGCACCATTTGTTGAAAATGCTATCTTTTTTCCACTGGATGGTTTTAGCTCCTTTGTCAAAAATCAAGTGCCCATAGGTGTGTGGGTTCATTTCTGGGTCTTCAATTCTATTCCGCTGATCTACCTGCCTGTCTCTGTACCAATACCGTAATACAAGTTTTTATCACTATTGCTCTGTAATACTGCTTGAGGTAAAGGATGGTGATTCCCCTAGAAGTTCTTTTATTGTTGAGGATAGTTTTTGCTTCCCTGGGTTTTTTGTTATTCCAAATGAATTTTCAAATTGCTCTATGAAGAACTGAGTTGGAACTCTGATGGGGAACCTTCTTAAAAGATAAACAAGTAATTTCTTCCTTAAACAATTAGAATGTTTCAAAGGCAACTGAGAATTCTGCTACAAGAAAGCAAGACCTATTAAGCAATGAATTTAGGATCAAGAACTAATTTGAGGAGTTGGTCTAATACATAGGAGGATAGACATAGGTGATATGCAAATTCCATGTTCTTGTACATATATGCACGGGAGCACCTGTAGAGCGTGTTTATGTGGAACCACCTTTTCACAGATAGCAAAGATAACAGAAAAGGAAGTCTCAGCGACTGGAAGGAGTAGACACTGTCCTACTTGGGTTTCCTTATTTAGACTTTGTAATCTCACACAGTGGTTACTCTTACTGATCCAGTCCCAAAGATGAGAATGTTGAGACCCCAGGGAGCTGGCAAAGTTCTCCAAGTTGACAGCCTCTGAGGTTTGATGAACTCCAATCTAAAGAACACCCTGCTCTTACACAACTAGGCAAGTGGGTCACAAGCTAAACCCACTGTAGGCAGTAAGCCCTGTAGGTTCTTTCAAATATCTCAAGAAAACACAGCTTGAACTTTATTGAGAGCAGCACGTCAAGTCACAATGTGTCCTTACTTGCTCTTTCTATAGCAAGCATATAAACAAGGAAGCATCTGCAACATTTTCCTTAGACTTAGAACACAGTGCAATTATAGATGCTATCACCGTTGCCCACCCTGACCCCGGGGGGGAAATTCTAGCATTGCTCAATCATTGATAATTCTAGAACTTCAAACATTAATCTTAGAAATCTGTGAGTGTGACTTTCTGCAGCCCTTAAATAGCAACCTCTAGGATCTGCTGAGATCTCTGGAGAAAGTACAAGGAGTGCTCAAGAAAATAATCTCAGTCAAGACCATGAGTCTGCTGAAGGGCTGTCTGGAAAGGTGTTTGCTCCCAGGGCACGGCTCCCATGTCACCAGCATGAGAGGTGCCTGGATGCTTAAGCTTTAGTTTCTTCTTCCCAACCACAGTGACTATACATTAAATGTACTACTTAATGGTTCTCTATGTTACAAGGTTAAGGATCCTATAGTGTGTGTGTGTGTGTGTGTGTGTGTGTGTGTGTGTGTGTGTGTGTGTGTGTATGGTTTTGTGTGCCTGTATCACCTGCCTTTTCTTGTATTTTAAGTTCTGATGTTGAAGGCTTTGCAGTGACTGTTCAGGCATTATAAGCTGCCTTCCTCCAAGTTACATGTAGTTTAGTCACATCATAAAACTGAGAATCCTTTATAACACCCAAATATTTAAGAAGCTTGAGAAAATGACTGTCAAACTTGAAGTACATAAGCAAAAAAAAAAAAAAAAAACAAAAAACAAAAAAAAGGTTGGCAGTTGTTTAAATGTTTCTAAATGTTCTAGATTGTACATATTGCTAATAGTTCCTGTTAGTATTTATAGGTTTATAATAATTACAAATGTAATTCTTCCAGAAAGAAAAATTCATTTCATCTCTAATGACATACATCCCCAAACATATTATTATTTTCTATGTAAGCTATTCTTTGCATATACGGCTCTAAGTCTATGGATCCAACCAACCAGAAAATTCATAACAAAATGCATTCTCATGAACAGTAATTATTCTTAAACAATGTCATACAACAACTGTTTACAGTTTAAATCGTATTAGATATAAGCAAACCAGAGGCAATTTAAAATATATATGAGGATATACAAAGTTACATGCAAATATTTTACCTATGAGCTTTGGGCATCTGTACATTTTTATATTTGTGTGGGGTCTGGAAATCAGTCTTCCATATCCTAACAACTGAAGAAAATTTTCTATTCTGTCCATACCAGAGAGAATATTTAATCTCCTAAAAATTTTCAATGCAAATTTTGAAGTAGCAATCTTTCTTTCTTTAGTTGCTAGGTCTAAAACTCACTGAGAGGCAAGCTGCATGGAACGGATACTTTTTTTTAAATCTTTATTAACTTGAGTATTTCTTATTTACATTTCGAATGTTATTCCCCTTCCCAGTTTCCCGGCCAACATCCCCCTAGCCCCTCCCCCTCCCCTTCTATATGGGCTTCCCCTCCCCATCCTCCCCCCATTATCACCCTCCCCCCAACAATCACATTCACTGGGGGTTCAGTCTTGGCAGGACCAAGGGCTTCCCCTTCCACTGGTGCTCTTACTAGGATATTCATTGCTACCTATGAGGTCAGAGTCCAGGGTCAGTCCATGTATAGTCTTTAGGTAGTGGCTTAGTCCCTGGAAGCTCTGGTTGGTTGGCATTGTTGTACATATGGGGTCTCGAGCCCCTTCAAGGTCTTCCAGTTCTTTCTCTGATTCCTTCAACGGGGGTCCTATTCTCAGTTCAGTGGTTTGCTGCTGGCATTCGCCTCTGTGTTTACTGTATTCTGGCTGTGTCTCTCAGGAGAGATCTACTACCGGTTCCTGTCAGCCTGCACTTCTTTGCTTCATCCATCTTATCTAATTGGGTGGCTGTATATGTATGGGCCACATGTGGGGTAGGCTCTGAATGGGTGCTCCTTCTGCCTTTGTTCTAAACTTTGCCTCCCTATTCCCCCAACCAAGGGTATTCTTGTTTCCCTTTTAAAGAAGGAATGAAGCATTCACATTTTGATCATCCGTCTTGAGTTTCATGTGTTCTGTGCATCTAGGGTAATTCAAGCATTTGGGCTAATAGCCACTTATCAATGAGTGCATACCATGTGTGTTTTTCTGTGATTGGGTTACCTCACTCAGGATGATATTTTCCAGTTCCAACCATTTGCCTACGAATTTCATAAAGTCATTGTTTTTGATAGCTGAGTAATACTCCATTGTGTAGATGTACCACATTTTCTATATCCATTCCTCTGTTGAAGGGCATCTGGGTTCTTTCCAGCTTCTGGCTATTATAAATAAGGCTGCTATGAACATAGTGGTGCATGTGTCTTTGTTATATGTTAAGACATCTTTTGGGTATTTGCCCAAGAGAGGTATAGCTGGGTCCTCAGGTAGTTCAATGTCCAATTTTCTGAGGAACCTCTAGACTGATTTCCAGAATGGTTGTACCAGTCTGCAATCCCACCAATAATGAAGGAATGTGGAACGGATACTTAATAATCACTTCACCCTCAGAGAATAGGACAGTGCCTGAAGCACAGTGGATGGGTACCTGCTGGATGAATGAAAGACGCCTGCTCCACATTGGCAACTTTCAGTCACTGTCATCTTTACCAACCTCAGCCACTTTGGTGTGGAAGGTTTTTGGTTTTTTGTCTTTGAAGATTATCAAAATGTACATGGATAACAGCATGCATGCTTTTTTTTGGTTTTCTACACTGCTAAAAAGGTTTTCATTTAAAATTTGAAACTATTAACAATTCTTCTATATGGCCACAATCCCTAAATCAAAATTTAATCTGTTTATAAAAATTCTGGGAAAATCTATTGGGAGTGACTGAATCAAAGCCAACAGCATACTTTCCCTGAAATCCTCTGTGTCTGAAACAAACGGAAGGATGAAGTGTAGGGGTGGAGAATAGGGTTAATACATTCCTGTGCTCCAGCTCTTCCCATTGGAAGATACTTGTACCGATTGGTACAGCTAATGAATTGCTAAAAGCCTCATACGAAATAAAGCAAATTGGATTTGACAAAAATGATCACCTTTTCATGATAAAGCCCAGAACTTGCTCTTACTTTTCAAGATTGTTTACATATCAGCAAAACTAATAAAATGAAAGAAGAGAAGGAGCAGAGGAAAGAAAAAGACCCAGGCTGGCAGGAAGAATAACAGATTATTAACTTTAAAGCGAGTTCACGGTAGTCAACCTAAAAATGTTTACTAATAAGTGGATACAGCGGTGACCACACAGACCCGGTAAGGAGATTTATCAACATGTCAGTAACTTTGCGGGAAAGTGTTCATGTGACATGTCACTATACAAATTCCTTATTTCATCTAAGCTTATTAATGACTATAATATTCCCCACACAATCCTGTTCATAACCCTAAGCAGCCAGTACCTACGGTTAAGTTTACATGATTCTTGAGTGTTTCTATATTAGCAAATATCAAGCCATGTCTGTCCACAGGGGAAGCTCTATGATGTATGTTCTTGTGATTTTTATTAAGCAGCAAATACTTACATTATGCTCTCTACCCTAACACTGCTTCAGGCATTCCCACGTTATAGACAAGAACGCTGAGACAAGCAAAATTAAGCAGCATCTCAGCAACTTGTCAAGGTCACAAATTCAAAACTAAAGGTTCCATCCAGTCAGCTCGGCTTCAGAGTTCGTGATTCAGACGAGGAATTTCCAGCTGCTACGTCCTGTAGGAGGTGAATGGTACAAGTTCTAGGACTACGCACCTAGTCCTTTCTCCCACCTGAGTGCATTTAATAAAGCACTGACACTTTCTCCAATACTCACAGAAAGCAGACCTAAAACTTACTTTAAGCAAAATAACAGACTAATTTATATGGAAAAGCAGATTTGGGAAGGAAATTCCATTAGCTATTTCTACTTTATGACATCCCAACAAAACCACTTTTATTTCAGAACTGTTAATATAAACCAAACATGTTTGCCTAAACAGCTATTCTTACACACTACAGGAATAGATCTAGAGGTGTGTGTGTGTGTGTGTGTGTGTGTGTGTGCATGTGTATCTGTATGTGCATGTCCTTGTGTACATATGTGTTTCTATGTGGGCATGTGTGTGTGCACACGTGTCTGTTTATCTGTGTATTGCATGTGTGTACATATGTGTCTGCTTGGGTGTGTGTGTATGTGCATGTGTGTGTGTGCGCATGTGTGTATGTGTATCTGTATGTGCATGTCCTTGTGTACATATGTGTTTCTATGTGGGTATGTGTGTGTGCACACGTGTCTGTTTATCTGTGTATATGCATGTGTGTACATATGTGTCTGCTTGGGTGTGTGTGTGTGTGTGTGTGTGTGTCTGTGTGTGTGTGTGTGTGTGTGTGCATATGCCCACAGAGGCACATTTGCATTCCTCGGTGACCTGGAAGCTGACTGTTTTAAGGAGGCAAAGTCGACTAAAGTGCAGAAAGAGTTGAAGCATAACAGTGGGGCAAATATAAGAGAACGCGATATTTTGTGCATGCATAATAAGGAAGACGATGATTCTGTACTCTAAACAACTACATAATAAACTTAAAAGAATGACAGACTCAGAAGCGTCCTGACTTGGGGAACGTAAAGCCTTTCTAACACTAACAGGTTATCTCCTTGTCTGTAAGGAACTTACAAGCTAGACAAGGTTACGTCACTAAGATTCAAAACCTTACTAGGGAGATTATTTATGTCAAGTGAGATGTGACAGGGCAGAGAGGAAAAACCAACCAACTAAGCTAATTTCACGCTGAGCTGGCAGGAAGATGGTTACACAATGTCTATAAATAAAATGATTTCTTCAAGCAGCAGGGGGCACTAGTGCACCTCTCCAACAGTTTCCTTTCTGAACATGGACTGGCTTTAGCTGTCCATACAGGATGTGTGTTATTTTCCTCCATTGCATAGGACTTAATTTTTTAAATAACACTGTATGGTTTGAATGTCAAAGTGTTGATGACTTAAGACCATTAAATAATATTCTGACAGATGTTTACAACTTAGTTTTCAAGTGTAAGCAGTAACAGTATCTCAGGAAATTTATTAAAAATAAGTAGCCCAAATAATTTAAGTACGGCAGCTGTGCATACCCAGGGACAAACTCTGTGGCAAGACTTTCACTTAGTACTGTTGTTAGTTTTCAATTAAATATTTAAAGGGTTACAAATGTAAAAGACCCCAACCCCTTTGGATTCCTTGTCTTTTTGGGTTTTTGTTTGTTTGTTTTGATTTCTTAATTTTACATGTACCCAAAAAGGTTATTTCAAGACTGAAAAGATCTAATTATAAGATCTGAAGGGTTGGGTAAGGGAGAGGGAGAAAGAGGGAGAAAGACTGAGCCCAGGAGATAACTCCATCCATGCTCTATACTCTTCAAACTATGATCAAGATCATCCTGAGTGAGGTAACCCAATCACAGAAAAACACACATGGTATGCACTCATTGATAAGTGGCTATTAGCCCAAATGCTTGAATTACCCTAGATGCACAGAACACATGAAACTCAAGACGGATGATCAAAATGTGAATGCTTCACTCCTTCTTTAAAAGGGGAACAAGAATACCCTTGGCAGGGAATACGGAGGCAAAGATTAAAACAGAGACAGAAGGAACACCCATTCAGAGCCTGCCCCACATGTGGCCCATACATATACAGCCATCCAATTAGACAAGATGGATGAAGCAAAGAAGTGCAGACCGACAGGAGCCGGATGTAGATCGCTCCTGAGAGACACAGCCAGAATACAGCAAATACAGAGGCGAATGCCAGCAGCAAACCACTGAACTGAGAAGAGGAATCAGAGAATTCCTGTTGAAGGAATCAGAGAAAGAACTGGAAAGGTTGAAGGGGCTCGAGACCCCATATGAACAACAATGCCAAGCAACCAGAGCTTCCAGGGACTAAGCCACTACCTAAAGACTATACATGAACTGACCCTGGACTCTGACTTCATAGGTAGCAATGAATATCCTAGTAAGAGCACCAGTGGAAGGGGAAGCCCTGGGTCCTGCTAAGACTGAACTCCCAGTGAACATGATTGTTGTGGGGAGGGCGGCAATGGGGGGAGGGGGAACACCCATAAAGAAGGGGAAGGGGAGGAGTTAGGGGGATGTTGGCCCGTAAACCGGGAAAGGGAGTAAGACTTGAAATGTAAATAAGAAATACTCAAGTTAATAAAAAAAAAATTCAAAGGCCCTGTCAGTCACACCCTATCAGAGTATTCTCTTTTAAGGCACAGATCAAACATTTTTTATTGGATATTTTCTTTACTTACATTTCAAATGTTATCTCCTCTTCTGATTGCCCCCTATCCTTTCCCTCCCTCCCCTGCCTCTATGACAGTGCTCCCTCACCCACTCTCTCACTCCTGCCTCCCCCGCCTGCCTTTCTCCTACATGGGGGCATTGAACCTTCACAGGAACAAGGTCCTCTCCTCTCATTGATGCCCAGTAAGTCCATCCTCTGCTACATATGTAGCTGGAATCATGGGTCTGTCCATGTGTACTCTTGGGTTGGTGGTTTAGTCTCTGGGAGCTCTGGGGGGGGTCTGGTTGGTTGATATCATTGTTCTTCCTATGGGTTGCAAACCCCTTCAGCTCCTTCAATCTTTTCTCTAACTCCTCCATTAAGGGACCCAATTCTACATTCAATGGTCGACTTCGAGCACCTGCCTTTGTATTTGTCAGGCTCTGGCACAGCCTCTCAAGAGACAGCTATAGCAGGCTCCTGTCAGCATGCACTTCTTGGCATCAACAACATTGTCTGGGATTGGTGACAGTATATGGCAGATGGATCCCCAGGTGGGGTTGTCTCTGGATGACCTTTCCCTCAGTCTCTGCTCAACGCTTTGTTTCTGTATTTCCTCCTGTGAACATTTTGTTCTCTCTTCTAAGAAGGGAGCATTCGCTATTTGGTCTTCCAACTTCCTGAGCTTCAGATGGTTGTAGATTGTAGATGTATTGTGGATTGTATTCCAAGCTTTTGGGCTAATATCTATTATCAGTGAGTACATACCATATGTGTTCTTTTGTGATTGGTTACCTCACTCAGGATGTTATTTTATAGTTCTATTCATTTGCCTATGAATTTCATAAAGGCATTGTTTTTAATAGCTAAGTAATACTCCATTGTACAAATACACGACATTTTCTGTATCCATTCCACTGTTGAAGGGCATCTGGGTTCTTGCCAGCTTCTGGCTATTATAAATAAGGCTGCTATGGACATAGTGGAGCATGTATCTTTGTTATATGTTGGGGCATCTTTTGGGTATATGCCCAGGAGAGGTTAGCTGGGTCCTCAGGTGGTACTATGTCCAATTTTCTGAGGAACGTCCAAACTGATTTCCAGAGTGGTTGAACCGGCTTACAATCCCACCAACAATGGAGGAGTGTTCCTCTTTCTCCACATCCTCACCAGGATCTGTTGTCACTTGAGTTTTTGATCTTAGCCATTCTGACTGATGTGAGGTGGAATCTCAGGGTTGTTTTGATTTGCATTTCCCTGATGACTAAGGATGTTGAACATTTGTTTAGATGTTTCTCAGCCATTCAGTATTCCTCAATTGAGAATTCTTTGTTTAGCCATGTACCCCCGTTTTTAGTAGGATTATTTGGTTCTCTGGAGTCTAATGTCTTAAGTTCCTTGTATATAATGGATATTAGCCCTCTATAGGATGTAGGATTGGTAAAGATCTTTTCCCAGTCTGTTGTTTGCCATTTTGTCCTATTGACAATGTCCTTTGTCTTACAGAAGCTTTGCAATTTTATAAAGTCCCATTTATCAATTCTTGATCTTAGAGCATAAGCCATTGGTATTTTGTTTAGGAAATATTCTCCTGTGCCTATGCATTCCAGGCTCTTTCCTACTTTCTCTTCTATTAGTTTGAGTGTATCTGGTTTTATGTGGAGGTTCCTGATCTACTTGGACTTGAGCTTTGTACAAGGTGATAAGAACGGATTGATCTGCATTATTCTACATGCTGATTGCCAGTTGAACCAGCACCATTTGTTAAAAATTCTGTCTTTTTTTTCCTCTGGATGGTTTTAGCTCCTTTGTCAAAGATCAAGTGACCATAGGTGTGTGGGTTCATTTCTGGGTCTTCAATTCTATTCCATTGACTTACCTTCCTGTCTCTGTACTGATACCATACAGTTTTTATCATTATTGCTCTGTAATGCAGCTTGAGGTTGGGGATTATGATCTCTCCCACCAGTTCTTTCATTTTGAGAATAGTTTTCGCTATTCTGGGATTTTTGTTATTCCAAATGAATTTGCCAATTATTCTTTCCAACTATATGAAGAATTGAGTTGGAATTTTGATGGGAATTGCATTGAGTCTGTAGATTGCTTTTGGCAAAATGGCCATTTTTACTATATTAATCCTGCCAATCCATGGGCATGGGAGATCTTTCCATCTTCTGAGATCTTCAGTTATTTTCTTCAGAGACTTTAAGTTCTTGTCATACAGATCTTTCACTTGCTTGGTTAAAGTCACACCAAAATATTTTATATTGTTTGTTACTATTGTGAAGGGTGCCATTTCCCTAATTTCCTTCTCAGCCTGTTCATCCTTTGAGTAGAGGAATACTGATTTGTTTGATTAATTTTATATCCAGTCACTTTACTGAAGTTGTTTATCAGCTGTAGGATTTTCTCTGGTGGAATTTTGAGGGGTCACTTAAGTATACTATCATATCATCTGCAAATAATGATATTTTGAGTTCTTCCCTTCCAATTTGTATCCCTTTGGCCTCTTTTTATTGTCTAGTTGCTCTGGCTAGGACTTCAAGAACTATATTAAATAGGTAGGGAGAGAGTTGGCAGCCTTGTGTAGTAAAGAAAGAGAACTTCAGACCAATCTGAACATGGATGCAAAAAATACTCAATAAAATTCTCACAAACCGAATCCAAGACCATATCAAAACAGTCATCCATCATGATCAAGTAGGCTTCATCCCAGGGATGCAGGGATGGTTAATATATGGAAATCCATCAACGTAATCCACTATATAAACAAGCTCAAAGAAAAAAAACCCACATGATCATTTCATTAGATGCTGAGAAAGCATTTGACAACTTCCAACACCCCTTCATGATAAAAGTCCTGGAAAGAACAGGAATTCAAGACCCATACCTAAACATAGTAAAAGCAGTATTCAGAAAACCAGTAGGCAGCATCAAACTTAATGGAGAGAAACTTGAAGCAATCCCACTAAAATCAGGGACTAGTCAAGGCAGATCAAACATTTTAGTTTGAGTTAAAAGCTGGCAGATGCCCGTCTTTCCAATTTCACGTTTTATCAGCCCAATTTAAATCTGAGCACCAACACAGTCTGTGGCTACACCTCAGGGACTTTGAACACGCTCCCGCTGAGGGCTTCCGTGCTCTCTTCCCTGTGCTGCCTTCTCTTGCTCAGTTCCTGGGAAAGCCTTTTCCTTGCAGATAGGCCCAGTACTTTGCCAATCTCCTGCTCTTACCAGGCTTGATACATTTCCTTTTACCAATTATACAGATAATAATTGAACATTTCTTTGATTGACTAATATTATTTTTTATGATTTGTAAATGTTAAATATCCAATATTAAAGCAGAAATTTAAGTTATTGATATTTATTATGATGGATTTATAATTATAAATGAACTATGATTATGCTAATATGGTACTAATCCAACAGCGAATGATAAATCTTAGAAACTTCACAAAGACAGAATATTCTTCTGTTTGCCTTCAAATCTGCAGTGCATGTAATAGGACCCATCGGAGCAGTCTGCTCAGGCCGTCATGGTAAAACTCCATAAACAGGAAGGAAACAACAGAAACATACCTTTGTATGTTTTTAGAGGGTAAATGGTCAAGGTCAGGACACCGGCTACCTGGGCTCTGGTGCAGGCTCTTTTTAATCTTGCAGACAGCTACCTTTTCCTTTGGCCCTTGCATAGTCTTTCTTGCCCTATAAGCTGCAGTCCTGCTGGATTAGTCTTATCCTTATGATTTATTTTCTCTTCATTATCTAGCAGTCTCTCCTCTAGATACAGTACTATCACAGCATCAACAAATGAACCTGAGACACTCATAATTCAGCCACATTGACCAGAATGAAATCTTTACACTGTTCTGTTGTATGTGACCTTGACAAGTTGTTAAGCGTTGTTGAGTTTTGCTGATACCATGAGCATAGATTTGACAGCTGTCAGCGTGTGTTACAGAGCACCAGAGAGTGGGGCCCAGAATGCGTATCGGTTCAATGTGATAAATGTGAGATCACAAACAGAGAAAAAGAGTGCTGAAAAAGGAAGCCATGACATTTAGGATGGACCATTAATGGAAATGAAGGGAGGAACAGCCAGACCCTGAAAGGGGGACTGTTGATTAGTGATCCCTGTTGTAGGGTGAGCTAGATGACCTGGCATTGCCTTCAGTGTGCACTTGAAGATCACGGAACTCTAGAGGATGCTGTTGTGTGAAAGCTGCCTCCTATATTTGGGCAGAGATAGCATAGACATTCTTACATCTTTATATACAGACCCTAGGTGGGAGCAACGACTATACATTGGTTTTAACAGAGACAGTGTGGCTCAGTGTTTACTGTAGTTGGGAGAGTTATCGGGGCAGGTGTCGGCTTGTAGGGGTTTAGGAAAGAGAACTAAGGACTTCTCCAGCACTCTCTTCAGAACTATTTAATAAATAAATGGCTCACCTCTTCCATCACCTACCTATGCTAACGCAGTGGCTGCCATGAACACGACCAACAGACATTTGTTGGTCTAATGATGGTTGGGTCACGTGATTCTTTTACCTTTTTGATGATCTGTTCATATTCTTTCTGGCCCGATTAATTGTGGTGTCTTCTGTCCATAATCTTAAAATGTTTTATTATTTACTTATTACTTCTGAATATTTTGTGTTTCTCCAGTAGCAGCATAACCAGACATATGTTAGTATATGTAAAATTAAGATGTTTATTATATAAATGCATTTTATTCTATAAGATAGTTTCAATCATTTACATATATTTTATTAATGAGTACACATTATACTAATAATGTGCAGAGAGGAAAGGCAGACTGGAAGCTGCTGGGGACAGTAGGAGGACAAATAGGCATGACAAACCTGGGTCTCAGGTCCTGAACTGTTTGGTGGTGGTATTTGAATAATTAAGATTAGTGGATTATATTCTTAAAATGAGTAGATTTTACAGTTCACAAATGGCATTTCTGAAATATCTAAAAATCCATGTATACATGTGTGTCTAGATATTTTCTGCCTCTCTTCTAGGAGCCTTCTGGCCCAGGCACTGGTGCAGCTCCAGTGCAGACATCAGCCTGCAGTTAGCATGGCACTCACTCATCAGGCCAGGCTATGAGGGCCTGTTGCAAACCGTAAAGCTCTAATGCATTAGAGCCTGGTCTTTGTTCTGCATCACTGCCTTCCTCATCGTGTCCCAATGTGTCCCAAAGCTGTCCAGGCTCACTGCCTAGACACAGTAGACTCGAGCAAAATCATTTACCCTTGGTGACAGATTATATTCCTCAGAGGGTTACTCTGAACAAGTGACAGAGATACAGATAATGTGAATAGAAACAATCTATTGGATGGCTCTGATCAATAAGCAATGGAAAGGTATCCCCATCATTAGTTATCAGAGAAATACGAAGCTGACTCTAGTGAGGGGCCGCCGCTTGTCCTCCTGAATGGACAGACCGTACACAGGAAGGTATGAGAGCGACTGGAATCCTCACGCACTGCTATGGGAATGCTCGCCTTGGAAGAGTAGTAGCAGTTCCTTGAAAACTTAATGTGCGTCTGCCCTGTGACTAAGATACTCATCTCCAAACACATCCCAAGGATGACAAAATAAGAGACAAAATTCCCGTAGCCTAAGATGACAATAAGTGCAGATCACTGCAAATGAGCAAGTGGTGAGGTCCCTCGGCAGGAAACAATGGAAACTGTCACACTCGTGAATGACACAGAATTCAGCCAAGGGCTCCACATGGCAGGTATGTAAGTGAGACTGTAAAGTCTGACGCTGGGGCAAGCACAAGGGAAAGGGATGAACAAGGTTTTAGTTCATCGGAATAGAGTCACGGATAGGTGATGCCAGCCAGCGGGGACACAACTCTGCAGCTGGTGCCTTGGAACGGGAAAGCCTTCTCTGAAAGAGGGCAAAACAGACTTCTCAGGTCATGGGAAGGTTGTATATCCTGACTGATTCATATGAGAATTAATTAAAATTATCAAGCTGTAAGGAAGTTTTATTCTATACAAATTATATCCAATAGACTGCTGGCATGAAAACTTTAAGATTTCTGTCTGCTGAAGAGTACCGGATCTTTAAAGGTGTTTGTCATGTGTTTGGGTGTGGCAGAGTAGGTGTGCACGTATGTATAGGTGTGCCTCCAACGTTTCCACTGTCTCACACTCTTGAAGTCAGTGAAACTCACCTCAACCGCTTGAGTCTCAAGAGGACTCATGAAGCAACCAGAACTTGCGATGCATTTTCTACATCTCCAGCAACGAAGGGCTCCTGTCTGCTCCTCACTGCTCTGCGTGCCTGTCGACTCTTCACTTCTTCTCATCTGCGAGAACAATGACGACTGTCAGAATGATGAGATGCACCGGAGAATTTCGATTCCCAAATCCTTACAGGGGCAGTGACATGTAGAGATGTCAGAAGAGTCTCTCACTGTTGTGCTAGACACCTGGCTCCTCTACCCTGTGTCCTGAGCAAATTATCAGTGTCTGGGGCTGCCCTGTGACACAGCCAACTGCAGGGCCCCATGACAGGATGAAACCTATGCAGGAAGTTTCAACATTCCAAGGGACTGATAAAGGTGTTGTGGGTAATATCTAAAACACTTAAAATTTGGTCCTGTGAGACAGGATTCCTTAGTCTTCCATACATTAATTCCTTTCCCAGAGCACTTGAGTGGACGACCTTTTCTGTAGTCTAAATTACAACGCACTTTTCACACACTGCACATTATGAGTGTAAGCTGTAGCATCCTGTGAGGTCCCAAACTGAGGTTGTGGAGGACAAGAGTCTGGAGCTGTGTTCTATGGAACCCCAGCATATGCCACGGACAGGTCCTGCTTTGTGGAAGAGCCCCATGGCAGCTTTTGGGACGACCTCAACAGTGGGTTTTGTGAGATGAATCAGGCACCTACCTGCTAGTGACTGTGTCCTAGGCAAGGAGCGCTATATAAAATGTCTGACGTAGAAGTTTCCATGTAATTCTGATAACAATAGTGCATTTATGCAGTGATTACAAGCTTATTTTCTTTCTAGAATGCTCTATGTCTCTCCTTATTGATTTTTTAAGGCCAGAGCTCAAGGGAAAATCTATGAAGTCATTGCAGTGCTCTTAAGAATCACAGGAGGATTGCTAGGTGGGTAGAGAGGATTGCTGCTAACCCTGAAGACTGATTTGATGCAGCAGACCAACATGACAGGAGAGAACCAACTCCCTCCTGAAGGTTGTCCTCTGTCCTCCACAAACTGCTATGCTCTGGTGGGTGAGCCCTCCTTTGTACACATAAGATACGTAAACAGATAAATGTAACTTCTTTTCCAAAAGGGATTGTGGCAAGGAAGTGTAAATATTGTTCATTTTGATTTTCATTTTTGTGGGATTGATTTGTGGCTTTTTTTTTGTTTTTGTTTCTTCTTGTTTTTGAAAAAGACCAAAAATTGAACATAAAATTGGGTGAGTATGGAAGGGGGAGGGATCTGGGACAAAATGGGAAAACGATCAAAATAGATTGTCTAAAATTTTCACTAGAAACTGTAAAAATAGTATATTAAAATAATGGATTAAAATTTAAGTATACATGCTTTACTTTTTAGTGAAATTTAAATATTTTTTAAACTTTTATTGATTGTTTGTGAATTTCACATTATGCACCCCAGTCCCACTCATCTCCCCATCCCCTCGTACCTGCCCTTCACTCTTACAACTGCTCCCCTAAAATAAAACACACACATACAAACTAAAAGGAGAACATGGAAAAATATCTCATCATAGAAGTCGTAGTATGTCACAGTATTCCTCACAGTTTATCCCCCTGTCCACCCATCTTCATTTGCAAATGTTCATTGCAATGAGTCACTTGGTTTGGATGAATCAAGGTCTATAGCTTCTGTGACAACATCAACATTGGATCCTCACTGGGATTCCTCCTGGTTATCCTGTTGTTGACTGTGTCATGGAGACTCTATGTCATTGGATCAGCAAGACTTGCCCTTAGCCCCATCCCCACCATTTGCAGATAGATGATATAGGTTTTTAGGTGGACCAACTCAGAGCCCTGGATCTGGGCATGTTGGCTCTCCTTTAGCTGCACCACCAGGATGAACTAACTCTTCAGCACTGCTCCAGCTAGGCCACCCAGTGGTGCCATGGGCAGGATGCACAGTCAATTCTGCTCTTATGCTCTCCAGGCCCACTCACCTACACCCATGTCTCTAGAGTCAGCTCTCCTGTGCTACCCAGTCAAAAATTGGGGCCCAATCTCCCAAGTGCTGCAGTCTGCAAGGGGCTAGGCCAGTTCTCCCATGCTCACATCCTCAAGCTGGCTGGGCCTTTGTCATCAGGGCAGCTTCACTGTGCTGTCCGGGTGAGGTGCAGGGGCTGTCCTCCCATGTGCTCCAATCGGTGAGGGGCAAAGTATTTCTTTGCCCATTGGCAAAAGGGCTTACTTTAAAATGTCAGTGAACAGGAGATCAAGGCCCACCAAGTCAACTAAGCAGGGCTCAAATGGACTCACAGAGACTGAGGTGGCAAGCACAGGGCCTATAGGGGCTGCACTGGCTCCTCTGCACATATGTTACAGCTGTTAGCCTGTTGTATGTGTAGGACTCCTGACAGTGGGAATTTCTCGGACAAATCTGCTCTTGGGACTCTTTCTCTCCCATTGTGTTGCCTTGTCCAGCCTCAATAATATCTTGCTTTGTCATGTTTGGCTGTTGTCTGTTGGTTTCTTGGAGGCCTGCTCTTTTCTGAAAAGGAAACTGATGGGGAGTAGATTTGGAGGAGAGGGGAGGTCTGGCTGGTGAGGAGTTGGGAGAACTTTAGGGAGGAGAAACTGTGGTCCGTATTAATTGTATGACAATCTATTTTCAATTTTTAAAAAAGAATAAATAAAGTGGTGGTGGTCTTTATGAGACTGCAGTGACTTTGAAAGCCACTCATTGGGACAGTTTACTATATCCAATGATAACACAAACGGTGAGTACAGAATAGCTCCATCATTGCCAGTCTATTTTTAAAGCCTGGGATTTTCCCATTAATGATTTTAGACCTATTCATACAGTATTTACTGAAAGCTTCACATGTACTGGACCCTGATGAGTGCTAGAACAGTCTGGGCTGTGTAGAGAGATGCTGCTTTCAAAGACACAGAAAACAACTACAACAAGACACACCCCTGACTAGCAGGCTCAATAACCATCTGCCTGTTAACCCAGCCTTGATCTTCCAGCTGTCAGGCCATAGTTCCACCTCCATCAACTGACTCATCCTCAGAAGCTACAGATCACTTTACTGAGAATATCGATGACAAAGATTATGATCTTTAAAAGCTCCGCCCCTTGTTTCTGCATTGTTGGAGTACTCTACCTTGTCTAACTACCCAAGTGTTCTCTTTCCCCTCGATATCCTTAACCTCCTATGTCTCCAGCTCCTTTATCCTGTGATTCTCAGGAAAATCTCACATCAGAAACAAGTCTGAAAGTATCCACATCCAAACCTGGATACTCGTGTCTCTCTCACATAGTCGCCCATGTCTTCTTAAGGTGTAGTGAGACATAAATAAAAATCGATAGGAGATTTCAGTGAGTTCTCAGTGACAACTACTGAAGACCACACTGTGAAAATCCATCCCTGTAAATGTTTTAAATCTATAGATCTAGTTTTGATCTTGTTCCGAAGATCTAGGCCAGTATTTGCAATGCCCAGATGCCACATGA
Organism: Rattus norvegicus; assembly: GCF_021556685.1. NCBI lineage: Eukaryota > Metazoa > Chordata > Mammalia > Rodentia > Muridae > Rattus > Rattus norvegicus. Next base: position 38,221,438 of record NC_141535.1, read on the forward strand.
ACATCTTTTTAAGAGTCTGCACTGGGAGAGATGTTTGTCCTGGTACTTTGTTCAGAATGAATATGTGCAAATCTATAGATAGTTACTTAATCAGATGTGGTAACAGTACTTGAAATGTAGCCAATCCAGATTATATAGAAACATATAATAGATTTTTGAAGACTTGGTAAAATAACGAGAAATATGTTTTTAAAATGTATGTTACCTATATGATCAAGATTTAATATACTAGTAGAGTATCTTATAAAGTTAATTTAACCTGTGTTTTCTCCAGTATTTGGAATGCATGGTTGTGTGTGTATATATTGTATGCAGTGTGATGTATGTATATGTGCATGTTCATATGTGTATGGGCATGTAGAGGCCACAGGTCAACATTGGGTGTCTTTCTCTATTACTTTGTCTAATTTATTAAGGCAGTATCTATTTATCATGTGCATATGTGTGTGGACATGTGTGTATCAACACACATATTGCGGTTTATATTATGAGTTCTCTCACTATATCGTGTGGCTTTAAGGAATTTAATTCAGGTTGTCAGTCGTAAAGAGAGGTGTCCTTTACAGAGTCAAACATCTTACCTGCCTCTTGCCTTGTCTTTTTGAGACAGAATCTCTTTCTGAACATGGAGATCACTGATTAGGCTGGACCCACTAGCCAGAAAGACCCTCAGGATCTTCTTTCCTCTGTCTCCTCAGGGCTGGGATTACAAGGTATACCACCATGTCTGGCCTTTCACATGGGTGATAGGGATCCAAACTCAAGTCATCATGTTTGCATGGAGAACAGTTTACCAGAGGTGAATCATCTCTCGCAGCTCACTCTTTATTACTTTAATACAGCTTCACTGATATGACTGGACAGCACTATTCGATCTCTTGGCCTAGTCTCTGAAGAGCTGACTCTTTCCTCATCATTGAGATGTCAGTGTCACCCACTCAGCTATGATATAAACAGAGTGCATTAAACTGCATGTCCCTGAGCCACAGCCAAAGAGATTCTGATGTTTCTAGGTAACATCCTGGTGTTTCTAGAAAGTTGCATATTTAATAAGCTCAATAGGTAACCTGTTACAGGCTGTAGACAGGCAGCAGTGCTTTGAGTGAGAATGAACCCTATTGGCTCAGAAATGTAAATGTTTGGTTCCTGGTTGGTGGACTGTTTAGGAAGGGTTAGGGGATACTGCCTTGTTGGAGGAAGTGTGCCGCTGTGACTGGACTCTGAGGTTTCAAGAGCCCATTCCAAGCCCAGTCTCCTTCTCCTCCTCTCTCTGTCCCCTCTTGTGGGTGAGATTTAAGTCCTCACCTACTGCACCAGTGCTGTAGGTGCCTGAGGCCACATATTTCCTACCACAATGACTATAGACTCATCCTCTGAAACTGTAGGCAAGCTTCCATTGAGATGCTTTCTCTTATGGCTTGGTCATGGTTTCTCTTCACAGCAATAGAATGTCTAAGCCCCTGCTATGTGTAAAGCAAAAGAAAAGCCAAACAAAACCCCACTGGAACAGGCTCTTTTGGTAACACAAACGTTCCTTTCCACAGAACTTTAGTATCTGATGGTGACTGGTCAGGTGGGACCTATCTATACACGTGATAAGATTACAAAAAGCTAAACATAAGTGGCAAAACATGAGAACTAGGATGGTGCACGTGTGTCCATCCTTTGATGTGTGGGCCACATGGGGCCTTGTATGGCTGTGAAGGAGGGCCAATACAAAATCATAAACTTAAACATTGTGAGACTATTTTCAGAAGTTTTGTTTTGTTTTTGTTTTGTAACTGGCTTACACAGTTCTAGGGTACACTCTGAAGATGATCATGTCACAATGTTAAAAGGCTAGAACTCCCCTAGCAGTACACTTGCCAAGAGTTTCTTGGGTAGGACTTCTTGTCTATCTCCCCCGCACTCCTCTCTGAGCGTACAATCTGCAATTAAAGCCACAATTTAAAATTACCTTTAAATATTAAAAATTACTGCAAAATCTATAAAGTCAAAATTATAGTCATCATGTTTTCACCAATTAATGCTTTTGATACAGTTAAGTAATTCTCTTTCTGTCCTCCCATAATTTTGGCTGTATGGTTTTTTTAATACAGATACTTGCATAGTTCCATAGAAACAATGCTTTCTAATGCCTAGAAATGCCTTGTTCTGTTACAGTTTTTTTCCCCTATGGCATTCTTGGGCCAACAGTTCTTATCCTTTAAGGATGAGGTCAATTTTCAATGTAGCAGGTGGACTCTAGGGATATTCAGTTCCTCTTCTTTCTGTGCACATCTCCACAGAAGTAATCGCGAGGTATCACTCTTATTTCTGTTTTTCTTACCAATCTGAGTTACTAAAAGGTGTACTCTGCTCATTCCACAGTCACATAATCAAACGCAGAATCTAACCCTAAGAAACTCACCACAAACATTTACTGAAACCAGACAAACAATGCACAGACGAGAGCTCCTCGTGCTCCCTTTATCTTTCATGGAATCGGATGATCTGTTCAATAAATAATATAAGCACACTGACCTGAAGTGTCGAGTTCTAAGAAGCCTCTATTTTAGTTTTGACCTCGCTCCCCGAGCGTCCCAGATCTATGCCCCCCTTCCTTACTCACTCAGCTTTGCTTGTTTTGCTTTTACTCCACCCAGGCCCGTTTGTGCTGCCAACACGGCTTTGTATGTGGCCTCCACGGCTTTGTATGTGGCCTCCACTGAAGCCTGCTTGACTCAGCAGCCATCAACCAGTTGCCTACAGCTCTGTTGCTAGGGGTAAGGACTCATGCCTCCCTCACCTTTCCAGGCTGGAGTTTTGTCTGACTTGGGCTTGTGGATACTGGGGTTGCAACTATTGTGGATTTGTATGTGCAAAGACCCTGCTATGTCTGGAAACCTCGCTGTCATCCGCCATCCCTGGCTCTTAACAATCTTTCACTCCCTTCTTCTGCAATGATCCCTTAGGAAGAAGGGTGTGATAGAAGCCCATTTAGGGCTGACCATTCCACGGTCTCTAATTCTTCTGGATTTGATCAGTTTTTGATTACTACTGAAGAAAACAATCTTCTCTGGTGAGGATCGAGAGATACACCAGTCCTTACTGCACGGTTCCTTCCACTTCTGTTTCCACGGTTAATTATTAATTATGCTCGGCCAGTGGGTGGGAAGAATCAAACTGACATTCTTCAGCTATGGAGAAGAGGGGCATGAGAGAAAGATGTCTAGCTGTGTTTATGCTTATCTGAACTTGAAAGGGAAAGCAGCAGATGGTTATCTGCTAGTAATCTCTTCATAAAATTGAAATGGCTTCTGGCCAATAACATGTTAAAAGGAAGGATGAGAAACCGAAGCCCAACTTATTAACAGAGTGGGTAGTCTTTGAACAGACTTGAACAACGTACGTGTTGGATACAAACTCAAATCCACCTGCAGCTCAGCATCCAAGATGCTACAGTACTGGCTTGAGAAAGTCAGGGAACTATAGATAGATCTTGTCCAAGGATTGTGGGGAACAGTCCGCACAGCCTTATGGTTTTCTTAATGCACAGTATCCATACTCGCGCACACACTGGCACCTGTTTACGTTGCTGCCTGCTCTGATCCTCTATAATGGTTGACACTTCTTGAATGTATTGCACATTTGGGAAACATGGTTCCAAGAGTTACAGCTCTCCAGTGCAGTATTATGTCAGTGGCATAATCCTGAAAACTTAGTGAAATTCACCATCAACCTTGGTGAGAATACTCTTTGATTACAGGACAACAGTAAAGCTTGTAAGGTCACAGGGAGGAATCCAAGGTGTCCAAATTTTTCATTTTAACCTAAAAGGTCAACTTTTGTGACATGTAACAAGTATGGAAAATGTTCATACCTGAACACATGTAGCCTGCCAGTCATTTTAGTTAACACGTTTCACCATGGGTGGACTGCACAGTAGCTCTCAACTGAAACACGGGGCTTTGCTTCGGGTGTCTGGTCAGCTTTCAGTAGAATGCAAAGAACCTTTACAAGTTCTTCTGACCTTCGTACCATGGAAAACGTTTGGGATTAAAGATAAAATGAAACCAGCAGTAAACCATAACTGACTTCATGCCTGTGGCCGTAGAGAAGGAAAGGACTGCCAGCAAGCCTGGGGTTCTGTTTACCAAGCACTGTCTCTGTGTCTCCAGTGAGAATGGCAGTGGTGAGAAAGGCAAACCACGCCTTAACATTACCTCGTCTCTTAAATGGCTCTCAGAAATACAACTTGAGAACTGATACTTAACACAGAGTAATCTCCCCTACGCAAATTCCCTTCCCGATTATATCCCTCAAAATGTTTAAGGGGGACAAATGAGTCCCTGTGAAAAAAACATTAGAAACCACTTAGGCTGTAATTCTCTGTAACACTGAGCACTGCAATTACATCCCCCATAAAGAAGCTGAGTTCTTTGTCTACCTCTGACTATTATTTCTCTCTCTGGAAAAACGTCAGCATTGGCTCAGGTATAATTGTATATGAAGGAAATTTGGGACTTCCTTATTACTGATACATTTCTTTAAAACTAAGATTGAGATCAAGTGAGATAAAAATTGGTAAAAATGTGAAAATTGTAAGGCATAGCAACTTAGAAAGCAAAATGGTTATGCAATTCGTTCAGTTCTGAGTCCTGCAGAGCAACACCATTTCTATTTTTTGTTGTTGGGTTTTAAGGATTTTCTTTCCTTCTTTGTTTTGCTGTCACGTTCATGCTGGCTTTGAACTTCTGGACTCAAACAAGCCTCCTGCCTTGTCTCCAATGTAGCCAGGACTCCAAATGCACACAACCACGCTGACCAATTTTTATTTTTAAGCAGAATAATTTATTTATCTTTGCTTTCGAGCACTATAATATATTTGTAGGCATTATTCTGTGGGCTGGGCCACCTCCTAAAGGTTGTATGATTGGAAGGTCTCTAGGAAATGAAAATATCTACTCTGTAGATATTAAGACGTATCATTTTTTAATGCCAATGAGATAATGCTATACAGTATGCATGAATTTAAGTAGCAGACCACAACTGCTTTGCAAAAATGGGCTTCTGAACCAGTGGCTGCTTTCTGGACAGAATATCATGCATAATAATTCTGCTGGGAGTGGGCTACACCGATAAAGTCATTTTGTGAAATTAGTAGGATGTCAGCCACACTTGCACTCGTGAACGAACCCTGGTGTCTGTTTTGACCTCAGAAGAATTGCAGTGCACAGTAGCTCTTCCTGAGTAACTCACAATGAAGAGTGAACGAAACAGAAGCTGATCTACGAGGCAGTGCTAAGGACCTCTTAGCTACGGCTTGGGTCCTTTGGACTTCACGGTTCCTACTCAGTTCAACAAACAGTTCAGCACATGAATTATTTAGTGGAAGCTGGCTTCTTACCTAAGACCCCTTTTACATTGGTTTCTACCAAGTCAAAGATATCAAATACTTCTGCACAGATAGGAGAAGGAATTGGGCTATTTCCAAACTGCCAGTTTGACAATTCTAGGCATAGGAGCTGCAGGGACTAAAGCCTCTAATTTACTAACTCTGAAAGTGTCTAAATCCTGAATTACAGAGACCTTAATCTTCTTTAGTAATTATTGACCTTAAACACTTCTGGGTTTGAAACTGATGAAGTCAGTCTTTACAGTTCTTGGATATTCACAGTCAAGCATGTCTTCTTAGAAAGTACCCCCAATTCTCTGTTGAGGAAAAAATACAGTCTATCATATTCCTACAGAGCTCCTATTCTGTATCAATCCTATGCCTTATCTATCTTCCTGGGATCCATCAGTTCTTAAGCATTATACCATCCACAACTAACTTTAGTGTGTGGTGCTTTGAATTCCCCTGATAAGACCACGTGCTGACCACTTAGCACACTACTGATGGTGTGGTTTGGGAAGGTTGTGGAAAGTTTAAGAGGTGGTCCTTGATGTCGGAAGTGGGCCACTGGGGCAAGACCTTAATGCTTTAGAGTATAACCCCACTTCTTGGTCTCTTGGATTTCCGAATGTAGTTGCAGTGAGGTCAGCCAGCCTCCTGCTCCTGTTTCTACATGCTTCCAGGCGACTCGCCATGACTTCCCTGCCTTGTCTTTCCTGCCTCTCTCAGAAACTGTGGAGCAAATAAACCCTTTCTCCTTTGAGTCGCTTTTGTTAAGGTGTTTTATCACAGCAACAAGAAAGGAAACCAAGACAATGAGAAAAAAAATTATATGAACTTGACACTTGTAACTTTCGTGTATTCCCTACTCTGTCGGGCGGGGTCTTAGACTACATCAACTTCAACTAGAGTTGACTACTGCTTCTCAATAAAGAACACCCTCACTGCAGCTCAAGCGCTCGAGTCTTGAAAGCCCTCTCTGTCCTTCGAACCAGGTGATACCTTTGGGGATGACAAGGCGTCACTGAAGAGACGCAAACAGTCTGCAAGCTCCACACGTCGGTTAGCTGCATCTGTTTCAGGTGCTGTTATTCTTTGATAAAAGAAGGGGACCTCTTTCACAGACCAGTGAAACCACCAGGTGAGTATGAGCCACATTCTCACATTTCATAGACTATATTTTATAGGGAAAGTATGGTGTAAAAGTGATGGGCAAAATTAATGAGGTACTGAAATATGTCTTTGAAACTCATGTGTTTATACTTGTATTTATATGTGTTCCAGCTACACCCTATACCCCTAAATGTCCACTTCCTCTCCAGACCTTCCAGATCGCAGCACCGGCTGGGGACAAACTGTTTAATGTGTAAGCCTGTGGGGGACATGTCCCACCCAAATCAGAACATCGCTGTATGATATCTTAAGTTTTGTTGTAATGAATACATTTTATTGTTACCAATGTTAGTTATTGATGATAAATAACTTACAAATTTTTAAAAATTGAGGGACTCTACTAAGCTCAGAGTCCTATAAACTGGAAGACAACAAATATCTCAGAATGCAGACTGTGTGTCTTTGGATTCTTAAATTTCTTTTCTGCGAATGACCAAAATATTGCATGCCTAAATTTCTAAAAGAAAGCACTATTCTGAGCACAATTCCAGTACAGTTGAAGCGTTTTTATTTTATTTTTTATTTTTTCCTCCATCTTTATTAACTTGGGTATTTCTTATTTACATTTCAATTGTTTTTCCCGGTTTCCAGGCCAAGATTCCCCTAGTCCCTCCCCCCAACAATCTAGTTCACTGGGAGTTCAGTCTTGGCAGGACCCAGGGCTTCCCCTTCCACTGGTGCTCTTACTAGGATATTCATTGCTACCTATGAGGTCAGAGTCCAGGGTCAGTCCATGTATAGTCTTTGGGTAGTGGCTTAGTCCCTGGAAGCTCTGGTTGGTTGGCATTGTTGTTCATATGGGGGGTCTGCAAATGTTTTTATTGAATATCATCACTCCAATAAATTCCATGTTTTCTTTTCCCCAATATTTAATATTTTCAATTAAGAAATACTGCTTTTGACTAAAAGGTGGTCAAATAAATGTAAAATAAAGGATGCTTTTAATAAATGAATATAACACATAAGTAATGGAATAATGAAAATAAAATATAGAGCAAAACAAAGTTAAAGTGTCTTACAGAGAAGTAAGTTTGAAAGCTCAGAAGCTACAAACTCATTCTTTGAGAGCATTGAATGCAACTTATTGATTACTACAGTATTTGTACTTCTGCTCAAGACACCGTGCTTCTAAAGAGCATGAATGGAGTCTACTTCTTGGATGTTATATTTATGCTATAATATAATCTTTATAGCTCAGCCTAGCTTTATTCTATATTCTTACTGGCATTAAAACATTTCTGTGTCATTTACTGGATGAAACGAATTTTACTTTTTCATTAAAACTTTCTTATACTATCTATGTTAATCATATTCTTTTCCCCTCTCCGAACTCCTTCCACATCTTCCTTATCTCCCTATCCAAAAATAGAGACCCCAATGAGATAAAGCAAACCAGATCAAAAAGCACACCAACAAATCATGTCATCTATTTTTACGTTGGCCAACTCCTCCTGGGCATGGAGCTTGAGAAAACCAATTTTCTCCTTACTCACGCATATCAGTTACAGATAGCTTCTTGTGTCCAATTCCCATTCTCAGTGCTAGGAGTTTGTCTGGTTTGAACCTGTTCAAGACTTGTGTGTGCTCTCACAGTCTGTGTAATTTCCTATTTATATCAGTCATGTTGTGTTTGGAAGATGATGTTTCCTTAGAGTCAACCACCATCTCTCTTCTTAAAAGCTTCCCTCTTCCTCTTTCTCATAGATCCCTGGGCCTTGAGGGGAAGGATGTCTCATTGAGGGCTCAGTGTTCCACAATCTCTCATGTACTGTGCTTTACCTTGTCCAGTCATGGACTCTGTGTTAATTACCCTCTGATGATCTATGGGTGTAGAACAATTCTAACTCAAGTCAGAATAGCCAAGATCAAGAAACAAAGACAGAACATTCGCACAGTGATTCAGAGAAAGAACAACTCTTATTTACTGCTGCTGGGAGTACAAACTGGTGAAGGTACAATGGAAATCAATATGGAGGTTCCTCAAAAATCTGAAAATGGATAATTATAAATGGTATTTTTAGGCTACAAATAACTATCCATCCAATTCATATTTCCTCAGCAACCATTACCTTGTCAAGGAATACAAAGAATATCCAAGATGTGTATTCTGACAGCATACAAGGGTGATACAGGTTGTAAGCTAGTTGGATGTGAGACCGTAGGCAAATAATTTAAAGACTCCCACAGGCAAGCAACCATGTGAAGGCCCATGTATGGCATGAAATGGAGCCCCCTAACACCACACACATGCACGCACGCACGCACGCATGTGCTCCCCTCAGGTAATTTCTCAGAGAGATAAGGCTAAAACCCATTCGCTTTATATCAAGGACATAGAAGTGACAGGAAGCACAGGTTTAGCTGAAAGCTAATAGCTGTTTGAAACTTGCCGCACTTACATTCAATGAGTAGATTATCTCTAATGGGCCAAAGAGAATCAGGTGAGAAGGCAGAAGCACAGATAATCACTAATCTGGCTTTAGCCTCGCTCTTTTCGGAAGAAAGGGAACAATTGTTAAGAGACTTTTTCTTTCTTTCTTTCTTTCTTTTTTTCTTTCTTTTTTCCTTTCTTTGGATGTACAGAACAAAAGATTTTTGGCTACTGAAGGTATTTCTAGATAATGGAGCCTTCTTTAAAAAGCAGACCAAAGACTAACTGGCAAGGCAGGAAACCTGAGCTGGTTTCCCTATTGATTCTACTATCCTCCCAAGAGTGTTTAGGGCTCCTATCACTGCTACTGTTCACTCTGGCTCTGAGCAGATCACCTATCTGATCTCTACTGGGCTGGTAAGGCCCTGTTGTATGTAGACTGCTGTTCCTTCTACCTGCAACTCCCGACAAATGAATATAAGCAGGATAGCTTCTGTTTAGTACCTCACAATATAACAAGATGTCTGATACAGTGAACAGTGTATGGTGCTGAGTGGGAGACAGCTACAGCCATTGTTTTTTTGGGGGGGCAATGAAAGGATAGACAAATATATCAAATGTAATTTCATTTGCAATCACCCTTGAGACAGACTGATGTCTCTTGGATGTCGCATGGACTTAGCTGTGCAATTGCACATCTTTTCTCTACAGAGACTCTGGGTCCATGCTACAGAACAAACCTCAATACAGTCACCTTTTTAAGGGTCCTTTACCCAGGTATAGTCATGTTCTAAGATGACAGGAGTTGGATGTTCAACATGGGGAGACAGTTTAGCTGTAATAACCAGTCATTGTGTGCCTCTTGGTACATGCAATCGGCAAATTTTATGAACCATTCATGAACCACTCTTAAAAATTAAATAGTGCGCAAGGTCCTGGGTTCGGTCCCCAGCTCCGAAAAAAAGAACCAAAAAAAAAAAATTAAATAGTGAAATAAATCTATGCCACCTCAAGTACATGCACATGTATGTGAACTACTTTGCGTGCCATATGACGAACATAGGGAGAGGTTAAATCACACAAACCAGATCCAGAACGTAGAAAAATTTAAAAGATAAAAGAATTGGGATATTTTCTCACAATGAATACATCTTCCAAAGGGAAGAGAAACTTGAGATGTATTGTACCCATTGGTGAAAGGATATGTCCATTTTTACAGCTATGGTACAGCTCTATGAATACACATGTCAATATGGTACTGTGTGAACGTTCATATACACAGTATTTATAACTATAGATAAGTATGTCATCTACAATACACACAATTATCACTCTGCAATCCACAAATATTTGCTAATTATTATATTTAAATTCATAATACACAAAGAAAAAGAATTGAGAGATGGGGGACAAGAGAGATATTAAATTCAGCGCCTAGACTTGTAATCTTTAATCAAACAAATACACTCTAAAATAGATATTTATACACAACTGGAGAATATCATACATTAAACTAAGCATTGGATGGTAATAAAATTAATCTTGTTGAGTATATCATACGAGATTGTCACTATGGACTTTAAAGATCCTCAGAATGGAAGTAAATATTAAAGTATTTTTCAGACCAAAGTAAACAATATAGAAGCAAATTATATACAGTAGAAAAGGGAAACAGAAGGGTAATAACTATTAAAGATGAGCAATAAATACAGAACTCATTACTTTTTTCCTGTGGGATTTAAATTTTATACAAGAGCTTTAAACCAATTTGGTAGACAGAATATTCAGATAAGACGTTTTCTCAATGTCCTCTTGGAAACTAGGTCAACACAGACTTCTTTATAATCCCTCTTGGTCTGCTGATTACTTTTTTATCCCTGATCTACTGTTCAAATGAGAATGTTCCCTTCCCGCTTGGGCTTCACTTAGGAATCTCGGCATCGTGTGTGCCCAAGGCTGCATCTCTTGTAGACATCAATAGTAAGTTGCAGGTCCTTAGATAACTCTGCTCCCGCATCAAGGTAGTTTTAATGTCATAAATCTACGGCCTGTAAGCCATCTCCCCTATGCCTTGTTTTTTTAGCTTCCAGGGTTCTCTCCTCCTTTATTCCAAATTAACCTGTGCATCTTGATGGTATTTAATCAAATGACTGAAACAGCCACATTAGTAGTTTACTCATTTGTATCATAATATCCAGAAGTTTCCACTTCTGTTAACCGCTGTGAGAAAAAGGAATTTCTGATGGCAGATGAAGTCACTCAGAATCATAAACGCAATTCTTAGGGTTTGGCCTGAAAACATCGGTAAAAGGATTTTTGGAGAACAGGAGGGGAAAGGCAGAAGGGAGGAGTAGGGACTAAGGTGGACAGAGGTCAGAGCTTCCTCGTTAGCACTTTCAAAGAGGTACAGTGGAGTGCACGTCTCTTTGTCAGATCAAAGATGATGTTTCATCCCATAAAGTGTGCAAGCTCATAAGTGCTAGGTCAGAAATTATGGCTGCAGCCATCAAAGCTTTGTTTTATGAAATCTGAAGCATGTTAGGTCTCCTCACTGAACACGGTGTCCTTCTTTAAGATGCAAAATGGATTGTACTCTTTTGCTCTTCCAGAGACTTCCCAGTTCTCTGCTGAGCTACTGTAGGAGCTGCCCCTGCTCAGCAGCCCAGCAATTTAGCCTCTGTCCATCTTCCATTCCCCCCGAAGACTCTGCTGTAACCCCTGGTTCCCTGAAAAGCTTATACCCTGGAGTGCCACCATAGCCTTCAAGGACAAAGCCAAAGCCTTCCTGGCCTTAGTTTGCCCAAATGCTCTTTTCCTTCTGGGAACGAATCTTCTGAAACCTACCTGTGACTTCCTCTTACTTTCTTTGAAAGCCTTTTCTGGCTTCCTTTCTAAACACTGATCACACTGCTGACTGCTGCTCCCATGCCTGCCCTTCCTGCTGAACTGCCAGCTCCCCAATGGTTTCGTCTTTTGCTATCTGAAGGAAAGTATTCCCATGTCCCCCAGCAGGTACAAAAACACCAAGACGCTCAATTCGCTCAGCATTCATCACATAATCTATACATATTCTCTTGTATGTGATAAATTATCTATAGGTTCCCTGTAATACTGAAAGAATGCAAATGTTATGTGAACAACTGTTAAACTCTACAGCTTTAGTGGATAACGATGAGAAAAATGTTTGGACCAGTTCAGAACAGACACTTTTCCCGCTAATACTCCGGATGAGGCTAAAGGGATGAAACTCATGGAAACAGAGGGATGACTGTCCTATATGACAGCTGGGAAGTATACTGGATGAACCAATCAGCAAGTACGTGCAGGACCAAACCAAAGTCCTCCTGGCCTTAGTCTGCTCAAAGTGCTTTGTTACCATCATCGGTTGGCATCACAAGAATAAAGTTAGCAAATGTCACCAAGAGAAGCTCATCTCATTCGCCCCAACCACATGCCCTGGAGACTGACGTTTTCTAGCGACACCATCCTAGCCAAAGCCTGGGTTTTATGACATTCTGTTTTGATGACTTTGTGCCACACTGAATGTGTTAAAATTGTTCACAATTCTATTAATCTATCCGTCAAAAAAGTCACTATTTTCCTCTTTTCAATCAGCAACGCCAGAAAGTGGCACACCTTCTGTTTGTTTTAAGCTAAAACCTCAAAAATAAAACGTGAAGAGGTCAGTATTACTTTGGAAAATTAGCTAGTGTTTTCAGTCTAGTACTCATTAAGCAGCACAGTCTTCTTTAGTCAATACGTTCTCATGAGGACTGGAGAGAGGGCTCAGTGGTTAAGATCACACAGGGCTCTTATGAGATCAGATTGATTTATTTGCAAAAAAGTCTTTTTCAAAGTAATTGTCTCATAATTACCTAAAATCTTAAAATAATACCCAAACATCTACCTTACAAAAGCAATGGAAGAGTTAAATGGTCTACTTTTCGTGGAAACCGGGAAAGATTGAGCACTACCGAAAAAAGCACGCTATTCAAGAAGCCATGACCAATCAAGTGAATGCCATATCCTTTTGAGAGAATCTTCCTTTGTCCTGCAGTGTTTTCGAGGATATCTCTTCGTTTGCTCCATTTCTTTGACTTTGATACACTGCCCAGACTTGGTATCGGACAATCACCTTTCTACCTACCTGCCTAGCTTTTCGGTCTAGGAGGTGCCTAACACAGAACCATGTGCAGCCAGACCATTTCGCTATGTCTAACAGGTCATCTGGACCTGGCTCTCTGCTCTCTGCTCTGTTATCTGAAAGAGACATTTTGTACTCTTTTGTTGCCTACCCTTTTCCATGGGAGAAGAACTGATACAATTTAAGAGAGAAAATAAACGAAAAAGCAAATTACAATCACCTACTGTATTATCTCCAGGGCTTTTCTGTACCTGGTCTGTGCCACCCACCGCAAAGCCCACTGCTGCCTGGCTGCTTCCTGGAATTTCCTGGGAGCATTAGAGAGTAATAATAATTGAGCAGTTCCCACATACAAAGCAGTAGCTGAGAGGTCAAAGGCTATTTGTCCAGTTTCCAGATTGGAAGCGGAGCCATGTAAAGAGAACTTCATCAGAGGGGTAGAATGGAGCTTTTTGGTCTGTATTTATCAGCACTCCATACCATGCAGCAGAAGCTAATATAAGGATATTCCTCCCAGCTTAAGAACTGTCTGTTTCCAACCATCACTTCCTTCTCACTTTTGTGAGATTTTTTTTTAGAAGATTTTTAATTCAACTTAGGTTTTGTTAAGACTGGAGAGGACTAACTCAGGCCCCCTTCTATCCTTCCACCTTATCCAGAAGGACACAACTGTTCCTTTAGAGCAGAAACATGAATTCTCATCAGACAGCAAAGGTGCCAGCACCTGCTCTTGGCCTTCCCATTTCACAGAAGTGTAAGAAATGAATCCCTGATCTTTGTAAACTTTGTAGTTTCCTGTATTTTGTCATAGCCACACAAATGGACAGTATATAACACACACAATTTACTTATAACTATTTAAAGTGTGAAAAAATTAAGAAAACAAATATCTCTGGTAAGAGGTATTAAAGAATTCAGGATGTCACTCTTTTATTTATAATTGGATTTTTTATTTACATTTCAAACAGGATGTTACTCTTAAGACTGAGCTCCTGTGATAGACCCTAAGATATGAAGCATCTTGCCCTTGTCTTAAGACTGAAAATATCATGTAGAACCAAACTCTGGCCGTACGTTATTACAAAATAAATTACAGTTTCACTGATGCAAATTTCAAACCTCAATGAAATACATTCTCAACCCAACACTGTTCTGGTAAGATATGTGACCTATGTAAACAGATTCTAATTTAACTTTAAAAATAAGTCAGTGTGCTTAAAGGAGAGGTAAGCAACAGATTACTAGGCAAATTAATTCTTTTCAAAATGTGTGATACTATGTAGCTGCGCACACAGGTACAGAATTTAACCTAGAGCATTCTCCTTTTAATGCAACCTTCTAGGAAGAATGTAGGCAACTACATTCTAAGTGTGTTACTATTTAACATTTTTCATTTTGGTTATTCTGAGGATTGAATGTGGGAGCTCACATGGCCATAGGCGTGCCCTAAGCTACATTCCCATTTTTTTTTTTTTTTAGGTGAACCAAATGCCTGTTTATTCCTTATATACACGCTGAACTGAAACTCAAGAGATCACCAGACCAGGGTCCAATTTGTTTTTCAAATCCTTCTAAACCACCTTCAAGATGATCGGAAACTTCTTTAATTATCTTGTATAGCTACAGATTATCAAACATAGAACTTAGTTTGGCAGCCATGCCAAAACCATTCTTTAAAACTCAGCAAGAAAATAGTGCTCAGCCCAAGTTAGGTGTCTTGGTTTAACAAAATACAAAAGCAAATGCTTAAACCTAATGATACCTTGATGTTGCTTGCAAAATGACTCAAAGATTCAAAATAATCTTGATTAGCAGTGGCCCTATTTCAGCAAACTTTTAGCCTTCTTGGGTGATCATTTCCTTGAAGACTCAAAGCCTAGCATGTATAGGGGAGAGAAGAATTCGATGACTGCATAGTCCCACTATGAAGAGGAAAACCAGCTTTTTCCCACCAAGCTCAAATGATTTCCTAGCTATGACTTCATTTTCCAACTATTCCTTTTCTACAGACAGCTTTTTACAGACAGCTGAGTGGAGGTAGTCAAAGGAAAGTCTAAGTAAAGTGTCCTGTAAAATTTTTTTGTGGTATAGTTTTCAAAATTCAAGTAAAAATGCTTAGCTTTCTGCTCATCGCTGAGAAGACAGCATATGACTACAGAGCATTGCCACACAGGTAAGAGCAGCACAAACCACCACAGAGGCCTATTAAAAATGATTACTAATTCACCACATTGCTTGCCTGGAAAAAAAAAATCCCTGCCTGGTATATGGAATGTACTTATTAAAAAGAGTTCGAGGACTGTCCTTAGATACCCTCATACATGTTCTAGCTAACACTAAATGGAAAGTACAGCTCACTTTTAGAAGAAACCCTCCTTTTGAAAACCTAAAGATTGAGCAATAAAAGATCTATTGACAAAACAATTTAGAGGCAAGCCCTGGGGAAATTGGTTAACTGTTGATGGCTGTGAGGAGAGAAGAAAACAATGTAATATGAATGCAATTACCGCATAAGTTGATTTTCATTGAAAAGACTATTCTCCTAAATGTTCAATAGTAAGCTGGCAACCCGTCTCTGAGCTACTCATTTGCCGTGATCAACATCACTTTGGGTACTATGCTTATACAGGAAAGAAAAGATAGGCAAGACAAAGGCCTTTTGCACTCTATTAAAGACTTACAGTGGTTTACAACAATGGAAACTATTCAGACTTTTAATAACTACTTTGCGGGATACTACTGCAGGAGTCTGAAAGGATTCCACTCTGTTTTAAAAGATTTTTCTTTTAAGCAAAGAGGAAAAACAAAAGAGAAGCTACCTTACTGAGGGTTTCTATCGCTGTGACGAAATGCCACGACCAAAAGCAACTAGAGGATGAACGGGTTTATTTAAATCTTACAACTTGTAGTTCATCATTCACAGAGATCAGGGCGGGAGCTTAAGGCAGGAACTAAAGCAGAGGCCAAGGAGGAGTGCTGCTTACTAGCTTCCACTCTTGGCTACCTCAGTTTGTTTTCCTACAGCATCAGGACCACCAGCCCAGGGGTGACCATCCACAATGGGCTGGGCCCTCTCATATCAGTCAATCATCAACAGAGAAAATGTACCATAGGTTTGCCACAGGCCAATCCAGTAGTGGCATTTTCTCAATTGAGATTCCCTCTTTCCAGCTTGTGTTGACATAAAACTAGCCAGCACAAAAACCTAACTGCCACTCTTTCAGCACTAAATTTTGCTTGAGGCTGGGAGAGCAACTGGATCAAGCAAGACAAAGCTGTGTCAGGCAAGTTCTAATACTAGCTTCCACAAAGCCTGCTTCGTTTTGATAGAATCACTTTGCTTCGTGGGTGCCCCAGCTGTCTGGTCTATAAAATGGGATAATAGGTAACCTGCCCACACCATGGTCCTTTGAAGTTACCTAATAAACGCTCTTACAGGGTGCACTTAAAACTATTAACTGCTACAAAAATCCTGAGGGTTATCTGGAAAAGCACAAGGTAACAGCCACATGTTACTGCTAATTACCATGCTCATAATAACTTCCACCCCGGGGACCCTTGGCTCCACGGGGTCCAGATGTACTTCAGAGCTGCTCATCACCTCAGCCGGGGTAGAAAGTCTGCACGTCCCGACTCAGGGCTGCAACAAAAGCAGCTGGCACGCCAGGACTGAAATGCACCAGACAAAAGAAAGTGGGTCGGTGCAGAGCGGGGCGCGGAAGTGGGTGTGCGCCTCCGCCCAGCAGCTCGGAGCCCCGCGGGGGAGCCGCTGAGCTCGGCCCCCACTCCGACCCCGCGGGTTCCTCGCCACGCCCCCGGCGCCACGGCCCCACCCGGCTCCAGCTCCCGGTCACGCCGGCCGCGCGGCCGCCCAGGCCCCCGCATCAGGTGCGAAAGTTGAACCTCGGAGCGTCACCTGGGGCCGGCGGGAGCCGGCGGGGCGTCCACCCCGGGCCCCGGAGCCGCGCCAGGCCCAGACCGGCCCTTACCTGCGTCCGTGCCCCGCCCGGCTCCCAGCACTCACGGCGAGGCCGGCTCCGGAGACGGGAAGCGGCAGGAGACAAACCCCGCGGAAAGCGCTGGAGCTGCTCCCGCAGCCCGACCCCTTGGCCTGGGATTCGGCGCCCAGCATCCGCCTGCGCGCCCGCTCGGCTTCTCCCACGAGCCGTGCGTGGGCGGCGCCGAGCCTGACCCCGCGTAGACCCGCCGGCCGCGCAGGCCCCGCTTGCTCGGCCCCGCAGGGCCGTGGGAAAGTTTCCCCCTCCGTTCAACCTCTTACCCGAGCAACAAAAGTCTGTGCTTGTCTTCCCCGTCTTCACCTAGCGCCTCTGGAGTGCTGACTCTAGCTACACACTGGGTCTGTTCCCAGCTAGAATCAGCAGGCGTCTGGGCCAGCCATCCTCATCCCGACTCTTAAAGGTGGAACCACCACTACCTGGGTTTAGTTTTCCCTCCTGATGTGTCTCTGTGGCTTACCTTCTTATGACTGTTGTTCTACTCATGCGCAACCGAGATTAGCCACTAAAGATATCTGACTCTTGGCAAATTACAACTGAGAGGCAAGCTGGTATCCAGGTAAATCATGGGTGCTATTCAGGAAGTGAAGGGGCCTGTGGAGTAAATGTTGACTAGTCGGTCTATAAACTTTAGGTTCGGAGCAATTAAAACAGTTGATCAAAAGACTGTGAATTTACAAAGCATGTTTGATAAACTGGCTTCAGTAATAGGGGGTGGAAGTAGGAGGAACCTCACCCCCACCCCCACCCCAATAGCTCTTGCTTCCACTGATGAATACCAAAGTTTACATTTGCCTCAAGTGCTTTGTCTCTCACACTTGTGAATTGAAACTGATGAGAGACGCTGCAAAAGGGCATGTCAGGAGTTAAGAACCCACCATGGACACATAGTTGAGAGGCAGCCAGCCTGGGCTTCTGCATAAGATCCTGCCTCCAAAGCCGAACAACAAAACGTTTAAATGTGAATGACGCAAGAAAGTCAATGACATCACACAGAAAAGTTAAAGACCGACATACGCATGTCTAAAGGATATTAAACAAAAATCCTCGATGAAATATTAGCAAAGGATCCTAGCAACTGGAAAAGCATTAACACCACACGGAGAGCTATGGTTTGTCTCACAAATCCCAGGTTGGTATAACGTACCAAAGGAATATGAAACCTCATTTTAATGAACTAAAGGACAATTACAAAAACGATCCTCAACAGACCAAGGGGAAGTTGTCGTGTCAGTAAAAAGTCAACAGGCAGCAAAACATCAGAGTGAAATGTTTATCGGCAATTATTACAGACGTCTTAAGTAGAGAAGGGGCCCCCAGAGTTGGGGAGACCACTGGCTATAAGGGGAACTGGAGTTTTTTGAGGGGGTTAATGTGTCCTGCCCAGTGCTTTCTCCTTCCTCCATGCAAGCTAGGCAGGGGGCTCCAGTGATGTCACTATGCTGGGGTGAGAGACTGTTGCTGATGTAGCTACCTTCTAGTTACAAGTCCTCATGTTGTTCCTGTCAATCCTCAACCATTGATAGTTAATGATGGTTGTCAACTAGATAGTGTAGTCTAGAATCAACAAGCAGGCATGCATGTTTGGGAAGAATTACCAAGATTAGGTTAATTGAGAGGCTAAGACCCTTCTTGAATTAATTTTCTTTGAGCTGGGATCTCAGATTCCATAAAGAAGAAAGTCATCTGAGCATACCCATTTACCCTCTCTGCTGCCCTACTGTGGATACCATGTGACCAGCTGCCTCAAGAGTCTGCTCCGAGGACTTCCCTGACATGATGGACAAAACCCTCTAATTGTCAACCACTCATTACCTTATAACCCACAAATGAAGAAACATTTGTTTCAATAAACATAACGACTAGTTTAGCAAATTCACTGTAGTCTGATTTTCTAATATTTTAGAAGAAACATCTCACTCTTTAGCAAAAGGGCAGAAATAACTCACCTTCATGACTACTAGACATAGGATAAGCAAATGTGCTTCAAATATTAGACTATTGAAATCTAAATATTTGACAACCTTACTTCACATCTCATCAGATATAGTGGCTGACTACTTAACGATCCCAAAGTGTATATATGCTAATGGTCCTTGTATAGCCATTCATTAATATCCAGGATGGAGTATTCCAGGGCTCCATCGAATATCCAAATCTGGGAAAACTGAAACTTTTGTACACAATTGTACAGCATTTGCATGTACTTCACATATATCACCCTAAATACTATTAATTTTTACAGTTCTAGAGATTGGACCTAAGGTCCTATAAATGCTAGCGTTCTACCATCAAGCTACATGTCTAGTTTCCTTCTTCACTTGTGTTATTTTGAGACAGTTTTACTAATTTGCTTAGGCAGTCCTTCAACGTGCAATCCTTCAGTCTCGATCTCCCAAGTAGTAGAAATTACAGGTTTATAACATCAAGCCTGCCACCATAGACTTCAAAAATATTATATATAGATACAGATACAGATGCAGATGCAGATGCAGATACAGATACAGATACAGATACAGATACAGATACAGATACAGATACAGATACAGATACAGATATATATGAGGTAGTATGCACTTGTGATTCAAGGTTCTCAGGGAGTCCAGGAAGGATGTTGGATCCTCTGAAGTAGGAGTTACAGCTGATTGTGAGTCACCTGAAGTAAATGCTGGGAACGTTGTTTCTCTCCAAGAGCAGTAAGTGCTCAGACCCACTGAACCATCTCTCTAGCGCCAGTCCCATACAGATGTAAAAGCATCTTTAGATTTGTAACAATTTGTAATACAATGTAAATGTAAACTACTATCAGTAGTTGTTACATTGTTTAAGGAATCTTGACATGAAAGGAAGCCTTCAGTATGGACATAGTTTTTTAAAAAATAATTTCTGGCCAAGGAGTGGTGGTGCTGGTGGTGGGCCTTAAATCCCAGCACTTGGGGAGGAAGAGGCAGGCAGATCTCTGAGTTTGAGACCAGCCTGGTGTACAGAGAGAATGCCATGGCTACACAGAGAAACCCTATCTAGAAAAACAAAACAAAACAACAAAACAGCAAAAGCAACATTTCTGGTGAAATTACAGGTTGAATTTCTTGGAGTGGGGCCTTGGTAGCTGATTTGGAAGGTGCTCAAATTGTGGGAGGAGCAAGTGTGCTATCCAATGGTTGAATGTTATAACCTCTGTCTTCAGTTACATATTTTAGTCAAAACTGAAAAAAAGAAATAGTTTATAAGCCTACAGTGTGGCACAATCAGCATTTTTTGAGTCCCTAGCAGGGTATTTACTCACTTTGGAGATAGCAGGCAGTTCAAAAATAAGAGGTTTGTTGTAATGGTATTGATGGGTACCACATACAGATTTTCCCAAAGCCTAAATTTGCAGTTGGCACAGATTTCTGCAACAAAAGGTAGAACAACAAAAGAAAAACCTGTTCAGTTACAGGTACAGTGCACAGTTTGAGAGAAAGGCAATTGCGATTCAAGGCTGTTGGGTAAGAACTTGCCTTAAACTGTGTTTTGGCAAAGAACAATACATTTTAGAGACGTGACAAAGGACAAAAGCTCTAGGCTTTAACAGTTGAGTGATGGATATTTTGTTCGTAAATTGTCACATGTGGGTTGAACTCCCTGAGAAGCTGATTCAGGAAGTAGGATTGCTACTACCCCAGGGCAGACCCAAGGATATTTGTCTCAAAATGTCCTCCAGGGCCCCTTGACTTGGGATGGAACACCAACTCATTGATAGCGAGGGGAATGCAGCTAAAGGACCCAAGAGTCTCATTGCAGTCTTAAGAACAGCTAAAAGGTAAACCATTTTCAATAAATGTTACCATTGTTTATCCCATGGGGGAAAAAGGTGTCTATAGAGAAAAAGAGAAGCTGGAGGGGCTGCAGTGGGAGTTTCAGCCTTGGGAAGCTCAGCCACAGAAGTCAGCACAATCAAGTACTCCAGCTGTCTGCCCAGACTTTTCCAGCAGTTTCTGATGGATGTTGTCAGCATCCAGTCTGATAGTGTTGTCTGTCTGTTTGTTACAATTCTTTTACTTGGAAGCCAAACTTGAGGGGACACTCTGCTCCATCTAATACTCTCTACTGTGAACTCCAGTAGGCTTCCTACTTGACTTACCTAAAATGTTTTAAGCACCCAATTTAATGATGCTCTGCTGTCTGTCTGTCTGTCTGTCTATCTATCTATCTATCTATCGCCTATCTATCATCTATCTTTATCTATCATCTATTATCTTTCTATCCATCCATCCATCTACCTACTGAGTCATCATCTTTATCATTTTTTTGTATTCTTCCTATTTAGCTTGCTGCATAGTTAGTAAACTCATTCAAAACTGAAAAATGGCTTAATGTAGATCATTCTCTAGATTATAATAAACAGGGACACAAAGTATGGGAAGGTAGATTCATGGAAATAAAACTACTAGCAGTCATCCAGTGCCGCTCTCTCTGATGTGATAATCAGGCACTACCTTTCTTGTACAGAACTGATTTCATATCCCATTTAAACAGAGTAAAACATGGAAAAGAAAGTGGGAAGGTTTCTTTTGAGGAGTAACTGTTCTTCGTTGGGAGTGACAGAGACTTCTTCTGCACTTTGATTATTTTGAAATCAACAATCCTTATGTTTTGGGGAAAGTATTTTGGTTTCTATCATGACAATTCATAAGAAAGGTGATGTTTAGAATTGTGGTAGAGAAACTTAGAGTAGGAGGGACTTTGGGATGCAAGGCAAAGCATGTTTAAGCTAAAATTAAATTATATTAAAAGACCGTGAGAGTTGTAAAAAATAAACACATGATATCCAATGCAGACACAGGGCTAAGAAGGATGAGGAACTTGCCTTAAGAAGCACAGACTAGCACAGACATAGATCTCTGAAGCCAATATGTCTTCATGAATTCCATTCTACCATTTCAAGTAAATAATATATGTTCTCATTTGCAAAGGGAGATAATAGTGACCCTACAGAGTTATTATGAAGTTGCGATGATATTTTTTTCCAAGTGAAGTGCTTTAAAAGGTTATCTGTCATATGCTTACTACTTAATAAACACCAGCCACTGTTAGTGTAAGAAATAAATCATTGTGGTCCATTTCCAGTATGAGGGGCCCTTAGAGATTGTGAGAGAATCCCAGAGAGGCAGGAGGCACTAGTCACTGTATTCACTAGCTGGCAGTTGCCACCTGTGTTTCTACTTCATCTAGGGTTGAAAAGTCACAAGTGATCAGCTACACAACTAAGTTCACATAGCAGAAAAGGAGAGAATCGTAGGCCCCAGGATTTAGATAAGGTTTTAGACTGGACAGAACTGATTTACAGGCACGTATTCTCCTGGAGTCCTCCACTCCCTCTGCCATTTACACTCATTCTGCCTCCACTTCTTCCATAAGATTACCTCAGCTCTGAGAGGTGGGATTTGATGCAGACACATAGAGCGTGTGTCCCAAGGTCTGCCTCTCCTCTATCCTCCTCTCTCTCTCTCTCTCCTCTCTCTCTCTCTCTCTCTCTCTCTCTCTCTCTCTCTCTCTCTCTCTCTCTCTCTCTCTCTCTCTCTCTCTCTCTCTCTCTCTCTTTATGTGTGTCTGTCTGTCTTTGTCTTCTGCCCTCCCTCCTTCTCTCCATTCTCCTCCTTCTCCCTCTCTTCTTAACAACTGCCTGTGGGTCTGTGTTTGTTCCCATCTGCTGTGGAGGAAGCTTCTCTGATGATCATGAGTGTAGTAGAATATCATTAAAAGTCATTTTAATGTTACTTTTTAATTTTTTAGACTAGTAGTATTTGATTTTACCCTAGATCTCTTGGCTCTCTAGTCTCTGGTCCTTGATCATTCATGCAGCGGTGACTATGGGATCCATCTCATTGAGCAGACCTTAAATCAAGTCAGTTATTGGTTGGTTACTCCAGAGAAGCTCTGTGTCACCATTGTCCTAACTTATTTTGCAGGCAGGACAGACTGTAGATTAAAGGTTTTATTTTGCTGGGTCGATCTTCACATTTTTCTTTAGTAGCTGGCAGAGGGCCTTCCTATTACCAAAGACACTAGGAGACGGGAGTGAAGGGTCTATGTAGGCATCAGCTTGACCTGTCTGTTTACAGTGAATTGTATGGGCGTTGTCTTCAGCAATGAGGACTTGCTATCCATTTGAGGAGAAAAACCTATTATCTTGGCAACAGCTTGGGTTATTTGGGGATTTTCATTGGACCTCTTTGGCCAACAATCCAATTGGATATAATCCAATCAAGATATTGAAAGCTTCATTCAGTGGCAAAAGATGGCCAGCCGGGACTCCATTTCTCTCATTATTTGGAGGCTTCATTAGGATCACCTTTTTATATTTTAGGATGTTACAATTGTACTAGGTTTCAATACCAGCCTTCAAATGCCCCTTAATTCCATCTGTCTCTCCCCATATTCCTTGCCTCAACCCTATCTCCCCTCCCTTCCTGATCTTCCCATTTCTGTTGTGACCTACCCCAATCCGCTCATGAAATCTATTCTATTTCCCACCCAGGGGTAGCCATGTGTCTCCCTAGTCCCTTCCCCTATGCCTGACCTCTCTGTGACTGGGAATTATAGCTGGGTATCATTTATTCAATAACTAATATACAGATAAGTGAATACATACCATATTTGTCTTTCTGGGTCTGGATTATCTCGCGTGGGATGAATTTTTCTAGTTCAATCCACTTGTCTGAAAATTTCATGTAATTTTTTTTTACCAGCTGAGTAATAGTCCACTGTGCAAATATACTACATTTTCTTTATCCATTCATCTGTTGAAGAAAATCTAGGCTGTTTCCGACTTCTAGATATTACAAATAGAGCAGCAGTGAACATGTAAAAGAGAGTGGGCAATTCAATGAAATAAGTGGCTAGTGGTATTGTAGAGTCTATGGCAAGATCTGGTGCTGGGTCACAAATGATAAGCATAATAAACAGGAGTGACACACAGTCAGAATAAGAATACTATAAAACGAGGTTGGCAATGTCCTAAGAATTTCACTAGGTGTGATAAATATTTTGTCCTTTGTGTCTAAAGTAGTAAGAATCCATTGAAGTGTGCAAGCCAGTGAATGGACTTAGTTTAGTAGGGTTTGTATTTTAAAAATACCATTCCAACCAAAGTGAGGAAAACTAATGGAAAGAAGTTATAGATAGACTAAGGCATACTGGTTAGGTGGTTCCAGTAGTCTGGAGAAAGAATATTGGAGTAATGACAGAAAAGGGACTACTAACATACTTGTAAGACCCCAGAGAACAAATAGGCAGGGGGGAGAAGCTGATGTTCATGATATCCACATTGCATAATTGACTTGCATAATTAACTAGATGGGAGTAGCATTAAAATTAAATAGAGGACATTGGAAGAGAACCAGATTTAGAAAGGAAGATGGAGCTTTAGATGGCAGAAATGAAGCCTGGGGTCCTACAGGGCAGTCAAAAGGGGAGGCCACATAGGCATGTGGAAATGTTGGTCTCTGTGTGGATAGTGTTGATTGTCAACTTGATAGACTCTAGAATTAGCTGGGAGATGCCTCTAGGGATGCCTGTGGGAGTGTTCTGATTACAGTAGTTGAGGTGGCAAGACCCTGCTGTTGTGGGTGGCACCGCTCCCTGGCTGGCATCCTGACTATATAAATGGTAGCCATTCATTCATTTGCTCTCTGCTTCTTGACAGAGGATGGTCCTGGCTGCCTTGACTGCTCCTTGCACTCTGAGCTCGAATAAACCATGACTCCTTTAAATTTATTTCATCAGAGTCTTGTATCTCAGCAACAGGACAAGAAAATGAAGGAAGTCTGGAATTCAAACACGTGACTAACAGTTTTTGTTACTGGTAACCATGGCGTTGGTTTTGTTTTGGAAACAAATTTAACAATATTTTAAAACCTGGTTCTGTCATGTGAGAGTGTTAGCCATTTTGGCCTTAGTTCTTAACTAGCCTAAGGACCCAGACTCACTTTTTCTGTTCTCTGAAATTTGACAGGAGGCTTCCTGTGATTTTACCCTGTTTTGCTATCAACAGATAGGCAATGATAAATCCTAAGCAAGAACCATTAGATCCACACGTAGTAGCTCACACCGGTAATTCCAATAGTTAGGAACCAGAGGCAGGCAGGTTATGTACCTTTGAGGCGAGCCAGGGCTACCTAGTGTGTTCTAGGCCAGCCCGAGCTGCAGGGTGAGACCCTGTCTCTAGGCTATCTAAATGTTTTACCTTTAGCAGCCCTAGCTATCCTATCTTACTTTTCTTGCTGTATGTCTGCTTCTCATGTTGGCTATAGGCTTTTGGTGTAACACACCTGCAAGATGAAATTGGATAGCTAAAAATATAATTGGAAAAAGAAGAAGAAATAACACATTTTCAAGGCACCAAATGTTTTAAGTTTTACTGCAAAACGACTAAGGGAGGAAGATGGTAAGCCAACCATATGCTTTTAGCACTCTTGAGAAAAGCTAGTCGTTCCTATTGAGGATTATGTGCCTGCCCCATACAAAGCTGTGATTTTTCTCATACAAAGTGTGTAGTTCCATGCCCTTCCTTTCCTGTACACTCTCTCAAATGTCTGTCTCTCCAACTCTAAGCTCCATCTGCAGGAACCTTTGTATATCCCAAACTCCAACTTTCTTCTCTTCCCACGGTTTTTCTCTATTTTTTTTCACAAGAGATTAAGCCTTCAAATGACACTGTGTTCTGTAGTTTTTGTGGATTCCATAATTGTCACCTTATGCCATGCATAGTATTGCTTTAAAAATTTGGAGGATACGGGTGAAGACATGGCTGGGAAGCTAAGAGCACTTACTACTCTTCCAGAGGACCTGGTTTTAGTCCCCAGCAACCTCTTTAGGCACCTCACAACTTCCTGGAGCTCCAGCTTCAGGGGATGTGGCATCATCTTTTAGCTTTCATGGACACACACACACACACACACACACACACACACACACAATGTCTTTCCCCCTCTCTCTTAAAACAATAATAATAGATCTTAGCATAATTAAATTTCGCAGTTGGTTGTCCTTTCATGGGTTGGGTCCTGTGACCACCAGACTTCCCTCTGTGTTCTCCTTGGATCACTAATCTCTGAGAAGCCTCTCTGACTGCTGACTTCCCAGCTCACTCTTCCCACAGCCCCCCCTTAATCTCACACTGTGTGTGTGTGTGTGTGTGTGTGTGTGTGTGTGTGTGTGTGTGCATTAATCTTTTTTTCCAATCCAGTCTTTATCCCCCTCCTGGTCTGCCCTCTGACTGTTCCTCCCCCATCTCAAAAAGGATGTCCCCATTCTTACCCCTTTAGACCTCCCTACTCCCTGGCGCCTCAAGTCTCTCTAGGGTTAGGTGCCTCTTCTCTCACTGACCAGGAGTCCTCTGCTGTGTATGTATTGGGGGCCTCATATCAGCTGGTGTATGCTGCCCGGTTGGTGGCTCAGTGTCTGCAGAACAATGTAATATCTATCCAGTTCTTTACACTTTTACATCTCACTTTCTCTCCAGAGGCTGGTTGCCTGTAATGGGAGACTATGACTGCTTTCACCCTGGATTATTTATACCCCACCCCCATTATTTCTAAACAGAAAAAAAAATGGGCCATTTTCTTAATTCCTCAGTGGCATCCCAGGGGAGAGCACATGAATAAACATAAGATTTGTTTTCCAGAGAGGCCATTTTCTAAAGTAAAGACCAGATATGGGTGGAATGGGAGCAGATAGGAGCTAAGAAAGCTAGAGAAGTAAGGTGGAAGGAATTGGCTGACCAGCTATGAATAAACATTTCTCTGTTTTGACATTGTTTGATTGCATAAAATCAAGTCCTTGAAAAGCATAAGTGAGAAGAGAAGGGCACCAGTAGCCTGGCTTCTCCTCAGCATCTCACAGGGTTCTCGCTGATGGGCCACAGTATAACAAAGGACAAATATGTCAAGGCAGTGCACACGGACCAGAGAGACATCACTGTTATAACCATGCCACCGAGGCCATAAGTTAGCAACCCATGAGTGTGAATTCATTCATAACCGTTTTTCATAGGTCACACTTCTCAAATGGCATTAACACGTAACTTTGAATGATAGATACCATGGTGTTTGACTAGTAGAATATATATATATATACAAGAAATGATTCTTCGCTGGTGTTGCCAGTGTGTAGCTGGTCTTAGCTGCTTTGTGGGGTCTTCTTTTCCCACCCTTTATCCTCCATGGTTTCATCCCCTATTACCAGATAGGAGAGAAAGGATAGAGGAGAGAGAGAGAGGGGGAGAGAGAGAGAGAGAACAGACACAGAGAGACAAAGGCAGAGACATCACTGAACCTAATTTCTTTTTATTTCTTTTTTGAGCAGAACTAGTAACTGCAACCAACCCCTGACTGACCAACAACAACCAACCTTGCCTTTTGGGCCCCTACCATTTATATACCCTCTGAAAAGCTCATAGAATCCCAAACATCACACAATCCCAGAAACTATGTGCAGCTGGCAAAACCATACCTCTGCTGGAGCACGAGGCACGTCATAGTCAGCTGCTGTGGACAGTCTGAAGCAGTTCCACATTCCCACTCCTGGGATTAAAATGAAAGCATTTTTTATAATATTTCTATGTTTTTTTTAAGAAACCAAAATTCCAGAACCGTCATTAAAGCAGTAGTGTCCTAAGTATACAGAGAATTAGAAGACTTTGCATAGTTACCTTCACAAACTCAGAAATTCCAGGAGGTCATGCTGCCTTGAGTGACCTGACCCTAGATCTAAAGACTCCATTATGTCCTGTAAATGCAGTTTCTGAGATAGTTATTTTCTGATATTGCGAGATCATCAAAAGAGAATTGTAATTAGAATATTGTTTCGTCTGCACCGCATGAGTCTTTCCCTGTCAAGACCTTGGAAAGAGAAAGAACGTTGGTGGCACTGACTTCACAGCACGGGTTAGTCACACTCATCTCTGCCTACTGTCCTCTTCTGTGTACAGACGTGGTGGGTCTGTGTGTAGTGATGGCCTTGCCATTAAGTGTAATGACTAGTCTTCATTCCATCTGATAACAAGACTTGTGGAGGAGACTGTACCCTCACACCCCTTTTCCAACTGAATCTTGTCGTTTACTGAAGAGAGTCTAGTAATTGTGAGTAATTAATCTCTGGGTTGTCGTCAGCATCTTTAACTATTGATTTATTAAATCTCGGAATTAGAAATGAATTTTCAAAAATCAAAATAGACTCCAATTTAGGGCACAGCTTATTGTTAAAAATCGTGGGCTGAAGAGCCAACTCAAGTGGTGAGGAGCAATGGCTGTGTAAACAGAGGAAACTGAGCTCAGATATCACATATCAAAATGCGAACTAACTATCCCCCCACCCGCTGGCATCTCCAGCTCTCTGGGATCCTATGCCCTCCTGGCATCTGCATGTTCACAGGCACACAGTCCTGTGCACACACACACACACACACACACACACACACACACGGATGAAGCAAAGAAGTGCAGGCCGACAGGAGCCGGATGTAGATCGCTCCTGAGAGACACAGCCAGAATACAGCAAATACAGAGGCGAATGCCAGCAGCAAACCACTGAACTGAGAATAGGACCCCTGTTGAAGGAATCAGAGAAAGAACTGGAAGAGCTTGAAGGAGCTTGAGACCCCATATGTACAACAATGCCAAGTAACCAGAGCTTCCAGGGACTAAGCCACTACCTAAAGACTATACATGGACTGACCCTGGACTCTGACCTCATAGGTAGCAATGAATATCCTAGTAAGAGCACCAGTGGAAGGGGAAGCCCTTGGTCCTGCCAAGGCTGAACCCCCAGTGAACGTGATTGTTGGGGGGAGGGCAGTAATGGGGGAAGGATGGGGAGGGGAACACCCATAGAGAAGGGGAAGGGGAGGGATTAGGGGGATGTTGGCCTGGAAACCGGAAAAGGGAAGAACAATTGAAATGTAAATAAGAAATACCCAAGTTAATAAAGATTTTAATTTTAAAGATTGTTTATTTTATTTTAGGTATATGGGTGTTTTGCTCTCATATATGTCTGCGTACCACATGCCTGCAATGGTAACAGGGACCAGAAGATGGTGTGGGGCCCCTATAGTGGGAGCTGTAGATGGTTATTAGTGCCATGTGAATGCTGAGAACCCAGACTAGGCTCAGCAAATGCTCTTAACTGCTGAAAAATTTATCTAGCTCCTGAAATTCAATATTTTAAAAGCCTTACTGATACTGATTTCCTTGTTCCAAACTAACTTCTTATAGGTATTATCATAGTTTGGGTCGGGGAATACTAAAGGAAATCCTCTTACAAATCCTGTCCATGTTCTGGTGTGCATCTATGGGAGGAATCTTTCATTTGTGCATTAACATTGCAATTGAAACAGAGCCCACGGAGAACAAAGCAAAAGGGAGATAACCAAAGTCAAATAGAAAATTTTGCCAAAAGGAAGTACATGTTATAGGGATTGGGGACAAGATGAAATGGCCACGATCAAACTCATAAATTACTGTGGTAGAGAAAATGAATTTTGAAAATGTAAATTAGAAAGACATGTTTTCTTACTGGAAGATAGCTGTGGAAGAAAGTACTGTTTGTACTTACAACAGTGTCTTATACTTTAATCCATTGTGTTCATGTCAGCATTGAAATTTTTAAATAATCATGGCATGGTAGTGTAATTAAGTGGTAAGAAAGTATGTGTATTTAGGCAAGATGTGCTAGTATATACTGTACTCCAACCACTTGAGAGGCTGATATAGGATGGTTGCGAGTTCAAGACCACCCTGGACTTAAGGAGAGTGGAAATGATAAAACACATGTACTATGAGATAAAAAGGAAATGCTGAGTGTGGCAAGGCTTAATCATGGATGGGGATGGGAGGTAGGAGAGATGAAGAGGTACAGGGCAAGGGTTAACTAAACTAAAGATCCCTGAAGAAGTCACAAAGAAACCCAGGTGTCTACAAGCCAATTAAAAGACACAATTTTAAAAAGACTTTGGACAGAGTTACTGTGCATGCTGATCTCAGAAGCCATGGTTATTTCCCAAAAACTCAAGCTTGGGACACCGCCTTAGGAGTTGGTCAGGAAGATCCCAAGTGGCACCTGAAATGGTACAGATTATAGCCATTACAATTGATTACTCATCAAAGCTGAATGGTAAGACCCTGCCACTAAAGATATCATACTACTCGGTTGCAGAATCAGAGAAGCCATGATAGAACTGAGCTAGAAGCTTCCTCCCTGCCACCTAGCCTTTGCAGTGCAGACAGTTGTTACGTAGGCACTGGAGTAGAAAAGTCAGCAACAGTATCCTTCAGCTTGAGGCATTGCATGCTATAATACCAACTGGCCAGGCAAGAGGTACACTGGTACCATAGTGGCACCACTGTAGCAGAGTTAACCAATAGAGTTTTAAAATCCTGAATTTGAAGTCTGATCCATAGAAGGGAATTTATAACCACTACTGTGGACCCGGTCAAAGGTCATTGTTGGGGAGGTCCTGGGTACTGGGGTAAAACCTACTACTTTTGTTTTGCTAAATGGACATGTTGTGAAACTGCCTAAAGATTTATGTCTGTTCCTGTGGATCAGTGCTGTTCTTAGCCTTAATCAAAGGCACTTCATTGGGTTTTTGTTTTTTACAGTGAACAAGTGAACAGAGATTCATGATACTGAGGACAAGTGACTACTGAGCGTTCGGCATCAGATAAGCTCTTCCTAAGTTCTAGGAC
This sequence comes from Rattus norvegicus, assembly GCF_021556685.1. Lineage (NCBI taxonomy): Eukaryota > Metazoa > Chordata > Mammalia > Rodentia > Muridae > Rattus > Rattus norvegicus. The sequence goes on from NC_141535.1 coordinate 38,252,246, forward strand.
CATCATAGCAGAGGGGCCAGAAAGCATCAAAGAACCAAATAACAGGAAGGAGAACCATGAACTGCTGGTTTGTTGGCACGGGGTGTCTGTGGCGCCAAAGAACTTGCAACAGCTACAACTGTTTTCATAGAACCTATAGGAGGCCCCGTGGTAAACTTTCAGTCATGGGTAACAGAGGGGCTCACGGGATCCACCTGTGAGTGAATAGCAATGCAGGGCTGAAGGAGAGGTCATTCATTATCTTTCATGACGTAGTCACTGGTGAGTTCCTCATAGTCCAGTGGATAGTGTTACACTCAAGTAACTTAAACCCGGTGGGTCACAAAGCCAAACACGGCAAAACAATAAATGTGGAAGTGAGGTGGGGACTTAATGGCAAGGACAAAGTGGAAGCAGTGGTAAGAGTGGGGAGCAATAAGGGCAGGGGGGGAGGGGATAGTTATGATCAGAATTTACTCACCATATGTATAAACACTTAAAAGAATAGAGAAAGAAAGCATTGCTTACTTTAAGCTCAAGTATGAAATTAGAGACATGAGGATCTCAAAAGGCTCAATTTGTTAGTGGTTAGGAACCTATCAGATTATAGAACTGTACTGTCTTCTTTCTTAGTACTTCTGTGGTGACTTCCAACATACGTTTGACAATTGAAAGCAATTTCAAACAATAGTCAACAGCTGGTGAGAGGGCACAACAGGGAAAGGTGTTTGTCACCCAAGGCTGATGACCTGAGTTCCTTCCCAGAGCCTGCATAAAGACGGAAGCGAGCTGACTCCACAGAGTTGTCTCTGACTCTAGATGTGCACTGCGGCGTGCATGTGCTTGTGTGCACACACAGATAAAGAAATAAACAAAGTAAGAATATTAGTTAATATCATAACACTATACGATGTCTAAAAAAATAGTATCTACTAAAAAGCTCATAAAAAGCAAAGCTTCCTTGTTTATATCATGGACTACATTATATTATAATGTTATGCAGAACACCACCAATGAGAAGGCAGGAATTTAAATTTTTCAGACATCCTTAAAAAAACATTCTAAACTTTTCAATTGCAAACCACACTTTAGACATCTAGAAGAAGGGGGAAATGCCTTAGTGTATGTGCTTTAGTAAAATAAGGCCCTTCTATGTTCTTGCTTAGATTTTCTTTTTTATCCTTGTCTTTTCCCCTAACCTCAGTAGTACAAACTATGCAAAGTTTTACGATTGTTTTAAAAGTACAAACAGCACATTTAAATGCAAAAATCACACCCTACGATTTTTACTTTAGCCCATCCATGGATATATGTGACAGTCTTTCATATTCCTTCTTTAAGTATTTTCATATGTTGTAAACTATTTTCAACAAATGTTTTTCTGTTCGGAACTTGAATTGTTCGGTTGTTTGAATGAGAAATAGCCTCCATAGACTCACATATTTAAACATTTGGCCCCCCATTGGTGATGCCGCTTGGAGGAAGACTCAGAGCCCTACTGGAGCAAGAACGTGACTGGGGCGGGGAAGCGTTGAAAGGCCACAGTCTTGCCAACCCGTCCTTTGCTGTCTTTGCTTCCTATGTGGCAGATATTGCCAGTCGGCATCCAGCTCCAGTTGCCCACTGCTGGGCTTTGTTTGCCACCGCTGACACCCTCTCTGGAAGAGTGAGCCCAAATAAACCCTTCCTTCTAGAAGTAGCTCTGGGTTACACTGTTTTATCACGGTATTAGAAAAGCAGCTCATATAGGTTGTTCAGCCAACTGACTCTGCTCTAACTAAAAGGTGGACATGTCACAGACTATTTAATATACATATATGTGTGCTTGCTCTCGTTAATCTGCCAAACCGCTATATGTACAAAACCTCATGTTCATGTCTACTTTTCTGTGGAGGGAATCTTATTAGTTTCCCAAAGAAGCATGTGTGCAAAGGGAGGAGATGTTTACATGGTACCAAGTTACACACTCTTAATGCGTTGCCTCAAATGCTGTTGATGCCTATCTGGTCTGATTGACAGGTATCCTGTTGCCTATCAACCAACAGACTCATAGTCTCTTATGGAGCAGAGTCTCACTTCTCTTCTCCAAAGCAAGTCCTGCAGTAAAAGAGGCATCATCTTCCTGGAGCCCAGATCACACCCCCCACCACACTTCCCCAGGGCAGAGTAGACTTTGACCAGTGACTAACTGTCACATGCTGTGATCTCTTATCTGGAAGTAAGATCAATCCTGTGCTACAGTTGAGCTCCAGAATGTACTCTGGGATCAAATTAAAGTGAGTCATTAGCCAAGACCACATCCTTAAGGGTAAATTTGTCAGTGAATTTTTTTAACCATATTTAAAAACTATATTGTTATATTTCTCAGATGTCCCTTAGTGGCTTCTAAAGTACAAAGTTGACAACAGAGGCCATTAAAATAGTCAATAATTCTGATTATAATAATATCCTGAGAATATTATCCTTGCATTGTTTCTGTTTCTCTTTTAGTGAGCTCACCAGAAAGCATGTCAGGGTTTGCATTCAGGAAATGGAATAAGGCCCATGTCTTTGACTGCTTACATTTTATGGAACCGGAAAGTGGTTTTACAATGTAGTTTATAAGGGTGGGTATCACAGTTAGGTCATTTATACTATATTGCTTTGGAGTTAGATGACAGTGATGAGATTGCATGTATGATAAGAAAAATTTCATTTTTCTTGGCATCCTACAATTAAATTGTTGCTAAGACTTCAGTTCACCAGGAATACGGTGTTGGTAAAAAGGGATCCATTGCTTGGTACAATGCCTGGAAGATGTTGCACATCTGGGGAAATGGAGGCTGTGATATTGGTGTCTGTTTCTGAGTGTTATTAATGTACTGACATCAATCTTGCAATCTGGTCTACTCAGGAGGATAACAAAGGAGGCTTTCAATCTAGGCCACATAGTAGGTTGAAGGACAGCCTGTGGACCTTAGTGAGAAGACTATGTCTCCAGTGGAAAAGTAAAGAAAGAGGCAGGGAAATAGTTCAGCAGTGTATCACCTTCTAACATAACGGAACCACAGGTTCAACCCTTAGTATTGCGGAATTTAAAAATAAAGCAAAACACATACACGGTAAGTGGACGTGTTGTCAAACTACCTTTTAAATATTTTAAATACCTTCACCGTTACTTACTACTTCCCAAATTACCTTTCTACTTTATGTTTTTTCCCTTTAATCCTTTATACCAATATGTTCTATCCCTTTCTTCTCTTGAACATTTATAACTCTAGGTTACTGCTGCCCTCAGTCTTGGCAAAGAAATCTTGTTTTTGCTATGGGCATTGGTCAATGTAGACAGAAGAGATGGTGGATAAGAGGTGCAATAAAGTGCTGTCTTAGGGATGTGGGCAGCCGCTGTACTCATGAACTCACAACGGCTGTGGTTACCTGCACAAGTCCTGCATGAGATGCAGCCCAACCACACTGCAGCATTGGTGGGGGAGGGTCTTCTGAGTTCACTCTCTTAGCTAAGTTTTTAGTCAGTTAATGGCTACCAAGTGACAGGAAGTTACTGTTCTTTGGGGGCGAAGTCATTGGTAAGTTGTCCGTGATGCAATAAACAATTGTACACCCATGCTAGCACAACACTTATTAAACTCAGTGGCTTATTTTAAAAGGAAAAGAAAGTGGAAGGGGATACAACAGAACTAATGAGTACTGAAGAGAAGTGACAAAAGGAAGATGGAAAGGAAGGGGGAAGAAACAGAAGGTGAGAATCAATCAAGATGAAATGATGGGAAAATCCCATATAGAAACCTATTATTTTGTAAGCTAATTAAGAAAATTAAAAATAAATTAAAAAATTTAAATTTGGGTCATCATTTGTATTCACTAGCCAAATCTGTATTGGCCAGTATCCATATGTTGTGAGGCAGCTATAGTAAACTATGCAGGAGCAACGGGAAGAATATGGAGGATGTGAAGCAGAAGGATCTGGAGAGTGACTCTGAAGAGTGACTTGAACAATCTGTCATTGCATCAATTTACTGACAAGGTCAGAGCCCTATCAACCCGGGTGGCTCCCGATCATCTCCCAACACGTACAAATTATAATGCCACCCAATGAACATATTCTAGGAGCTAAACACTTCAGGCATTGTTCACACAAAGCAGTGAGGGCAACCGCCAAAACAAAGCACTCCCTTCAAATGGTTGGAAAAAAAGAGTTAAATACACAGATGAGTAAAAGACTAGACAAACCAGACAGTACATGAAAATGAAATGAAGATGTCAGGGCAGGAGAGGGAATTCAAATTTTAGAATAGCTTAGAGGGTATCTCTCTGAGACCTGACGGTCACGAGGGAAGTTGCAAAGTGAACACAGGTGGGCATCTGTGTGATACGTTTAAGGAATACCAAGCAGGTCAGCATCCTAGGCTGTTCGAGCTCTCATTACATCACTGGGGTAAACACCAGAGATAAATCACCTTATACGGAGAAAGGTTTGTTTTGGCTGACAGTATCTGATGCCTCAGTCCCTGCTCACTTAGCCCTATTGCTAAGGGTTGCCACAGAGCATTACATGAGGACAAGATCATAAACATAAGAAGCTTCCCTCCTAATGGTGGCCAGGAACCATGGGATGAAGAAGCAGGGTGGACTGGCATGTTATGAAGGGCTAAATTCTTTCTCCTGGATTCCTATCTCTTAGTGTCCCACCACTTCCTAATAACATCAAAAGGCTGTGAACCAAGTCTTTGAAGAAAATAAAGGTGTAAACTATCACTGAAGGCACAGTTAGACATAGGTCATAGAGCCAAGTGTGGAAGGGCACACCTGTGTGCATGGATGTTTCCTTATATGGGCACAGACACACAGAGACAAGCACAGAAACATATTCATGGAGATGTGTTTTTACGTGAATCAGACTGGAAGCTACTAGGGAGTTTTGAGCAAAGGAGAAAACTAGCATGGCACAATTAACTATAGTCACTCTGAGGAGTGTAAGAATAACAGACTGCAGGAGTGGGAAGGGACAAGCCAAGGAAACTTTAGAATTAGGTAAACAATAATAGTGACTTGGTCCAGCATGCAGAATGAAACTAATAAGTTATGGTCCAGTCTATAATAATACATTTTAGAAGATTTGCTGGTGAATTGGATGGGTAGATATAAAGGATGTCACGATGACTGAACGTCGAGAAAATAAAGAGTCTGTAGGAAAGCCAGGGGATCGGTGGTAGAGGGAAGAATGGGGTTTTACTTGGAATGCTTAGTTTACAACCTGCATGGAATGAATAGCTGAGAAAAGTATTAAAACTTTTGGAAGTATTTGGTGTTTAAAGCCATGTGATCAAATTAAGAACATTAATTTAATATGACAGGATTATGCTCAGTAAAAACTTGAGTCAGTTGTGCTGTGGATGAGGCTTGGATTGCAACTTTGCATTTCCACTGCAATGTATGACAGCTTTTGGCCCCTACTTTAATCTATTTGAACTATCGTGAAGCTATAGCTTGCACAGGTCCCTCTGCAATCACTAGTTTTCACACAGCACCATCATCTCCCTTATGAATCATTTTCACACGGTTTTCTCCCTTATACACAGTTAATAGCTATCAGCAGCCAGAGAACTGTGAATCCATTACAGTGCCATGGGGTGTTTGCCATGCCTGGTTCCCATAACCAAATGTTCAGCCACAGACATTCTTTATGCCTTTTAAAACTCCACTGAAGGGGTGATCCCTTGAAGAAGCCTCCGTGATGTCTCTGATTCTCCTTTTTCTGAGTATTTCTTCGTGTTTTGCATTATTCCTCAATAGCAGCCCTTGTTACTGAGCAAGCAAACTCCTCCTGCCTCAGAGGAGAGAGGCTGTGCTTTACTCACATGCTCGATGACAGATACTGGCATATAGTAAGTTCTCAATAAACCTTAAAAGGAACGAATGAAGTGGAAACTTCCGGTTTCTTTGGAAAGTCACCTATGTCCAATGATCTTTTGCTGGGGCACACATGTGAAAGAATGTTTTCCCTGAAGCAGATACAGGTGATGAAAGGATGTTTTGCTATAGCAAACATGTGAAAGGTTGCAAGAATTTCAGAAGGAATATACATATGACCCAACAGACAGTGGGAGCCCAAGCATTGCTTTGCATCAATACTCTTCGCTAACGACATGCATATGTCGACTTGCCTTACAGTGTGTTACTGAGCTCTGCTCGTGGTGACGCCATAGAGATAAACTCGCCAAAGACCATCTGGTGAGTTTCCTGTGGCTTCTTGCCACTTCTGCTGACTGGTTGCTTTAATCCAGTCTCTTCTGGATTGAACTGCCCTTGCTGGTTCGTGTGCGGTGACTGCCAACTGGACTGGACTGCAGCTGCCGATTCGTGCTTTATGTTTGCTACTGGACTGAACTGCTGATATCTTGACAACAAAGATTTGACGAGCCCTCAAAGAACTGTTTTTAAACAAGTCTACTACTTGCCCTGTGTTCTAATAACTTTTCTTTTCCACTACGTCTAGTGTGGTTGTGGGCTAGAGGGAGGTTGATACTTATTAAAGTAGGTTGAGAAAAGAATATGCCTACAAATAAATACAATTTATTCTGAACACAATGAAGGGCTTTTCAGTTGGGGCACTTTTACATGAATAAATTAACATTGCCTATTTGCATATTATTATATAACACAATATTATTTGCATAATATTATTGCCTAATGCTATTTTGTATCTATATGACATTTGATAGAGTGGGGAAAGTCTCCCTTCTTTTAGGGTATAGAATAGGTAAGAAGGTTTTTACTTCATTTAACATCACTTCAGTCAGCTAAGACATTTTACTTGAAGATCCGTCATCCCTCATTCTTCATGGTTTGCTCATTGGCAAGACACACATCAAAGTACTTTGTGAATATATTCATGTTGAGCCTTCTGGCTCCTGTACTAATTTGGAATGAAAATCTATTTGGGAGATTAATTGTGTGCTTCCTTGGTGTTGGTTGAGCCTTTTAATCAAGAATTACAGCAGTGAACTTCCTTAGCTTATTCCCATACCTGTTTCTAGGCAAACATGAACTGAGGAATTCTGGCCTTTTGTGTGTTTTGTGCTAACCCATTCTAAGTTTTTATTCCCATCGGTTATTTATAATGCAAGACTTTAGCTGCTAAATAATTTTCTATATGAAAAAGTACCTTGAAGTCTCTGTATTCCGAGGAGTTCAGCTTGAACACAGCAGGCATTCAAACTAGCACTTAGCCAACTGTTTATAAAGCAGTCTCTATGGAAATTCGCTGTGTGGCAGAAATTGTTTCGAGGCACATGAGAAGTAGGCGAATATCCTGTGCACTTGTGGCCCACATGTGTGAGCCAGCAGACAGAAGGTGACACCAAACGGACAAGTTCTGCAATCTCAGATATTTCTTTGTTGCAAATTAAAGGGGAGGGAAACATAGGAAAGGGTGGGTGCAGCTCAGGGGGTGAGCGTTGAGGCATCGTGCATACTTGATGAGCAAACGCAGGCTGGTATTCTGAGCAGAGAGTGTAAGAGTAGGAAATTCAATAAATGGTCACTAACAGGGGTAATCAGAGTCTTCATAGTTTGTCTTGGGCAAATATCATTATTGTATGACCACGGGTAATGGCAATTCTATGACCAGAACTGGCCGTCTTTGGGAGCCAAGATGCTGTGTGACTGAAGCCTTATGACTCACAGTTTATTCTTTCTTCCTTGCCTGGGGAATTTTGTTTCACTTGAGTCCATCACTTCGCAAATGATGTTTTGGGACAAGTGTTTGAGTTTCTGTTGTTCTGGTTTCTGCATTTGTATGTTTGTGTTGGGTCTTAAAGGTAATAATGGGAGTGCAGTCTCTGAAACAGAATCTGTTTTAGGCAGACGGTGTTCGTTGCTATCTCTTAGCATTATTAATGCTGACTTTTAATTATTGCTTGTCTTTCTTGGAATTATTGATTTTGTATAGCATTCCTGAGAAAAAGTCCTAACTTCTCTCTTGGCTATTTATTTATTTATCAAAAAAATACTTTCTGAGATAGTAAAACAGAGAAAGATCTCATTGAGATCTCTCATTTTTCATTTTAACATTCACTGGGTGATTCTTAGAGACAGTGGTTGTATGTGTGGAAGGTGGACACACATTTCTGCCTCTACAACTGTTCTTGGGAGTAGCGTTTTCTCTCTCTGCTGCTCTGACAAGAATATGTACACCCTAGGCTAGGAAACAGACAATCTCTGCTATGTTTTTGGATCCGAATCTTCTTTCTCTACCCAGTTACAGCCTTCTCTTGTCAGTATTCCTAATCTGACCCAAACATTTTGATTCGTGGTAGCACCATGGGCTCCTTGAAAATTTGTAAGCGGGTAGACTCATTTGAATATAGTTCATTTTAGGTTTTTAGCTTAAAATTTTTTTAATGAAGTCTTTCATCCTTAAATTTAAACTGCCACCTCGAAACCCACTATATTAAGCATGCAACAATTTGGATGTATATTTTCAAAATAATTCTATAATATTCATTTCAAATATATCCTGCTTGGCTATACATTGTATTGGAAACTATATACTCTAAAGGTTTCATGGAAATATCAACAATGAATAAATCTACATCTTTAGGACTGTTTATTTATGGTTACAATGTATTAATTTACCATCAAGTATCTAAGAGAAAGGCCAGATTACATAACTGTCTGAAATGTAAATAAAATTATATGAATATGCTCCTGTGTGCATGTGCATGTATGCATGCCTGCTAGTGTGTGTGTGTGTGTGTGTGTGTGTGTGTGTACGTGCCTGTGTGTGTGCATTTGTATTTGTGTGTCTCTAAACAATAATGTATGCCCCACTCATTTATGGGAAAAGGCATTTTTGACTTTTAATTTAGCAGTCTTAACATTGTTACTGATTCTCTTATATAGTAAAGATCCATCAAGTAGTTAACTGATTATCAAGCAAGGCCAAAATGACAACTTTTTCACCTTTACCTATCAAAAGGGCAAAATAAATAACAGAGTCCACAAAGCCACAAGATCTTGATTATGTGAACCTTGGATAGACTAAACTTACTAGTTTCTTTAAGCGGATGATAGATACAAGAGAGAAATATAGAGGGCCAATGATGTCAAGAGAATAAAATAAAATAACCTTGCCCATTTGCTGCTTACTTACCCCAGTGAGTATCTCACATAATGAGACAGATTCATCTTCTATTGGACATCCACCATCTACGGTGCACATTGATCTTGAAGTGTCCAATAGAGTTTCTTGATATCTGGTGCAAATGAGGAGGGTTACACATATACAATTTTTACACTAGCAATTTTCTGTTCAAGAGGCTTCTCTTTGTCACAAAGATTTCCTATGAAAGCTTATCTTTATTTTTCTAACCCCGAACTGTTCATTTTCCTAAGAAATGCTATAGTTCCTTCTTGTCGACTGCTTCTCAAATACTTCATCCAGTGTGATAAGTCACAGAATTATAGAACTCAGGAGCTGAAAGGACTCCATGGACGACCCTGTGGAGTGATCTTGAGGTTTCCCAATGGATGGGGATTGGCTCTTACCCCTAGCCATTCTGCTTTAGTTGTTGTGGATGTGACCTTGTCCCTGAGGATCAAGATGATTTAATTATGTTATAAATTCAAAAGCTAAAATAAATTAATAATACAAAGACAATAGCCCAAGTGACTGTAATGCATACAAGAGTTTGGAAACTAAACTCTAGAGCGGTGCTTCTCAACCTGTTTATCACTTCCCTTTCGGGATCACATATCAGATGTCCTACCCAACAGTTAATTACAGTAGCAAAATTACAGTTATGAAGTAGCAACAAAATAATTTCCTGGTTGAGAGTCATCACAATATGATTAACTGTATTAAATTGTTGAAGTTTTAGGAAGGTTGATAACGACTGCTCTAGATTTTCATAAGGAATAAATATACTGTCTAAGAGATGCCCGAATCAGGACTTGAAAAATAGTGTCACAGGTTATAGTCACTTTCCATTGTCACAGTGCTTTCCTGAATGGCAAAGTATTAAATGACAGTAGATATAAAATATTAGATCAATGTTTCTACCCGTATGAAGGTATGAAATATAGCACATGAGTACTAAGGAATGGAAGTTAATGTAGACCATTCAAAATGCTAGTGTTTCTATTAAGATGCATAAATGAGTAAACTCAGTATTGGTGAGGTACTGATAAACAGAGTTAATCTTCACAAGGGCTAATGTTCTTTATGTGAGATTACTTAATGGTCTTGGTCTTGTAACTTGAATAAGAACTGTCCCCTCTTGTAGACTCGGTCCCAAGTTGGTGATTCTGCTTTGGAAGGTTATGGAATCCTTACTAGGTGGAGTCTTGCTGAAGGAAGTACATTGCTTGGATGAGGCTGGGGTGGAACTGGGGCTGAGGGATGGGCTTTGAGATTTTGTACCCTGGTTCTACTTTCTACTCTCTGCTTCCTATGTATGGATGAAAAGTGATGTCTGCTTCATAACTCCACAGAGGCCCTTCCATTCCAGCCTCTAGGCCTTTCCTGATATCATGGACTATACCCTCTGAAACTATAAGCCAAAACAGACAAATAAACATGCAAACAACAACAACAACAACAACAACAACAACAACAACAACCCCCTTCCCTCCCTGATTTAATTTTTTGGGGATAGTCTATTGATTTGACAGACAACTAACTAATACAAATATGTTGGGATAATTCGTGATTTGTAGAACGAGTTATTTGCTGATATCATTTTGTATACTGGAAAGAAGCTGAAGCTTTCATGGGCACCCCATGAAAATGTCTCCATTCTGTTAGCTGAGAAATAATTCTTTAGAAATGCTTGGATGTTTAATGTATCCCACATGGTAATATGAAGGTCATAAGCAAGCAACAGGAAAGCCATTTGAAATAACAGTACGGAGATTAAATTTAATAACCACAGAACACTTTCTATCCCTTGGTCTCAGTGCTCCCATTAGTTCTTGACCCTCTGACCTCATTTTTGAACATGTCTAAGTAAAGAATAGATGTACAAGTGGTTTTGTTGCCTTTCAGTTCACCACAGTGTAAACAACTTCTAGGCAGCCACCAACTCTGCCAGTATTCTCTCTGCTACTTTTATTTCTTTATTAAATAGTAACAGGATGCCAGTTTTTATTTTGATTTAAAGGAAAATGTAGGCTGTAGGTCCAGACATCAAATCTGCATACATTGCTACCTATAGTCTTCATTAATGTTTATGTATTAAGAGGTATACATTTAAAATATTCCAATTTTTAGGATCACATTAGTGTATCATGTATTATTCCATAAATATACCACGTGTGCTTATTTTGAGTTGAGAAAAATGTGATATTGGTGTTATATCACTAACTTGGAGCGGCTTCTTATATTGACATGGTAATCCACACAGTAGAAGACACATTGTTAGGGGTTGGGGATTTAGCTCAGTGGTAGAGCGCTTGCCCAGCTAGCGCAAAGCCCTGGGTTCGGTCCTCAGCTTCAAAAAAGAGAAAGAAAAAAAAAGAGAAGACACATTGTTTCTGTTTAGGAAATAATACATCCAGGAAAACTATTAATTAGGTCTTCCCCTTCAGATAGCTCACCTAGCATTAGGGTTGTATGGGCATACATTGTAAACATGACCAATTTTTGCTGATAATTAGTTTTAAGAGAAGGCACACAATCTAACTAGTGTCAGTTTGGTTATTCCTGAATGTCTCTTACTTTAGAATTAGAAGAAGGATTTCTTTGCCTATTAAACAGCAAGACTCTTCTCCATGGGGATTGTATCATTAGTGTAGGAGAGAATGCAGTTACACAAAGAATTGCCCAGTGATTTTCTATTATAGATAAATGATTAAGACATTAGGAAAATATAACACTGTGGTTCAAGAAACAACAAATATGATACTGCCAAGGTAAATATAAATGCACTGTGGGTTACTCATGGCGTGTTTCTGTGTCTCAGGTTTACCTTCTTAATCATTTTAGAGTCATATCTCTTTAAATGGCTTTAATGTTTAGCTTCTTATGTGAGGTTTTCTAGTAGGGTGAGACCTCAGAGTGTGACCCCTAAATTATTAGCATCATTGTTCATAGCAGCCTTATTTATAATAGCCAGAAGCTGGAAAGAACCCAGATGCCCTTCAACAGAGGAATGGATACAGAAAATGTGGTACATCTACACAATGGAATATTACTCAGCTATCAAAAACAATGACTTAGACCATGTGAGAGAGAGACCCAACCGCCTGGTCAGGTGGGCACTCCTGAGGCTGCAGAGCGGAAGAGACCACCAACACTGCTCACCCCTGCCCACATCCCTGGCCCAAGAGGAAACTGTATAAGGCCTCTGGGCTCCCGTGGGGGAGGGCCCAGGAGCGGCAGGACCCCTGCCAGAGACACCTCTGGACCCTGAAGGAAACAGACCGGATAAACAGTTCTCTGCACCCAAATCCCGTGGGAGGGAGAGATAAACCTTCAGAGAGGCAGACAAGCCTGGGAAACCAGAAGAGATTGCTCTCTGCACACACATCTCGGACGCCAGAGGAAAAAGCCAAAGACCATCTGGAACCCTGGTGCACTGAAGCTCCCGGAAGGGGCAGCACAGGTCTTCCTGGTTGCTGCCGCTGCAGAGAGCCCGTGGGCAGCACCCCACGAGCGAACTTGAGCCTCGGGACCACAGGTAAGACCAACTTTTCTGCTGCAAGAAAGCTGCCTGGTGAGCTTGGGACACATGGAAGCAGAATTCCTCTAGGACAGGGCACGTTCTGTGTTTACCGGAAGTGCCACACCCTCAGATCCCGGCCCGCAGCAGCTCTCTGCTCCCAGACCCTGTGAGAGAGAGACCCAGCCGCCTGGTCAGTTGGGCACTCCTGAGGCTGCAGAGCGGAAGAGACCACCAACACTGCTCACCCCTGCCCACATCCCTGGCCCAAGAGGAAACTGTATAAGGCCTCTGGGCTCCCGTGGGGGAGGGCCCAGGAGTGGCAGGACCCCTGCCTGAGACACCGCCGGAACCTGAAGGAAACAGACCAGATAAACAGTTCTCTGCACCCAAATCCCGTGGGAGGGAGAGCTGAACCTTCAGAGAGGCAGACAAGCCTGGGAAACCAGAAGAGACTGATCTCTGTACATACATCTCGGACGCCAGAGGAAAACACCAAAGGCCATCTGGAACCCTGGTGCACTGAAGCTCCCGGAAGAGGCAGCACAGGTCTTCCTGGTTGCTGCCGCCGCAGAGAGCCCGTGGGCAGCACCCCACGAGCGAACTTGAGCCTCGGGACCACAGGTAAGACCAACTTTTCTGCTGCAAGAAAGCTGCCTGGTGAACTCAAGACACAAGCCCACAGGAACAGCTGAAGACCTGTAGAGAGGAAAAACTACACGCCCGAAAGCAGAACACTCTGTTCCCATAACTGGCTGAAAGAAAACAGGAAAACAGGTCTACAGCACTCCTGACACACAGGCTTATAGGACAGTCTAGCCACTGTCAGAAATAGCAGAACAAAGTAACACTAGAGATAATCTGATGGCGAGAGGCAAGCGCAGGAACCCAAGCAACAGAAACCAAGACTACTTGGCATCATTGGAGCCCAATTCTCCCACCAAAACAAACATGGAATATCCAAACACACCAGAAAAACAAGATCTAGTTTCAAAATCATATTTGTCATGATGCTGGAGGACTTCAAGAAAGATGTGAAGAACTCCCTTAGGGAAACACAGGAAAACATTAATAAACAAGTAGAAGCCTACAGAGAGGAATCGCAAAAATCCCTGAAAGAATTCCAGGAAAACACAATCAAACAGTTGAAGGAATTAAAAATGGAAATAGAAGCAATCAAGAAAGAACACATGGAAACAACCCTGGATATAGAAAACCAAAAGAAGAGACAAGGAGCTGTAGATACAAGCTTCACCAACAGAATACAAGAGATGGAAGAGAGAATATCAGGAGCAGAAGATTCCATAGAAATTATTGACTCAACCGTCAAAGATAATGTAAAGCAGAAAAAGCTACTGGTCCAAATCATACAGGAAATCCAGGACTCAATGAGAAGATCAAACCTAAGGATAATAGGTATAGAAGAGAGTGAAGACTCCCAGCTCAAAGGACCAGTAAATATCTTCAACAAAATCATAGAAGAAAACTTCCCTAATCTAAAAAAAGAGATACCCATAGGCATACAAGAAGCCTACAGAACTCCAAATAGATTGGACAAGAAAAGAAACACCTCCCGTCACATAATAGTCAAAACACCAAACGCACAAAATAAAGAAAGAATATTAAAAGCAGTAAGGGAAAAAGGTCAAGTAACATATAAAGGCAGACCTATCAGAATCACACCAGACTTCTCGCCAGAAACTATGAAGGCCAGAAGATCCTGGACTGATGTCATACAGACCCTAAGAGAACACAAATGCCAGCCCAGGTTACTGTATCCTGCAAAACTCTCAATTAACATAGATGGAGAAACCAAGATATTCCATGACAAAACCAAATTTACACAATATCTTTCTACAAATCCAGCACTACAAAGGATAATAAATGGTAAAGACAAACATAAGGAGGCAAGCTATAACCTAGAAGAAGCAAGAAACTAATCGTCTTGGCAACAAAACAAAGAGAATGAAAGCACACAAACATAACCTCACATCCAAATATGAATATAACGGGAAGCAATAATCACTATTCCTTAATATCTCTCAACATCAATGGCCTCAACTCCCGAATAAAAAGACATAGATTAACAAACTGGATACGCAACGAGGACCCTGCATTCTGCTGCCTACAGGAAACACACCTCAGAGACAAAGACAGACATTACCTCAGACTGAAAGGCTGGAAAACAATTTTCCAAGCAAATGGTCAGAAGAAGCAAGCTGGAGTAGCCATTCTAATATCAAATAAAATCAATTTTCAACTAAAAGTCATCAAAAAAGATAAGGAAGGACACTTCATATTCATCAAAGGAAAAATCCACCAAGATGAACTCTCAATCCTAAATATCTATGCCCCAAATAAAAGGGCACCTACATACATAAAAGAAACCTTACTAAAGCTCAAAACACACATTGCACCTCACACAATTATAGTGGGAGATTTCAACACCCCACTCTCATCAATGGAAAGATCATGGAAACAGAAATTGAACAGAGATGTAGACAGACTAAGAGAAGTCATGAGCCAAATGGACTTAACGGATATTTATAGAACATTCTATCCTAAAGCAAAAGGATATACCTTCTTCTCAGCTCCTCATGGTACTTTCTCCAAAATTGACCATATAATTGGTCAAAAAACGGGCCTCAACAGGTACAGAAAGATAGAAATAATCCCATGCGTGCTATCGGACCACCACGGCCTAAAACTGGTCTTAAATAACAATCAAGGAAGAATGCCCACATATACGTGGAAATTGAACAATGCTCTACTCAATGATAACCTGGTCAAGGAAGAAATAAAGAAAGAAATTAAAAACTTTTTAGAATTTAATGAAAATGAAGGTACAACATACCCAAACTTATGGGACACAATGAAAGCTGTGCTAAGAGGAAAACTCATAGCTCTGAGTGCCTGCAGAAAGAAACAGGAAAGAGCATATGTCAGCAGCTTGACAGCACACCTAAAAGCTCTAGAACAAAAAGAAGCAAATACACCCAGGAGGAGTAGAAGGCAGGAAATAATCAAACTCAGAGCTGAAATCAACCAAGTAGAAACAAAAAGGACCATAGAAAGAATCAACAGAACCAAAAGTTGGTTCTTTGAGAAAATCAACAAGATAGATAAACCCTTAGCCAGACTAACGAGAGGACACAGAGAGTGCGTCCAAATTAACAAAATCAGAAATGAAAAGGGAGACATAACAACAGATTCAGAGGAAATTAAAAAAATCATCAGATCTTACTATAAAAACCTATATTCAACAAAACTTGAAAATCTTCAGGAAATGGATAATTTCCTAGACAGATACCAGGTACCGAAATTAAATCAGGAACAGATAAACCAGTTAAACAACCCCATAACTCCTAAGGAAATAGAAGCAGTCATTAAAGGTCTCCCAACCAAAGAGAGCCCAGGTCCAGACGGGTTTAGTGCAGAATTCTACCAAACCTTCATAGAAGACCTCATACCAATATTATCCAAACTATTCCACAAAATTGAAACAGAAGGATCACTACCGAATACCTTCTACGAAGCCACAATTACTCTTATACCTAAACCACACAAAGACCCAACAAAGAAAGAGAACTTCAGACCAATTTCCCTTATGAATATCGATGCAAAAATACTCAACAAAATTCTGGCAAACTGAATCCAAGAGCACATCAAAACAATCATCCACCATGACCAAGTAGGCTTCATCCCAGGCATGCAGGGATGGTTTAATATACGGAAAACCATCAACGTGATCCATTATATAAACAAACTGAAAGAACAAAACCACATGATCATTTCATTAGACGCTGAGAAAGCATTTGACAAAATTCAACACCCCTTCATGATAAAAGTCCTGGAGAGAATAGGAATTCAAGGCCCATACCTGAACATAGTAAAAGCCATATACAACAAACCAGTTGCTAACATTAAACTAAATGGAGAGAAACTCGAAGCAATCCCACTAAAATCAGGGACTAGACAAGGCTGCCCACTCTCTCCCTACTTATTCAATATAGTTCTTGAAGTTCTAGCCAGAGCAATCAGACAACAAAAGGAGGTCAAGGGGATACAGATCGGAAAAGAAGAAGTCAAAATATCACTGTTTGCAGATGATATGATAGTGTATTTAAGTGATCGCAAAAGTTCCACCAGAGAACTACTAAAGCTGATAAACAACTTCAGCAAAGTGGCTGTGTATAAAATTAACTCAAATAAATCAGTAGCCTTCCTCTACACAAAAGAGAAACAAGCCGAGAAAGAAATTAGGGAAACGACACCCTTCATAATAGACCCAAATAATATAAAGTACCTCGGTGTGACTTTAACCAAGCAAGTAAAAGATCTGTACAATAAGAACTACAAGACACTGAAGAAGGAAATTGAAGAAGACCTCAGAAGATGGACAGATCTCCCATGCTCATGGATTGGCAGGATTAATATAGTAAAAATGGCCATTTTACCAAAAGCAATCTACAGATTCAATGCAATCCCCATCAAAATACCAATCCAATTCTTCAAAGAGTTAGACAGAACAATTTGCAAATTCATATTGAATAACAAAGAACCCAGGATAGCTAAAACTATCCTCAACAATAAAAGGACTTCAGGGAGAATCACTATCCCTGAACTCAAGCAGTATTACAGAGCAATAGTGATAAAAACTGCATGGTATTGGTACAGAGACAGACAGATAGACCAATGGAACAGAATTGAAGACCCAGAAATGAACCCACACACCTAGGGGCACTTGATTTTTGACAAAGGAGCCAAAACCATCAAATGGAAAAAAGATAGCATTTTCAGCAAATGGTGCTGGTTCAACTGGAGGGCAACATGTAGAAGAATGCAGATCGATCCATCCTTATCACCCTGTACAAAGCTTAAGTCCAAGTGGATCAAGGACCTCCACATCAAACCAGACACACTCAAACTAATAGAAGAAAAACTAGGGAAGCATCTGGAACACATGGGCACTGGAAAAAATTTCCTAAACAAAACACCAATGGCTTATGCTCTAAGATCAAGAATCGACAAATGGGATCTCATAAAACTACAAAGCTTCTGTAAGGCAAAGGACACGGTGGTTAGGACAAAACGGCAACCAACAGATTGGGAAAAGATCTTTACCAATCCTACAACAGATAGAGGCCTTATATCCAAAATATACAAAGAACTCAAGAAGTTAGACCGCAGGGAAACAAATAACCCTATTAAAAAATGGGGTTCAGAGCTAAACAAAGAATTCACAGCTGAGGAATGCCGAATGGCTGAGAAACACCTAAAGAAATGTTCAACATCTTTAGTCATAAGGGAAATGCAAATCAAAACAACCCTGAGATTTCACCTCACACCAGTGAGAATGGCTAAGATCAAAAACTCAGGGGACAACAGATGCTGGCGAGGATGTGGAGGAAGAGGAACACTCCTCCATTGTTGGTGGGATTGCAAACTGGTACAACCATTCTGGAAATCAGTCTGGAGAATCCTCAGAAAATTGGACATTGAACTGCCTGAGGATCCAGCTATACCTCTCTTGGGCATATACCCAAAAGATGCCCCAACATATAAAAAAGACACGTGCTCCACTATGTTCATTGCAGCCTTATTTATAATAGCCAGAAGCTGGAAAGAACCCAGATGCCCTTCAACAGAGGAATGGATACAGAAAATGTGGTACATCTACACAATGGAATATTACTCAGCTATCAAAAACAACGACTTTATGAAATTCGTAGGCAAATGGTTGGAACTGGAAAACATCATCCTGAGTGAGCTAACCCAATCACAGAAAGACATACATGGTATGCACTCATTGATAAGTGGCTATTAGCCCAAATGCTTGAATTACCCTAGATGCCTAGAGCAAATGAAACTCAAGACGGATGATCAAAATGTGAATGCTTCACTCCTTCTTTAAAAGGGGAATAAGAATACCCTTGGCAGGGAAGAGAGAGGCAAAGATTAAAACAGAGACTGAAGGAACACCCATTCAGAGTCTGCCCCACATGTGGCCCATACATATATAGCCACCCAATTAGACAAGATGGATGAAGCAAAGAAGTGCAGACCGACAGGAGCCGGATGTAGATCGCTCCTAAGAGACACAGCCAGAATACAGCAAATACAGAGGCGAATGCCAGCAGCAAACCACTGAACTGAGAATAGGACCCCCGTTGAAGGAATCAGAGAAAGAACTGGAAGAGCTTGAAGGGGCTCGAGACTCCATATGTACAACAATGCCAAGCAACCAGAGCTTCCAGGGACTAAGCCCCTACCCAAAGACTATACATGGACTGACCCTGGACTCTGACCTCATAGGTAGCAATGCATATCCTAGTAAGAGCACCAGTGGAAGGGGAAGCCCTGGGTCCTGCTAGGACTGAACCCCCAGTGAACTAGACTGGTGGGGGGAGGGCGGCAATGGGGGGAGGGTTGGGAGGGGAACACCCATAAGGAAGGGGAGGGGGGAGGGGGATGTTTGCCCAGATACAGGGAAAGGGAATAACACTCGAAATGTATATAAGAAATACTCAAGTTAATAAAAAAAATATAGAAATAAAAAAAATAAAAAAAAACCAAAAAAAAAAACAATGACTTTATGAAATTCATAGGCAAATGCAGGGAACTGGAAAATATCATCCTGAGGGAGGTAACCCAATGACAGAAAACACATATCGTATGCACTCATTGATAAGTGGATACTAGCTCAAATGCTTGAATTACCCCAGATGCCTAGAACAATGAAACTCAGAAGGATGACCAAAGTGCAAATGCTTCACTCCTTCCTTAAAAGGGGAACAAGAATACCCTTGGGAGGGAATGGGAGGTAAAGTTTAGAACAGAGGCTGAAGGAACACCCATTCAGAGCCTACCCCACATGTGGCCCATACATATACAGCCACCCAATTAGATAAGATGGATGAAGCAAAGAAGTGCAGACCATCAGGAACTGGATGTAGATCTCTCCTGAATACAGCAGGATACATAGGTGAATGCCAGCAGCAAACCACTGAACTGAGAATGGGACGCCCGTTGAAGGAATCAGAGAAAGGACTGGAAGAACTTGAAGGGGATCGAAACCCCATATGAACAACAATGCCAAGCAACCAGAGCTTCCAGGGACTAAACCACTATCCAAAGACTATACATGGACTGACCCTGGGCTCCAACCTCATAGGTAGCAATGAATATCCTAGTAAGAGCACCAGTGGAAGGGGAAGCCCTTGGTCCTGCTAGGACTGAACCCCCAGTGAACGTGATTGTTGTGGGGAGGGCGGTATTGGGGTTGGATGGCTAGGGGAACACCCATATAGAAGGGAGGGGTTAGTTGGATGTTGGCCCAGAAACCGGGAAAGGGAATAACAATCGAAATGTAAATAAGAAATACTCAAGTTAATAAAGAAAAAAATAGTGGAAAAAATTATTAGCCTCAGTATCATTTAGGCATCTGATAGACACGATTGGGCTCTGTGAGAATTATAGTACATACACCATGGAAGAGGCATCTACTAAGTTGTTTTAAAGGCAACCACCTTATTTTGAGTTTAAGGGCTCATAAGACACTTGATCTGAGAGAAAGGAAAATGAGGTCTTATTCTATATTCCATAAGTAGTGACTGTGAAACACGTATTCAAAGTAAACCTTACATTTTTTTGTCTGCTCGTGAGTCTTCTACAGCTCTACAGGGACTATGTTTTACCCTTCTAGCTGAGTGCTGCTGATAGATCCCCTTCTCCAATTCAACAATTTCTTCCATTTGGAGTTTGCATTCTGATCTCTATCCTGCTGATTCCTCGTCATTCCCTTGCCAAGAATGTTTTCTCCCTTTTCAGCTGAAGTCCAGTTGTTTTTATGAATCAAAGGTCACAGCTTTTAGAGTTCTCCCCTTTTTATTACAGGCTGTGCTGTGATTTTCATAATATCCTATCCGTATGAAATTAATGAGAATTGGACACATGAAGATATTAACTATCTGAGGGATCAGAAACAAGTTTATTATGACAAGAACGACTTGTCAAATGTCCTGTTCTAGAAGTGGGTTAAAAGATGGCTGGTATACCTATTAGGGAGACAGAAAGTGGGACCAAACTGTGTAGACTGAGGGTTGAGAGGTATAAAGGACCCAAATCACGTAGAACAATATAGTTAATAGTAGGGATTAGCTTTGTCATAATAGCAAATTGAAAAATGTCAACATTCATTAATAAACAATTATCATGAAATTTGGGTTTTAGTATTTGGGTGCTAATACTAGCAGTTACTCTGAGACATTTGGTTTTCATAACTAGTGTGTTTAGTCATTTAGTTAGTGTTTATGGAATATTAAGTTCTAGAAAAAGTTTATGGGCATCAGGAAATCGAGGGAGGTCAGGGTAAGTAGGTTTCTAGAGAAAGATCCAGAATGAAAATGGAAATTGGAGTGCATATGATCCTGAGTCAGCTTTCCTTGACTGACTAGTAAAGAAAACCACTTTGTAATGGTTTGAGTTCTGAGCTAAAAATGAGAAAGTGGGAAGCAAAATTGAGATGCGTGAAATGATGCTGGGGGCATCTTGGTTAGGGTGGGCCTAAGGATTCTGGACCATCTTGGTTAGTGTGGGACTAAAGATTCTGGGGCATCTTGGTTAGGGTGGGAATAAAGATTCTGAGGTATCTTGGTTAGGGTGGGACTAAGGATTCTGAGGTATCTTGGTTAGGTGGGGTCTAAGATCCTTTCTCTTATCTTTCTACCATTTCAGTGTGTCTTTGGAAGGGCTAGTATATATGGATACATTTTGTTATGCCTTGCAGCGGTTTCTTGTTAGTTTTTTAATATACATATTTTCCAAACAGAATATAAATGAATTTGTAATAAATCCCTTTGTTTTTCATTCTAGCTAAGTGGAGATTTTAAGTTCATATTTAAAACTGGAAATGTTGGTTATATTGATTATGCTTGCTAGATTTGCAAGGAGAACACACACACACACACACACACACACTTAAATGCTTTGAAAAAAAAGTAATAAGCATTACAGCTTTAATACTCCCAAAGCTAATAGTTTTTTTCACTATAGATGGAATGTTTAGGGGTACCCTGAGACTATCTTTAAGAAGATGGTCAACCGAAGCAGATGCAGCTGTTAATTTCTTTCTTCAATCCTATATAATCACCGATAGCAATGGGAGTGGTCATTCAGCCCCCAGGGTAGTCACTTGTTTCAGACTATTGCTCTAGCACTGTTTTTTTGTTATCATCAGTGTGCTTCTGCACATGAATATTTAGTATCCACACAGGTTTGCTTCTTGTTGAGGCTTAATAGTACTTTTTCTCCCTTACTGTCACTTTGATATATCCACTACAATGAAAGGACAAAGGTTGATTACATTTGTGAACCAAGTCTAAGACTTGTATAACTTATAAACTTTTTGCCTCTGTCAGACTTTGTGACAAAACAAAACAAAACAACCTAAGAAGTTTTAAGGATGGAATTAGAAGACAGATAATCTCCTAATTCAGATTAATACTAATCAGATAGTGTTCTTAAGTTAATATTTGTGTGTGTGTGTGTGTGTGTGTGTGTGTGTGAAGAACAGGACAGATAGAAAAAGAAAACATTTAAAGTTTGAAAAATAAATGTTAGATTCTGCATGAAATATTTAAGAAAAATGGGCCTTCCAACTTGAATAATTATAATATTAACACAAAACAATAATAACAAATTCTTCTAAAACTAGGTCTTTAAAATATTTATTTATTGTGTGTGTGTGTGTGTGTGTGTATGTGTGTGTCTTTGTGGATTCATGTGTACCACACATGTGCAGGTGCCTGGAGAGGTCAGAAGGGGACATCAGATCCCCTGGACCAGTATGAGCCTGACTGTAGGTGCTAGGAGCTGGACTCCACAGCAACAGTTTGCACTATAACCTCTAAGCCATTTTTCAAGACTGACATTGCTTTTAAAATTAGAAGATTTTGGTTATATATAGTCATGGATTTCATTATGACATTTTCACCATGTATGTTGATCACCTGTATTCTTCATTACCCTCTTCAACACCTACCCACTCTCCCTGATTCCTTCCTACCTGTTTCCAGCTAGTTCATACTCCTATTCTAATGATTTTCTCCTTCTTTCTTTCTTCCTTTCTTCTTTCTTTCTTTCTTTCTTTCTTTCTTTCTTTCTTTCTTTCTTTCTTTCTTTCTTTCTTCCTTCTTTCCTTCCTTCCTTCCTTCTTTCTTCCCTCTCTCTCTCTCTCTCTCTCTCTCTCTCTCTCTCTCTCTCTCTCTCTCTCTCTCTCTCTCTCTCCTCTGTGACTCGGTGAGTTCCAGCAGGTACATTTACAGGAGTATGACCACCTTGCCAGTGGCTAAATCACGGAAGAAGAATGCCTGCTCTTCTTTCTCTGTCAATCATTGACGACATGAAAACTTCAGTAGGGGTTTTCAAAAGACTTTGCATGCTATTATGTCTGTTGCAATTCAGTTGCAAATAAAACATGAGCTTTATTTAAACTCAGAAAGTAAACTGATCACATTTATAAACTATCTATGTTCTCCTGGACCAAAGTGAGCATAAATCAAAAGGTTAATACATTGTAATGAATGTGTTCATATATTTCAAACACCCATTCTGAAGTTTACATGAGACCTCTCCCCTTCCATGACAGGATGTTATTCTTTCAGTTTTGTACAAATCTTGCCATATATAAATCGCTGCTGTAAGTTCAACCATTTTGTACATTTTCATCTTCAACCTCTGCCTGCGTTACACCTCCAACGCCTATGCTCCCCCTTTGATGATATACCCTGAGTGTTGGAAGGAGGGATATAGACCTGCCAGTTACAGAGGAGCACTCAACTGTCAGTTTTTCTCAGCAGTTATGAGTCTCTTTGTTTACTGCTGACTACTGCAAAAACATAACAAAGCAAAACAAATCAACCAACATTCCTGCCCAAATCTTATAGGATCACTAATCGTGGACATTAGCATAAGTTTTAGAGCAATTTAATGGGCTCATCAGATCCATTTCACAAAACTACAGCAGTAAGATTCCCCCACTAACGCCTATGACCTCCCCAAGTACAGGCTTTTGATCAGTTTTACAGTACCAGTCATGAACTCCTTTCTGTGACGAAGATATTAAATCCAATCAGCAAAGAGTTAGTTACCTCCATAATTCAGGCTCTACATTTTAACAAGGTAGCCGGTGGGTAATGTTAGAGCTCAAGTCCACAGCATAGTAAGACTGACACTGGCAGTTCCCTGACAGTTCACATAGTACCTTCTAGCACCATAAGAACCAACCAGTATGGAGGAAACTCCCATTCCAGTTCCAGCTTGATCACTTTTTGTGCTATGAGCAGGTCATATTGTATCTTCAGCAATAGGTTCTTGACAACTAGTCTAGTAGGGGTTTCAACAACAGAGGAAATTTTCTGTATTGTTTTGAGAGCCTCAGGGACATCCCCCTCCCAACCCATCTAATAATCCATAAACAGCCCACATTTAATTCAGGAATTTTTGTTTAAAAATTATAGTTTCTGTGATCAGCTTTATCCACACTCAGGATACCTCCCTTCAAAATGTTCTTGTGTGGGCTTTTAATTTTAGCTTTTGATTATCTTGCCAAGTGTCAGTCTTCCTTATGACCTATTCATGGATCATTAGTTTTTATTTTCTTCCTCCACCTGTCCTTCTTGCTACCCCACGCTCTTAAATATTTCTACTCCAGTAGTTTCCTTTCCACTTCTGTAATTGTTAAAAAAAAACCCAGCAAAACAAAAAATCATCAGCAAATTACTGTCAAGCATTGCTTCAGAAAAGTATAATGGGTCTCTGAAGACAGAAAAGGAGACATATAACTGAAACTTTTTGGAAAATGAGTCTACCGGTAGGGGCCATTTTCTTTCAATATGTTGGAATATACAATGAGTTGAGGAATTAGGAAAGGAAAGAGTTTCCAAGTCAGTCACCTTTAAACTTTTGCATGCTACTATGTCTGTTGCAATTTAGTTGCAAATAAAACATGAACTTTATTTAAACTCAGAAAGTAAACTGATCACATTTATAAACTCTCTATGCTCTCCTGGACCAAAGTGAACATAAAGCAAAAGGTTAATGCATTGTAATGAATGTGTTCATATATTTCAAACACCCATTCTGAGCTTTGGTTCATACAGTTTACCTTTAATTGATTGAATAATTGATACAAACAATATATTATTGTGGCTAATTACATTTTTTGGTTTCCCCTAAATAAGTAGAAAAGAATTTGTGCTGAAGACTAAGGTCATATTGGATGGAATACAGTTCTCACGCCAATCAAGAAAACATAAATGGACAAAGTGTCAAGTACCTGGCTCTCCTGGTGTGTCTACCTTGACCCTCAAAGTGTATTGTCTTCTCTTTGTATTAAACTCTCTTATTTTTCTCTAGTTTCTGCATCAATCTTCTGGCACTCTATAGAGGGCAAATCTAAGCTTAGTCTTTCTTGCCTAAGGACTCAGATGAATCTTGGTTTCATGGTAACAGAAGAACTTGGCTGTACTTCCTAGTAGAGATTGCATCTGGAGATGACTCCGGCCAAGGAACATTATGATTTTATGTGACTGAGATTGTTTTGCAGATACCTTTCATACTGTGATAGTTTTGAACCACCAATATTTAATCATTTTGGAAAACATTCTATTGGATGATATAACCCAAACCCAGAAAGACAAACACTATATATTATCCTGTATCCTTGTATATATAGACCACAGCATCACATTTTAATGTTTCATATTAAAGTTGAACAAAAAAACCAATAGTTTTGGGTAAGGAAAACTTTAAGCAAGAAGAATATGAAATATATATATATATATATATATATATATATATATATATATATATATGGTATGGAAGTAGAAAGGAGAATGGAAATACTAGGCATGGAAAAGTTTGAATAAGGAGAAGGTAAGGTTGGTATAAAGAATGAATGAGAAGAGGAGATTCACCCAAACTTAAAGATGTATAAAAATTCCAAATAGAAACGTATTACTTTATAAGCTAAGTAAATTATATGGATGATGATGATGATGATGATGATGATACTTTGAAAAGAAGTATTTTGCATGACTGCTTCCCAGTTGGCCCTGCTGTTCCTATATCACACAGATATTTAAGTGAAATACAGTGACAGATGTGAAATGCACCACCCCTCTCCAAGAATTGTTGGCAAAAAGCTATCCAGATGATGTGAGATGTTCTCATTACTCTAGAACTAGATGGTGATACCTTTTGGTAAAGACAGTATGTAGTCTAGATGCAGGATATGAAGAAATGAAGCTGAAAGTTTTTTTCCCTCCTAGTTAGCATTGATAGTACCATAAAGTACTATACCTGTGATTTACCTGTGTAGGCAGCTGGAGAGAGTAGTCATTAATTATCTTACCCAACCATAGACCCTGAGTGCAACAATATTGAGCTGGCATGCAAGATATGCCCATTGTGTAACAACTTTGGGGGATGGACCAATACCTAGTGATTGGAATTTAGACTTGCTCCATGGCAGGCAATACATGCTTAATGCAGAAAACCTTGTCAAAGACTATGTTGGAAGGCTGAGATGAACAAACTGAGCCTACTGATATCTTAGGGTGGGGGAGATGCATAATAGCCTTTTGGCAATAGTAGTACATGATAAGGAAGCCAGGTGTTTTTTTTTTTTTTTCGAGAAATTCACTTAATGACTGCAGAATGATATTCAAGTATATAGAAACCTAAAGTAGGCAGAATTAACTGTATTGATATCTGACAAAATAAATTAGAAGAAGAGGAAGAGGAGGAGAAGGGGGAGGAGGAGGAGGAAGAAGAGGAGAGGGAGGAGGAGGAGGAGGAGGAGGAGAGAAAGGTGGAGGAAGAAGAAGAAACAGAAGAAGAAATGTAAAATGAGACCAAGAAGGTCATTATAAACTGATCAGGGGTTCAATTCAACTGGAACATATAATTACTGTAAATAGCGCTGGACAATTTTAGAAAACAAACACTATTAGGCCTAAATAGATAGATAATTTTCAGTGTAATAACAGTAGTGAATTTCAACACGCTATTTTTGTCACTGGGCCTATTTTCCAGCAAAGAGTAAACAAAGCAACTTCAAATTTAAACAATATTATAAATCAAATGGAGTTAATAGATATTTACAGAACATTTCATCTCATGGTTTCAGAATACTTATTCTTTTCACTAGTGTGTGGTGATTTCTCTAGAATAGACTGCATAAGAGGCTATAAAAGCATTGCAATATGAAAACGTATAGCCTTTATAGAGAAAAAGAAAAAAGAAAAACAAATCATCTTTCAAATGAAAATATTTTAAATGTTTAAATATTTGAAATATTTAAAAATGTTTTAAGGACTTAGGAAATTGTGAGAAATCCAACCCAAAATTTAGGTAAAGAAATAACAAAAATCAGATATAAATAAAATATAAAATGACTTAAAAATTTAAAAATTCTTAATGGAGAAAAGTTAAATTCATGCCTTAGCTTTTCTGCTAATATTAGGGACAAGGGGACTCTACACATTCCATGTCTCTTATCCAATATAGTGCTAGAAATCTTGCCAGATCAGTTGGGAAGAAGAAATAAACAAGCCAGCCAAATGTGAAGGAAGGAAGCCAATTTTTCCTGATTGGAGATTATAGAGTTCTATATATAAAATAACCAAGAGGCCAGACCAAAACATTGTTAGGAAATAAGGAATTATAGCTCCTAAAATTAACATATGAAAATCAATAACTTTTATATGAGGGAAAAATCATTGAAAGCATTCCATTCACATTAGCTCCTGAACAACCAAGTCATCATCACCAACAAACCAAACAATAACAAAACCTTAGAAGTAAAGATAGACTTTACTTCCAAGTAACAGTAAGGAAGTCCAAGTCCTCTATAATGACAATGACAAGCACTGGTAAAAATGACTGATGACGACAGAAGAACTCAATAGGCTTTTCATTCTTATAGACAACAATAGTGAATCTGGTTAAATGCCAATATTAACTCAAAGATCAAGAGGCTCAAATTCTGATTCTATTTAAATGTCAGTGACATCCACTGTATAACAAACTGCAAGAGCTACATGATCATCTCATTAAGTGGTGAAGAAACTTTGACAAAGTCTAACAGTCCTCCATGATAAAAGTCTTGGAGAGGTCAGGATTAGAAGGCACATAACTAAACACAATAAAGACAATATACAGCATGCCAGTAGCCAATATCAAATCTAATGGAGAGAAGCTTAAAGCATACTTCCAGACAGAAGTCTAGCATAATTGTCATCAGAAAAGTTTCACCCAGCAACTTACAGAGATGGATGCAGGTCACATCATGGGGAGGCTGGGGATTCTTGTGAAAGAGTGAAAGGAAGGGTTGTAGGAAACAGGCATGTCAAGGACACTACAGGGAAACCTACAGAACAAACTAACCTGACCCAATAGGAGCTCACAGAGGCTAAACACCAACTAGAAAACATGCATGGGATTGACCTAGGCCCTCTACATGTATGTATGGCTTTGTCTTCAAGTGGAACTCCTCATGGCAGGAGCAGGGTCTGTCTCTGACCCTATTGCCTAGCTTTGGGAACCTTTTCTCCTACTGGACTGCTTCATCTAGACTCAAAAGAAAAGGGTGCACCTAATCTCACTGCAACTTGATTTGCCAGGGCTGCTTGATATCCATGGGAGACCTCCCTTTTTCTGAAGAGGAGGAAGAATGGATGGGGAGTAGAGGAAGGAGTACCTGTAGGAAAGCACTGTGGGGAAACTGCAGTTCAGATGTAAAGTAAGTGAATTTATCATTAATGATAAAAATGTCAGTGACAGTCTTTTAAGAGCTATTAAAAGAATCCTGAAATTTGTATGAAGTTATACACGAATACCAAAGTAATGGTGAAAATCAATCCTAGAAATGTCTTGAGACCTCTGAAGAGACCATAGAGCAGTGATAACCCAAACATCACAATATGCTTATACAACAGACACAGAGACCAATAGAATCACATAGGTTACAGAAATAAGAGGCCACAGGTTGGTAGCTAACTGAATTTCAACTAAGATACCAAAGTCATTGATTAGGAAAAGGACAGATTGTTCACCAAAAGGAACTGGGCAAATTGGCTATCTATATGGAGAAAACTGAAACTGGATCACTATCTCTGGATCAATGTATCTCTCACTAGGTACAAAATCAACACCAAATACAGCCAAGACCAAAGCATCAGATCTGAATCTGATCCTACCAGAAGAAAGCATAAGGCATTGGTCCATGTATAGATTTTTGGGTCAGGACCCCAAAATCACAAGCTCAAGTTCTTTCTCCTGCTGTATTTCGGTCTCTTTTTCTTCAGTCTATTTGCTGTAACTGTTTCTACCCGTGGTTTGTCCAGCCATGGCCACATCTCCACAGCCGTATGAGTGTCTCTCTAAAAAGTCTAAAAAGTCTAAAAGTAGACACTTTTCTTGTGGTGCCTGTGTCCCCAGGAGGCTAGCATTCCTTTGCGGCTACTGCTGATTCCTGGTGTGATAGTGTAGTACAAATGAGCACAGGTTGGTGCCTCTTTTGGTTACTTCCTTTTTGGAGAAAACCCTATCAAGTTTTGTTCTTTTTTTCCCCTCAGTCCTCTTTGACACAGTTAGGGTCAATATGTATTTCTTACCACAACTCTTTCACCAGGTCACACATAGGCAACTTGTAATTCATCATCTTCTTCAGAAGTCCATAGTCCCTCTACATTATTCACAGTAGGTGAGACACAGAAGTAATCTAGGTGCCCATTAACATGAATTGGTCAAAAATGAAGAACGAAATCCCATCACCTGTTGGAAGATTGATGGGATAGAAGTGTTCATGTTAAGTGAAATAAGCCAGGTACACAAAGGCAAGAACTCTAAGTTTTCCCACATGTCTTTGCTGAGAGAAGTCAGCCTGGAGGCACAACAGTGATTGACAGAGGTTGGAAAGGATGGATTTGGTGAGAGATGCTGTGTTTTTATATAGAAATATCACATTGAACCTCATTAATTAATGCACATTAGTGTACATTAATATATCTCATTAAAAAATAAAATGAAAGGGTTTCTCCAGGTTAATGAGAAATATAAAGAAATGCCTTGGATCTTCAAATTTATGATTTTAATTCATTAAAACACAATGAATTATAAAAATCCATATTAATTTAAAACTGAGCTATGTTTACATGATATTTCAGGTATAAAAGAGAGCATCAACTCACAGAGGAAAAAAAGAAAAAGAAAGAAAAAATAGAAGATAGCATATGCTTGAATTACTATGAAGTAGAGAAAAACTGAAATTATTTTTAACATTCAGTAGTTTCTTAAAAGATGTGTATATCTGCAGTAATTCTTTTATGGTTTCGTATGCTAGAGAGACCCCAAGCAGACACTTTAAGAGGATAACGCCTAGTGATATAGTGAGGAAGTTGCTTTCACCTTTCAAGTATCAGTTATGTCAAATTATCTTCATGTTTTTATTCCATGTTATCTTAATGTTTAATTTTTTAAAATGTTTTTACTATTGACGGGGTCCTTCAGACATACTTACAAGGACAGAAGAAAAGCCTAAAGTTATGAAGGCTCATTATTTTTAGGTGACCTAGAGTAATTTTGCTCATTACAAGACCAAAGGTTCTTACCCAGCAGTGTTCAGGTCGGCCATGCTACTGGAGTATAGATGTGACAAGATGTGAGCTTGCTCAGCTATGTGCCCACCTCTACTTGTGATGACGAATCTTTCCTGTATCAATATATCTACGTATCCCAACACAATCTCTTTTGATTGTTTCCACTGGGAAATACACTATACTGAGAGTTGTCTCCACTTCTCTCCTTTGTTGCTGCAAGTAACAGACATTTCTTTATTCCCATATCGCATGGCTTTACTTGGTCTTCCTACTCACCATGAAGTGAACTTCTTGCATTCAGTTACAGTATAGCAGTGATTTTGTAATAGTTCTTTCCCCTGGAGTGCATCCTCTTTCAGAGGTTATGCTCAGTATCTGTTCTGCATGGAACCAACCTTTGTTGACTGGTGTTGTTGCTTCCGTGAGCTATTTATTTGATTGATTGCTTGGCTTTTAAGCTATTGGAAAGGGGAAGTTTTCATGCTTGGTCCACAAGTGTTCTCAACTAAGGGATCTACGGAGGTCTTTCATCTTGCCTCAGTAGCTAATGGAAATTCATTATTGAAGGACCAGATGCGACAACACATTTATTTAATTTGCAGGAGCTGTTTGAACAATTAACTGGGGATGCTGAAAGAGGTTTTCTGCTCATTACTTTATATTACATAGATTTGGCCTGCCCTCCTTTACACTTTCAGAGTTTTCGTGCCTCAGTGAGTAATTGTGAGGAAGTCTTATGTTCTTGTTTTCATTTGATTTCTCATCTTAAATAACCTATCATAGTTTAAGAACAAGGAGAAGATCTTAGAGGAAGAAGAAACATCTCACCCATCAAAGCTGTACTGTAAATTATGACTGAATACCATTTAAGGCTTAAGAATGACATTTGGAAGGACAGTCACAGAATGGAGCCAGGTACTGTATTATGTGATCCAATATTTAACCCCTGGCTAAATTAAGAAATAATACCTCCTTTAAAATGGACTAAACAACAAAAGAAGATCAAGGGGATACAGATTGGAAAAGAAGAAGTCAAAATATCACTATTTGCAGATGGTATGATAGTATATTTAAGTGATCCCAAAAGTTGCACCAGAGAACTACTAAAGCTGACAACTTCAGCAAAGTGGCTGGGTATAAAATTAACTCAAATAAGTCAGGAGCCTTCCTCTACACAAAAGAGAAACAAGCCGAGAAAGAAATTAGGGAAACCACACCCTTCATAATAGTCCCAAATAATATAAAATACCTTGGTGTGACCAAGCAAGTGAAAGATCTGTACAATAAGAACTTCAAGACTCTGAAGAAAGAAATTGAAGAAGATCTCAGAAGGTGGAAAGATCTCCCATGCTCATGGATTGGCAGGATTAATATAGTAAAAATGGCCATTTTACCAAAAGCAATCTACAGATTCAATGCAATCCCGATCAAAATACCAATCCAATTCTTCAAAGAGTTAGACAGAACAATTTGCAAATTCATATTGAATAACAAAAAAACCCAGGATAGCTAAAACTATTCTCAACAATAAAAGGACTTCAGGGGGAATCACTATCCCTGAACTCAAGCAGTATTACAGAGCAATAGTGATAAAAACTGCATGATATTGGTACAGAGACAGACAGATAGACAAATGGAACAGAATTGAAGACCCAGAAATGAACCCACACACCTAGGGGCACTTGATTTTTGACAAAGGAGCCAAAACCATCCAATGGAAAAAAGATAGCATTTTCAGCAAATGGTGCTGGTTCAACTGGACGTCAACATTTAGAAGAATGCAGATCAATCCATGCTTATCACCCTGTACAAAGCTTAAGTCCAAGTGGTTCAAGGACCTCCACATCAAACTAGATACACTCAAACTAATAGAAGAAAAACTAGGGCAGCATCTCGAACACATGGGCACTGGAAAAAATTTCCTGAACAAAACACCAATGGATTATGCTCTAAGATCAAGAATCAAAAAATTGGATCTAATAAAACTGCAAATCTTCTGTAAGGCAAAGGACACTGTGGTTAGGACAAAATGGCAGCCAACATATTGGGAAAAGATCTTTACCAATCCTACAACAGATAGAGGCCTTATATCCAAAATAAACAAAGAACTCAAGAAGTTAGACCGCAGGGAGAAAAATAACCCTATTAAAAAATGGAGTTCAGAGCTAAACAAAGAATTCACAGCTGAGGAATGCTGAATGGCTGAGAAACACCTAAAGAAATGTTCAACATCTTTAGTCATAAGGGAAATGCAAATCAAAACAACCCTGAGATTTCACCTCACACCAGTGAGAATGGCTAAGATCAAAAACTCAGGTGACAGCAAATGCTGGCAAGGATGTGGAGAAAGAGGAACATTCCTCCATTGTTGGTGGGATTGCAGACTGTTACAACCATTCTGGAAATCAGTCTGGAGGTTCCTCAGAAAATTGGACATTGAACTACCTGAGAACCCAGCTATACCTCTCTTGAGCATATACCCAAAAGATGCCCCAACATATAAAAAAGACACGTGCTCCACTATGTTCATAGCAGCCTTATTTATAATAGCCAGAAGCCGGAAAGAACCCAGATGCCCTTCAACAGAGGAATGGATACAGAAAATGTGGTACATCTACACAATGGAATATTACTCAGCTATCAAAAACAATGACTTTATGAAATTCATAGGCAAATGGATGGAACTGGAAAATATCATCCTGAGTGAGGTAACCCAATCACAGAAAAACACACATGGTATGCACTCATTGATA
Organism: Rattus norvegicus; assembly: GCF_021556685.1. Taxonomy (NCBI): domain Eukaryota; kingdom Metazoa; phylum Chordata; class Mammalia; order Rodentia; family Muridae; genus Rattus; species Rattus norvegicus. Next base: position 38,285,303 of record NC_141535.1, read on the forward strand.
AGTGGCTCAAATTGATAAGTGATTCAAATGCTTGAATTACCCTAGATGCACAGAACACATGAAATTCAAGATGGATGATCAAAATGTGAATGCTTCACTCCTTCTTTAAAAGGGGAACAAGAATACCCTTGGCAGCGAATAGAGAGGCAAAGATTAAAACAGAGGCAGAAGGAACACCCATTCAGAGCCTGCCCCACATGTGGCCCATGCATATACAGCCATCCAATTAGACAAGATGGATGAAGCAAAGAAGTGCAGGCCGACAGGAGCCGGATGTAGATCTCTCCTGAGAGACACAGCCAGAATACAGCAAACACAGAGGCGTATGCCAGCAGCAAACCACTGAATTGAGAATAGGACCCCCGTTGAAGGAATCAGAGAAAGAACTGGAAGAGCTTGAAGGGGCTCGAGACCCCATATGTACAACAATGCCAAGCAACCAGAGCTTCCAGGGACAAGAATACCCTTGGGAGGGAATAGGGAGGCAAAGATTAAAACAGTGGCAGAAGGAACACCCATTCAGAGCCTGCCCCACATGTGGCCCATACATATACAGCCACCCAATTAGACAAGATGGATGAAGGAAAGAAGTGCAGGCCAATAGGAACCGGATGTAGATCCCTCCTGAGAGACACACCCAGAATACAGCAAATACATAGGCGAATGCCAGCAGCAAACCACTGAACTGAGAACGGGACCCCTATTGAAGGAATCAGAGAAAGGACTGGAAGAGCTTGAAGGGGCTTGAGACCCCATAGGAACAACAATGCCAACCAACCAGAGCTTCCAGGGACTAAGCCACTACCCAAAGACTATACATGGACTGACCCTGGGCTCCAACCACATAGGTAGCAATGAATAGGTTAGTAAGAGCACCAGTGGAAGGGGAAGCCCTTGTTCCTGCTAAGACTCAACCCCCAGTAAATGTGATTGGTGAGGGGAGGGTGGTAATGGGTCGAGGATGGGGAGGGGAACACCCATATAGAAGGGGAGGGCGAGGGGTTAGGGGGATGTTGGCCGGGAAACCAGGAAAGGGAATAACAATCAAAATGTAAATAGGAAATACTCAAGTTAATAATGAGAAAACAGAAAAGAAAGAAGAGAACTAGAAAATAAATGGTCTAAAGATTGAAAGGGTACTGTAGAGGCATACGATGTCGGTGGTACACACAAGTCCTGAGTTTAAACCACATACCCAAACCAAAAGTTATAAAATAAAGACAGAGACCCATGCAGAGAAAGGTATGAAATGTACCAATAGTGCATGATTTTTTGGTACTTGTGATTTTAATTGCTTTGAGAACCAAATTGACTTAGTGGAAAGCATTGCTTTTCAGTAATGTGTCATTTTTGCTGAAGCATGAGTTAATGTTACAGTAGAAATGATTAACCTGAAACTCTTAATAGCATTCTGACCTCAGTCAGTCTTTGTGGAACAGTCAGTCCAAGGTATGACTTCTTCACATTGCTGTTAGTTCCTAATAATCAGAGGCTAATTGGGGGAAAGTCACTTATCATAGTCATCTGGGCTGCTGTAACACATCCCCATAGACTATGTGGTTTAAACAACATACAGGTCTCCTAGTTTCAGAGGTTAGGAAGTCTAGGGCAAAGGCAGGAGGACAACTCCAGTGCCTGATGAGGACACTGTTCCTGGCTCATGCATCCCCATACCTAAATGGGTAGAAAGCAGAGCAAAAAACAATTCTCATGTCTCTGATTTGAAGGTGCTATCATGTTTATTAAAGATTATCCTCATGACTTATCGTTTATGCTTCCATTTTGCCTTTTTTCCAAGTCTATAGAACAGGGTTTTCAAATTATGATACACCTTACTCCCCATTTAAAATAAATATAGTTTTAAAAATTGAAATTAAAATATAATTGCATGATTTTACCCTTCCCATGTATTTCCCCTCTTGCTCTCAAATTTGTGATCTCTTTTATGCTGTTATTACATCTATGGGTATGTGCTTTAGCATAAAATTATGGAATCATGGCAAAAGATACTCTCTTAACCCCCTACCCCTTTTGAGTGTCACACACACACACACACACACATAAATAACTTGGCAAAGGGAATTCATTATCTATTAATCCTTGGCTTAGATTTTGTGCAAACAGGAGTAATTGAATTTATCGGCAGAAACCTTCAAATAGCAACCATTGCCAAAACTAACACACTTGAGGGTTTCAGTGCCTTTATCAGCAGATACACCAACTGCCGATGCTATGGGCAAATACAGTCCACACTGGACCTGACGAATTCTTACATACCTTAGTGAGGGTTTCTGAGCTATGAGATTTCCCTTTAAGATATTCTCTTTAAAAGAGTACAGGGTGGAAAAAGAAGTTTAGGCTATTACAGTAATGTTGAAGAAACATAAAGAAATAAATAGAAATTTAAGTGATGAAAATAATAACACACTATGGAGGCTGTCAAAATGTAGAAAATGGCTGAATATCACCAAATGTGCAGCAAACTGTCGTGCCCACCTCGGCCAGCAAGGAAGACGCAACATGGTTGGATTCTTCTCAACAGCCTTTATTACAGGACCACCTTCATTGCTGATATGGGGACATGGAGCGGCAAAAGCGCTCGCCTTATATACACAACAGGCTGAGGCTATGCTAATTGTCCTTCAGGGATTGGCGGAGCATGTATCACCCCACCATCACCCCTGCTACTTGTTCTCCAAGGATTGGCAGAGCACGAATCGCCTCATTAGCATGGTACCGCCTTGGCCAGACTGATGCCAGGTGCAAAACCCGTGCATGCGAAGTACTGCTGTGTCACAGGAGGGCGCCGGATCACCTCATTATCCTACAGCTCCCCTGGCAAGGCGACAAGCCTGAGCATGCGCGATAAGTTGTTTTCACTGGTGGGACTGGATGTCGGCGCCATCTTTGCTCCACCACGCCGCTCACCACAGCAAACATAATTGACTTGTCAGGAGAATTCCAAAATAACACTACAAAGTCATTTTGTATTGTCAGAGGAATTTAACCTGGGTAAAAATCATGTAAAATCCTCTGAGCTTAATCTGAATTTGCAACCACTTTTTCCCCCACATTTCTCTCACATGCTGTCTATGGGCATAGCAGCTGAATGAAAAAGGCAGTTCTAGCAATGAGATCATATTTCATCGTCAATCTTACAGGGAGAATGCACACTACCATATTAACTGCCTTCTGTTTTTGAAACTATTCAATGCATTTGCACAGTTGCTTTATTTTGGTCAGCTTTGTTTACATATCTCATGCTTTAGGGTGATGGGGACCCTGTGTCTATACCAAATGTAAACACCAGAAGGGCCAGGGCCTACTTTGCTATCAAATTCCTGGAATCTGGAAAAAAGGTTTTAGTAGAAAAAAAAAAAAAGCTAAGAATCTTGAGACAAGGAGAGACCGAGGTGATGAAATGAAGAGAGAGAGAGAGAGAGGAGTCAGAGTCAGACACAGAGACAGAGACAGAGACAGAGACAGAAACAGAGACAGACACAGACACAGAGAAAAGTAGAAGAGATGACAAGAAGCCAGGAGACTGGAGTGATACAGCTGTTAACTAAGGAAGTCAGTAAAGGCACACAGTAACTAAACCTGGCTGAGATAAGAAAAGGATGTCTATACCTTGCTGACCTCTTCAACTTTCTGACAGACATTGGTCACCTTAAACACCCATGCTTCAGAACTAATGAATTATGTTAAAAAAACAAAAAAATCTCATAACATTTTAAGTGAGTTTATGATTTTGTGTTCGGTTCCATTGCATTGATGGATATCTTGTGGTACATGAAGCCTATGGACTCAAGTTGGGCATTCCTGTGAAGCAGCATGGCACTTTTGATAAATACCTTATCTTTAGATGTATAGACTGTAGAATAAATCTGTCGCTTAAAATTGTCAGGTTTTCCAAAATGTGTTACAAAAGGTACAAGGAACAAATACATCACCCAACATACACACACACACACACACACACACACACACACACACACACACACACAGGCACACAATTTTTCATGCTGTTTGGATTAACCACAATATTAGTTCATCTTAAGGTTAAGGTTGGTGTTCAGGATGCTTTTCTGTCACTCCTAAAACATCTAGAGGCCAGCATCAGGAAATCGTGATTGGTAATGGCTCACAAGGCCTGGTTTCATTTGTCTAGTATGTTATCTTTTCCCACTTAGTAAATTACCTCAAACCTTAATGGATTCAAGCAAAATTATTAGGCTCTGTAGACTGACAAAGGCCAGTTGTACGAGCCTGTGCCTCACTTAGGACTGAGATCACATGCCTTAGGGGCCTGTGAAACTTCTATGTGAGTGAATAATTTAGATCATCACCATCAGTGCGGAGTCAATTTTAACCATCTTCTGGAATACTGACCTCTTGTAGCTTGGGCTTTTTGTAACATGAAAGCCAAGCTTCTCAAGAGAAGGTTTTCTTGAAAATAAGAATGGGAAATGCTGGGGCAGAGAAGGCAATGGCTTAACCTTGCCATGCTGATACACTTGATGGTTATGTCTATCCTGGAGTCAAAGGATTGGAGAAACGGACTTTTCTTTGTTTCTTGGTAAAAGAATAACTATGAAGGTAACCTTGCAAAGGAGCAAATGAGATATTTTAAATTTAAGAACATAAAAACAAAGTGATTAGTCATCTAGAAGACAGGAAATAGCTGGGACTATTAATAGATTCAAGGGATGGATGTATTTCCTCAGCACATCCTAATGCTCTGCTGTTTTATTACCAAGTCAAATACATCTCAGTGGTGTAAATTTAAAGCATAAATGTACTGTATTATAGTTTCTATAGAGCAGGCTCAGCTAGTTCAGTGTTTGACATTTTAAGATGGACATCTTGGTGACATAAGAAAGGCCAAATTAGGTGAAATTAGTTGGGAACATTTGACTCTGGGAGTGTAATATCCGATTGGTTTAATATCCATGTCAGTGTTTGGGGAAAGGTATATTTCCCACTATGCCTGGGATATTTGGCTTGGGAGGAAGTAGGGTGCTCTCAGTATAGTGAGAAAGGCATAACCTTATTTTCTTCATGGACTAAGGCCTGAAAGTATCAATAGATGACTGCTGTCACACTGGGAGACAGGGAGTCTAGTCAGCTCCAGTAGTGGAAGCCTTTAGGGCTTGAAAAGCAGAGAGGGCATAGAAATAACAACAGAATGGGGGAAAAAGACTTGTTAGTACAGGGAGCAGAGTCCAGAATTTCAGTAACAAACTTCAACACCAGTCTGGGGTAGGATTAGTCTCTTGTTTGTTTGTTTTTTGAGACGGGGTCTCACTAGAGAGCCCTGAATGGCCTGTGACTTGCTAGGTAGGCTTTGATCTCACAGAGATTCACTTGCCTCTGCCTCACAAGAACTGGGACTGAGAGTGTGCTCCACCATATTCATACAAAATTTATTGCTGGACACTATGGCTGCAAGCTTTCAATATCAATATGCATCAGGAATATATACTTCTCTGAAAATTTTAATATCTCCATACATGATGCAGATTTGTTTCCATTTCCTGGACTTTTCTTTTTTATTTATTTACCTTGTGGTATGTGTGTGTGTGTGTGTGTGTGTGTGTGTGTGTGTGTGTACACATGAGAGAGAGACAGAGACAGAGAAAGACAGAGAGAGACAGAGAAGCAAAGAGCCAGAGAGATACACACAGAGAGAATGCTCAAACATACTCAGAGATGCCTGTATGGAGGTCAGCAACAATTTGCAGGAACCAGTCCTCTCCTTTTCCCTAGAGGATTCCAGGCACTGAACTCTGGTCATAAGGATTGATAACAAGCACTTGTTTCCTTTCTTTTTGTTGAGCCCACATGAAACAATCTCTTTCAGCCATTTTAGTGACTAAGAGAATTAATGTAATTTGAGAAAAAATGAGAAATTTTCAACTATAGAGCACTCATGAAAAGTCTATAAATTTAAATTTACAAGGGGTAGAATTTTTCTCCGCGGTTTCTCATTCTGCCTCTGTTCATAACGATCTATCTGCTCTTCTGAAATTCAAGGGTAAGCTTCAGGAAAAGCTGGCCCAGAGATGCATCCCATGTCATTTGATTAAGTCACAAGAATACATTGACTTTCTTCTCGTGCCCTTTGCGATTTGTTCAGAAATGTGGTTTCCAACTTTCCAGTACTTGAAGTGGGGCTGCTGATGGTGAGCGGTAGTCTTGTAACAAGAAGAAATTTGAGTGCTGCTTCCTTGTGCTGAATTTCAGAGGAAGGGTCTATCTGGCTGGGGCAGTGCACCGGGAAACCACATACCGTGTCTGGACTGCTTAGCAATTATCCTCGGGCATCTTTCTTCTCTTTCCCCTGTGCCTTACAGAAACATTGAGGGTTAGTACAGAATTTGTGGCACACATTTCTGAAGCTAGTTGACTGCCGTGGGGACTAATAAGTATTTGTAATGGGTCACAGTCCCTTTTAAAAATCTGCCAGGAATTATGAGACTCTGGGCAAAATTAGGTGGATATCAATTTTGAGTAAGATTTTAGTAAATTTGGAAATCCTTCTACCCAGCCTCTGGATAGTTTCAAATCTAGTTAAGTTTTTTATTTCACGTCTAGAAAATAGTTAAATATATACACAAAGGTTTATTCAAAAGAGAACTTAATAACAGCTAATATTAACTAATAATTTTAGTTTTCATTAAGTTAAAATAGTTTGTTTTCTCTTTTCTATCATCCAGATGACTTTGACCCATTTAAACATTATTTAGATTTATGTTTTATATTGGCCAACACATGTGTTTGACTGCACAGACACCTGTGTTCCTTCTTCCTGAGCAGGAAAGTTGTAATTCCAAATCCATTGTGAAATAATTGTACAGGAACATTGTGTACCATGGGTGGGAGTCAACCTCCATTCATATAGCATTATCAAACCACTGTACTTGGATTTCCCAATGACTCCTGTGTGCGTGCGTGCGTGCGTGCGTGCGTGCATGCGTGCGTGTGTGTGTGTGTGTGTGTGTGTTTATAAAATCTTCTTTTGTTTTTTTCTTTTATTGAAAATAGGTTTTTTCAATATTGTGAATATATTGTGATTATAGTTTCCCTTTCCTCTAATCCTACAAATTCTTCCTCCCCTCCCTTCCTGATTTACTTCCTTTCTGTGCCTCATTAGCAAACAACAGGCTTCTGGGAAATAAGAACCAAACATGGCAAGATAAAACATAAAATAAAGCCAAAACCATCATATTGAAGTTGGACAAGGTAACTCAACAGAAGGAAACATGTCCTAAGAGCAGACACATGAGTCAGAGGCCCACTTGTTCTCACAGCCAGGAGTCCCATAAAAATGCTGAGCTAACAGCCCTAATACACATGCAGAGGGCCTGCTGCAGACCCTGTGGGCCCTGTGCTTGTTGCTTCGCTCTCTGAGTTCATATGAGCCTTACTTAGTTGATTCAAAGGACTTTCTTCTCCTGATGTCCTCCATTCCCCCTCTGGTTCTTACACACATTCTGCCTCCACCTCTGTGAGGTTTCCTGAGCTGTGAGGAGAGGGATTTGGTGAACACTTGCCATTTAGACTCTCTCTCGGCTTACTATCTGGCTGTGAGTCTCTGCATTTGTTCCTATCTGCTATCAGGAGAAGCTTCTCTGACGGCGACTGTTCAGGCACTGATGTATGAATGTAGTAGACTATCATTAAGAGTCATTTTATTGCTACTTTTTTCTTGCTTTTTTTTTTTTACTTTTTTCATGATTTTTTTCTATTTCCCTTCACTTTCTGGCAAATTCCATGGTATCATTTTTCTTTTTGAAGAGCTGAGTGATACTCCTTTGTATAATGCAGAACATTTATCCATTCTCTGTTGAGGGACATCTAGGTTGGGTCTAGTTACTAGAATATTCTAGTTCTAGAATAAAGTATCAGTGAACATGACTGATCAATTGTCTTTGAAGTAGGATGGAGTATCCATTGGGTATACATCCAAGAGTGCTAGAGAGGGATCTTGAAGTGGGTTGATTCCCAGCCTTCTGAAGAAATGCCACATTTTCACAGTGCCTGTACAAGTTTGCACTCTCACCAGCGATGAGTGTTCTTTTATTCCACATCCTTCCCAGGCTGAGCGTCACTTTTATTATTGACCCTTGCCATTCTCATAAGTGTAAGATGGGATTTCAGTGTGGTTCCCCTTGCACTGTCCTGATGGCTAAGGCTATTGAACATTTTTTGAAGCGTTTCCCAACTAATTGAGTTTCCTCAATTAAGAATTCTCTGTTTAAATCTGCACTTTATTTTCTAGTGGATTAATTGTATTTTCTTTGATATCTCATTTCTTGAGCTCTATATATTTTGGATATTAGTCTGCTATTGAATGTAAAGTTGGTAAAAATATTTCCAATTTGATAGACTGCTGCCTTGTCCTATAGATGGTATGCTTTACCTTACAGAAGCCATTAAGTTTTAAGAGGTCCCATTTATTGTTAATCTTAGTATCTGTACTATTGGTGTTCTGTTTGGAAAGTCTTCTCCTGTGCCAATGTGTCCAACATTATTCCCTACTTTCTCCTCTATCAGGTTCAGTGTATCTGGTTTTATGGTGAGGTCCTTGATCCACTTGGACTTGAATTTTGTGGAGGGTGATACGGATGGATCTATTTGCATTCTTCTATATGCAGACATGCAGTTTGACCAGTGCCATTTGTTAAAGATGCTGTCTTTTTATGGTTGTGTATGTCTGACTTTGAATTAAAAAATCAGTTGTCTATAGGTGTGCATTTTTATGTCTGTGTCTTCAATCAGATTTCATTGATTAATATATATGTTTATTATGCCAATATCATGGACTTTCTATTTTGTAGAATAATTTGAGGGGTATTGGTGTTAACTTTTCTTTGAAAGTCTGGTGGAATTCTATGCTGAAACCATCTGGCCCTGAGCTTGCTTGCTTATTATCTGTCTGTCTGTCTATCTATCTATCTATCTATCTATCTATCTATCTATCTATCTATCTATCTATCTATCTATCTATTTGAATCTCTGTCTCTGCCCCCCCTCTCTGTCTGTCTGTCTCTCTGTCTCTCTCTCCCCAACACCTCCACTTCTTCACTCTTCATATTCCATACTCTTATGATTCCATTCAGAAAAGAGTGGATCTCAGAATCAACTGATCACTGCACAACAAGATGCAATATGACTAGCCTCAAAACCTTACATTAAGTCTGTATGAGGCAAGCCAGTAGGAGGAAAAGGGGCTCAAGGGCAGACAAAAGAGTTAGAGATTTTTAAAGTGTGTCCTTGTGATTCTCTGGATTTCCTATGTCTGTTGTTATGCCCTCCTTTTACCTCTGTTTTGTTAATTTGGATATCCTCTCCCTCTCTGCCTTTTAGCTAGTATGACTAAGAGTTTGACTTGTTGATTTTCTCAAAGAACCAACCCTTTGTTTTATTGATTTTTAAAAAATATTCTTCTCTTTGTTTCTATTTTATTGATTTCAAACCCCAGTTTGATTGTGTCTTGCTGTCTACTACTCCTAGGTGTGATTAGTTCTTTTTGTTTTAGAGCTTTCAGGTTTCAGGTGTGCTGATAGGTTACTAGTATGAGAACTCTCCCTTTTATTAGCACAGTGCTATAAACTTTCCTCTTAGCACGCTTTCATTGTGTCTCATAAGTTTTGGTATGCTGTGATTAATTTTTATTGAATTCTAGAAAGTCTTTAATTTCCTCTTTTAAATAAATGCTGTCTTAACCTATTTTAAAATTCAGTTCAGTTTTCATGAGTCGTAAGTTCACTGTTGTTTCTATTGTTGTTGATATCTACCATTAGTCTATGGTGGTCTGGTAGGATGTAGGGAGTTATTTTAATTTTCTTGTATCTGTTGAGGCTTGCTTTTTATTTGAATATGTCCTCAATTCTGGGGAAAGTTTCACAAGGTTCAGAGAAAAAGTTTATGTTTGGTTGAAATGTTCTTCAAATATCTGTTAGGTCCAATTGGTTTATAATACCTGTAAGCTCCAGTATTTCTGCTTAGTTTTTGTCTAGATGATATGTCCATTGTTAAGAGTAGGTATTGAAGTCTTCCAATATTAGCTTGTAAGGGTCAATATATGCTTTAAGCTATAGTAGTGTTTCTTTTACAAAAGTAGGTGCCCTTGTTTGGGGGACACAGATGATAAGAGTTGAAATATCATATTGGTGCATTTTTTTGTTTCCTGAATATGCACTGTCCTCTATCCCTTTTTATTAGTTTTGGTTTGAAGTATATTTTGTTAGATATTAAAATGGCTATATCAACTTGCTTCTTAGGTCTATTTAGCTGGGATATATTTTTCCAATCCTTTAACTTGAGGTAATGTTTATTCTTGGTGTTCAGGTGTATTTCCTGGATACAGCAGAAGGATGGGTCCTGTTTTCACATTCATTGTTATTCATTGACTTGTTATTAGGAAATTGAGACTATAGGTATTGAGACGTATCAGTGAACAATGACTGTTGATTTAGTTTGTTGTTGTTGTGGTGTGGTGGTGGTGGTGGCGGTGTGTGTGTGTGTGTGTGTGTGTGTGTGTGTGTGTGTGTGTGTGTGTGTGTTAGTGCTTTTGATTTAGGTGGTCTGACATTATTTTTACCCTGTGCATTTAGTTAACCTTCTTAGGTTACAGTTTTCCTTCCAGAACCTTCTGTAGGGCTGGATTTGTAGATAGATATGGCTTAAATTTGGTTTTACCACAGGATATCTTATTTTTCCATTTATGTGGATTGAAAGTTTTGCTGGGTATAATAGTCTGGGCTGGCATTTTTAGTCTCTTGGAGTCTGTAGCATATCTGTCCAGGCTCTTCTGCTTTTCAGGGTCTGCTTTTACATACTATTTGTCATTTTACCATGACCTTTTTTTATCATCTTTATTAACTTGGGTATTTCTTATTCACATTTCGATTGTTATTACCTTTCCGGGTTTCCGGACCAATATCCCCCTAACTCCTCCCCATCCCCTCCTCTCTGGGTGTTCCCCTCCCCATCCTACCCCCATTACCGCCCTCCCCCCAACAATCACATTAACTGGGGTTCAGTCTTGGCAGGAAAAAGGGCTTCCCCTTCCTCTGGTGCTCTTACTAGTCTATTCATTGCTACCTATGAGGTTGGAGGCCAGGGTCAGTGGATGTATAGTCTGGGGAGTGGCTTAGTCCCTGGAAGCTCTGGTTGGTTGGCATTGTTGTTCATATGGGGACTCAAGCCCCTTCAAGCTCTTCCAGATCTTTCTCTGATTCCTTCAACGGGGGTCCCATTCTCAGTTCAGTAGTTTGCTACTTGCATTTGGGTATGTTTTTGCCATATTCTGGCGGTGTCTCTCTGGAGAGATCTATATCCAGTTCCTGTTGGCCTGCACTTCTTTGCTTCATCCATCTTAACGAATTGGGTGGCTGTATATGTATGGGCCACATGTGGGGCAGGCTCTGAATGGGTGTTCCTTCAGACTCTGTTCTAAACTTTGCCTCCCATTCTCTCCCAAGGGTGTTCTGTTCCCCTTTTAAAGAAGGAGTGAAACATTCACATTTTGGTCACCCTTCTTAAGTTTCATGTGTTATGTGCATCTAGGATAATTCAAGCATTTGGGCTAAGAGCCACTTATCAATGAGTGCATACCATGTGTGTTTTTCTGTGATTGGGTTACCTCACTCAGGATGATATTTTCCAGTTCCAACCATTTGCCTATGAATTTCATAAAGTCATTGTTTTTGATAGCGGAGTAATATTCCATTGTGTAGATGTACCACATTTTCTGTATCCATTCCTCTGTTGAAGGGCATCTGGGTTCTTTCCAGCTTCGGCTATTATAAATAAGGCTGCTATGAACATAGTGGAGCACGTGTCTTTGTTATATGTTGGGGCATCTTTTGGGTATATGCCCAAGAGAGGTATAGCTAGTTCAATGTCCTCAGGTAGTTAAATGTCCAATTTTCTGAGGAACCTCCAACTGATTTCCAGAATGGTTGTACCAGTTTGCAATCCCACCAACAATGGAGGAGTGTTCCTCTTTCTCCGCATCCTCGCCAGCATCTGCTGTCACCTGAGTTTTTGATCTTAGCCATTCTCACTGGTGTGAGGTGAAATCTCAGGGTTGTTTTGATTTGCATTTCCCTTATGACTAAAGATGTTGAACATTTCTTTAGGTGTTTCTCAGCCATTCGGCATTCCTCAGCAGTGAATTCTTTGTTTAGCTCTGAACCCCAATTTTAATAGGGTTATTTGTCTCCCTGCGGTCTAACTTCTTGAGTTCTTTATATATTTTGGATATAATCCCTCTATCAAGTTGTAGGATTGGTAAAGATCTTTTCCCAATCTGTTGGTTGCCGTTTTGTCCTGACAACAGTGTCCTTTGCCTTACAGAAGGTTTCCAGTTTTATGAGATCCCATTTGTCGATTCTTGATCTTAGAGCATAAGCCATTGGTGTTTTGTTCAGGAAATTTTCTCCAGTGCCCCTGTGTTCGAGATGCTTCCTCACTTTTTCTTCAATTAGTTTGAGTGTGTCTGGTTTGATTTGGAGGTCCTTGATACACTTGAACTTAAGCTTTGTACAGGGTGATAAGCATGGATGGATCTGCATTCTTCTACATGCTGACCTCCAGTTGAACCAACACCATTTGCTGAAATTGTATCTTTTTTCCATTGGATGGTTTTGACTCCTTTGTCAAAAATCATGTGACCATAGGTGTGTGGGTTCATTTCTGGGTCTTCAATTCTATTCCACTAGTCTATCTGTCTTTTTCTGTACCAATATCATGCAGTTTTTGTCACTATTGCTCTGTAATACTGCTTGGGTTCAGGGATAGTGATTCCCCTGGAAGTCTTTTTATTGTTGAGAATATTATTAGTTATCCTGGGATTTTTGTTTTTCCAGCTGAATTTGCAAATTGTTCTGTCTAACTCTATGAAGAATTGGATTGGAATTTTGATGGGGATTGTATTAAATCTGTAGATCACTTTTGGTAAAATGGCCGTTTTTACTATATTAATCCTGCCATTCCATAACCATGGGAGATCTTTCCATCTTCTGAGGTCTTCTTCAATTTCTTTCTTCAGAGGCTTGAAGTCCTTATCATACAGATCTTTTACATGCTTCGTTAAAGTCACAGCGAAGTATTTTATATCATTTGGGACTATGATGAAGGGTGTCGTTTCCCTAATTTCTTTCTCTGCTTGTTTCTCTTTTGTGTAGAGGAAGGCTCCTGATTTATTTGAGTTAATTTGATAACCAGCCACTTTGCTGAAGGTGTTTTTTCCGGTTTAGTAGTTCTCTGGTGGAACTTTCGGGATCACTTAAATATACTATCACATCATCTGGAAATAGTGATATTTTGACTTCTTTTCCAATCTGTAACCCCTCGATCTCCTTTTCTTGTCTGATTGCTCTGGCTAGGACTTGGAGAACTATATTAGATAAGTAGGGAGAGAGTGGGCAGCCTGGTCTAGTCCCTGATTTTAGTGGGATTGCTTCAAGTTCTCTTCATTTAGTTAATATTAGCTACTGGTTTGCTGTATAGGGCTTTTACTATGGTTGGGTATGGGCCTTGAAATCCCATTCTTTGTAGGACTTTTATCATGAAGGGGTGTTGAATTTTGTAAAATGCTTCCTCGTCATCTAATGAAATGATCATGTGGTTTTTATCTTTCAGTTTGTTTATATAATGGATTACTTTGATGGTTTTCCGTATACTAAACCATCCCTACATCCCTGGGATGAAGCCTACTTGGTCGTGATGGATGATTGTTTTGATGTGCTCTTGGACTCAGTTTGCAAGAATTTTATTGAATATTCTTGCATTGATATTCATAAGAGAAATTGGTCTGAAGTTCTCTTTCTTCGTTGGGTCTTGGTGTGGTTTAGTATAAGAGTAATTGTGGCTTCATAGAAGGATATCAGTAGCGCTCCATCTGATTCAATTTTGTGGAATAATTTGGATAGTATTTGTAGTAGGTCTTCTATGAAAGTCTGATAGAATTCTGCACTGAACCCATCTAGACCTGGACTCCTTTTGGTTGGGAGACTTTTAATGACTGCCTCTAGTTCTTTTTTTTTTCAATTTTTAATTTTTTTATTTTATTAACTTGAGTATTTATTTACATTTTGATTGTTATTCCCCTTCCCAGTTTCAGGGTCAACATCCCCCTAACCCCTCCCTATCCCCTTCTATATGAGTCTCCCCCTCCCCATCCTCCCCCCAATGCCGCCCTCCCCCCAACAGTCTAGTTCACAGGGGGTTCAGTCTTAGCAGGACCCAGGACTTCTCCTTCCACTGGTGCCCTTACTAGGATATTCATTGCTACGTATGAGGTCAGAGTCCAGGGTCAGTCCATGTTTAGTCTTTAGGTAGTGGCTTAGTCCCTGGAAGCTCTGGTTGCTTGGCATTGTTGTACATATGGGGTCTCGAGCCCCTTCAAGGTCTTCCAGTTCTTTCTCTGATTCCTTCAACGGGGGTCCTATTCTCAATTCAGTGGTTTGCTGCTGGCATACGCCTCTGTGTTTGCTGTATTCTGGCTGTGTCTCTCAGGAGAGATCTACATCCGGCTCCTGTCGGCCTGCACTTCTTTGCTTCATCCATCTTGTCTAATTGGATGGCTGTATATGCATGGGCCACATGTGGGGCAGGCTCTGAATGGGTGTTCCTTCTGCCTCTGTTTTAATCTTTGCCTCTCTATTCGCTGCCAAGGGTATTCTTGTTCCCCTTTTAAAGAAGGAGTGAAGCATTCACATTTTGATCATCCGTCTTGAGTTTCATTTGTTCTAAGCATCTAGGGCAATTCAAACATTTGGGCTAATAGCCACTTATCAATGAGTGCATACCATGTGTGTTTTTCTGTGATTGGGTTACCTCACTCAGGATGATATTTTCCAGTTCCAACCATTTGCCTACGAATTTCATAAAGTCATTGTTTTTGATAGCTGAGTAATATTCCATTGTGTAGATGTACCACATTTTCTGTATCCATTCCTCTGTTGAAGGGCATCTGGGTTCTTTCCAGCTTCTGGCTATTATAAATAAGGCTGTTATGAACATAGTGGAGCATGTGCCTTTGTTATATGTTGGGGCATCTTTTGGGTATTTGCCCAAGAGAGGTATAGCTGGGTCCTCAGGTAGTACAATGTACAATTTTCTGAGGAACTGATTTCCAAAATGGTTGTACCAGTGTGCAATCCCACCAAAAATGGAGGAGTGTTCCTCTTTCTCCACATCCTCGCCAGCATTTGCTGTCACCTGAGTTTTTGATCTTAGCCATTCTCGCGGGTGTGAGGTGAAATCTCAGGGTTGTTTTCATTTGCATTTCCCTTATGACTAAAGATGTTGAACATTTCTTTAGGTGTTTCTCAGCCATTCGGCATTTCTCAGCAGTGAATTGTTTGTTTAGCTCTGAACCCCATTCTTAATAGGGTTATTTGTCTCCTTGCAGTCTAACTTCTTGAGTTCTTTATATATTTTGGATATAAGCCCTCTATCAGTTGAAGGATTGGTAAAGATCTTTTCCCAATCTGTTGGTTGCCGTTTTGTCCTAACCACAGTGTCCTTGGCCTTACAGAAGGTTTCCAGTTTTATGAGATCCCATTTGTCGATTCTTGATCTTAGAGCATAAGCCATTGGTGTTTTGTTCAGGAAATTTTCTCCAGTGCCCATGTGTTCAAGGTGCTTCCCCACTTTTTCTTCAATTAGTTTGAGTGTATCTGGTTTGATGTGGAGGTCATTGAACCACTTGGACTTAAGCTTTGTACAGGGTGATAAGAATGGATGGATCTGCATTCTTCTACATGTTGACCTCCAGTTGAACCAGCACCATTTGTTGAAATGCTATCTTTTTTCCATTTGATGGTTTGGCTCCATTGTCAAAAATCATGTGACCATAGGTGTGTGGGTTCATTTCTGGGTCTTCAATTCTATTTCATTGATCTATCTGTCTGTCTCTGCACCAATATCATGCAGTTTTTAATCACTATTGCTCTGTAATACTGCTTGAGTTCAGGGATAGTGATTCCCCCTGACATCCTTTTATTGTTGAGGATAGTTTTAGCTATCCTGGGTTTTTGTTATTCCAGCTGAATTTGCAAATTGTTCTGTCTAACTCTACGAGGAATTGGATTGGTATTTTGATGGGGATTGCATTGAATCTGTAGATCGCTTTTGGTAAAATGGCCATTTTTACTATATTAATCCTGCCAATCCATGAGCATGGGAGATCTTTCCATCTTCTGAGTTCTTCTTCAATACTTTCTTCAGAGTCTTGAAGTTCTTATTGTACAGAAGTTTTACTTGCTTGGTTAAAGTCACACGGAGGTATTTTATATTATTTGGGACTATTATGAAGGGTGTCGTTTCTCTAATTTCTTTCTCAGCTTGTTTCTCTTTTGTGTAGAGGAAGGCTAATGATTTATTTGAGTTAATTTGATAACCAGCCGCTTTGTTGAAGTTGTTTATCAGCTTTAGTAGTTCTCCGGTGGAACTTTTCAGATCACTTAAATATACTATCACATCATCTGCAAATAGTGATATTTTGACTTCTTCATTTCCAGTGTGTATCTCCTTGATCTCCTTTTGTTGTCTGAATGCTCTAGCTAGAACCACAAGAACTATATTGAATAAGTAGGGAGAGAGTAGGCAGCCTTGTCTAGTTTCCAATTTTAGTGGGATTGCTTCAAGTTTCTCTCCATTTAGTTTAATGTTAGCAACTGGTTTGCTGTATATGGCTTTTACTATGTTTAGGTATGGGCCTTGAATAGGAATTCTTTCCAGGACTTTTATCATAAAGGGGTGTTTAATTATGTCAAATGCTTTCTCAGCATCTAATGAAATGATCATGTTGTTTTGTTCTTTCAGTTTGTTTATACAGTGGATTACAATGAAGGTTTTCTGTACATTAAACCATCCCTGCATGCCTGGGATACAGCCTACTTTATCATGGCGGATGAGTGTTTTGATGTGCTCTTGGATTCGGTTTGCCAGAATTTTATTGAGTATTTTTGCGTCGATATTCATAAGGGAAATTGGTCTGAAGTTCTCTTTCTTTGTTGTGTCTTTGTGTGGTTTAAGTGTAAGAGTAATTGTGGCTTCATAGAAGGAATTCGGTAGTGCTCCATCTGTTTCAATTTTGTGGAATAGTTTGGATAATATTGGTATGAGGTCTTCTATGAAGGTCTGATAGAATTCTGCACTAAGCCCGTCTAGACCTGGGCTCTTTTTGGAGAACTTTAATGACTGCTTCTATTTTGTTAGGAGTTATGGGGTTGTTTAAATTGTTTATCTGTTCCTGATTTAACTTCGGTACCTGGTATCTGTCTAGGAAATTGTCCATTTCCTGCAGATTTTCAAGTTATGTTGAATATTGGCTTTTGTAGTAGGATCTATGATTTTTTGAATTTCCTCTGATTCTGTTGTTATGTCTCCCTCTTCATTTCTGATTTTGTTAATTTGGACACACTCTCTGTGTCCTCTGGTTAGTCTGGCTAAGCGTTTATCTATCTTGTTGTTTTTCTTAAAGAACCGCCTTTTGGTTCTGTTGATTCTTTCTATGGTCCTTTTTGTTTCTACTTGGTTGATTTCAGCTCTGTGTTTGATTATTTCCTGCCTTCTACTCCTCCTGTGTGTATTTTCTTCTTTTTGTTCTAGAGCTTTTAGTTGTGCTGCCAAGCTGCTGACATATGCTCTCTCCTCTTTCTTTCTGTAGGCACTCAGAGCAATGAGTTTTGCCCTTAGCATAGCTTTCATTGTGTCCCATAAGTTTGGGTATGTTGTTCCTTCGTTTTCAATAAATTTTAAGAAGTCTTTAATTTCTTTCTTTATTTCTTCCTTAACCAGTTTATCATTGAGTAGAGCATTGTTCAACTTTCATATGTATGTGAATGTTCTTTCCTAATTGTTATTGAAGACCAGCTTTATCCCATGGTAGTCTGACAGGACACATAGGATTTTTTCTATCTTTCTGTATATGTTGAGGCCTGTTTTATGACCGATTATATTGTTAGTTTTGCAAAAAGTACCATGAGGTGGTGAGAAGAAGGTATATCCTTTTGTTTTAGGAGAGAATGTTCTATAAATATCTGTTAAGCCCATTTGGTTCATGACTTCTTTTAGTCGGTCTATGTCTCTGTTTAGATTTTGTTTCCATGATCTGTCCATTGATGAGAGTTGTGTGTTGAAATCTCCTATTATTGTGTGAGGTGCAATTTGTGCTTTGAGCTTTAGTAATGTTCCTTTTTTTTTTTCAGGCCAACATCCCCCAACCCCTTCCCCTCCCCTTTTCTATCAGTGTTCCCCTCCCCATCCTCCCCTCATTGCTGCCCTCCCCCCAACAATCACGTTCAGTGGGGGTTCAGTCTTAGCAGGACCCAGAGCTTCCCCTTCCACTGGTGATCTTACTAGGATATTACATGCTACCTATGAGGTCAGAGTCCAGGGTCAGTCCATGTTTAGTCTTTAGGTAGTGGCTTAGTCCCTGGAAGCTCTGGTTGCTTGGCATTGTTGTTCATATGGGGTCTGGAGCCCCTTCAAGATCTTCCGGTTCTTTCTCTGATTCCTTCAACGGGGGTCCTGTTCTCAATTCAGTGCTTTGCTGCTGGCATTCGCCTCTGTATTTGCTGTATTCTGGCTGTGTCTCTCAGGAGAGATCTACATCCGGTTTCTATCTGCCTGCACTTCTTTGCTTCATCCGTCTTGTCTAATTGGGTGGCTGTATATGTATGGGCCACATGTGGGGTAGGCTCTGAATGGGTATTCCTTCTGTCTCTGTTTTAATCTTTGCCTCTCTCTTCCCTGCCAAGGGTATTCTTGTTCCCCTTTTAAAGAAGGAGTGAAGCATTCACATTTTGATCATCCGTCTTGAGTTTCATGTGTTCTGTGCATCTAGGGTAATTCAAACATTTGGGCTAATAGCCACTTATCAATGAGTGCATACCATGTGTGCTTTTCTGTGATTGGGTTACCTCAATCAGGATATTTTCCAGTTCCAACCATTTGCCTATGAATTTCATAAAGTCATTGTTTTTGATAGCTGAATAATATTCCATTGTGTAGATGTACCACATTTTCTGTATCCATTCCTCTGTTGAAGGGCATCCGGGTTCTTTCCAGCTTCTGGCTATTATAAATAAGGCTGTGATGAACATAGTGGAGCATGTGTCTTTTTTATATGTTGGGGCATCTTTTGGGTATATGCCCAAGAGAGGTATAGCTGGGTCCTCAGGTAGTTCAATGTCCAATTTTCTGAGGAACCTCCAGACTGATTTCCAGAATGGTTGTACCAGTCTGCAATCCCACCAACAATGGAGGAGTGTTCCTCTTTCTCCGCATCCTCGCCAGCATCTGCTGTCACCTGAGTTTTTGATCTTAGTCATTCTCACTGGTGTAAGGTGGAATCTCAGGGTTGTTTTGATTTGCATTTCCCTGATGACTAAAGATGTTGAACATTTCTTTAGGTGTTTCCCCGCCATTCGGCATTCCTCAGCTGTGAATTCTTTGTTTAGCCTGAACCCCATTTTTAATAGGGTTATTTGTCTCCCTGCGGTCTAACTTCTTGAGTTCTTTGTATATTTTGGATTGAAGTCTTCTATCTGTTGTAGGATTGGTAAAGATCTTTTCCCAATCTGTTGGTTGCCGTTTTGTCCTAACCACAGTGTCCTTTGCCTTACAGAAGCTTTGCAGTTTTATGAGATCCCATTTGTCGACTCTTGATCTTAGAGCATAATCCATTGTTGTTTTGTTCAGGAAATTTTTTCCAGTGCCCATGTGTTCGAGATGCTGCCCTAGTTTTTCTTCTAATAGTTTGAGTGTATCTGGTTTGATGTGGAGGTCCTTGAACCACTTGGACTTAAGCTTTGTACAGGGTGATAAGCATTGATCGATCTGCATTCTGCTATATGTTGACCTCCAGTTGAACCCTCACCATTTGCTGAAAATGCTATCTTTTTTCCATTGGATGGTTTTGGCTCCTTTGTCAAAGATCAAGTGCCCATAGGTGTGTGGGTTCATTTCTGGGTCTTCAATTCTGTTCCATTGGTCTATCTGTCTGTTTCTGTACAAATACCATGCAGTTTTTATCACTATTGCTCTGTAATACTGCTTGAGTTCAGGGATAGTGATTCTCCCTGAAGTCCTTTTATTGTTGAGGATAGTTTTAGCTATCCTGGGTTCTTTGTTATTCAATATGAATTTGCAAATTGTTCTGTCTAACTCTTTGAAGAATTGGATTGGTATTTTCATGGGGATTGCATTGAATCTGTAGATCGCTTTTGGTAAAATGGCCATTTTTACTATATTAATCCTGCCAATCCATGAGCATGGGAGATCTTTCCATCTTCTGAGTTCTTCTTCAATTTCTTTCTTCAGAGTCTTGAAGTTCTTATTGTACAGATCTTTTACTTGCTTGGTTAAAGTCACACCGAGGTACTTTATATTATTTGGGTCTATTATGAAGGGTGTTGTTTCCCTAATTTCTTTCTCGGCTTGTTTCTCTTTTGTGTAGAGGAAGGCTCCTGATTTATTTGAGTTAATTTTATACCCAGCCACTTTGTTGAAGTTGTTTATCAGCTTTAGTAGTTCTCTGTTGGAACTTTTCGCATCACTTAAATATACTATCATATCGTCTGCAAATAGTGATATTGATTTCTTCTCTTCTGATCTGTATCACCTTGATCTCCTTTTGTCGTCTGATTGCTCTGGCTAGAACTTCAATAACTATATTGAATAAGTAGGGAGAGAGTGGGCAGCCTTGTCTAGTCCCTGATTTTAGTGGGATTGCTTCAAGTTTCTCTCCATTTAGTTTAATGTTAGCCACTGGTTTGCTGTATATGGCTTTTACTATGTTTAGGTTTTGGCCATGAATTCCTATTCTTTCCAGGACTTTTATCATGAAGGGGTGTTGAATTATGTCAAATGCTTTCTCAGCATCTAATGAAATGATCACCTGTTTTTTTTCTTTCAGTTTGTTTAGAAAATGGATCACGTTGATGGTTTTCTGTATATTAAACCATCCCTGCATGCCTGGGATGAAGCCTACTTGATCATGGTGGATGATTGTTTTGATGTGCTCTTGGATTCGGTTTGCCAAAATTTTATTGAGTATTTTTGCGTCGATATTCATAAGGGAAATTGGTCTGAAATTGGTTCTTTGTTTGGTCTTTATGTGGTTTAGGTATAAGTGTAATTGTGACTTCATAGAAGGAATTCAGTAGTGCTCCATCTGTTTCAATTTTGTGTAATAGTTTGGATAGTATTGGTATGAGTTCTTCTATGAAGGTCTGATAGAATTCTTCACTAAACCCGTCTGGACCTGGGCTCTTTTTGGTTGGGAGACCTTTAATGACTGCTTCTATTTTGTTAGGAGTTATGGGGTTGTTTAACTGGTTTATCTGTTTCTGATTTAACTTCGGTACCTGGTATCTGTCTACGAAATTGTCCATTTCCTTCAGATTTTCAAGTTATGTTGAATATAGGCTTTTATCATAAGATATGATGATTTTTTGAATTTCCTCTGGATCTGTAGTTATGTCTCCTTCTTCATTTCTGATTTTGTTAATTTGGACACACTCTCTGTTTCCTCTGGTTAGTCTGGCTAAGGGTTTATCTATCTTGTTGATTTTCTCAAAGAACCAACTTTTGGTTCTGTTGATTCTTTCTATGGTCCTTTTTGTTTCTACTTGGTTGATTTCGGCTCTGAGTTTCATTATTTCCTGCCTTCTACTCCTCCTGGGTGTATTTGCTTCTTTTTGTTCTAGAGCTTTTAGGTGTGCTGTCAAGCTGCTGACATATGCTCTTTCCTGTTTCTTTCTGCAGGCACTCAGCGCTATGAGTTTTCCTCTTAGCACAGCTTTCATTGTGTCCCATAAGTTTGGGTATGTTTTACCTTCATTTTCATTAAATTCTAAAAAGTCTTTAATTTCCTTCTTTATTTCTTCCTTGACCAGGTTATCATTGAGTAGAGCATTGTTCATCTTCCATGTATATGTGGGCGTACTTCCCTTATTGTTATTGAAGACCAGCTTTAGGCCGTGGTGGTCTGATAGCACGCATGGGATTATTTCTGTCTTTCTGTACCTGTTGAGGCCCATTTTTTTTTTACCAATTATATGGTCAATTTTGGAGAAAGTACCATGAGGAGCTGAGAAGAAGGTATATCCTTTTGCTTGAGGATAGAATGTTCTATAAATATCTGTTAAGTCCATTTGGTTCATGACTTCTCTTAGTCTGTCTATGTCTCTGTTTAATTTCTGTTTCCATGATCTGTCCATTGTTGAGAGTGGGGTGTTAAAATCTCCTACTATTATTGTGTGAGGTGCAATATGTGTTTTGAGCTGTAGTAAAGTTTCTTTTACGTATGTAGGTGCCCTTGTATTTGGGGCATAGATATTTAGGATTGAGAGTCCATCTTGGAGGATTTTTCCTTTGATGAATATGAAGTGTCCTTCCTTGTCTTTTTTGATGACTTTGGCTGAAAATAGATTTTATTTGATATTAGAATGGCTACTCCAGCTTGCTTCTTCCAACCATTTGCTTGGAAAGTTGTTTTCCAGCCTTTCACTCAGAGGTAGTGTGTGTCTTTTTCTCTGAGGTGTGTTTCCTGTAGGCAGCAGAATGCAGGGTCCTCGTTGCGTATCCAGTTTGTTAATCTATGTCTTTTTATTGGGGAGTTGAGACCATTGATGTTGAGACATATTAAGGAATAGTGATTATTGCTTCCTGTTATATTCATATTTGGATATGAGGTTATTTTTGTGTGCTTTTCTTCTCTTTATTTTGTTGCTAAGATGATTAGTTTCTTGCTTCTTCTAGGGTGTAGCTTGCCTCCGTATGTTGGGCTTTATCATTTACTATCCTTTGTAGTGCTGGATTTGTAGAAAGATATTGTGTAAATTTCGTTTTGTCATGGAATATCTTGGTTTCTCCATCTATGTTAATTGAGAGTTTTGCAGGATACAATAACCTGGGCTGGCATTTGTGTTCTCTTAGGGTCTGTATGACATCTGTCCAGGATCTTCTGGCTTTCGTAGTCTCTGGCGGAAAGTCTGGTGTGATTCTGATAGGTCTGCCTTTATATGTTACTTGACCTTTTTCCCTTACTGCTTTTAATATTTTTTCTTTATTTTGTGCATTTGGTGTTTTGACTATTATGTTATGGGAGGAATTTCTTTTCTGGTCCAATCTATTTGGAGTTCTGTATGCTTCTTGTATGCTTATGGGTATCTCTTTCTTTAGGTTAGGGAAGTTTTCTTCTATGATTTTGTTGAATGTATTTACTGGTCCTTTGAGTTGGTAGTCTTCACTCTCTTCTATACCTATTATCCTTAGGTTTGATCTTCTCATTGAGTCCTGGATTTCCTGTATGTTTTGGACCAGTAGATTTTTCTGCTTTACATTATCTTTGACAGTGAGTCGATGATTTCTGTGGAATGTTCTGCTCTGAGATTCTCTCTTCTATCTCTTGTATTCTCTTGGTGAAGCTTGTATCTATGGCTCCTTGTCTCTTCTTTTGTTTTTCTATATCCAGGGTTGTTTCCATGTGTTCTTTCTTGATTGCTTCTATTTCCATTTTTAATTCCTTCAACTGTTTGATTGTGTTTTCCTGGAATTCTTTCAGGGATTTTTGTGATTCCTCTCTGTAGGCTTCTACTTGTTTATTAATGTTTTCCTGTGTTTCTCTAAGGGAGTTCTTCATGTATTCTGGAAGTCCTCCAGCATCATGATCAAATATGATTTTGAAACTAGATCTTGCTTTTCTGGTGTGTTTGGATATTCCCTGTTTGCTTTGGTGGGAGAATTGGGCTCCGATGATGCCATGTAGTCTTGGTTTCTGTTGCTTGGGTTCCTGCGCTTGCCTCTCGCCTCAGATTATCTCTAGTGTTACTTTGTTCTGCTATTACTGACAGTGGCTAGATTGTCCTATAAGCCTGTGTGTCGGGGGTGCTGTAGACCTGTTTTCCTGGTTTCTTTCAGCCAGTTATGGGAACAGAGAGTTCTCCTTTCGGTCGTGTAGTTTTTCCTATCTACAGGTCTTCAGGCATTCCAGTGAGCCTGTGTCTTGAGTTCACCAGGCAGGTCACTTGGAGCAGGAAGGTTTGTCTTACCTGTGGTCCCAAGGCTCAAGTTTTCTCATGGGGTGTTGCTTTTGAGCTCTCTGCAGGGGCAGCAACCAGGAAGATCTGCGCCGCCCTTTCTGGGAGGTTCCGTGCACCAGGGTTCCAGATGGCATTTGGTGTTTTCCTCTGGAATCAGTAATGTGGGCAGAGTGTAGTCTCTTCTGGTTTCCCAGGTGTGTCTGCCTCTCTGAAGGTTTAGTTCTCCCTCCCCAGTAATGTTCCTTTTATGTATGTAGGTGCCCTTGTATTTGTAACATAGATATTTAGGATTGAGAGTTCATCTTGGTGAATTTTTCCTTTGATGAATATGAAGTGTCCTTCCTTATCTTTTTTGATGACTTTGGCTGAAAATAGATTTTATTTGATATTAGAATGGCTACTCCAGCTTGTTTTTCAGACCACTTCCATGGAAATTTATTTTCCAGCCTTTTACTCTGACGTACTGTCTGTCTTTGTCAATGAGGTGTGTTTCCTGTCGGAAGCAAAATGCTGGGTCCTCATTGTGTATCCAGTTTGTTAATCTGTGTCTTTTTATTGGGGAATTGAGTCCATTGATGTTGAGAGATATTAAGGAATGGTGATTGTTGCTTCATGTTAAATCCATATTTGGATTTGAAATTATGTTTGTGTGCTTGTCTTCTCTTTGTTTTGTTGCAAAAACGATTAGTTTCTTGCTTTTTCTAGGGTGTAGCTTGCCTCCTTGTGTTGGACTTTACCATTTATTATCCTTTGTAGGTCTGGATTTGTAGAAAAATATTGTGTAAGTTTTGTTTTGTCATGGAATATCTTGGTTTCTCCATCTATGTTAATTGAGAGTTTTGCTGGATATAGTATCCTGGGCTGGCATTTGTATTCCCTTAGTGTCTGTATGTCATCTGTCCAGGATCTTCTGGCTTTCATAGTCTCTGGTGAAAAGTCTGGTATAATTCTGATAGGTCTGCCTTTGTATGTTACTTGACCTTTGTCCCTTACTGCTTTTAATATGTTTTCTTTGTTTTGTGCATTTGGTGTTTTGACTATTATGTGACGGGAAGAGTTTCTTTTCTGGTCCAATCTATGTGCAGTTCTATATTCTTCTTGTATGTTTATGTGCATCTCTTTCTTTATGTTAGGGAAGTTTTCTTCTATGATTTTGTTGTAGACATTTACTGGTCCTTTGACCTGGGAGTCTTCACTCTCTTCTATACCTATTATCCTTAGGTTTGATCTTCTCATTGTGTCCTGCATTTCCTGTATGTTTTGGGTCATTAGCTTTTTCCATTTTTCATTATCTTTGACAGTTGTGTAGATGATTTCTAAGGAATCACCTGCTCCTGAGATTCTCTTTTCTATCTCTTGTATTTTGTTGGATTTTGCTTGCGTCTACAGCTCCTTGTCTCTTCCTTTGGTTTTCTACATCCAGGGTCGTCTCCCTTTTTGCCTTCTTTATTGCTTCTATTTCCATTTTTAATTCCTTCACCTGTGTGATTGTGTTTTCCTCAAAGTCTTTCAGGGATTTCTGTGATTCCTCTCTATAGGCTTCTACTTGTTTATTTGTGTTTTCCTTCATTTCTCTCAGGGAGTTCTTTATGTCTTTCTTGAAGTCCTCCATCATCATGATCAAATGTGATTTTAAATGCAGATCTTGCTTTTCTGGTGTGTTTGGATATTCAGTGTTTGCTTTAGTGGGAGAATTTTGCTCCATTGATGCCATGTGGTCGTGGTTTCTGTTGCCTGGGTTCCTCGGCTTGCCTCTCCCCATCAGGTTGTCTCTGGTGTTACCTAGTTCTGCTATTTCTGACAGTGTTTAGACCTTCCTATAGGCCTGTGTGTCAGGAGTGCTGTAGACCTGTTTTCCTGTTTTCTTTCAGCCAGTTATGGGAACAGAGTGTTCTGCTTTCAGGCGTGTAGTCTTTCCTGTCTACTGGTCTTCGGCTATTTCTGTGGGCGTGTGTCCTGAGTCCACCAGGCAGGTCACTTGGAGCAGAAAAGTTGGTCTTACCTCTGGTCTCGGGCCTGAAGTCACTCCTTGGGCCTGGTTTCAGCTTTCTGTGAGGGCAACAACCAGAAAGGCCTGCCCCGCCTTCTCTTGTGTCCCTGTGCATAGAGGGCCCAGATGGAGCTAGGCGTTTTCCTCTAGAGTCAGAAATGTGGACAGAGAGTAGTCTCCTCTTGCTTCCCAGTCGTGTCTGCCCCTCTGCAGGTCTAGCTCTCTCTCCCATTTGGGTGCAGGCAGCTGTTTGACCAAGTCCCTCCAAATCCGGGCGCAATCTGGACCACAGGGCACCTGCAGCTTGAGTGCCTCTATCTTCCTGTTCCAAGAGGCCCTATACAGTTTCCTCTTGGGCCAGGATGTGGGTAAGGGTGGGCAGTACTGGCGGTCTCTCCTGCCCTGCAGTCTCAGGAATGCCCACCTGTCTGGGCGATGAACTGTCTTTCCCATGGGTTTTGGGAGCAGGAAGCTGTGGGCCGAGATCAAGGAGGTTCAGGCTCCAGCTAAAAACCGGAAGTGTCAGGTCCCAGAGGAATTTTGCCTTTGTGTGTCCTGAGTCCAACAGGCAGGTCACTTGGAGCAGAAATTTGGTCTTACCTCTGGTCTCGGGCCTGAAGTCGCTCCGCGGAGGTGGGTTTCAGCTCTCCGTGAGGGCAGCAACCAGAAAGGCCTGCCCTGCCTTCTTTGTCATTTGTCTTCTTAATCTTTTGTTTCTCTTCCCTTTAGCCCACTGCTTGCATGTATCTTCTTTTCTCTCTTTTCTCTTGACTCTCTTCAGGCCAGCTGGTTTCCTTCTCTCTCCCTTTTAATTTTAAATTTGGTCTTTTCATGTGTCTCAGATTTCCCTGGTGTTTTGTCAGGAATTATTTCAGATTTAACATCTTCTTTGACTGATGCATCCATTTTATTCTGTTGATGAAGCTTGCCTCTGTGATTCTTGTTTAAATTCCTAAATTTTTCATTTCCTGAATTTTTTTTATTGATTCTATTTCCATTGTCAGAACTTGAACACTTTTATTCACTTCTCTCTACTGTTTGAGGTTTCCCACATTTCTTTAAGAGATTTACTAATTTTTATCTTTAAGGGCCTCTATCGTGTCCATATCTTGGTTTTAAGGTCCTCTTCTTCTTTCTCCTCTTCCTTTTCCGCTGCAGCTACTTCCTCCTCCTCCTCTTCCTCCTCCTTCTCCTGCTCCTCCTCCATGTTCTTCATTGTTGTGCTTCCGTTATGTTGGAGAATTCAAGGCCTGCTGTAGTAAAATAACTGGACTCTAGGGGAGACATATTGTATTGCCTGTTATTTGTGACTTTTTGAAGGCATCCCAGAATTTGGGTTTGGGATGATGATAGGTCTAGATGATGATTTCTGCATTTGACTTTGTTGGGTGGATGTTTTTTCCCTTGGTTTCTGTTTTCTCTCTGGATTTCCAGAGAGCATGATGCCTGTGTGTTTCATGTTTTCCTGGTCTGCTCAGTTGCTGTGTTCACAGGGATTGCCTGATGGTGTTGAAGGTTGGGATAATGGGTTGGTGGAAGGAGAGTTGGAGAAGAACTTTGTGGTCCTTTGGGGATGGAGCCAGAGATTAAAATGAGGCTGGAGCATGTTTTCTGCTATAGAGCTGGGGATGAGAATGGGGGATTGGATCTGGGGTAACAGAAGGAGAAGAGATGATCAGCAGGCAGGCTGTCTGGTTTTCTTTAAAACTCCTTTAAATATTAATTTAACTGGAATCTAAAGATACTGGTTGTTGATCACTGTGTCAAAAAATAAATAGGTTTATTCAGAAATTCTTTTAATAATTCTATCTCTAATGTTGTACACATAACTCTGCCCAGTGTACCTTCTTTTGTTTAGGGGACATTGAGGTTTGCGTTTCTGTCTTGTTTTATTGTTGTATATCTGAAGTTGCCAGTTCATCAGAAAGTGACAAGTCAAGCATACCACTTTTTGGATCCTGCTATTACTACCAGCCTTTTTTTTTTCATTTAGAGCAGTTGCTATTTAAGAACTTTCTAATCACTAGTCAATCTGTTCTGCTATGTCCCTTTCTCTTGTTACCATAACAACCAAGGAGTTGGTCAAAAATTTATATCTTCTTTTCTTTATATGCCAGATAGACGCCTTGAAGAATTACCAGTATCTTTAAAGAACAGTTGAGTTTTTCAGCAACTATGCATATGATTATATCATGCTACTGAAGAGTAGGAAAGGACCTTAGAGTTTCTCTACTGCTCTTTTTCTCCCAACGCACAGCAATACCTTGATACAGCAGTTTTGCTTTATGATGCATCCTATTCACTGCTGGCAGTTTCAATGATTTTGAACCTCTTCTTTGGGTTGATTAGAAATATGATTTCCATGACTTTTATACATTAGTTCTTGTTATGTCATTGAAATGTCAAAAAATACTTTCAGTTTATCCTTAATCTATCAAACAGTTAGATATCTGAAGGCAAAGATGATGATATCTGATGACTGAGATGGTCATCTTGATTTTGTCTGCTCAGAACTCGTATCCTTTGGTTCCCATTTATAAGTCAATTTTCCAATTAAGATATCATCTTCATCCTGTTTAACAAAGAAAGACATAAGGAACAAAGAACTTAATAACTTTCTTAAGACTAATCAACTGAAGACCTGAAGCAATGAAGAGATGATTTAGGTTTTGTTACATATAATCCCCGCTAATGGTTATTTCCAAACATGAACGGGGTACTAAGGAAGTTGCTGTGACCGTAATCTAGAAATACAGCCTGTACACAACACACTGTCTCTTGCATGTATGCACACACACACACACACACACTCACACATACACTCACCTGACATCTTTACAGCTTTCAAAGGTTAAATATTTTGTCCTGTTCTAGTTACCCAAAAATTGCTTAAGAAGGCTATGTGGTAAACTTTATTTATCAGTGTTTCATGAGCCACTCTGTATTGAATAGGCCCATTGTGATTGATTATGTAGTTTTATATATGAACCAATGTTGTATTGAATGTTTAATACTAGAGCGAAACTATCTGCATATCATTGCAACAACTTTTGTACAGTTTTACAATGGATTGGAACTGAAGCAAAAATGCTAACATGTCAACTGTGAGAACAAGATTTGACATTTATACTAATTAAATTAATATCTAAACATTGTTTTGATTTTTTCTAAATGAGTAATGTTCTAAAGATTAACATGTAAGTGACTAAACATCCAAGCCAAATTAAGTTTTCCATATGTGAAGTTGGGGAGAGTTCTCAGTGTATTTCTGGGTCTCTTGACTCCATTCTGATGACTTTTGGGTAGTTGACCTTCAACTGAACTTCCTAATCCCTTGATCATCAGTTTGTTCTTTGTGACTTGACTGAAAGATTTGCATCCCCAGAGAGTAAAACTAGTCAGCACTTTGTGAACTTTCCAGATCTACACGGCTCTGAATTTTAGCAAATCTTGGGCATCTTGACCAGAGAATAAGGCACAATTCTGGCTGTCATTTCTGTCTCTATGTCACATCATGTTAGGCCTGCTGTGCCAGCAGGTGTTATATGGGGCTGCACTTTCCCACAGAAATATATCAGGTGAAAAATTCAGAACTATTTCTTGTTCTCCTAACTGTGAAAATAGTTTAATAGCCTTAAGCATTCTGCTGTACAGAACTGGTATAATGTAGTATTTTAATTATTTGTGCATCCAATGTGAAGTTTTTCATGACCCTGCCCTTGTTCCACATATCCTTCATAGGAATTGCACACATTAGGGTTTTAATGTTACCAGCTGGTCTTCATTCCCTAGAGGGGATAAAGAATATAGCTGTTTCATAAGTTTTCTGTGCTAGGGTTGAGATTGCCATCCCAGAGGACATACATACATGACTGACATCACAACCATATGAGAACATGTAATACTAGGGATATCTGGGAGTCATTTTACTACTATGTTCCTTTAGCAGAACAATAGTATTTGGTTTTCTCCTAGGTTTAGGACCTATCTAATTCCAGGTTCTTGAACGCCTAAGTAATTTCTGACACATGAATTTCATCTCATTGAGTAGCCCTTAAATTCAATGAGGGAGTTATTGAATAAGATAATTATTGGTTATTCCCACAATGTTTGTGTCACTATTGGGTCTGCATATCATGCATGCAGGTCACCATTGTAGATTGTATGGCGTGTAGCTAGGTTGATAGTTATCTTTCCTTTTGTTAGTGCACAGAGCACTGAAGAAGTCATATTTGTTTCACCAATGAGGCTGTAAAATTTGAATGTTTGAGAAAGATTTTTGTCCATGGTAATGGAAACAAACAATTAGAAAAGATAAATTCAGGAACTAACTTCCTAATAGGTACGTATGTACGATAAGTCATCATTTCATCTGTGTGCCACAGGATTCATATGAATGTAAATGCAGCATGTATACATAGCATGTGTGTACCTTTTAAGAATGAACACACAAAAACTAGAGTGTACATGAGCATGTGTGTTTATCGTACAGTTCTAGATTTAATCCCTAGCACCATAAATTAAAGTGATGCAGGAATGAGGATGGGCCTAATGACATTCCTTTTCAAATTTAATGTTCCAAAACTTATAAAAGCATTGCCTAATTTATTACATACAGCAGATCACCAAGTAGCTCTCAGTGAAATCTTTACTACATAACTAATGGCTTTAAATATTGTGAATCCATTAATTTCATATCTATGAGAAGAATAGGTAATTTTCTTATTATTTTTATCAAAAACATACATCATAATCTACTTCCAGGTAAATTTTAGCTCTTCTACATGTTGCAAGCATAATCTGAAGGTGACTGGAGAGGTTGAAACTCATCTTAATTTTCCTTTTATCAAATAATTTGCTGGCAATAAATTAAAAAGACTAATGAACAATAAGATATGTATCCTCCGGACGTATTACTAAGCCTGTGCACATGAGGTGGGAGAAAGTCCCACAAGATTCAGGCAGGTTTTATCTATGAGTTTTAGGAGCACAATGCAAGGACTCATGAGACATTTCCTCCAAAGCCAAAGCTTTAATGATGTGATTTGTATTTTACTCTATAAAAAGAACCAAAAATGCTTAGTAATGCTCTCTGAAGTAGAACTTCAGAATAGTGCTATGACCATTAATTCTGTGATGACCAATGATATCACAGAACAAGGACCAGTGCTCATTTTGAGTTACATCCAGGGCAAGAAAAAACTGTGGAAATGGTCAGTGTACAGTACAAGTTCTTCTTTTTGGGTTACATGGACTGTGGTATTAGAGATATCCACCATAGTAAAGATATCACTAGACAAGTCTAATAGAAAAGTGTCAGAGAAAAGCCCTAGAATTCTGACACAAGGTTATTCAGCTTCCTTCAAAGAACTATATTCAATTCATAGATGACTCTTCAAATGCCCCCAGGATTAAGGCAGTATTGTAAAGTCTGCAGTAGCTAGCAACAATCCATTATAAGTAGATTATAAAAGCCATTAAAAGATGGAAGTTTGCCCTTGAGAATCTTGAGTCTACAAGGATAATCAAGCAGAATCAAGAGGTTGTCCACACCCCTGTGATCCATACCGCTGTTAACTTGGGTGGCAGTTGCTTACTTCTCAGCTCACATCTATGGCTTATGGTAGTGGGTCTCTAAGGCACATAAATGAAGTGGAAACTTGGGTTTCTTTGTAGAGTCAATTGTGTTAGATGGTGTTTTGCTAGGGCAAACACATGAAGGAACGTTTTGATGGAGTGGACATAGGTGAAAGTATGCTTTGCTAAAGCAGACACATGAAAGAACTCTGACGAAGAATTCTTTGCTAACAACATACTTGTATTGGTTTGCCTCGCCCTACGTTGCTGAATTCCATGGAGTGAGACACACCAAAAAGCAAAAAACAAACAAACTTAAACAAAACAAAACAAAACTTCTGGTGGCGTTCTGTGACTTCTTGCTACTTCAGCAGATTCTGGGCCATTGGCAGAGTGATACCAGTTGATACAGACTCATGTGGGATCTTGGTGAAACAGACTCATGTGCTGATGCAAGACACGTGGTGAAACAAGACACATGGAGGACAGTATGTTTGGAAGGAGTATAAATAGGATCAGTGGACAGTGACAGAGGCTTGCATAGCTAGCTTTACAATGCTTCTTGGTCTCTTGTCTTTCCTGATCTTCACTTTGTTGAGAGAGGCATGGCAAAGAGCTTATCCTGGTGCGATTGCTCCTTCTAACTCATATCAATTTGGCTGAGGCCTGGCTGTTTCTGCTAGGTCATGCCACCACTGCTGATTTGTGTTTCTTATCCCAGCACTACTGAAATGGACTGCAGGTGAATCCATGAAGGGTTTGTGAGTGAGTTGTTGCTGGTGACTCCTGTGAACTGTACTTCTAACAGTGCAGATGAGATTTGCTCCGAGGACCAATTTCTAAGGTTATCCTAACAACCTTTATTTCCACTACCTCTGGTGGGCTAGAAGGGAAGATGAAACATTCAAGAAGCTATATTAAAAGTAGGCTTTGAAATTTTTAAGACAACATATAGACTGAAGAGGAAATATATAAAATCCGTTTGGTTCATGGATTACATGCAGTAGAATGTGCAAAATAGTAAACCACTAAGCTGGTTGGCCAGGGAAACCAAATTAGTTACAAACCAAACCAACTAACCAAGCAACCAAACAAAACAAAGAGTTCCATGTGAGTGTAGGCATAATACAATAAGGTTTTTATATGCATACCACTAAAGTCTACATAAGTTAGTTTTCAAAAATGAGTCTCTTTTTCTAGTAAAGTAGAGGGAATATACCTGATGTATCTAAGGTATCTGGGTAGATTAATTTTGTGTTAGTAGGATAATGATATAAAGGTTTAGATACAGTAATAAGATATATAGACAACAAAAAGAATATTAGCCTCAGGTTGGGGATTTAGCTCAGTGGTAGAGCTCTTGCCTAGCAAGCGCAAGGCCCTGGGTTTGGTCCCCAGCTCTGAAAAGAAGAAAAAAAAGAATATTAGCCTCAAATGAAACTACGCACAAAGTAATGTGAGTTTTGTTGTTTTCTGTACTGTTTGGGGGTATGACTGGAAACTTTTGTAACTTTTCTTGGCTTGCCAACAAAAGATCTTAAGATTTATGAAGTTTTCTAGTTGTCAAGTCCATAGAATTCTTTTTTTTTATTTTTTTTATTAACTTGAGTATTTCTTATATACATTTCGAGTGTTATTCCCTTTCCCGGTTTCCGGGCAAACATCCCCCTCCCCCCTCCCCTTCCTTATGGGTGTTCCCTTCCCAACCCTCCCCCCATTGCCGCCCTCCCCCCATAGACTAGTTCACTGGGGGTTCAGTCTTAGCAGGACCCAGGGCTTCCCCTTCCACTGGTGCTCTTACTAGGATATTCATTGCTACCTATGAGGTCAGAGTCCAGGGTCAGTCCATGTATAGTCTTTAGGTAGTGGCTTAGTCCCTGGAAGCTCTGGTTGCTTGGCATTGTTGTACTTTTGGGGTCTCGAGCCCCTTCAAGCTCTTCCAGTTCTTTCTCTGATTCCTTCAATAGGGGACCTATTCTCAGTTCAGTGGTTTGCTGCTGGCATTCGCCTCTATATTTGCTGTATTCTGGCTGTGTCTCTCAGGAGCGATCTACATCCGGCTCCCGTCGGTCTGCACTACTTTGCTTCATCCATCTTGTCTAATTGGGTGGCTGTATATGTATGGGCCACATGTGGGGCAGGCTCTGAATGGGTGTTCCTTCAGTCTCTGTTTTAATCTTTGCCTCTCCCTTCCCTGCCAAGGGTATTCTTTTTCCTCATTTAAAGAAGGAGTGAAGCATTCACATTTTGATCATCCGTCTTGAGTTTCGTTTGTTCTAGGGATCTAGGGTAATTCAAGCATTTGGGCTAATAGCCACTTATCAATGAGTGCATACCATGTATGTCTTTCTGTGATTGGGTTAGCTCACTCAGGATGATATTTTCCAGTTCCAACCACTTGCCTACGAATTTCATAAACTCGTTGTTTTTGATAGCTGAGTAATATTCCATTGTGTAGATGTACCACATTTTCTGTATCCATTCCTCTGTTGAAGGGCATCTGGGTTCTTTCCAGTTTCTGGCTATTATAAATAAGGCTGCGATGAACATAGTGGAGCACGTGTCTCTTTTATATGTTGAGGCATCTTTTGGGTATATGCCCAAGAGAGGTATAGCTGGATCCTCAGGCAGTCAATGTCCAATTTTCTGAGGAACCTCCAGACTGATTTCCAGAATGGTTTTACCAGTCTGCAATCCCACCAACAATGGAGGAGTGTTCCTCTTTCTCCACATCCTCGCCAGCATCTGCTGTCACCTGAGTTTTTGATCTTAGCCAATCGCACTGGTGTGAGGTGAAATCTCAGGGTTGTTTTGATTTGCATTTCCCTTATGACTAAAGATGTTGAACATTTCTTTAGGTGTTTCTCAGCCATTCGGCATTCCTCAGCGGTGAATTCTTTGTTTAGCTCTGAACCCCATTTTTTAATAGGGTTATTTGTTTCTTTGCGGTCTAACTTCTTGAGTTCTTTGTATATTTTGGATATAAGGCCTCTATCTGTTGTAGGATTGGTAAAGATCTTTTCCCAATCTGTTGGTTGCCGTTTTGTCCTAACCACAGTGTCCTTTGCCTTACAGAAGCTTTGCAGTTTTATGAGATCCCATTTGTCGATTCTTGATCTTAGAGCATAAGCCATTGGTGTTTTGTTCAGGAAATTTTTTCCAGTGCCCATGTGTTCCAGATGCTTCCCTAGTTTTTCTTCTATTAGTTTGAGTGTGTCTGGTTTGATGTGGAGGTCCTTGATCCACTTGGACTTAAGCTTTGTACAGGGTGATAGGCATGGATCGATCTGCATTCTTCTACATGTTGCCCTCCAGTTGAACCAGCACCATTTGCTGAAAATGCTATCTTTTTTCCATTGGATGGTTTTGGCTCCTTTGTCAAAAATCAAGTGACCATAGGTGTGTGGGTTCATTTCTGGGTCTTCAATTCTATTCCATTGGTCTATCTGTCTGTCTCTGTACCAATACCATGCAGTTTTTATCACTATTGCTCTGTAATACTGCTTGAGTTCAGGGATAGTGATTCCCCCTGACGTCCTTTTATTGTTGAGGATAGCTTTAGCTATCCTGGGTTTTTTGTTATTCCAGATGAATTTGCAAATTGTTCTGTCTAACTCTTTGAAGAATTGGATTGGTATTTTGATGGGGATTGCATTGAATCTGTAGATTGCTTTTGGTAAAATGGCCATTTTTACTATATTAATCCTGCCAATCCATGAGCATGGGAGATCTTTCCATCTTCTGAGGTCTTCTTCAATTTCTTTCCTCAGTGTCTTGAAGTTCTTATTGTACAGATCTTTTACTTGCTTGGTTAAAGTCACACCGAGGTACTTTATATTATTTGGTCTATTATGAAGGGTATCGTTTCCCTAATTTCTTTCTCGGCTTGTTTCTCTTTTGTATAGAGGAAGGCAACTGATTTATTTGAGTTAATTTTATACCCAGCCACTTTGCTGAAGTTGTTTATCAGCTTTAGTAGTTCTCTGGTGGAACTTTTAGGATCACTTAAATATACTATCATGTCATCTGCAAATAGTGATATTTTGACCTCTTCTTTTCCAATCTGTATCCCTTTGATCTCCTTTTGTTGTCTGATTGCTCTGGCTAGAACTTCAAGAACTATATTGAATAAGTAGGGAGAGAGTGGGCATCCTTGTCTAGTCCCTGATTTTAGTGGGATTGCTTCAAGTTTCTCTCCATTTAGTTTAATGTTAGCAACTGGTTTACTGTATATGGCTTTTACTATGTTTAGGTATGGGCCTTGAATTCCTATTCTTTCCAGGACTTTTATCATGAAGGGGTGTTGAATTTTGTCAAATGCTTTCTCAGCATCTAATGAAATGATCATGTGGTTCTGTTCTTTCAGTTTGTTTATATAATGGATCACGTTGATGGTTTTCCGTATATTAAACCATCCCTGCATGCCTGGGATGAAGCCTACTTGATCATGGTGGATGATTGTTTTGATGTGCTCTTGAATTCGGTTTGCCAGAATTTTATTGAGTATTTTTGCGTCGATATTCATAAGGGAAATTGGTCTGAAGTTCTCTTTCTTTATTGTGTCTTTGTGTGGTTTAGGTATAAGAGTAATTGTGGCTTCGTAGAAGGAATTCGGTAGGGCTCCATCTGTTTCAATTTTGTGGAATAGTTTGGATAATATTGGTATGAGGTCTTCTATGAAGGTTTGATAGAATTCTGCACTAAACCCGTCTGGACCTGGGCTCTTTTTGGTTGGGAGACCTTTAATGACTGCTTCTATTTCCTTAGGAGTTATGGGGTTGTTTAACTGGTTTATCTGTTCCTGATTTAACTTCGATACCTGGTATCTGTCTAGGAAATTGTCCATTTCCTGAAGATTTTCAAATTTTGTTGAATATAGGTTTTTATAGTAAGATCTGATGATTTTTTGAATTTCCTCTGAATCTGTAGTTATGTCTCCCTTTTCATTTCTGATTTTGTTAATTTGGACACACTCTCTGTGTCCTCTCGTTAGTCTGGCTAAGGGTTTATCTATGTTGTTGATTTTCTCAAAGAACCAACTTTTGGTTCTGTTGATTCTTTCTATGGCCCTTTTTGTTTCTACTTGGTTGATTTCAGCTCTGAGTTTGATTATTTCCTGCCTTCTACTCCTCCTGGGTGTATTTGCTTCTTTTTGTTCTAGAGCTTTTAGGTGTGCTGTCAAGCTGCTGACATATGCTCTTTCCTGTTTCTTTCTGCAGGCACTCAGCGCTATGAGTTTTCCTCTTAGCACAGCTTTCATTGTGTCCCATAAGTTTGAGTATGTTGTATCTTCATTTTCATTAAATTCTAAAAAGTTTTTAATTTCTTTCTTTATTTCTTCCTTGACCAGGTTATCATTGAGTAGAGCATTGTTCAATTTCCACGTATATGTGGGCATTCTTCCCTTATTGTTATTGAAGACCAGTTTTAGGCCGTGGTGGTCCGATAGCACGCATGGGATTATTTCTATCTTTCTGTACCTGTTGAGGCCCGTTTTTTGACCAATTATATGGTCAATTTTGGAGAAAGTACCATGAGGAGCTGAGAAGAAGGTATATCCTTTTGCTTTAGGATAGAATGTTCTATAAATATCTGTTAAGTCCATTTGGCTCATGACTTCTCTTAGTCTGTCGACATCAATCACTGTTTAATTTCTGTTTCCATGATCTGTCCATTGATGAGAGTGGGGTGTTGAAATCTCCCACTATTATTGTGTGAGGTGCAATGTGTGTTTTGAGCTTTAGTAAGGTTTCTTTTACGTATGTAGGTGCCCTTGTATTTGGGGCATAGATATTTAGGATTGAGAGTTCATCTTGGTTGATTTTTCCTTTGATGAATATGAAGTGTCCTTCCTTATCTTTTTTGATGACTTTTAGTTGGAAATTGATTTTATTTGATATTAGAATGGCTACTCCAGCTTGCTTCTTCTGACCATTTGCTTGGAAAGTTGTTTTCCAGCCTTTCACTCTGAGGTAGTGTCTGTCTTTGTCTCTGAGGTGTGTTTCCTGTAGGCAGCAGAAAGCAGGGTCCTCGTGGCGTATCCAGTTTGTTAATCTATGTCTTTTTATTGGGGAGTTGAGGCCATTGATATTGAGAGATATTAAGGAATAGTGATTATTGCTTCCCGTTATATTCATTTTTGGATGTGAGGTTATGTTTGTGTGCTTTCATTCTCTTTGTTTTGTTGCCAAGACGATTAGTTTCTTGCTTCTTCTAGGGTATAGCTTGCCTCCTTATGTTGGGCTTTACCATTTATTATCCTTTGTAGTGCTGGATTTGTAGAAAGATATTGTGTAAATTTGGTTTTGTCATGGAATATCTTGGTTTCTCCATCTATGTTAATTGAGAGTTTTGCTGGATACAGTAACCTGGGCTGGCATTTGTGTTCTCTTAGGGTCTGTATAACATCAGTCCAGGATCTTCTGGCCTTCATAGTTTCTGGCGAGAAGTCTGGTGTGATTCTGATAGGTCTCCCTTTATATGTTACTTGACCTTTTTCCCTTACTGCTTTTAATATTCTTTCTTTATTTTGTGCGTTTGGTGTTTTGACAATTATGTGATGGGAGGTGTTTCTTTTCTGGTCCAATCTATTTGGAGTTCTGTAGGCTTCTTGTATGTCTATGGGTATCTCTTTTTTTAGGTTAGGGAAGTTTTCTTCTATGATTTTGTTGAAGATATTTACTGGTCCTTTGAGCTGGGAGTCTTCACTCTCTTCTATACCTATTATCCTTAGGTTTGATCTTCTCATTGAGTCCTGGATTTCCTGTATGTTTTGGACCAGTAGCTTTTTCTGCTTTACATTATCTTTGACAGTTGAGTCAATGATTTCGATGGAATCTTCTGCTCCTGAGATTCTCTCTTCCATCTCTTGTATTCTGTTGGTGAAGCTTGTATCTACAGCTCCTTGTCTCTTCTTTTGTTTTTCTATATCCAGGGTTGTTTCCATGTGTTCTTTCTTGATTGCTTCTATTTCCATTTTTAATTCCTTCAACTGTTTGATTGTGTTTTCCTGGAATTCTTTCAGGGATTTTTGCGATTCCTCTCTGTAGGCTTTTACTTGTTTACTAATGTTTTCCTGTGCTTCCCTAAGTGTGTTCATGTCTTTCTTGAAGTCCTCCAGCATCATGATCAAATATGATTTTGAAACTAGATCTTGCTTTTCTGGTGTGTTTGGACATTCCATGTTTGTTTTGGTGGGAGAATTGGGCTCCGATGATGGCATGTAGTCTTGGTTTCTGTTGCTTGGGTTCCTGCGCTTGCCTCTCGCCATCAGATTATCTCTAGTGTTACTTTGTTCTGCTATTTCTGACAGTGGCTAGACTGTCCTATAAGCCTGTGTGTCAGGAGTGCTGTAGACCTGTTTTCCTCTCTTTCAGTCAGTTATGGGGACAGAGTGTTCTGCTTTCGGGCGTGTAGTTTTTCCTCTCTACAGGTCTTCAGCTGTTCCTGTGGGCCTGTGTCTTGAGTTCACCAGGCAGCTTTCTTGCAGCAGAAAATTTGGTCTTACCTGTGGTCCCGAGGCTCAGGTTTGCTCGTGGGGTGCTGCCCAGGGGCTCTCTGCAGCGGCAGCAACCAGGAAGACCTGTGCCGCCCCTTCCGGGAGCTTCAGTGCACCAGGGTCCCAGATGGTCTTTGGCTTTTTCCTCTGACTTCCGAGATGTGTGTGCAGGGAGCAGTCTCTTCTGGTTTCCCACGCTTGTCTGCCTCTCTGAAGGTTTAGCTCTCCCTCCCACGGGATTTGGGTGCAGAGAACTGTTTATCCGGTCTGTTTCTTTCAGGTTCCGGCGGTGTCTCTGGCAGGGGTCCTGCCGCTCCTGGGCCCTCCCCCACGGGAGCCCAGAGGCCTTATACAGTTTCCTCTTGGGCCAGGGATGTGGGCAGGGGTGAGCAGTGTTGGTGGTCTCTTCTGCTCTGCAGCCTCAGGAGTGCCCACCTGACCAGGCGGTTGGGTCTCTCTCTCACCGGGTCTGGGAGCAGAGAGCTGCTGCGGGCCGGGATCCGCGGGTGTGGGACTTCCGGTAAACACAGAACATGCCCGGTCCTAGAGAAATTCTGCTTCCGTGTGTCCCAAGCTCACCAGGCAGCTTTCTTGCAGCAGAAAATTTGGTCTTACCTGTGGTCCCGAGGCTCAGGTTTGCTCGTGGGGTGCTGCCCAGGGGCTCTCTGCAGCAGCAGCAACCAGGAAGACCTGTGCCGCCCCTTCCGGGAGCTTCAGTGCACCAGGGTTCCAGATGGTCTTTGGCTTTTTCCTCTGGTGTCCGAGATGTGTGTGCAGGGAGCAGTCTCTTCTGGTTTCCCAGGCTTGTCTTCCTCTCTGAAGGTTTAGCTCTCCCTCCCACGGGATTTGGGTGCAGAGAACTGTTTATCCGGTCTGTTTCTTTCAGGTTCCGGCGGTGTCTCTGGCAGGGGTCCTGCTGCTCCTGGGCCCTCCCCCACGGGAGCCCAGAGGCCTTATACAGTTTCCTCTTGGGCCAGGGATGTGGGCAGGGGTGAGCAGTGTTGGTGGTCTCTTCCGCTCTGCAGCCTCAGGAGTGCCCACCTGACCAGGCGGTTGGGTCTCTCTCTCACCGGGTCTGGGAGCAGAGAGCTCTAGAATTCTTTTTAGTAATGTGTATATAATGTGTGTGTATGTATACATGTGTGGAGGGGACATATGTCCATATATTTGTGAGGGTGTGCGCATGTACATGAAATTTCATGTGTATATATGTTCTGATGCCAGAGGCTGACATCACAGGTTATCTTCCTTGATCGACGGCCTTCTTATCTTTTGAGATAAATTTCTCACAGTACCCACAACTCGGTCATTGGCAAAACTGGTGCCTGATGAGCTTCACGATCTTGTCTTTGTTCCACGAAACTCCCATGCTGCAATTATGTATGCATTGTCATGCTCAGCTTTTATGTGGGTTCTGTGGACCTGAACTTAGGTCCTCATGCTTGTGTGGCCAGCACTTTACCAACTGAGCCAGCTCCTCTGTCATTCACAATATATTTAAATGATACATAATATTTCTTTGTAGTTGAAAGAATGCTTTCCACGATATTTAAAACTCTGTTCATCATGTATTACCCTGAAAGATGAAGCTGCTTTTATGCAATGTTGTAGGTAGAGGAATCTGCAAATGTCGATGCTCTCATCATACCACCCTACGTCCATGTTGCCTTACATAGTGAAGGAACTATAGAGATGTAGTTAGGGCCAAAGCATTGAGATGAGCAGAGGCATCCTGATAACACTGGTCTATAAAGTAGATAGATTGTTCTGAACTGTGGTTAGAGAGATTAAACAGCAGAGGAGGGATGCAAAGTACAAAAGGACTAAGCCACTGTTACAGGCTTTTTAGATGGAAGAAGGCATCTATGAGACCAAGAACGTAACTAGTCTCAAGGAGCCAGAAATGACTTGTGACCTACAGAGAGGACACGAGAATCTCCATTGTCTAAGTATCTGAGTTCTGTTGACACTACTGCAATGACAAGGAAATGGAGTTTGCACTTTACCATCCAGAATGGAACACAAAACTACTAGGAGCTTAATTTTAGCTTTGACAACACCGTGTTGGAGTTGTGACGTACACAGGTGTAGTAAATAAATATATGTGGCTTTGACCTCCAACCTGTGGTGATTTGATATTGACCACGTGGTGCTTTTTTGGCCTAAGATGAGATGAGCAACTACTGAGAGATCCTGGAAAACAACAGGACATTATTAGGTTTAGTCTCAGAGGTGGTCTTGATATAATTAGCTAATTAACACTCATTCCCAATGCTTAGAGATGCAGTCAAGTAATGAAAACAAATTATTTCAAATTCTGTTTTAGTACATAGACATTTGACAATATTCAGGCCTAATGAGGCCACGAGAGTAAACACAGAAAGCCCTGCTAATAAAGTTTATATACTTGTCGCATCAAGATTAGACTACAGAACATCTGAACCATTATTTTAATATTACATCTTGGTCTAACAATAAGAAAAGTTAATTAACAAGTGCTCCTCAAGAACAAAATACCTGACCCATTGAGGTTTAGTTTGCTCAGTTTGACTTGATTATGCTGATTCACAAGCACTGGTAGCATCTTGGTGTTGTCAATTCTTTGACCCCAATTTCCAGCTCAGTGGAACAATGCAAAATAGTTACTTCTGTGAGAGGTCAATTATGCTGAATCACTTCTTTGCAAAAGATCACAGAGTTTATTTAGTTCGGTGGGCCCTATTCTTGCTTGTAGCTAATCAATAATAAAAGATATTAAAATTCCAATTTGTCCTCAAGTTTCTTTCATAAGGACAAAGAGAATTAAATGGTTAAGCATCTTAAGGGGATATTTAGGGCAAGGATGCTATTAGACTTATTTCCATTGAGGGGAGATTAATTTTAAGGATTTGACAGCCTCAAGGGCAAAGCCCCTGATCTAAGAAAGCTGATGACATTAAGGATTGCAATACCAGAGATCAAGACTTTCTCATTCATTTTTGATGGGAGTTTTTATTTTATCTTGTTTCTAAATGCTTATTTGCCTCCTGCTTTCCATCACAGAAAATCTGTTCGTCATCATGCAAACAATTAAAAACGACTACTTCAAGCCTCCCCCGCCCCCCCCGTCCCCCCTTCCACATTAATATGCCACGTTTTGGGAGTTGTACTGATGCGATATTACAGGTTTAACTTCTGATATTTCTAGCAGATACCATCTCACAGCTATTCCTTGTTCCTCTGGCTTTCACGATCTTTCTACCTCCTCTTCTGTAATGGTGCCTGAGACCTTAGGGACAGGAATTGTGTTATAGATCCATCTGTTGGAACTGGGCACCACATATTTGCAATTTGAGTTGTTGTAGTTTTCGGGAATGATCTATCTGCTACAGAGGTAAGTTTACCCGATGAAG
Organism: Rattus norvegicus; assembly: GCF_021556685.1. NCBI lineage: Eukaryota > Metazoa > Chordata > Mammalia > Rodentia > Muridae > Rattus > Rattus norvegicus. The sequence continues at coordinate 38,327,834 of NC_141535.1, forward strand.
GGATAAGAACTACACTTACCTGTGTGTATAAGATAATATTTAAAATGTATTTAAAAGGATTATGCTGGGAACCTGAAGGAAACAGACCGGATAAACAGTTCTCTGCACCCAAATCCCATGGGAGGGAGAGCTAAACCTTTAGACAGGCAGACAAGCCTGGGAAACCAGAAGAGACTGCTCTCTGCACACACATCTCGGACGCCAGAGGAAAAAGCCAAAGACCATCTGGAACCCTGGTGCACTGAAGCTCCCGGAAGGGGCGGCGCAGATCTTCCTGGTTGCTGCCGCTGCAGAGAGCCCGTGGGCAGCACCCCACGAGCGAACTTGAGCCTCGGGACCACAGGTAAGACCAACTTTTCTGCTGCAAGAAAGCTGCATGGTGAACTCAAGAAACAGGCCCACAGGAACAGCTGAAGACCTGTAGAGAGGAAAAACTACACGCCCGAAAGCAGAACACTCTGTCCCCATAACTGACTGAAAGAGAGGAAAACAGGTCTACAGCACTCCTGACACACAGGCTTATAGGACAGTCTAGCCACTGTCAGAAATAGCAGAACAAAGTAACACTAGAGATAATCTGATGGCAAGAGGCAAGCGCAGGAACCCAAGCAACAGAAACCAAGACTACATGGCACCATCGGAGCCCAATTCTCCCATCAAAACAAACATGGAATATCCAAACACACCAGAAAAGCAAGATCTAGTTTCAAAATCATTTTTGATCATGATGCTGGAGGACTTCAAGAAAGACGTGAAGAACTCCCTTAGAGAACAAGTAGAAGCCTACAGAGAGGAATCGCAAAAATGCCTGAAAGAATCGCAAAAATCCCTGAAAGAATTCCAGGAAAACATAAATAAACAAGTAGAAGCCCATAGAGAGGAGACACAAAAATCCCTGAAAGAATTCCAGGAAAACATAAATAAACAAGTAGAAGCCCATAGAGAGGAGACACAAATATCCCTGAAAGAATTCCAGGAAAACACAATCAAACAGTTGAAGGAATTAAAAATGGAAATAGAAGCAATCAAGAAAGAACACATGGAAACAACCCTGGATATAGAAAAACAAAAGAAGAGACAAGGAGCTGTAGATACAAGCTTCACCAACAGAATACAAGAGATGGAAGAGAGAATCTCAGGAGCAGAAGATTCCATCGAAATCATTGACTCAACTGTCAAAGATAATGTAAAGCGGAAAAAGCTACTGGTCCAAAACATACAGGAAATCCAGGACTCAATGAGAAGATCAAACCTAAGGATAATAGGCATAGAAGAGAGTGAAGACTCCCAGCTCAAAGGACCAGTAAATATCTTCAACAAAATCATAGAAGAAAACTTCCCTAACCTAAAAAAAGAGATACCCATAGACATACAAGAAGCCTACAGAACTCCAAATAGATTGGACCAGAAAAGAAACACCTCCCGTCACATAATTGTCAAAACACCAAACGCACAAAATAAAGAAAGAATATTAAAAGCAGTAAGGGAAAAAGGTCAAGTAACATATAAAGGCAGACCTATCAGAATCCCACCAGACTTCTCGCCAGAAACTATGAAGGCCAGAAGATCCTGGACTGATGTCATACAGACCCTAAGAGAACACAAATGCCAGCCCAGGTTACTGTATCCAGCAAAACTCTCAATTAACATTGATGGAGAAACCAAGATATTTCACGACAAAACCAAATTTACGCAATCCAGCACTACAAAGGATAATAAAGGGTAAAGCCCAACATAAGGAGGCAAGCTATACCCTAGAAGAAGCAAGAAACTAATCGTCTTGGCAACAAAACAAAGAGAATGAAAGCACACAAACATAACCTCACATCCAAATATGAATATAACGGGAAGCAATAATCACTATTCCTTAATATCTCTCAATATCAATGGCCTCAACTCCCCAATAAAAAGACATAGATTAACAAACTGGATACGCCACGAGGACCCTGCTTTCTGCTGCCTACAGGAAACACACCTCAGAGACAAAGACAGACACTACCTCAGAGTGAAAGGCTGGAAAACAACTTTCCAAGCAAATGGTCAGAAGAAGCAAGCTGGAGTAGCCATTCTAATATCAAATAAAATCAATTTCCAACTAAAAGTCATCAAAAAAGATAAGGAAGGACACTTCATATTCATCAAAGGAAAAATCCACCAAGATGAACTCTCAATCCTAAATATCTATGCCCCAAATACAAGGGCACCTACATACGTAAAAGAAACCTTACTAAAGCTCAAAGCACACATTGCACCTCACACAATAATAGTGGGAGATTTCAACACCCCACTCTCATCAATGGACAGATCATGGAAACAGAAATTAAACAGTGATGTCGACAGACTAAGAGAAGTCATGAGCCAAATGGACTTAACAGATATTTATAGAACATTCTATCCTAAAGCAAAAGGATATACCTTCTTCTCAGCTCCTCATGGTACTTTCTCCAAAATTGACCATATAATTGGTCAAAAAACGGGCCTCAACAGGTACAGAAAGATAGAAATAATCCCATGCGTGCTATCGGACCACCACGGCCTAAAACTGGTCTTCAATAACAATAAGGGAAGAATGCCCACATATACGTGGAAATTGAACAATGCTCTACTCAATGATAACCTGGTTAAGGAAGAAATAAAGAAAGAAATTAAAAACTTTTTAGAATTTAATGAAAATGAAGGTACAACATACCCAAACTTATGGGACACAATGAAAGCTGTGCTAAGAGGAAAACTCATAGCGCTGAGTGCCTGCAGAAAGAAACAGGAAAGAGCATATGTCAGCAGCTTGACAGCACACCTAAATGCTCTAGAACAAAAAGAAGCAAATACACCCAGGAGAAGTAGAAGGCAGGAAATAATCAAACTCAGAGCTGAAATCAACCAAGTAGAAACAAAAAGGACCATAGAAAGAATCAACGGAACCAAAAGTTGGTTCTTTGAGAAAATCAACAAGATAGATAAACCCTTAGCCAGACTAATGAGAGGACACAGAGAGTGCGTCCAAATTAACAAAATCAGAAATGAAAAGGGAGACATAACTACAGATTCAGAGGAAATTCAAAAAATCATCAGATCTTACTATAAAAACCTATATTCAACAAACCTTGAAAATCTTCAGGAAATGGACAATTTCCTAGACAGATACCAGGTATCGAAGTTAAATCAGGAACAGATAAACCAGTTAAACAACCCCATAACTCCTAAGGAAATAGAAGCAGTCATTAAAGGTCTCCCAACCAAAAAGAGCCCAGGTCCAGACGGGTTTAGTGCAGAATTCTATCAAACCTTCATAGAAGACCTCATACCAATATTATCCACACTATTCCACAAAATTGAAACAGATGGAGCCCTACCGAATTCCTTCTACGAAGCCACAATTACTCTTATACCTAAACCACACAAAGACACAATAAAGAAAGAGAACTTCAGACCAATTTCCCTTATGAATATCGACGCAAAAATACTCAATAAAATTCTGGCAAACCGAATTCAAGAGCACATCAAAACAATCATCCACCATGATCAAGTAGGCTTCATCCCAGGCATGCAGGGATGGTTTAATATACGGAAAACCATCAACGTGATCCATTATATAAACAAACTGAAAGAACAGAACCACATGATCATTTCATTAGATGCTGAGAAAGCATTTGACAAAATTCAACACCCCTTCATGATAAAAGTCCTGGAAAGAATAGGAATTCAAGGCCCATACCTAAACATAGTAAAAGCCATATACAGCAAACCAGTTGCTAACATTAAACTAAATGGAGAGAAACTTGAAGCAATCCCACTAAAATCAGGAACTAGACAAGGCTGCCCACTCTCTCCCTACTTATTCAATATAGTTCTTGAATTTCTAGCCAGAGCAATCAGACAACAAAAGGAGACCAAGGGGATACAGATCGGAAAAGAAGAGGTCAAAATATCACTATTTGCAGATGACATGATAGTATATATAAGTGATCCCAAAAGTTCCACCAGAGAACTACTAAAGCTGATAAACAACTTCAGCAAAGTGGCTGGGTATAAAATTAACTCAAATAAATCAGTTGCCTTCCTCTATACAAAAGAGAAACAAGCCGAGAAAGAAATTAGGGAAACGACACCCTTCATAATAGACCCAAATAATATAAAGTACCTCGGTGTGACTTTAACCAAGCAAGTAAAAGATCTGTACAATAAGAACTTCAAGACACTGAGGAAAGAAATTGAAGAAGACCTCAGAAGATGGAAAGATCTCCCATGCTCATGGATTGGCAGGATTAATATAGTAAAAATGGCCATTTTACCAAAAGCAATCTACAGATTCAATGCAATCCCCATCAAAATACCAATCCAATTCTTCAAAGAGTTAGACAGAACAATTTGCAAATTCATCTGGAATAACAAAAAACCCAGGATAGCTAAAGCTATCCTCAACAATAAAAGGACTTCAGGGGGAATCACTATCCCTGAACTCAAGCAGTATTACAGAGCAATAGTGATAAAAACTGCATGGTATTGGTACAGAGACAGACAGATAGACCAATGGAATAGAATTGAAGACCCAGAAATGAACCCACACACCTATGGTCACTTGATTTTTGACAAAGGAGCCAAAACCATCCAATGGAAAAAAGATAGCATTTTCAGCAAATGGTGCTGGTTCAACTGGAGGGCAACATGTAGAAGAATGCAGATCAATCCATCCTTATCACCCTGTACAAAGCTTAAGTCCAAGTGGATCAAGGACCTCCACATCAAACCAGACACACTCAAACTAATAGAAGAAAAACTAGGGAAGCATCTGGAACACATGGGCACTGGAAAAAATTTCCTGAACAAAACACCAATGGCTTATGCTCTAAGATCAAGAATCGACAAATGGGATCTCATAAAACTGCAAAGCTTCTGTAAGGCAAAGGACACTGTGGTTAGGACAAAACGGCAACCAACAGATTGGGAAAAGATCTTTACCAATCCTACAACAGATATAGGCCTTATATCCAAAATATACAAAGAACTCAAGAAGTTAGACCGCAGGGAAACAAATAACCCTATTAAAAATGGGGTTCAGAGCTAAACAAAGAATTCACAGCTGAGGAATGCAGAATGGCTGAGAAACACCTAAAGAAATGTTCAACACCTTTAGTCATAAGGGAAATGCAAATCAAAACAACCCTGAGATTTCACCTCACACCAGTGAGAATGGCTAAGATCAAAAACTCAGGTGACAGCAGATGCTGGCGAGGATGCGGAGAAAGAGGAACACTCCTCCATTGTTGTTGGGATTTCAGACTGGTAAAACCATTCTGGAAATCAGTCTGGAGGTTCCTCAGAAAATTGGACATCGAACTGCCTGAGGATCCAGCTATACCTCTCTTGGGCATATACCCAAAAGATGCCCCAACATATAAAAAAGACACGTGCTCCACTATGTTCATCGCAGCCTTATTTATAATAGCCAGAAACTGGAAAGAACCCAGATGCCCTTCAACAGAGGAATGGATACAGAATATGTGGTACATCTACACAATGGAATATTACTCAGCTATCAAAAACAACGAGTGTATGAAATTCGTAGGCAAGTGGTTGGAACTGGAAAATATCATCCTGAGTGAGCTAACCCAATCACAGAAAGACATACATGGTATGCACTCATTGATAAGTGGCTATTAGCCCAAATGCTTGAATTACCCTAGATCCCTAGAACAAACGAACGTCAAGACGGATGATCAAAATGTGAATGCTTCACTCCTTCTTTAAATGAGGAAAAAGAATACCCTTGGCAGGGAAGGGAGAGGCAAAGATTAAAACAGAGACAGAAGGAACACCCATTCAGAGCCTGCCCCACATGTGGCCCATACATATACAGCCATCCAATTAGACAAGATGGATGAAGCAAAGAAGAGCAGACCGACAGGAGCCGGATGTAGATCGCTCCTGAGAGACACAGCCAGAATACAGCAAATACAGAGGCGAATGCCAGTAGCAAACCACTGAACTGAGAATAGGACCCCCGTTGAAGGAATCAGAGAAAGAACTGGAAGAGCTTGAAGGGGTTCGAAACCCCATATGTACAACAATGCCAAGCAACCAGAGCTTCCAGGGACTAAGCCACTACCTAAAGACTATACATGGACTGACCCTGGACTCTGACCTCATACGTAGCAATGAATAGCCTAGTAAGAGCACCAGTGGAAGGAGAAGCCCTGGGTCCTGCTAAGACTGAACCCCCAGTGAACTAGACTATGGGGGGAGGGCGGCAATGGGGGGAGGGTTGGGAGGGGAACACCCATAAGGAAGGGGAGGGGGGAGGGGGATGTTTGCCCGGAAACTGGGAAAGGGAATAACACTTGAAATGTATATAAGAAATACTCAAGTTAATAAAAAAAAAAGGATTATGCTGTTTTAGAAGAGTGGTGATTGTAGGTTCTCCTCCAAGATCCATGACTTCACTAGCCATGGATAACTGAATAGGTTTCCAGTACCAGGCATCCCTTTTCCCTTAGTTCAAATCTTCATTTCCCCAAAATGTATCTTTTCTATCTTTTAACATTTTCACCAATTTATGAAAATGCTTGTTATCCTAAATCATTGGCAGTAATTATTTTGATCAGCCCTTCAAAATTCAATCAGTCTAAAAACCTTATAGTGGTGTTGCATTTTATTTTAATTTGTATTTCCACTATAAATAGTGAAACTTAATTATTTCTTGTACTTTTGAGTTTATCATATAATTACATCATTTCCACATTTCCTTTCCCCTTAAAACCCTCCTATATACACATCCAGCTCTCTTCCAAACTCGTGTTGTTTTCATTGTTGTGTGCATACATGTGTATACATATTTTAATTTTTTACTGATTATTAACATTCTTGCACTGAGAAACAATTGTTGTTATAAATTCCCTTCCTAACCACTAAAGAACGTGTTGATTAAGTGTAGAGGCCCAAAGAAAACGAGAGACTCTTAGATAGCTGTATGCTTGGCCAAGGATTAATATGGAGAAGATATGAAAAACTCAAAAGGCAAAGAGCAAATAAAACAAATGACCCATTCAAAAATGAGGCTTGGGATCTGCACAGAGAGTTCTCAAAGAAGAAATAAAAATGGTTAAGAAATGCTCATCATTATCCCTAGAAACCAGAAATTTGCAAGTCAAAACAACTTGGAGATTTTATCTTACTCAGAATGGCAAAGGTCAACAAAACAGATATCAAAAATCTATAAGGGATATAGGGGAAAAGGGACTATCATTTGCTGCCACGCTGGAAAAAAAAAGCATGGGTAATTCTCATAATACTGGAGTTAGATCTACCATATGATTTACTCCTATCACTCCTTGGCATTACCCACAAGACTTGACATTCCATTTTACAGATAGTTGCTCAGACATGTGTACTAATGCTCAACTCAAAAAGCTAGGGATTGAAGCAATACCAATGTCTTTCAACTAATAAACAGATAATGAGAACACAGTATGCATATATTATGACATGCTATTCAACTGTAAAGAAAATTGTCATTATAAACTTTGCAGATAAATGGATGAATCTAGAGAAGTTCATAATGAGTGAGGTGACAGAGACCCTGAAAGTCAGAAGAAAACATACTATTAACTATTTACTTTAAAATACTTTATCTATTTATATATTGAATAATTGAATATATACATATGTATACATTGAATTAAATATTCTTATATGGACTGACAAGGCTTTCCCCAGGAGTCATCTACTAACAAAAATCTGATACCACATATGGGAAACCCTTCTTTGACTTTGGTCAAGGTTGTCTGAGAGATTCCTATAACATTATAGGCTATTGATTTTGCCCTCCGTTGCTCCACAGACATGGAAAGTAAGTCTCTATTGCTAAAGTGACCATGGGTTTTGGACACAAGCCCCAGAGCACCAACGTTGAATCTGATCTGAAAGCCTCCTTCTTGGGGACTCACTCCGACAGTGCTAGAAGGCACCAAGCAAGCTTCCCAAAGTGGGAAGTAACCAACAATGACCAACATGGTCAATAACCTTAAGAGCACATTATTCCCTTATTTTGGGAAGGATGGCAGAGCTTGCTTAACTAGGTGGGTTGGTGTGTTCCTTTCTTGGCTTCGAGGCTAATCACCTCTAGAAGATATATAATATTCAGGCTTGTTTGTTCTCAGTAACTTGGTAGTGCCTGTCAGCTCTCTAATTGGACGTAAGACCAAATTGGACAAAATCGACACCAGCTTCATTCCTGGTACTTCAAACTAGAGGCAGCACAGATGCCCATCAGTAAGAAAAATAAATTATAGTATATTCATACATCTTGTGTATTTATATCATGCAGGGCATTCTGACATAAGCCATATGCAATGTGGATGGCTCTTAATCCTTTTCACAAAGGAATCCACGTAAGAAAGAATACATACACATTGTATCCATCCACCTATGGTACCTCCCAACAGAAGAGAGTTCCATGACAGGAAGGCAAGCAGTGACTTTCTCTGAAGACTTAGGAAATGGAAGTTCTCTAGAAAGGAGCACAGGGAGCTATTCTGTTTCATGTGTTCCTCTTTCCAAATGCGTTTTCTCTGTAAGGACATTAGACACAAATCTTTAAAAACAAAACTTCTGATAACAGTAACTATTTTGTGTGACTGTCAAGGACATTAAATAAGCTAACATACCTGAAATGCTCACAATAATGACTGAAACATACTGGCTAATGCCAAAACCTGCAAGTTACCATTAAGATAAAGAAAAAAATGCTACAGACATACAGTAGGAAACCACTCATATGTAAGAAAAATGAAATCCCATCACTTAGAACAGCATGAATGGGATCTGGAAGCCATTGTGGTGAACCAGGCACAGGAAGGTAAGCGCTGCATGATCTTAACATGTGGAGTCTTAACACAAACAAACAAACAAACAAACAAACAGTAAACCAACAAAACAAAACAAGAAGATCTCAGGAAAGTTGAATAAAAAAGAATAGAATAGTGGTTCTTAGATGCATCAGAGAGCTGGAGAACTAGAAGCACAGGGAAGGTTGTCAATGGATATGAAATTAGAGCTGGGAGCCAGAAGTCCTAGTGTTCTGTCACATAGGAAAATGGCCTAGATTATGGCAATGCGCTGTATATTTCAGACAGAAAGAGGAAAATACCTTGCTGGGCCTGGTATTCCTTTCATCCCAGCACCCAGGAGACAGAGGCAGGCATCTCTCTTATTAGTTCAAGGACAGCCTAGGCTACACAGCAAATCCTCTCTCAGAGAAGGAGTGGGGAGGAGAAGAAGGAAGGGAGGGCTGAGGAGACATACATTTTGTCTGCTTTCATCTTATATCCCTGAGCTTGGCAGTACTATAGTGCGTATGTTAATGTTTAATGGAATAGTCAAACTAGCTTCAGTGACAGAGAAATAACTGCTTACAAGCCACGTTGTCCTTTCCAACTCTCTGCCCTCTAATGGACAAGTGTGCTTCCGCACAAATCTTAAACCACGCGATGTACTTCAGAGTGTAGAAATAATTCTTTACAGCCCAGAATGAGACTTTTCTGGTCTCAGCTCTGCTGTTTTTGGTACTGTGGTTGTTGCTTCTGCGCAGGGAACCTCTTGGTACTTCCCACGCTCTCACCTGCAGCTTTCCCAAGAGCCGGCTGCTACAGGACTGCAAGCTCTCTTTTCCATTCAATTATCTAGAATTTTAAATACAGCTAATTAGTCCTTTGATCAAATGGTATAGAATTAGACTTCTCTGATTGTTCCTTCCCCGAAAAGGGGCCTTTCAGTTTCCACAGAATATAATATTTACGGCCCTTTTAGAAAGAACGTACGTTGGTTGAGAAAATGATTTTGCGCTAATATCCTCCAAAGCTGTAGCCTCAAGCCTCACTTGATTGAAATCAAACAAACATTATCTTTTATCTGAATCCCGTAGAGAATTGCTTCCTTCACATAATGCGCGAGTGGCCACATTTTAGCTAGATCGCAAAGTGAACTACCAGAGAAGAGTCTCTTTCAACTGATAGTCAGCAGAGTTCGTGTGATGGCGCTGCTGCTGCTGCTGACTACCTGAGATGTTGAAAGGAATTTCGATTGCTAGCCCTTTGATTGGTCAAGAATGCTTTCTGACAGACAAGAGAGAGTACGAAGTTGATGGTAAGTCAGCAGAACTGTAGACAACATTTTTCTGACCTACCTTTGAATAAGTCTGTCTCACACTGCCATCCTTTGGGGGAGGGATCTTAAATGCTTATATAAGGATTTCTAAAGCTGAATGCCCTTCACACACTCTTAAAGTGCAGATACAATTTTGGGGGTAGTTCTTGAAAGCGAGAAGAGCTGCTCAGAAAAAGCCCACAGAAGACCAAAATAATCTCCCAAAGGGGCAAAAGGCAAGGCACGTTTTAGCTCTAAATCACTTTGGTACAATTTCACCTTCTTTGAAAATTCCATGTAATAAAACATCTAGCAGTTGGTTGGCGGGAGCCTCATTATCCCAACTCCACATAATTGCTGTGTTTGACCAAGCAGAGCAGAACAGCAGCTGGCCTGGAGATTGCTCTGCGCTCCCATTTTAGAAGTTTGCAGGGTACATAGGCAATGTTTAATCTCTACTTCATTGAGCACAGGCATCCTATACTCTGTGGTAATATGCAGAACAGAATCATGACAGAATACTATTCGGTCATAAGATAAACAAACTCCTTCATCTAGAACACTATGGATGGAAACGGTGGCTGTTTGGTTAAGTGAAATGAAGCCGGGCATCATATCAGCTAGGACACTCTGTGAAAAATGCCTGAGTGTGTAAGCTTAGCAAAACTGTTCAGCACCCCTGGCTGTTCAGCACGCAGGAGTATTTATCATAAAAAGAAATTCAGTCAAAACCCTGTTATTACTATCTACTATCCATTCTCCTAGTTTCTCTGGGACTACTTTCTGGGTCCAGACTATTAATAAGAAGGCATGGAAAATTCATTGGTAAACTGGGTTTACCAATTCCAAACAGATAATTACTCTGTTCTGAAAATGAAGAGGGATTCTCAAAAGAAAAAAATTAGTCTCTAAAGAAATCTATCTATCTATCTATCTATCTATCTATCTATCTATCTATCTATCTATCTATCTATCTATCTTAAATGGAGAGTTCCTACAACTCTCTCTGTGGCCAAAGATGGCTTGGTGCTCCTGACACTGTGTCCCAGGTGCTGGGGTTCTAAGCATATATAACCAAGTCTGATGCACATTTTCATAGTAACTAAAATATATTTTGTTTTGCACAGTGGCAGGTATATTTTTCTGAGAACATTTGCTAAAACGTCTCTGTGTATGTTTTGTAGGATTTAAAGCTATTTTAGGCAATGGTTTTGTAGAGCTTTTCGTCATTCAATTACAGCAGCTTTAGAAAAATTCCCCTCAAAATGCTACCCCAAATTATCTCATCCAAATATCCTGGTAATCTGAGAGAAGGATTTCAAGGAAAGAAAAATCCCCAACCTCCCACCCCTGATCATTCTTCTACTGAACCAGCCAGCAAACCAATGTTTATAAATTACAGATCAGCCTTTCCAAATTTTATGAAGCCAGGTATGCTGAAAGCTAAATTGTATAAGAACCCCTTAGGTACTGTGACAAACAAACAAATCCCTCTTAAATAGTTCCAAACAGTTTTCTTCCTATTGCTACTTCCAAAATTTGGATCTAAGTAGGAAGATTGTTTTTTTTTTTGTTGTTGCCGCTGCTTTGTTTCATTTTTTTGTTCTTTTGTTTTTGATTTATAACAAAGTTTTACACAAAAATCTCATATGAATAAAGCATCTCAGGTCTGAGAACATATCTTCAGTGATTTATCTATTGTTATAGAAAATCCAGTTTTTATTGTCAACAATAACTAGTATATTATGCAAATGTATACATTTGCTGTATCTGGGGCTTAGCCCGTAGCTCTGTAGAGTGCTTGCCTAGCATGCATGAAACCCTGGGAGTCATCCTCAGGCAAGTTTTAAATCATCTTGGGTTCCATAAGACCTTATATTAAATAAAAGAAAGGGTATGCCAATATTCCTGTGGGAAAAAATCTGATCCCACAGATTAGAAATGCCAGTGTGATCGGGGTTTTCTCTAAAATGAGTTTAAATTTAAATTGAAAAATTTAGCTCTTCCCCAGAAGTAAACTGTGTTGTGTGGGAGATAGAAAGGGTCTTTCATTGCATTTCTATGTTTTTTAATGTATTTATTATTAATTATAAAAACTGTATTTCATAAGTTATTTTAAGGATTCTCTCTCTGTCTCTCTGTCTCTCTGTCTCTCTATCTGTCTCTCTCTCTCTCTCTCTCTCTCTCACACACACACACACACACACACACACACACACACACACACACACACACACACACAGAGTTGATCAGTTTAGTTCAGTAAGTGTCACCTGCATCTCCTGAATGGGCAGTGTGGTAACTGTCTTGTGTGCTCACATCATTCCTGCAGATGAGAACACGCCACATTCTGTCCCTCATCTTTTGTGACATTATCCCCACCTGCTGGCACTTCAGGGGATTGACCCTCTCAAAGCTGCTGATAGCAGGAAGTGCCATGAAGTTTTTGGGGTTCTGTGACACACTCACAGCAGACATTAATGACTCTTCTACTCTTATCACTGGCTAACATCTTGTGCCTTCTTGTTTATCGCAGAAGAGGAAGTGTCTTGCTATAGTGCGCAAACTGGCCCAGAATTCCACCCGGGCTCAAGCCGCCCTCCTGTCTCAGCCTTTGAAACAGCTAGGACAGTAGGCGCCAAAGAGCAGGCCTGCATTTTATTTTTCAAAAGAAATTCTTGGGTCTGCCTCTCTTTCACTGTTTCTCCCACTGCAATCTGATTCTCTTCCTACCATTTCTCTTTCCAAAAGACTAACTGACCAACTTCTTGTTTACGAATCCATCATCATTCAAACCTTATTTCACGTGACTTCCTGGAAATACTCTAGGTGGAAACACCTCGTCGCTGGATTTCATAGAATACCACTCTCTTGATTTTCCTTTTAGCTCCTAGGCATTGTCTGTGTCTGTCGTGTGTGTGTGTGTGTGTGTGTGTGTGTGTGTGTGTGTGTGTGTGTGTGTTTGTGTGTGCGCGCGCGCTTCTGCGTGGAGGCCAGATGAGGCACATTCGAATCTTACTCTCTCCGAGTCTCCTACAGGACATGAAGCTCAGAGTTTCAGCTAGGCTGTCAGGTTAGAGCAATCAGTTTCCACTCTCCCACACTGGGGTTACCGTTACCAGTCATTCCTGGCTTTTGGGTGGTACTGGATAGTTGAGTGCTCAAGTCTTTCACCAGCAGGTGTCCCTTGCATTAGTTTCCCAGGCCTCTCACCTCATGTCCAAAGCTAGCACTTTCTGATTCTGTAGAAATTGTACTTCTGTTCATTTATGTGGAGACGGTCTCCAGAGCTGAGGCTCTGACTTAGCTTTCCTTCTCAAACAACAGGTATTTTGACTCACATATCTCATAGGCAAATCAAATCCTTCACACCCCAAATAGACCATCTCATCGCCTCTGAGATTGGCCTCTGCCCTGCACATCTAAGGAAGCTGTTGTCCTCTTTACCCTGACGCCCAGGTCCTAACTCTCAGCGTCATTAGATCCTTCTCACAGTCTCCATTCAGTGAGTGATTAAGTCAGTTTTATTTTCTATCTCTACCTTTATCCACCCAGCATTTGCAGTTCTCAGTTCCACTTGCTATGTCCAACACTATTGGCTCAGGTTTCTGGTCTCGGGCTCATTCCCTTCTATTTTTCTCCAAAGGAAGATATGTGACTGCTGCTGCTGTGTTGAGATTCTTGGAAGTATTATGTCCCCTTAACTCTTTAGCACAGTGTACAATATTCTGCTAGCATTCCGCCATCCACTCACCTTTTCTTCCAGCACTATGCACAGACTGCATGGACAGCAGCGCTGTGACAGCCGGGGGGGGGGGGGTCTCCTGGGATCCCACCAGTAACTGCGTGCAGTCATCACAGCAACAGAATATACCTTGTTTCCAGGCATCCCCAACCACTGGCTTCCCTCTTGGATGCTACATTTTGTTATTATTGTTGCTATTTTTAATCTTTTGTGATAAATTCTTTACTACACAGCTTAAGCTGGCTTGGAATTGTGATCTTTCTGCCTCCTCCTCCAAAGGGCTGATGTTACTGTTCTGTATTGTCACCATGCCTAGCTCTCCCTCGAGTCTTAGGTCTTTTCTCTGTCTGTCTGTCTGTCTGTCTCTCTGTCTGTCTGTCTGTCTGTTTTGTCTGTTTTCTTCCCTCCCTCCCTCCGTTCCTCCTCCTCCTCCTCCTCCTCCTTCTTTTTTTTTTTTTTTTTTTTTTTTTTTTTTTTGAGACTGGGTCTCTACTCCAGGTTGCTATCAAACATCCTACGCAGAGTGGAATGACCATGAACTCTGATCTTTCTGCCTTCACTCCGTGAGCGCTACACCTGTTCTTTGCAGTGGTGGAATGGAACCCAGGGCTTGGTGACTGTCAAGAAAGCACTCTATCAAGTGAGCTTTCATTTCAAGGAAAAAGTGTTCTTGAAAACCTTAACTCCAGCTGTGTCTTTTTCCTCTTCACAGAGTCACAGGCACTTGACAAACAAGCAGGAATTATTCATCCCTGAGAAATGCATCCCTGGGGCACTTTCTCCCCAATGCAGACAATATAAAGGCACTTACAGAAACCTGGAATCTGTGGTTCACACTGCTCAGAGGCTTCAGCCCCTTACCCCGTGTTCCTGTATTGAATACTACAGGCCTCTGAAAAGTTATGTAACCTATTTGTAACAAATTGTAGCACCCATGGTATCTGTGTATGTAACAGATACAAACACAGAGTAAGTTTAGGGAAAATACCAGTTAATATGAATAGTTCAATTTCATTTTAATTTATCCTTCATTAATGGAACCTTTGTATACTTAGCTCTGGAGTAGCCATTTTTGTTCTTCACTAAACTCTAAGCTCCATAGGGACAAAAATCCATCTTGCCCAGTGTCATATCTTAAGCTTCAAGCACAGTGCTGGGTATAGTGAGGTATTAAATAGCAGCTTTCAGTTAGCTATTAAAATTGTCAAGACAACGTTTATGATGCTGAAAATATACATCTCACTCAGGAACATGGTGAATTTCAACCTAAGGTACCCTTGCACGTTTCTGCATATTCCATAGGTAGCCTTCCTGTCTACTGATTTTGTCCTGTGTTGGCACAGGCATTTTAGTTTGATGTGGTGCTCTTCATTTCTTGGCTTTTCTTGATGGGCATTAAACAAACAAATAATTGCTCAAATCACTTTCATGAATGTCTACTTTCATAAGAATTTTATACATTTATATTTTATGTCCCTAACCTATTTTGAGTTGATTTCTCTAGGTGGAATGAGACAGAGGATAGTTTCATTCTTCCATTTGTGGACATTAGTTTTCTGATGACCATTTCTGCAAAGGTCAATTGATGGTCTATGTGTGAGGTATATTCTATTGCAAGGGTAAGTTTGTCTGTATACCAGTGGCGTATTGTTCTAAAGGCTGTAGTGTTATTACATATTTGAAAATTAGGATGTGAGACACTTTCAGCTCTATCCTTTCTCAAGACTGTTAAGGGGGAAAGTGTTTTGTGATTCTATATGAATTCCACTCCTTTCTTATTTTTTTCTTCTTTCCTTTTAAATTTTTTTTAATATTTGTGTTAAAAAATTGCTCTTGGGGTTTTGGTAGAGATTATTTCTATAGATTCCTTTGGCTAATTTGGCCTTTTTTTCTGATACACAAAAATAAATGCTGTGTTTTGTTTGCATTATTATTTCTTTCATCAGTATTTGTAGTTTTTATTTTCAGAGTCTAACTTTCATCATTAAATTGATTGTTCTCTCTCTCTCTCTCTCTCTCTCTCTCTCTCTCTCTCTCTCTCATCATGCTTCATATTTTCTGCACATAGCCTGTACCATCTACATCCTGGCACAGTATAGGACTTTCACTGTGATGTCAAAAGAAAATGGTAAAATTGAGCATCCTTGGCTTGTTCTGGATCTTTGGGAGAAACTTTGTTTTTCTTCATTGAGCATCTTGTTACCTGTAGATCATTTTTATGCGGGTTTCATTACGTTAAAGTCTGTTCCTTTTATTCCTAACTTGCAGAGAGTCTTTATTATAGTGAGGTATTGAAGTGCATCAAATGCTTTTCTGCGTCTATTTGCAGGATTTTGCACTTTTTGTTTCATTTGTTGATACACTTTTTTCTCACTACTTGATTTTTTTCTCTGTAGCAGTTCAGGACTAATTCCATTATATTATGGTATATAGGTCTCTTACTGTGCTATTATTTGGCATGCTGGCATTTTATTGACAATTTTTCATTGTTTTTAACAGACATTCTGGACTATAATTTTCTTTCTTTGTAATGGCTTTGGTTTGGGTACAAGGGCAGTACTGACTTCATAGTGTATCTGCATGTGTTCCTTCTTTATTTTGAAAGAATTTTTAATGGTATCAACTGTTCATTATGTTTTGTGAAACCTTTCAACAAAGGCACCTGACTCTTGGCTTTGTAGGGAGGTTGTGATTAGTAATTAAGTATCATTAGTGATTGTCATTCTGTTCAGACAAGTTTTTCTTCATGACTCATTCTTGACTGGTCATGCTTCTGCTGACTCATTCATTTCTGCTAAGAGGTGCAATCTATGGACATTAGCGGAAGGCTTTGCGAGTTTTCTGATTTCTGCGACATCCCTATAATTTCTCCTCTCATATTTCTAATATTAGGTGGTATTGCTTACAATTTGCCATTTTTTCTACTTGAGTAAGGTAACTCAGATCCAAAGGGACATGCATCCAAAAGGACTCACTAATAAGTGGATATTAGCCAAAAAATAAAGAATACCTGGGATACAACCTACAGACCATAAGTAGTAAGGGAAACAAACAGAAATGCCCAAGTGAGAAGGGGGAAGGAAATAATCAAGACAGGAGGCAGAAAGAGATAGGAACCTGGACAGAAGAGGGGAGGGGTAGGGGAAAAGGAAAACAGGATTAGAATGGGGTGGGGTGGGGACAGGAGAGTAGCCCAGATGGCCAAAGGAATCAATGGAAATAGGCAGCCTCGAAGGAGTGGGGAGTGGGGAGACCCTCTACAGAGTATCAGAGACCCAGGGGGTGAGACATTTTCAGGACTTATTAGTGGTGACCGTAGCCAAAATGTCCAACACTAGGGAAAGGGGACTCAAACAGTCCACCTCCAGTAGATAGACAAGGCCTCAAGTGGAGGGATAGGGTTACTAACCCACAGTCAAAATTCCTGACCCAGAATTGTTCCCATCTAAAAGAAATATTGGGACAGAAATGGAGAAGAGACTGAAGGAAAGGTGGTCCAATGACAGGTCTAATTTGAGATCCATCTTATGGGACACCAAAGCCTGACACTACTATGCTGTGTGATGTACTTATAAACAGGAGCCTGGTGTGGCTGTCCTCAGAGAGGCCCAACCCGTAGCTGACTGAGACAGAAGCAGATACTTACATCCAACCATTGGACTGAAGTTGGAGATCCCTGTGGTTGAATTAGGGGAAGGATTGAAGAAGCTGAAGGGGCGAGTGACCCCATAGGAAGATCAGTAGTTTCAACTAACCCAGAACCCAAGAAGCTCCCAGATTCTGAGCCACCAACCAGGATCACACACGAGCTGGTCCGAGGCTTCTGATAAATTAGTAGCAGAGGTCTACCTGGTCTGGCTACCGTGGGAGAAGATGCACTTAGTCTTTGAGAGCTTGAAGACGCCAGGGAAGAGGCGAGGGAGAGCACCCTCTTGGAGGCAAAATGGAAGAAGAATGGGATGAGGCACTGTGGGACAGGAGACTGAGAGGGGGAAATGGCTGGAATGTGAATAAATAAATTTAAATTAAAAAAACACCAACTCATTTTTATTTTAAAAAATTTTTATTTCCAACTGTTTTTAAATTCCTTTCTTCCAAGTTTGGTATAGATTGCCCATATCCTAATTCCTTGAAGTGTAGAGTGGCATTGCTTACCTAGGGCCCTTTAATTTAATGTGAGTATTTATGCCTCCTCAGTGCCAGTGCCCTCACAGCACTGAGTTTGCTGCATCTACACGTCTTGGTATGGTTTTTTTCATTTCATTGATGTATTTATATATTTATGTTAGTTTTACTATTGCTTCTCCGATGTGTCTTGTTATCATCATAAGCTCAAAGATGATGAAACTACTGGAAGGAAACAGAAGAAAGACATCAAAAAACCAATGCAAGTCTTTCACAACACACCAAAGTGTGTAGGAGACAGAGTTCAAAACAGACAAATGGTTCTATATTAACGGGAACTTAGGAACTTCTCTGTAGCAGAGGAAAGCTGAACCGAATACAGAAACAGCCTACAGAACTGGGGGAGCGGTGCATTTACAAACCACTTACTCCACAAGGAGGTAATATTCAGAAAATTGATACTAATATATGTTATAGCATAAAAGCACATCAACAGTTTTTATAAGTAACAGAAATAATAATAATAATATTTAATTAAACAAAAAAAATTGTTCTCAAATTCCTGATTTTCCAACTTAACTTCCCAAGTGCTGGTTTACAGATGCTTGCATTCTACTGTTGAGCATCCCTTTGCTATACCATTGAAAGTAATTACCTCATAGTTCTGGATTATGGCTCTGACAAGCTTTGTGATAATTTCATATTGAAAATCATTCATAACATGAGCACTTGAAGAAACTCATTGACTCCAGTCTTCCATGATGCCCTCTTCTTGACCTCACCCTCCATTTGACTTGTAAACCAAACATATGCATGGATACACAAGCAGCTCCCTAATGTGGGTAGATATGTGGAGGTGTTTCTTAGATGAGACACTAGGGCTATGGACCATTTATCTGCTAAAGCTCTCTCCTACACCAGGCTATCCCTACTGAAGTTTTCTCAGTACCATTTAATGATTGTGTTTTTTAGGGTTGTGTCTTCTCTAAAACAGGAGTGCTGTAAGAAAACAAACCATGGCTGCTTTGCACTTATTCATCCTGTACCTAATGCTCTATTACTCATGAAGTTAAATCTAATGCCCTCCCCTTTACTATTCCTGTAAGCATCTGAAATGCTTACCACCCAATTCAGCATGTTCAGCTTCTTTAGGAACTTAAGTAGCTCTCAAAATGAGGCAATCCAAGGATAGGCAAGAAACTTGGTGAGCCCTGATACCACAAAATAGAAGCTTTGGTCTCTCTCTCTCTCTCTCTCTCTCTCTCTCTCTCTCTCTCTCTCTCTCTGTGTGTGTGTGTGTGTGTGTGTGTGTGTGTGTGTATGAGAGAGAGGGGGACATAAATTTGAAGGAAAGCAGGAAAAGTATATAGGAGGACAGGGAGGGGTATATAGTTAGTAGGACTTGGAAAGAGGAAAGGGAAGAGAGAAATGTTGCAATTAAATTGTAGACTCAAAAATAAAAAAGGCTAAGTGAACTAAGATACATTACACTGGCACTGCACAGGACAGAGACAGCATTTAAGGGAATGATGTCTTCAAGGACATGTTCCATTTTCAAGAAGTTAAATGTCTTTGTGTTCTCCTGGGTTTCAAGCAGATTGAAAGGGATGGGTTTCATGTATACTCTGTTTGGAAAGAAGAGGGTTTTCTTTAAAATGTGTGTGTGTGTGTGTGTGTGTGTGTGTGCGCGCGCGCGTGCCCACGTGCGTGCGTGTGTCCTCATGTCATCACACACAGACACATACATAGTCACTGAAACCTAGTCCACTCTGTTCCTCAGTGTTCATTTACAAGGAGGACATTAGGGAATAATAAGGAGACCCTATAGTGCTGAACTTTAAAATAAGATGTGAGCTTTTCACTGAATTTGTATCTAAAATTGATTACCTGTTTGGTAAAGAATGAAGGGTTCCATTTCATAAGCATCAAAGCCATGGAGAAAGGTACCCACAGATATCTGATCTGTCTTTCTGGCAGTGAGGTCTCCGCCTTGGCCTTATAAATGCTGCTTATTTTGTTTATCTGTTCTTGGCGGAAATCTTATTCTGGCACAGACTAATTCTGCTTTTTACACACTAACCTCGGTGGAAAGTAGAATATTTGCTACTAATCTCTCCTCCTCATGAGCTCTCCAGAAAGTCTCCCTCCTGCTGATTTTAATGATGTTAATGTGTGCAGCATCAACACTGATAATTAGGGCTATACATAGAACTCCATAGGAAATGTTTCCTTCACTCAACCCCATGAGCTCCCAGATAATGGGATCCCCTCCAGTGAATCTCTTGTAATTTTAAATATTATATATGTCCTCCTCCTCCCTCTTCCTCTTCTTTTTTTGAGGGAGAATTCTTTCTTCACCTTTATGAGCAGACACTTGGGAAAGGAAAGGAGACAACATCCCACACCTCTCCCACCTCTATATGCAAATCACTGTTCCATTTTCTTGGGGCCAGAAGCACAAAGGACAGCAAAGGACATGCTGTTTTGTAGCACTTTCTGCCTAACCAAGTTTTGTCCTTCTCCCTATAAAGGCACCCAATTTCCCTCAGGCATGCACTTTGAGCTGACCTAGTCAAGAGTCGGGGATGGGAGGGTGTCAGGGAGCCTCCAAATTTGTAGCTTTATCATGAAAAAAGACCCAACACAATGTCAGCAAAACAAAAACAGGTACCATGTCGCATATTTAGGGGACCACAATTCCTTTTATGGGAAGTAGGCTCTATGGATTCTTCTGGGTTTGTTCTCATTTTATGTTTGGATTTTGCTTATTCCCACGTTTACCCCTCACTCAACTCGATTTCATTCCACTTTTCACTCAACCACATCAAGCGAGAGAAACACTAGCTCTGTGTTTATTTCTGCTTGGTTTCTTTCTCATTACCCTTCTTGTGTTTGATGATACTCACTTTGTTTGATGGACATGTACATGCATGTGTATTGTGTGTGGGTAGAGGCATTTGATCCTCCTAGACTTGTTGAATACTGTCCAACATGGGTACCAGAAACTGAACTCAAGTTCTCTGTAAGAGCAGTATGTGCTTTTAACTGCTAAGCTATCTTTCCAGCCCTAATATTCATTTTCTGCTGAATATCTTAGAATTCCGTTGCATTTGGAATCTTGCCTCTCTCTTCCTCGTTATCTTCCTTCTTTTCTCATCACTGTTTCTCCTCTGCAGTCTTCATCATCTTTTGCCCACAGACCCTGGACTTGCTGTTCAGTGGGGGATAAAGTGATGTTACTATATGGTAACAGGATGGCACTGCCATTCTCTTCTGAAAACGCAATAGACAAAACTAAGTGTTGCACAGACCTGTGTGAGACTCTCCGATCTCCTGGGCTTTGTCTCCTAGAAATGTTCCTTTCCAGAGCAGGAAACCAGAAGAGGAGAAATGAGTCTCTCCCATGGTTACCAAGGGTTACAAGAGCCTTAGGTAACTGTTGCCCATTCTCGTTGATGGGCAGATTCTGGTTTGGCAAATAACTGTGAGACTTCACTGCAGAACCCTTCTGGAAGATAATCTTCAAATTATAGTCGTGGCTTAGAATGGCTGATGACATTTCATTGCAGATGTTCAAATTTGTCAGGAAAAATATTTTTTCTCGTGGAGAAGATAATAATTAACAGAAATCAAAATCCCGGAAGTTGCAGGAGCAATACGCTGACAGTGTATTGCTGAGGAAGCAGGGGTCTGCAGTGACTGTTTCAGGATTGGTGGGTTCAGCTCTGAGGAGGTAGACATTACCCATTGGTACTGTTTCTTCATTGAGGTTTCCTCAGTAGCCTCAGGGAAACTGAAACACCTTCCTCCAGTTCTACTTGGGGTCATTAGTAACTCCATCAAGGATTTTACATCTCATTTACAGGCATCACCTATTATCTTCTGTCCCCATCAGCCTGTTAGTGCTGCCAATGTCCCATTGTTGTGTGGGACATGGTGGCCTTAGTGTCCTCTCACCTAGCATTCCATCAATTAGGATGGATGTGCTGTGCCTTTTATGAATCTGTTTTGGATTATATTGCAGGAACTAAACAGAACTTTTCTTTTTAATTACCAAGGGATCCTTAATGACTTTCCAATTCATATACACTAAACTCTCTGAATTGCTTGAGACAGTCAGGCTATCATCTTTCTCTTTTGAGGTTCTTCAGATATTGTGGTTGGTAGCTAAATCTCACGTTGTTTTGAGTCATGCTTGGATTTGAGGACACCACTGGACAGACAGGAACAGTATTATGCAATCTGGTAGTGAATCTGTCTAGGGGTACCGTGAGAACATGTTAGAATTATGGCTGTGACATTTACAAGTTGCGTTTCTAGGGCAGACCATGTTAACCTCTTCGTATTATCAGAATAAGTGCAATGGTAATTTTTGGTGAGAGTGCTAGAAGATTTTTTTCCCCACAAGACAGGTAAAGGTCTTAACGCACGATTTGTTCTATAAGCAAGCAGTAGTAATATGAGGTGTGTTTTAGTAGCTGCAGACTGTAAATTATAAGGCTATATGTGGAAGAAGATCAAGGCGCTGGCAGTTCTTGGCTAAGTTTTCACTTACCATCTCAAAGAATTATGCCTAAAACCACTTCTCAAAGCTCTTTTGTTCTTTGTTAGTTTATTATGGTTCTCTGATTGAGATCTCCAGTATCTCATTCTATGCATGCAAATGGGCGGTAATACAGTTCCAACACATTACCTAATGTTGACAAATGATAAAACACAGGTTGAAAATTCTTATAATTCTTTTCTTAACATACTAGTAAAAATTCACAACATAGAGGAAAATAATTTCTTCTGAGAAAAATCCTTCCACGTTCTTAGTCAATGTCTTAGAAACTTCAGGATGAAAATGAAATCTTCCTTCATTTAATTCTGTGAAGAATTTGATTTTATAGGAAAAGGGGAAATAAAAAGACGAACTCTTTGATACTGTCTGTAAAGGAAATCCCTAGTATTAAAAAGCTAGTTATAAAGGTATAATAGTGATACTCACATCTCAGCGTTGACCAACAGCTGTCTAATTGTATTTAAGGACCACTAGTAGGGGGAAAACATGCCTGCTTCTAGGCATATCCAGGGCTAGTGAAGTCATGGAACTTTAGAAGAAAACCTACTACCTCCACCTTGCTAGACCAACATAATGTCTAACTACATTCTCAAACTTATTGTTATGAGGAAACTTGACTTTACTACAAACAGAAACTATTGTAGAAGACCACAGACATGGTCTTAAAGCAGTTAAAACTAGGCATAATGCAGAGATCAATGGATCAGGAGCCCAGCAGCAGTGGATAGATCTACAATACAACAAGTGCACATGCATCTCAGGAAACATTGTCGATGAGGAGACAGAAAGATTACAAGAATCAGAGACATCTTCTGTGAAGTCGCATCTCCTAAGAATGACAGGGGAGTCACGGCCATGAAACCTCAATGATATGGCTGCTTAACTCAACAATGGCAATATTAATAAACAAGATAATGTAAAAGGGTAAAATCTCTAGAGACTACAACCCTAGATAGAGAGCTGTAGGCAAAGCAGGTCAGATGCATTCAGGGAGGTGTGACCATAGTCAACACAGCAGGACTAATAACACACATATGAACTCACAGAGTCTGAGAAAGCATGCACAGGGACTGTATGAAGCCTAGACCTGACAGGGGAAGTTGACACATGCCCCCATCCCTAACCCAGAAGCTGTCTCCAATTGATTACCACTTACAAATGAAAACTGGTTTTCTCTGAGGGAGTCTCATTGGGGAAACAAACTAACTTCAAGGAGAGGCTGCATTCCCAGCAATAGAACAGACTATGAATTCATTGACATCTTTTGAAGTACCTTGTTTCATTAAGTCATGCCAGGGCTTTTTAATTTTTTAAATTGTACTTTTATTTACATCTCTATTTTTTAAACTCTACACATCTACATGTAATTATGGCTTTTGGTTTGGTGTTTTTATGGAATTCCTCAGTGTGCAATCAGGTATGTCTCTGCATTTATATCTGTTTCTTGTGCCTTTTCTTGGACTCTTTTCCTTCTGTTTGGTTGTTGTTGTTGTGTTTTGTATTATTCTGGTTTGTTTGTTTTATCTTAGTATATTTTACTTTGTCTAATAGTATCTCTTAGATGCTCATCTCTTTTATAAAGAGAGACAGAAAGGGGATTGGATCCAGATGAGAGGGGAGGTGGGTAGGAATTGGGATGGATAGAGGGAGAGGAAACGGTAATCAGAATATATATGAAGAAGTCTATAGTCAATAATAAAAAAGAAGAGTTACAGGCAACAAATGACTAGTAGAGAGGGACACTAGCCCACCTTGGGGAAGAACCCCCTTATTGACTGTTTAATACAAAGAGGCAAGCTCTGAAGAGACTCAGCAGCTCATATTTCTACATTTATGCATGTGCACACACATATGTGGCAATAATCAAAGAAAAAGAGGCCATTAATTTGAGAGGGAGTGAGGGGTGAGAGGGGTTAGAAGAAGGGGTATGGAAGGTTTAGAGGAAAAAAGAGAATGGTTGGAGAAGTGTCATTATAGTTTCGTGTTATTAAAATTTTTAACTAACTAATAGAAACTAAATCCTAGAAAAGAGTATGAGGTGGTGATCCTAGCAGCTTTCATTGTTTTCCTTCTACAGGGGGATGGGCATAGCTTTACTTCCCCCATGCACATCTTCGTTATATAACAGAGTGCATTTCTCTGCAGAGAATTAGTTATCCAGGTTCTGGAAGGAAGGCAAGCCTTCAGTGCTACTCTCCTGGGAAAGCAGTACAGTGTTCAGAAGTCACTGTCCCAACTTTACAGACACTTCTGCCCCGCCCCATCATTATCTACCTAGGAAATGCTTCAGATTGGCTTCTCTACTCAAATGCCAACCTCTTCAGCAAGAACAGGAGATCTCTGTGCACCTGACACAAAATTGCCCATGACCATCTTTCCTAACCCAGATTTATCTTTCATGATTTTTATATCTCCAAATAAGCTTTTCGTTTTTATTGTGCCCTTACCTGCTAATTTCTGCTAATCATCACAAGATATGATATCGACACTAAAATGTGGAGCGATTCCTGGCACATATTGGTATTCAATAAGTAATTTCTTTATTAAATAACAAACATGTCAGCAGACAGAGTTGCACAGCTAAAAAAGGTCAGAGTTGAAATTAAGGCACAGTTTTGACTTCTGGCTATGGTTGTTCCAGAGCTGTGGTTATGGGTGAGCCAAATAAACTTTTAGAAAGTTGAATACTGTGTTACTGAGCTTTCAGGAAATAGAAATGATAAATTGGTGTATGTGAAAACAATTGTTGTCCCCACCTAGAGTAGGATGTACAATTCTTCCTTGACAATATACGGAGAATGGAGATTGACCAGCCTAAGGCCCTTCCAGTAGCCAGTGTACCTGATGAAATTCAAGAGCCACTGTGCTAGACCATAGGCTGTCCGAACTGAAATGCTGACTCCAGTGGCAGACACAACAAGCTAGACTATTGGCACTATTTCCTCTGAATTTAGATAAGCCAGACAGTACAAATGACACCGGGAGTGAGGACACATACTATGGCCCAAGCCAGTGGAAGAGGACCATGATGAGCTGGCTGGGAGGTTCATAGGAAAAATTATGGATTATGGAGGATTAGATGGGGTAATCTCTTCCATTGCACAGTAGTCAACATTGGTACAATGAATGCGATATTTTCCTTTTGGCATAGCACTGCTAATGTTTATGTTTTAGTGCCCCAAGACCATTGGCACTTGTCTGTAGCATACAGAAATAGGTCTTCAGTGATCCTGCTTACCCTCTGTAAAAGAATGAAAAAGGCTTAATTATACGTCAACCATTGAATGTCTTTAAGATTTCGATAAAGCATCTCAAGCATCAAAAAAAAAAAAAGCAGTTAAGGAGTTTGAATGAAGGTGCTCTTTGTGTAGGAAAAGGCACTCTCAGAAGCCATTGATTATCAAATGAAGATTCTAGTTCCAGAAGTAAGTAGCCAAGAGGCACCACAAACTACAAACCTACAGTTACAGCTATTTGTTGAACGTCAGCATTAAATGATTAGCGTATGTTGCTAGAGACACCACACGCTTTGGCTGTAGGGCATGAGGAAAGCAGGTCTGGATTGAGGTGAGCATTCCTTCTCGGGTAGCTAGCTCTGAGAGTGCCAGTGGGCACGATGTAGGCTATTAGGGAGAACTGTCACAGCAGTCCTTTCCATCTGTGGACCTGTGTACCACATGCTGACACACCAGGGAAGATGGTAATGCTGAAATGATGGTGTGCTTGTTATGTGTACTATCGGCTGCTATCAAATTGGATTTAAGACCCATTCCACAGAAGGGAACTCACATTTTATACTGTAAGCCAGGGCAAAGACCTTTGGCTGAGGATGTCAAAGACTCCAGAGGAGAAGATATTTCTATTGCTTTGCTAAACAGATGTGATGTGCCTGTCAAATTTCCTTGTGAACATTTGTATTTCATGTCCTTAGAAACAGGACATATCCATTTCAGTGAGAGGCCCTGTATCAAGGGAATAAAGCAGGGTGAGACACTCCATGCCTTTATCTGGCCTCAACATGTGCACACCAAGGTGTTCACAACTGTACATATACCACATACCCATACGTGTATGTTCACATGCCCCCCCGACAGAAGCGTGCGCGCGCACACACACACACACACACACACACACACACACATACACACACATACACACACACACACACACACACACACACACACACACACACACTAAAAGAAATGAATGAATGAATGTTACTAACTGGTGAACTATTGTTCCAAATGTTTTCACCAGGCATTTGAAAGCTACAGAAAATGACTCTCATGACACAGGAATGATTTCCCAAGTGCTCTAGAGCCCAAGACAAGAATTTGTGCTGCTACATTCTTTATTAAAGTTTAGCTTTATTCACAGACTTTATTAACACTATTTGTACTGTTTATTTTAAATTAAATTCCATCCTTGGCTCACTCTTTCCTCTAACACTGAGATTTCTCGTTATTGTTATCTCTGTCCCCTTGCACTGCTGGAAGGCAGCATTGCTAACTGATCAAGGCACTCTCTTATCCTGACAATAGTCCTGTGAGCTAACCATGCCAGATTCTTTGGCACTGGCTTGAAAATGAAGCTTATCTAGAGATTGAGAGAGTCTGGCCAGACCTGGAGGAGTTATGAGGCAGTGTTACAGTTTCTACTGACATGGGAAAGCAAAGCTATTATTGGAAGGAAAATTTCCTACAGTAAGAGACACTTGATTGGAGGACGGGCTGGCGTCTGTACCTAAGTGGCTTTGAATGAAGGGTTGCATTTCCTAGTTCAGTTTCTCTGTATTCTGGCCCCAGGGAATTGTGGGAAACCCAAGGCCACATTGCTTACTGTTTAAATGGCACCAATGGTGATGGAAGTGGTTTGCCCACTTGACCAAAGGAGCAACCCCCTACCGTCACATCCGGGAACTGCAGAAAGGGAATAGAGCCCCCTACCACTGAGGGCCAAACCTTGATAAGCATCAGTGGAGGGGAGAGGGAGTTCATGAAGCTCCACAAGTGCGCCAGCAGCAGCGAGGATACATAGAGCTCTACTATTACTTTAGACCCTGTGACCCATAAATGCCTGAGGTAATCAAATAGGTGATACAGTGGGGGAGACTATGTGGCCTTCACTTTACAGGTTGAGAGAAGCATGGAAGGTTAACATTACTCACACCAGTGGCATATGCGCTAACACCAAGAATTGACAAATGGGACTTCATAAAATTGCAAAGCTTCTGTAAGGCAAAGGACATTGTTAATTGGACAAAATGGTGACCAACAGATTGGGAAAAAATCTTTACAAACCCTATATCCAACAGAGAGCTAATATCCAAAATATGCAAAGAACTCAAGAAGTTAGACTCCAGAGAGACAAATAACCCTATTAAAAATGGGGTACAGAGCTAAACGAAGACTTCTCAGCTGAGAAATATCAAATGGTTGAGAAGTATCTAAAGAAATGTTCAATATCCTTAGTCATCAGGGAAATGCAAATCAAAACAACCCTGAGATTCCACCTCACACCAGTCAGAATGGTTAAGATCAAAAACGCAGGTGACAGCAGATGCTGGTGAGGATGTAGAGAAAGAGGAACACTCCTCCATCACTGATGGGATTGCAAGCTGGTACAACCATTCTGGAAATCAGTCTGGAGGTTCCTCAGAAAATTGGACATTAATTACCTGAGGACCCAGCTATACCACTCCTGGGCATATATCCCAAAAGATGCCCCAACATATAACAAAGACACATGCTCCACTATGTTCATAGAAGCCTTATTTATAATAGCCAGAAGCTCAAAAGAACTCTGATCTCCTTCAACAGAGGAATGGATACAAAAATGTGGTACATCTACACAATGGAGTACTACTCAGCTATCAAAAACAATGACTCCATGAAATTCATAGGCAAATGGATGGAACTGTAAAATATAATTTTGAGTGTGGTAACCCAATCACACACACACACAAAAACACATGATATGTGTTCACTGATAAGTGGATATTAGCCCAAAAGCTTGGATTACCCAAGATACAATCCACAGACCACATGAAGCTCAAGAAGAAGGATGAGCAAAGTGTGGATGCTTCAGTCCTTATTAGAAGGGGGAACAAAGATATTCATAGGAGGAGATATGGAGACAAATTTCAGAGCAGAGACTGACAGAATGGCCATTCAGAGCTAACCAAACCTGAGGATCCAGCCCATATACATACAGCCACCAAACCCAGACAATATTGCTGATGCCAAAAAGTGCATGCTGACAGGAGCCTGATGTAGCTGTCCCCTGAGAGGCTCTGCCCGAGTACGACAAATACAGAGGCAAATGCTTGCAGCCAACCATTGACCTGAGAACAGGATCACTAATGGAGGAATTAGAGAAAGGATTGAAGGAGCTGAAGGGTCTTGCAACCCCATAAGAACAATACCAATTAACCAGCACTCCCAGGGACTAAATCATTACCCAGAGTACACATGGACAGACCCGTGGCTCCAGCTGCTTATGTAGCAAAGGATGGCCTTGTTGGGCACCAATGGGAGGAGAAGCCCTTGGTTCTGCCAAAGGCTGGACAGCTCCCCATCCCCATGTAGGGGAATGTCAGGGCAGGGAGGGGGGCTTTTGCAAAGGGGTGTGTGTTTGGGAAAGGGGAACTCTGTCATAGAAGAAGGGGGAACGTGTGGTATAGGGGGTTTATGGATAGGTAACCGGGAAAGGGAACAACATTTGAAATGTAAATTAAAAAGATATCCAATAATAAAAAAGGACAGCATTACACTGAAACAAACAGGAAGTTAAATGACATTTTTTTTTTCTTTCCTGGAAACATATCAAATTACACATCTAAGCATTGGAATTACTGTGGTTAGACTAATGAAGTCCTGGGTAATCATACTTAATACACAAGTCTCATATTCTGCAGGAAAAAAATTGCCCTTGGTGTGTGCGTCAGGCTAGTACCAATAAAATTTGAATTTTATTGTGGCTTAGAGCTTGTATGATCCTAAACCCAAATACCTCTCTGCCCACAGTCAACTGAGTTAAAAAGATCTGTGAAAGAAAGTCTTTCATTTGTAACCTTACTCCCAAGTTAAAAAGTCCAAGCCGTTTGCCTAAACCAGTGGTTCTCAACCTTCCTAATGGGGCTGCTGTTTAATACGGTTCCTCTTGTTGTGGTGACTCCCAACCATAAAATTATCTTGTTGCTACTTCATAACTGTAATTTCGCTACTACTAGAACAGTGAAAATAAACATATGTGGTTTTTGATGGTCTTGGGTACCAGTGTGAAAGGATATTTTGAGCCCCTCCGAAGGGGTTACCACCCACAGGTTGGCCTAACACTCGGGTTATGAAATGCAACGCATAGTTGCTCTGCGGTGCGTAAGGAAGAAACAGAACTAAAGAGGATAGCCACTTCCAAGGAGAGAGAGAGAGAGAGAGAGAGAGAGAGAGAGAGAGAGAGAGAGAGAGAGAGAGAGAGAGAGAGAGAGAGAAGGAAGGGCCCCTTGGGGCTGCTAATCCAGACCCCGTCCCCTAGATAAATGCCCCAGTAGAACCGCCAATCAGGTACTACTTCAACTTCTGCCATCCGGTGGAGCCCAGGGCCACCCTGCAGGAGAAGCATCTGCTTCCTAGTCCACGTGCTGGGCACAAGCTGCGATGCTGGTTGCTGTCAGTTGGTCGTTAGGGTGATGACGGGGTTTTGGCTTTCATTTTGGAAAATCTGATGCACCAGTTTCTTTCACGGACGCTCACGAACTGGGAAGGGGCAAAGCTACTGAGCATGCGCTGGAACAGAATCTTCAACGTAGAAAACATTCTGCTTGCCTACAGAGTGGGTCAGAGGTACCCATCTACCTCATGCCACGGAGTGCCAGGATGCTACAGAATGTAGCCATGAAGTGCCAGGTCTTTCCTTAGCTCTTCCCACCCTCCACACATCCTCCTCTTTTCCCACCTTGGCTAAAGCTTCTCTTGTCTGCCTACGACTCCAAACTCAATTATTTGAACATTTAACTTAACTCTCCTCTAATGATTTTTACCTAGCTATAAAATGAGATATCTGTAGTATTTTGTTGCGTTTGCTTGATTAATTACTGGTTCAATTTATAATTTTCTCTCTACAACATTAAAGCTTAATATTGTGATCTCCTATTACTTTTGCTCTCAAAGGAGAAAATACGATTTGATCGGGTATGGCTGCTTCATCACTGGTTTTAAAGGCCTGGCACCAAGGTCACAGTCCTTTGAACAGAACTTCTGATATGCCATGAAACCATCGGAGTGGGCTTTGCGTCTATTCTTTCTAATCTTACGGAGTCCTTGGCATTGGAAAGAACATTCACTTTAGTTGTTCTTGGCGCATAAGAAAAAATAAGGGTCATTATTTACAGGAGGCCCCACCTTTTTGATAGAGCACAGGCTAGTGTGGAGGCCCTGAAGACCAACCATTATTTTCTTCTTCAGGGGATGAGGTAGTGTACTCCTATGGGGGAATCGGGTGAATTAATTTTTCTTCTCACAGAAAAAAAGAACAAGGAGGAAGCATATTCTATTAAATACACATTATCTCGTACAGGGGCACAACCCACTTACAGAATCCTCCTGTGTTTGTAGATTCAAAGTATGTCCTCTCTTCCCATTAAGATGAAAATAATAAAGTTGGAAAAGTTTAGAAACGCGGTACATACCGTAGCTGCAGGAGTGTGGTGCTAACATGCTGGGAACCTGCAAGAGACGACTTCCTATGTGTTTCATTAAGATAAATGGCTGAAGGCATTTGGAGAGGAGCATTTCAGCATTGTTCTTTGCTCTCTGGCCAAGGCAGTTTTCTTCTATCATGTCTCGTAAACACTGGCTTCTATCTCTTCAGGCTCACGGGCTGCTGGACAGGAGCCCTCCCTATTTTCAGGTCTGCTGCATCTTTGTTCACTGCCAGCGCTGTGAGAACTAAGAGCAGGGTTGGAGCAGAAACACATGCGTTGGTATCTTAGGGCCTGGGTTGTGTCTTGGCTCAAGTACTTGCCAGATAAGTGACAATGGCCAAGACAGTTATTGCCTCAGAGCTGCAGATTCCTAACTTTATCAGAAGCGAGAAGAAGCAGCTAGTGGTATCTAGGGAACAACGACATTACTTAAAACTAAAACAATATAGTAGCTCAATATTTAAACTGATGTTAGCTGTTATATATGTATATGTATATGTATATGTATATGTATATGTATATGTATATGTATATGTATATGTATATGTATATATGTATATTGTAGTTGCACTTTTTCTATTAGTCTAAAGTGTTCTTTAGAGAGAGGTTCTGAGTTTCCCCAGGCTTTTTCTTGACTCTTGGCATATCATTCTTCAGTCTTTTGGCTTAGATCACATGTCATAGTACTTGAACCAAAGTTGGTCTTTAAAGAGCAAGGTCCAAGACAGCCAGAGCTAGGAAGAGGAATACTATTCCGAAAGCCAAACAAGCTTAAGCTATTTGTCTGTGTAATGATTGGAGAGTTCAGAGGATTTTAAATTAAACTTGGGGTTCTTTGATAAAGATGTTTGAGAAGATTTCTTATTAGCATTATATGATTAATCTGGTGCTCCTAGGTTCTTGGACAAGATTTCAGGACTGGGTACTGAAGTTGCTTATCCATTATCTTGGATATCTCCAATTTTTAAGTGAAGATTCAAAGGTCAATTCAGCAGTAATTTTCTAAGAATTAGGAGGGGGTGGAAATCTCTGAACTCATTGCTCACTTTCGTCTCAAGATTTAACGTGAGGCAGGGTCTGGGTATCTGTGTTCATGCTGAAGTATTGTATTGCTTAGTGTTGCCTCTGGAATCACAACATTGGCTTCTGGAAATTCATCAAAACTGCAGGTGCTTGGGCTCCACTTGAGACCTACTCTGTCAGAAGCATGAGTTGAGGAATCGGTGCTTTGTTAAACACTCAAGCTGATTCTGAGCTGTGCTGAAATTTGAGAACTCAATTTATGATAGATCACAGATGCTACCACAGAAGAGAGGATTGCGTATACCTTATGTTCTTCATAGTACTTTCCCTAATCTGCTAAACTCAGATACCCCCTTCCCCCATGACCATGCTTCCGTCTCCTGTAAGCTCAGATACTTTCGCCTCTCTGGTCAGACTCCCCTTACCTTGAAACCAAGATACTCTCACCTCTGTGCATAAATGTGAGGGCTTTCCTTTGTTCTGTGGTTTGCTGTCAAACCTCTTATCTCAGCCTTCTCCTCTTTAAATAGCCATTCTTACAAACGACGTCTTTCCCGAAATCCATCTTAGCACATCTATCTAGTTAATCTGGAAATTATCTGTTATCTGGGATAGGAATATATTGATTAAGAAGAGAAAACCACAGCAATAGTCACAGAAGAAGAGATCATGAGTTTGAGAGGAGCTGGGTCTGAGAGGGAGAACCAAAGCAATGTATATTGAAACATATTGATTTGCCTTATGGGTTTTAATAGACTTTGAAATGCTGCAAAAATCTATTATTAAAAAAGAGGTCTTTCTAGGTGGAGAAACCAAGTCACAGAAGAGAATATAGTTTTCACAAAAACTGTATCAGCCTGGAATAACTGAGCTGTTTCCCTCAGTAAACTCAGAGACTATTTTGAAATAGGAAATGTACCACCTCCCTCAGGCAGTGTGCTGGAGAGAGACACAGAGTAAGTAACTGAAATGGGTCATTCTAATGATGGAGCAGAGAGACTGTGGATCTTTGTGTGGGGCGGGTTCTGGTGAGGCAGAGTGGAACAGGGAAAATTCAGAGAATGTAGGGATAGGAAGAAACCCCTCATTACGATGTCTGGTTGAAGTCTTAGTGAAGAGTCAAGAATTTTAGCATGATCAACACATGATTTTGTTGTTTGTTTGCTTGTTTTTATGAAGATTGTCTACATAGAGACAAAATTCTTCTCATAGAGATCTCTCTTAAACACAGATATTGAAATAGCCATTGATCATATATGGCCTTTCTCCTTTCCCACTTGTGAACCTGCCATGTTTCTGGGAATCCCATATATAAGACTACAAATTTTGTTTACAATAAAAATGTTTGCTCTCCCTTGGCCTAAGATTCCTTTGACTCTTGAAACCTATGGAAACAGATCACACTTACTTAAAAAGTATAGAAGAAATAAAACAAAATCACCCTAGAGAGCCCCTGGGATGTGACTTCAGAAGCCACCAAACCTCAACAATGCGTTGTCAACACACTCAGCATGACTCTCTCTTGAGAAGCTCAGGATCATATGGTGGTTATACATAATCCTGTCTCTGGGTGTCTTTCTTTTTTTTATTGCATAGTTTATTCATTTACATTTCAAATGTTATCTCTTTTCCTGGTTTCCTCTCTGGAAACCCCCATCCCATCATCCCTTCCCCTGCTTTTTTGTGGGTACTCTCCCACCCACCCACTCCTTCCCACCTCTCTGCCCTGGTATTTCCCTACACTCTGGCATTGAGTTGAGCCTTCAGAGGACCAAGGGCTTCTCCTCCCGTTGATGTTTGACAAAGCCATCCTCTGCTACATATGAGGCTGGAGCCATGAGTCTTTCCATGTGTACTCTTTGCTTGGTGGTTTAGTCCCCGGGAGCTGGGAGGTCTGGTTGGTTGATATTGTTGTTGTTCCTATGGGTTACAAACCCCTTCAGCTCCTTCAGTCTTTTTTATACCTAGTCCTTTGGGGACCCCATGCTCACTCCAATGGTTGGCTGTAAGCATCTGCCTTTGTATTTGTGATACAGATATCAAACCTAGACATTATTTTGGATACCAAGAAGTGCTTGTTGACACGAGCCTGATATAGCTGTCTCCTGAGAGGCTCTGCCAGAGTTGGAGTGCCTTTCTATTAATGTCGTTCTTCATTTTACATTAAAAGAGTTTCTTAATATACTCAAACTTTGCTTTATAATGACTTGTACTAAAATTATATCCTATACAGCAGGCAAGAATCTTCTTCACCTCACCTGGGCAGAGGTGTCTGAAAGAACTACCGAGGTTGTTCTACTCAGCCACATGAAGGGTGTTTTGAAATTCTCTTTAGTGATATTAGCCCATTGGACCAGTTATAAAATCTACTTGTGTTCTTGGCAATGGGACTGGAGATGGCCCTAGAGCAGAAGGTTTAGCAAAACTCTATCATACATTTCGGATAGTGTTATTGACCAAGGCAACTCTAAGCAAAAAGCTGCAGTGAATACATGCTTTGTTCACTGCCAGGATATGGGGAGGTAAAAATGGTAGAAATGAGAGAATTGGGGCTATTTCAGCTCTTAATATCTCAAGTAGGACAGTGGATGAGAAATTGTGTGTACCAGAGCAAAAATAAGGTGTCACAGTGTCACTGCAGAGATGAACATTTACCCATCTTTTCTTTTCATGCTTGAGTTCATACTGCCCCAGCTGAACACAAGGACATTTAAACATTGTTTGGCTACCTCAGACAAATGCACTGCCCTGCATTCCCTGTAATTGTTTCATTGCCTGACTCTCTTTTCCCTGACTAGGAATTTGCTGTTTGTGTTTGGAAAGGAAAGTAGATGCAAGATCATCTAAAAGTATCTGTTTTTTTCTCCCCTAGGCACCTTAGAGCAAGGTCCTACATATGTGGTGTAACTGGATTCTTTCTTATACTTTGACCTTCCTTGCTTCTATAGACTTGCCTCCAATAGATTTTGAGTCACGAATCTTTTTACATTTGTCCTTACATACTTACCCTTTCACTGAAATGTGAACTTAAAGTTTGATTACTGCAAATGCACTTTTCCTCTATCTTGGAAAAAGACTGAAGTTTTCTTTCCAGTATTTTCTCTAACAGAGAACAACTAACTTTATGTTAGATGTCATGCTTACACATTTCTGGGTCTTCCAATATACCATGTGGTGCCTAACATTTAGAACGGATGTAACAGTGAAAGGATTTCCTACTGGCCTAACAACTACTATCATCACATGGGTGAGATTGCTATGGTAACCTACAAATTACTTTTATTTAGTGACCTAGTAATCAGGCAGGGGGATAAGTGAAACTGCGCAGCAATGCATAGGTTAATGGTAATACTAACAGCACTATTACTATTACCATACCATGCTATGGTAATACTAACAGCACTATTAATGTTCTCTCACAGAAGCAAGTGAGGGAGGGTCATAAGACCTGAGCTTCCACCACCCGTTCTCTCCTCATGTTAGCTAGCATTCATAGTATGGGAAGATGCTATGTAGACTGTTGAAGATTTGTTCTCAGTAGTTACTATCAGCAAACCAGGCAGGATATACCTTGCTGGTGTAACAGTGGCCAATAAATGATATATAACAGCTAACTACTTTCCAACTGTACTACGTCTCTATGTACAGCAGGGAACTTGTGTTTATACTGCAACCTATGGCAGAAAACTTGGCTAGGAAGTGAAAGACCCTAGGGAGGATCTAGTTCCATTGTTTTACTAAGTAAATGTAATATGCCAATCATGCCTTCTAAAAATTGTGTTTATGTATGTCTATTACTACTGATATCTTCCTTTGTTCAAAGAAACTTTCCTATCTAGTGAATGGATGCACATCAGTGGTAAAACTACTAAAAGTAAGGGATGATTGCTGTGGCCAAATCTTCAGAATAGAATTGCACATATATCAATCCTCTGAGGTAAAAAAAAATTGTGCAGAAGAGAAGGCAGTTGAAATTTAAGAGCGAGGGAAGGGGGTAAAGTGTTGTAGCAAATTATTTACTTTAGATATAACATGACTATGGTGATTTAAACATGGTGTTTCCACTATAAGGTCACATATTTGAACACTGGGTCCCAAGTTGGTGGTGCTGTTTTGGAGGATTATAGACCTTGTAGCAGGTAACAGCCTTGCTGAAGAAACTATGTTACTGTGGGAGTTTATAACACTGCCACTCCCCGAGTGCTTTCTTTGCTCCCTGAATCAAATAAAGATATGATATCTCACCATCCTGCTCCAACTACATACTTCTATTCTGTTATAAATAATCCCAAAATAAACTCCTCCTTCCACAAGTCAGTGTTGATCACAGTGTTTTCAACAACTGGTACAATGACCATCAGCACCATGGGGTGTGTTGCTCTTGTGACCCACAGAATGCCTAGACCCTGTCGTTATGACAACAAAACAGGCAAAAGTAGGATGTGGATTTTTGGGGGTGAAAGGATGCAGTGTGGAATGTGGAAGATGAGAGAGGGGGTCGGGGATAAAAATGGCTCAAATTCTCTATTTAAATTATGAAAGTGTCACACAATAATCAAAATATTTTATAAAAAAATAAAAATAAAATAGATGAGTACCAGAAAAGACAGCAGTAGTTGGGTCTATGGTAATTGTACCATATGGTTAAAATTCTCTATAAAGATGACTGTGGAGAGGGTAATCAATCTTACCTAAGATTCCAACCATTCAGTCTTCTCTACTAACTCCTTTGTCACAGCTGCAAGTGACTTTGAGGGGTATGATGGTATATTGGGGTGGGAATTAACTGATAACACTTTTGACAGTCTTTACCTATGCTTACTTTTGTTTTATGGGTGCAGGCGATTTTGAATTGCTTATACTCCTAGAGGAAAACTCTCATTCTTGTTTCTGTAAGTAACCCCAATAAGCTCATTGGTCCATCAAGCTGGAATTTGATGGGATTGTTTCTTTGTTCTGCCCCTAGTGTACTTTCTGGGGCAAATAGATATTGTTCAATCTTCCTAGGAAAATTCACACCAGGGATGCACTATGTCAACACTCTACATCCCAGTCTCTTTTCTAGGACTCAGTGAGGAGATTAGAAAAGTGTTAATAATTACTAGGATGTGTTTCTTGTTGATGATTAAGAGATGGCCAATTGATAGAGTGGACCTAGAGAAGCATAATAGTTGAATTCCTAGAAAAACAGAATAATGAACATGAAGGTAAGACATAAATCCTACGTGTAAGGCAGGGATTCTGTGTATCTTCAGTCAAGGTGGACCTCATTGACTGACCCATGTCATAAAAATGACACAGGTGAACAACTGCAGGGTGATATTTAGTTTACCAAAATGGTCACATGTAGCAACACATTATATTTTTTAATAACAAAGAGACTGGAACTTTTCCTGGATCTCATAGCTGAGTTAATAATACACCATTGAGTCAGTAAAGAGTCAAGACTTTCATCTTACTTACTTTGGATGGTTCATGGAATCAGCTTTTATAACTGAAGCTAAAGCATAGCTTTATTCCTAGGTTATGTGCTCTTCCACTGCCTTCTCCAGAACAATGCATGTACCTTCTGATATTCATATGCTGGAAACAACCAAAAGAGCAGCTGAAAGCAGTATTACAAGATGAATTGCCCCAATAAATGCTGAATATAACATTTGAATGTTGATTGATAAACAAAGAGGTTGTAGTACTGTTTATTATATGAGTTGGTTGAGGTCAGTTTGAGTCAGTGACATAAGACACTGTTAATGATTTCTAGAAAGCATTGCCTGCTTCTTTGCAGTATAACAATTTCTAGGCTATTCAATAAGAGAGAAAAAACAGCTCTTTGTTAGAGACAGACACACAGAGAAACATCCACAGATCGAGGGAGAGATTCATAGTTTAGCCTCCAGGCAGGGACGGACTCAGACTCATTCAAGTGACAGACAGAGGCCAGAAGATGCAGGGAGGAAGAGTGAAGCAGAGAATTCAAATCTGGATTTGCTCATGGGTAAATGACACCAAGGAGAAGCATTTTGACTTCCTTCCTTAATGTAACACAAATGATTTATTAGTGACTTGGAATTTGCCATCCATTAATGTGTTAAATCTGCACAATCTTGTAATTGATTTTCCTTTGAGATAAGGAGGAATGAGTTGAAAATAAGCATGGTTATAGCTAGTCAAGAAATGGAAACATCTGTATGTATGTATAGTTGGAGAGGGGAAGATTCTTATAAATTACAATTACTATGTTTGATACTATGGAATAGAATAGTAACCAAGAAAGGCAATGTGGGCAACTCAAGTAAGTGGCCTTAAAACATGGGCCATATGAAATAAACTTCCTTACCTATTGGTATATGTGTCTTCCATACTTGAGAATAAGTAGGAGATAATATTAGTCCATGTTAAGTTAAGAAAACATTAATATTCCAGAGTAGTAGATCATAAATACAGAGCTATAGTGGATG
This sequence comes from Rattus norvegicus, assembly GCF_021556685.1. Taxonomy (NCBI): domain Eukaryota; kingdom Metazoa; phylum Chordata; class Mammalia; order Rodentia; family Muridae; genus Rattus; species Rattus norvegicus. The sequence goes on from NC_141535.1 coordinate 38,366,590, forward strand.
TTCATCAAGAGCACCATCTTAATTCCTTTTACTGTAGCCTTGTCCTGTTGGTGCCTCCTCTGGAAAAGGGTTTTGTGATGCCTGATGAGTTACCAAGTTCCCTAATGAAGTCCTCTGAAGGACAGGACTTCAGAATTAAACATCTTGTCTCTCATCCTTGTTTTTGTTTCTGCAGATCCTCTATTACTTTCATTGAAAATCAAGTATCAGGTGGATAAACGCTTGGACGATAATTTTAGACACCAAGTTCTGCATGGAGTATAGACAGCCATTACTATTGCTGCACAATTATTAAGAGGCCAAAGAAGAGCAATGGAGCAAAACTTTACCTTTCCATTGTGAGTTATACAAGTTGCTAATCTTCAGGCAAGACAAGTAATTGCTTCTTGGGAATTTCTAGGGGAAACAATTATTCTTACTTGTCCTTTGGAATGAAACACTGCAGTCTCAATTGTCATATTCTCCCTCCTCCTCCTCCTCCTCCTCCTCCTCCTCCTCCTCCTCCTCCTCCTCCTCCTCCTCCTCCTCCTCCTTTTCCTCCTTTTCTTATTTTCACCTCCATCATCATTGTTGAGGATTTGGTCCAGGGCTTCTTATATGTCAAGCGTTCACTTTAGCACTGAGCAACACTGCTAAAACTTTCCTCCATATTTTTTTCAAATTTTTGGTCATAATAACAGGATAACCCAAGCAAGCAAAACATGCTCATAGGGCCAGGTCCCCCCAAAGCACAAGAGGCTAAACCCACTTTTGTTCTTAAAATATATTCTAAGTTCAGAGTCAGAGCTTCTCCTGACTTATCACAAGGTTGGGTAAGCTAATTCTTAGGAACCTTGTTTCCAGATCTGAGAATGGTGGCTGGAACAAGCTGGCTCGCAGCATGGGAGGAGACAGGGAGGCATAGGTGCATCCAGAAAGGGTAGAAGTCTTACATCCTCGTAAATGAAGTAGGTCTCTTACTCAAATTGTAAACAATGGACTCTTTCCTTTACAGGACACGAGAGCTTAGAGGATAAGGCACCCACTGCATTTTGTTTTGCAAATTTATCTTTGATTCTGACCATGATTGCATCGAAAATTTACTTTCTTTCCAGATCAGATATTTATACAATACTCTGTTCAATCTAGTTTTATTTCTAGCTTTTGGATCTTTCTTTTCTGGAATTTCTCTCAGTATACTTAAAAAAGCAACATTTTAACATTTACCTTATAGTCTATGAGTTTCATAATTTAGACTTCATTCTTGCTGATCACCCTTTAATGAAGTTGTTAAATAAGATTGCAGTGTTAGCACATTAAAACCCTGTTTGTAACTCAGTGTATTTTCATTTCAGAACCCTTCTCCCTAGTGCTTGAGGCAGTCTTTTATATTCAAAATCCTGCTCACATCTGAACTAATTGGAATTAATTTGACCATTCAGTTATAATAAGCTTGTGATATGGAAACTTAATTCTTCCATCTCATAAAGTGAGGATGTTTGAGGATGTGTTATCTTAGGGGACCAAAACTGCCTATGGAGTTTAGTAGCTGCAAAATTCTCCTCTTAAAATCGAACAGCTGAGTCAGACTGCCCTAAATTAGCTTGAAGGGTCTAAACAAAATAAAATTTTTATTATCAAAGAGACAACTACACTCCCATGTTCAATGCAGCACTGTTGACAGTAGTCAAGAAACGAGAAGCCGATGAATGGATAAAGAAAATGTAGTCATTATAACTATGTAACATTTTGGTAATAAATGGAATTTTACTCACTTATACAAAATAATTAAATGGCAATATGTATCATCATGGACATTAGAGAGCTTCATTCTAAATAAAGTAAGACAGATACTAGAAACCAAAGTTGTTGCAGGATATTTGATTACACTATAAACCCTGACATTGTCTTATTTACTGGAAAAACTTGTTTCTTGTTGTGGTGTGGTTCAGCCCTAGCCCACAACTTTAATCCTAGAGTTTGTTATTTCTGTAAACAGGATTAAATAAAGTGAACTGTAGATCAAGAACAATTAACTACTTGTCAGGGAGTGAACACAGGGAAAATCTTTTGAGAGTGAGAGAAATTCAGGAGGATGGGTAAAGAAATGCATCAGAAAGAAGGGAGGGACATCCAGCTTGAGACAGCATGAAGAAGGCAAACTTCTGTTTGGGACATCAGCAGTAGAGGAAGGTTGGCTTGGTGTTTTCTCTACCTCTCTGAGCTAGTGTGCTTTCACTCCTCAGCATCTGGCTCCTGGGTCTTCATTGGTAAAATTGAACAATTGAGATTTTTTTTATTAACTTGAGTATTTCTTATATACATTTCGAGTGTTATTCCCTTTCCCGGTTTCCGGGCAAACATCCCCCTCGCCCCTCCCCTTTTTTATGGGTGTTCCCCTCCCCTTCCTCCCCCCCTTGTTGCTCTCCCCCCAACAATCTAGTTCACTGGGGGTTCAGTCTTAGCAGGACCCAGGGCTTCCCCTTCCACTGGTGCTCTTACTAGGATATTCAATGCTACCTATGAGGTCAGAGTCCAGGGTCTGTCCATGTATAGTCTTTAGGTAGTGGCTTAGTCCCTGGAAGCTCTGGTTGCTTGGCATTGTTGTACATATGGGGTCTCGAGCCCCTTCAAGCTCTTCCAGTCCTTTCTCTGATTCCTTCAACGGGGGACCTATTCTCAATTCAGTGGTTTGCTGCTGGTATACGCCTCTGTGTTTGCTGTATTCTGGCTGTGTCTCTCGGGAGAGATCTACATCCGGCTCCAGTCGGCCTGCACTTCTTTGCTTCATCCATCTTGTCTAATTGGGTGGCTATATATGTATGAGCCACATGTGGGACAGGCTCTGAATGGGTGTTCCTTCTGTGTCTGTTTTAATCTTTGCCTCTCTATTCCCTGCCAAGGGTATTCTTGTTCCCCTTTTAAAGAAGGAGTGAAGCATTCACATTTTGATCATCCTTCTTGAGTTTCATTTGTTCTAGGCATCTAGGGTAATTCAAGCATTTGGGCTAATAGCCACTTATCAATGAGTGCATACCATGTGTGTTTTTCTGTGATTGGGTTGCCTCACTCAGGATGATATTTTCCACTTCCGACCATTTGCCTACGAATTTCATAAAGTCATTGTTTTTGATAGCTGAGTAATATTCCATTGTGTAGATGTACCACGTTTTCTGTATCCATTCCTCTGTTGAAGGGCATCTGGGTTCTTTCCAGCTTCTGGCTATTATAAATAAGGCTGCGATGAACATAGTGGAGCACGTGTCTTTTTTATATGTTGAGGCATCTTTTGGGTATATGCCCAAGAGAGGTATAGCTAGATCCTCAGTCAGTTCAATGTCCAATTTTCTGAGGAACCTCCAGACTGATTTCCAGAATGGTTGTACCAGTCTGCAATCCCACCAAAAATGGAGGAGTGTTCCTCTTTCTCCGCATCCTCGCCAGCATCTGCTGTCACCTGTGTTTTTGATCTTAGCCATTCTCACTGGTGTGAGGTGAAATCTCAGGGTTGTTTTGATTTGCATTTCCCTTATGACTAAAGATGTTGAACATTTCCTTAGGTGTTTCTCAGCCATTCGGCATTCCTCAGCTGTGAATTCTTTGTTTAGCTCTGAACCCCATTTTTTAATAGGGTTATTTGTCTCCCTGCGGTCTAACTTCTTGAGTTCTTTGTATATTTTGGATATAAGGCCTCTATCTGTTGTAGGATTGGTAAAGATCTTTTCCCAATCTGTTGGTTGCCGTTTTGTCCTAACCACAGTGTCCTTTGCCTTACAGAAGCTTTGCAGTTTTATGAGATCCCATTTGTCGATTCTTGATCTTAGAGCATAAGCCATTGGTGTTTTGTTCAGGAAATTTTTTCAGTGCCCATGTGTTAGAGATGCTTCCCTAGTTTTTCTTCTATTAGTTTGAGTGTACCTGGTTTGATGTGGAGGCCCTTGATCCACTTGGACTTAAGCTTTGTAGAGGGTGATAAGCATGGATCGATCTGCATTCTTCTGCATGTTGACCTCCAGTTGAACCAGCACCATTTGCTGAAAATGCTGTCTTTTTTTCCATTTGATGGTTTTGGCTCCTTTGTCAAAAATCAAGTGACCATACACATGTGGGTTCATTTCTGGGTCTTCAATTCTGTTCCATTGGTCTATCTGTCTGTCTCTGTACCAATACCATGCAGTTTTTATCACTATTGCTCTGTAATACTGCTTGAGTTCAGGGATAGTGATTCCCCCTGAAGTCCTTTTATTGTTGAGGATAGTTTTAGCTATCCTGGGTTTTTTGTTATTCCAGATGAATTTGCAAATTGTTCTGTCTAACTCTTTGAAGAATTGGATTGGTATTTTGATGGGGATTGCATTGAATCTGTAGATCGCTTTTGGTAAAATGGCCATTTTTACCATATTAATCCTGCCAATCCATGAGCATGGGAGATCTTTCCATCTTCTGAGGACTTCTTCAATTTCTTTCTTCAGTGTCTTGAAGTTCTTATTGTACAAATCTTTTACTTGCTTGGTTAAAGTCACACCGAGGTACTTTATATTATTTGGGTCTATTATGAAGGGTGTCGTTTCCCTAATTTCTTTCTCGGCTTATTTCTCTTTTGTGTAGAGGAAGGCTACTGATTTATTTGAGTTAATTTTATACCCAGCCACTTTGCTGAAGTTGTTTATCAGCTTTAGTGCTCTCTCTCTCTCTCGCTCTCTCTCTCTCTCTCTCTCTCTCTCTCTCTCTCTCTCTCTCTCTCTCTCACCCACACACACACACACACACACACACACACAGAGACTACTACATTATTTCACATCTGTGGAATGGACAAGTGATATTTCATGGAAGTTGAGGCTAGCAAAGTGTTTACCAGAGCTGGGGCAATAGAGGGAGCAGAATGATGGAGAAAAATTACTCAGTATACAGTTACAGTCAGACAGGAGTAAGAGATTTTGTTGTGTGGTTGGCCTATGGTGAGATCAGGGCTGATGATAATGTATTGAAGTATTAAAGGAGACAGGTATGCTGAACCTAATTTAAACTTTATATAATGTATTTATGTACCAATATTATTTGGTACCCTATTTTATGTATAATTTATGTTGTTTGTGTGACAGTCAAATACATTTAATTAATAAGAAAAAAATAAATCCAAACAAAGAGGTGGGTTGGACAGGTGGGAAGTCATTTGTCCTGATGTGGGTGGTAACTGCATAACAGACTAGATAAAGGCTTTGATAAAGGAGTTGTTCACAGTAGACATGAATTCAACCATTGTCCATCTTTCTCTCTTCCCTGCAGTGAATTTCATAATTGCCCTAAACAACACTGAAGCCACTACTCAGAAACACTTCCTTGGGAACCAGTCTTTACCAAACAGGTGGAAAGTAGGATTCTATGGTGGTTTGAATATGCTTAGCCCTGGGAATGGCACTATTAGGAGGTGTCACCTTGTTGGAAGAAGTGTGTCACTGTGGGGTGGTCTTTGAGTCCCTCCTCCTAGCTCCTAGCTGGAAGTCAGTCTTCTCCTGTTTTTGAAACTCAGCTCTTTCTCCAGCTCCATATCTGCCTGGTTGATGCCATGCTTCCTGACATGATGATAATGGACTGAACTGCAGAAACTGTAAGCCAGCCCCAATTAAATGTTTTCCTTTATAAAAGTTGTCTTGGTCATAGTGTCTCTTCATTGCAACGGAGACACTAAGACAGACAGACAGCAGACAGACCCTAACCAACACAGTGAGGAAGCACACTAAAGACATTGGATGTTTCTAAAGTAGTGGCGGCAAAAATGGTGTGTGTGTGTGTGTGTGTGTGTGTGTGTGTGTGTGTGTGTGTGTGAAGAGAGAGAGAGAGAGAGAGAGAGAGAGAGAGAGAGAGAGAGAGAGAGAGAGAGAGAATTCGTTCGACTGGATGCAAGAAGACAGATGATCATCATGACACACCTTTTCTTTTTTCCAAACACCGCAAGGAGACTTCTTTTCTTTTTGTGGGCTTATACAATCTAGTCTGAAAGACTGAATACAATACAGTCAGAGGAATTGATGACTGTGAAACAGACAATAAAAGGCATCATTTCATGGGAATAGTTGATGTTAATCAAAAATGACAAAACATGAAAAGCCTGAGGTGCCAATTGCGTTGACAGTCTCAAAGACTAGGACAATTTACATACAAGCGAATGTACCATAAATAACTGTCTGTCCCCAAGCCAGCCAAATGGATTTGCATTAAACCTCTGAGAGGTGGTCAGAATCTGGAAAAACGGAACCTCTGTGATGAAATCTGCAGTTTTGTTGTTGAGAAACAGGATGAACTTTAGCATGGAGAACATTGACAGAAACGGTCTGACTATTTGGTCCCTTACAGAGCAAGGCAGGACAATGGACTTAAGTTTCTAAAATTCTGCCTGTTGAATCTCTATCTATACACCAAGACAACGCTCTAGCTCCTACTGTTTCCTCTGAAACTTCAGCTCCTCTTACTTCCTAGTCTGAGGTATAACTGGAGATGCTATATCGAGTGAGTTACTGTCTCTTACTTCCTTCTTGCATTCCTAATATAGAGACCTCATCAAAGTTGAACTCTCTGGAGACTCATAGGTCCATGATAATCATCATGGACTAATTAACTCGCACCATCAGTTTGATGTCATTTATGTCCCTAGGGACAGAGCTCTGGCCATGTTTGTGATGACATTTCCAGCGAGATTAAACTGAAGAGGAAGAACCAGCCTGGATGTGGATGGCCCCATTTCATTAGCTTGACCTGAAAACATGTATGAAAGTGGGTGGAGAACCATTGCTTATTTCTCTGTTTTCCCAGTGGGTGTGCAACAGAGCCAGCTGCCTTACACTCCCAGCACAACATCTTCCCTGCCATGGTGGATGATGTCACAGACTAGAAGCCAAAAGAAACCCTTTCTTCTGTAGGTAGCTTTTGTCAAGGGCTTTTGGCACAGCAACAAGAAACAGAACCAGATACAGAGGCATTTTCTTAGCTGCTTACCTTATTATGTCTTTGATTCTGCTGAAAAATGCCCAGACAGGGTAAAGCTCTGTCCTAAGAATTAGAAATAGAACACAGTACCTGTGTTGCTATTGATGGAACATCTCAACAAGTATGTTTGTCGTATAAGGGGATTGGGAATAAGACAGGGCGGTAGATTTTGGAATTGACATGAGAATGAATCTTAGTTTGAAGATGGATGAAGGGAGCCAGCTGCTTGGAAGAATAGGAGGTAGCATCCTGTCAAAGAGAAAGAGGAGAACTTGTTTCCATGCATGCTTTGAGACCCACTCATCCTTTCCTTTTTCCCATGGAGCTCTGTTTGTTATTTTACCTTGGAAAATAGCTGATATCATGAAAGCTTGCCTTGCCTTAGCCTGTTATCTCTTCTGGTTGATAAATAGCATTCACTACTCATAGACTCCTAGAAACTTACCGGCACACACTGGACTCGTGACCAGTCACTCCTCAAATCTTCCATTGCCCTTCACTGCCCAATGAGTTGCTTATGCAATCACTACCCCCGGCTATAGATTGGAGGCTGAATTTCAGTCTTTGTCTTGAGATTTTCTCATGTCTCAACCCCCTTTTCAGGGTCCAAATAGCCTATTGGGGATAGAGTGCCAATCCACCCTGGTATTTCTCCTTAAGAGGAGTTCACATGTCCTTATGTGTTAGGGCCTGTGTGACTTCCTGTCTCATTTGCTCTCAAACCCTACTCATCCTCTCCTGTGGTTTAGTCCAGATTGTATAACTCTAGTTGTCTTTTCCTAGCCTTGTTAGTTGTTCCCTTACATCAAAAAGAGTGGCAACTATTAAGCTTCCTGCCCCACCTTCCTTTATAGTTTTAGTAGCCATTACTTCCTTGATGTATTTCTGCTGACTGCTCAGTACTTTGGTATATTTTGAATTTGGGGCCTACGGGGCCAGCCCTTAGTAACAAATACATCTTTACATGGCAAATATGTTTCTTACAGATTTAGTCAGTTACATCCATGCTGAGGGAGGGTTCCACTTTGTATTCCTACATTTAAACATGTCTTTCCTTATATTGGTTGATGTGGTTGTGGCCTGATATAGATTCTTGAAACCAGCTTGATCCTTTCAGTGCTCTGGCTCATTAGCATGCTATCCTCAGATCAGACAGAGCTTCTCTGTGCTCTGCAAGGACAGTGGAAACTCAGGAAACACCCACCAACTGAACATGAAGCCAGGCCTGAAAACTTGAAAGTGGGAAATAATGAGCCACCACCTCTCTCTTATTGTAGCCAGGGTGGTTTCTCAGTTTTACCTGTGTTCATCGTTCTTCATACTGTCTTCCTTTATGAGCCTATTCTCCCCTTCATCACTTTGATCTTCCATATATCGGCCTATGGTTGGTTCCTAATGGATGACGTATCTATCTGTGTTCCATGCAAATATACACAAGGAAAGAACTTGTAGTAAACAAATACTTTTGCCCCTTGCCTGAGCAGATGCCACTAGTGAGGATACATCCAAAGGAAACTGCAGAACTGTGCATTCTCCAGTCATATCTAATAAAACTTACTCAAAGAATTTGACGAAAAATTGATCAACCTAATGGCCCTGCATGGATAGGTCAATAATATTAGCAGAAGCAAACCACAGCAATGTGACAGAGGTAACTATTCAAAGGTAAGTGTTTGAACCATGTCAGGGGTGTGGGTTTGGCTAAGAAATGTATGCTAAAAAGAGTTAACACATTTATGAAATTTCAAAAGACTGGAAAATGTCGGTAAATTTGATTTGATGACTCAATTAATACTAAAAAATCTCCTGCAGGGACAGCTGAGGCCAGGCAATAGATCTTGAATTTATTTCAGAAAAAAAAAACACTTCTAAGTATTGGAAGGTATGCCCAGGGTGTTATGTGGTTCTATTAAAGCATCATTAAGAAACTAATTAGAGAATTATAATTAGCATCGATTAACTCTCCTTTGTCGGAAGAGCAGAAAGCATATCAGATATGATTATGTGGAGAAGATTAATAGAAGCAGAAGGCAAACAAACCTGGAAAAGGGCACCCTCACTAAGACATCATTTTCCCCAGTGCTCTGTGCCCAAGGACAAAGTCTCTTTCCCGAATGCTTGTCTGGGAGAAGGTGAGCACTTGGTGAGGATGTCAAGACTGGTGTGGCACAGGGAAAGTAAAGGATGCTCAACTGGAGGCTAACGTCTCATGTTTGTTTTGTATCCTGATGATTGCTAGGGTAGACTTAGGTATACTGCCTTAGAGTTTTATTCCTCAGTTTCCTCAGCTCTGAGCTGCGAGACAGTAATTCCTTCGGGAAGTTGGAAGAATCTTAAGGTAGACTTTAAGTAAGATAGCTAAGCACCATGCCTGACGTGATTTATAACAAGTGGGGCTACGTTGGTAAGACATGCCACAAAGTAAAGATGCAGGCAGAATGTAGGATATGTGGTGGGATGAAACACACTCTGGCGTATCTGAACATAGTTATATTCCTCCTGTTATATGCTGACAAAACCTGTGGGTAGATTTTTACAAATCAAAGAATAAGTGTTTGGAGCTAGAGTTTATTGTAATAAGAAGAAAGTGAGGATCTCTCTCTTTCCCTCTTCCCCTCCTCTTCCCCATCCTCCTCTTTCCTTCCTTCCCCCTACCTCCTCCCCCTCTCTTTCTTCCCTCTCCTCTTCCCCTTCTCCCTTCTTCCTTCCTCCCTGCCCCTCCCATCTCTCTCCCTGCCTTTCCTTCTCCCTCCCTCCTCCTCTGTCTTCGTAGTTGGCAAATATTGCTGCACTGTCCAAGTCTTCATTTCAGACGCACTTTACTGTCAGGTTAACAAGTTCTTAGGGACCCTCTAAGGTACCCTCATTTTGTCTTAAACATAAGGGTCAACAAACTTTGCCCCTCCTTCTTCCCTGGGTGTGCCACTTAGATTATCCACGATCCAAGTTCACTGCAGAGTTGAAGGATCGCATAGACTCTATTACAACTCTCTCTGGATCTCTTCCTCTCCACTTCTTTTTTTACCCTCTGTCTGAAAGCCCAAAAGTATTCCTCAGAGGCTTCCCTGCTTTAAAGTTTAGTTAAAACATTTTATTCAAATTCCTGTGCCTATGTTCTCTGACTATTGGCCTCTGACTCCAATTTCTTTTAAAGGATTATGATGAGCTTCAAGGAATATCTATATTGCAAAAGAAATCATAAGCAAAACTGTTTGACTGTGAACTGCAAATGACATTACCATTTAATGAACTCTCAACATCTAATGGCATATCATGTGAAAATATTTTCCTGTATTTATATCATAGCATTTTCATACTCTAAGAATTTCATATGTGTATAGTCATTTCCAACACAAGTCTACATATACCCATAAAATATCTCCATGGTATATTAATATGCCATATTAAATCTAGGATCACTAATTGCTTTTGCTTGCTATTATGGCAAAGGTACATTTATTTTTTAATTTTTGTTTTGTTGATAACTTTGTATTTTAGTCTTTTATTTATTCCTCTTTCTTCTTGCTCCCCCAGTACAGGACTCCCTCCACCAGCCTGGGCCAACTCCTCCTCCTGTTTTTCTCACTTCCCCCTTAATACCAGCTATATCTTCTGTCACACACTCTCCAGAGAGTCTTCCCTCCTGCTGTAGTCCCTTTCCACTTTCCTGATTCCCATGGTTACTCCAAATTATATACTCATTTAAAAATTAATAACTAAGAAACACAACTAAGAGAAAGCATGTGGCATTTGTCTTTCTGGGTCTTGGTTACCTTTTTCCACAACAATCATTTCTAGTTTCAACCATTGACCTGACAATTTCATGATTTTGTTTTTCCTTACAGATGAATAGAATTCCATTGTCTGTACATGTCCCATTTCGTTATTCATTTGTCAGCAGAGTGGCATTTAGACTGTTCCCATTCCCTAGTTAGTGTGAGTAGAGCAGCGAGAAACATGCTGGCCAAGCATCTGTGCAAAGGATACTAAGTCCTGTGAGAGTATGCCATGAGGTGGCTTATCTGGGTCCTATGTGTAGCAGATCATTTCTTTGTCTTTTAGATTTTTGAGAATTCTTTATTTCTAGAGTAGCTAGATTGTGATCTCATAGAGGGTGAAGGGGGGTCCTCTTCCCCACATAGTTTCCATCATTGTCATCATTAGTTTTCTTCATCTTAGCTATTTTCATTGTGGTAAGACCAAATCTCAAAGTAATTTTAATTTGCACTTCCCTAGTTGCTAAAGATGTTGAGCACTTTTTGATATATTTCTTCTTTTGAGGACTCTCCAGGTACATAGCTTCCCCTCCCCTTTTAATTGTTTTATTTTCCCTTGACTCTTTGGTTATTTGAGATCTTTATATATTCTGGATATCAATCCTCGATCAGATGTGTACCTGGCAGGAGCAGTAGAAGCATCTTATTTTTATGACCTCTGCAAGGGTACTTTTAAAACTCTTTACATGATTAGATGAGCCTTCTTTCTCCTGCTTTTCTATTGAAAACCAGCAAGGCAAGAAGATTGCTCTTCTCACACACAAGTGTGATCTTTAAAGCTGCAGTTATAAAGTGTGCAAGAATGTAGTAAGAAATAGCATTAAATACGTTTTATTTTTATTCAGTGGTATCCAGAAGGGTTTGGTTATCTGTGACTGTAAGATAAAGATTCCTTGGCGGTAAATGTTTTTAAATTAATAGATCCTTTACAGACATTCCAAATAGTCTGGGAAAATGACAAGAAGGGCTCTTGCTTCACAGGGCCTCAATCTTTTCTCAGGAGTCTTTTCTTTCTATGGGTGACAAAAATTGTGATAAATTCAGCCAAATGTCATATAACGGTCAGGTAGATCTCTACAAGGAACTAATATTTTCTGTCAATCATGACAGCCTGATGAATGAAAATAACCCAAACATATTAGTATTCACCCAAAGTATAAATTAGGCATGATAATTTGTACTATGAAAAAGGTCAATTAACTACGGTTTATGATGTCCCCAGGAATGTCGAATCTTTACATTTCTCTTTGATGTTACCAAGTGTGCTACCCTTATTTCTATTGTATACAACTGTATGTTGTAATGGGATCTTCTCTCATTCTGGATGAAGGGCTCTGAGGGAAATGCTGGGCATTCAAATGTACTCAGAAGCATCCCAGATGAGGTCAGCCCTATACAGTCGAAATGCTACTTAAACTATTATTTAACTACTCTGTCAGAAGAGATTTTGTTGATTGGCAGATATTTTCTAAAGTGAGGTAGTTCTGAGAGCAGTTCTAGGAATTTCGGGTTCTCTGCAGCATTCTCTGATATAAAATGTAGAAAGCTGAAGTGTTATTGCCTTTTGCTTTTCTTTTGTCTTGACATGACCCTCCCCTTTTGTATACTGCAGGTTTTATCTCAGTTGCTTTTAGCCCCAGAGTCTCCTCAGAATGAAGAGAAAGACAAAGTCACTCTGATTTGGCTTGATACAGGCAGTGATCTTTGAGCCTTTTGATTGTTAATGTCAGATTTCATAGAAATCAATGGTACCTTGTTCTTTTTCTTCTGCCTCTGGCTGGCAGAGACTATAACAAATGAAGCACAAGGTGACATTCTTTCCCTTGGACTTTGGGATATAGTACACAGCAGGCCATGTGGCCATGTGGCCAATCTTACAAAACGTAGCTCTAATTTTATTGTGTAGCCTGGTTCACAGTTCTCGACCCACTTTCTTCTTTCTTCCAACCTCTCTCTCACCAACATTTACCTGATGTTTAAGTAATTTTTCTGGGTAGTACCTATGGCAAGATGTAATATAAAAAGCACAGGATGAATTTCTCTATGGAGATGATGTTTATCTTACTTGAAGTTGGTAAGTTTAAATTAGTAACATTAAAATATTATCTAATCTTATAGAAAATAAGAATACATTAATAGAATATAAATTTTACATGACTTTGAAAGATAAGTTTTAGTGAACATGTTTTCTTTAAAATTGAACTATTCTGTGCTATTTAGCAGTTCAATCATAGGAAAAAATAGCACAGCAATAGATGTATTGGGGTAAATCTAGATAAAATCCAACGTTTTGCTAAATTTTTGTTCCTTTTTTTCTGGGTTGTTTTGTTTTTGTTTTTGTTTTTGTTTTTGTTTTTGTTTTGTTAACATTAATATAGCTTATCAATTACAATCAGGTAAAACAAGCCTTCTCAATTCCTATGCCATAGTGTGCATTCCCCAGAAAGTAGATTGTAAAATGAAGAGCATGGGTAGATTTGTTCTTAATTTAATTCCCAGCACAATTTTCCATTTAAGGTCTTTAGAGCCAGCGGTCTATGTAATACCTCACAGCAAACAGGGCTGTGCTCCCCAGGCTGTGGATTACACGGGTGCTCAGAGAAGGCTGGTGAATGGGGAAGAAGAAAGGACTGACAGTCTAAGGAGGGTTGTGGGTTAGCATAGCATGTCTCAAAATTACTGCTTTGGAGAAGATAAAAAAGAATCTCTTAAATAAAAAATTCTTTTATGATTTTTAAAAATGGAACTTTGCAAATTAAAGTTCCCTTCGCCCTGCAAAGAAAGTGGAGCTGAAGTACTGTATTTTATTATTATTATTATTATTATTATTATTATTATTATTATTATTATTGAAAGCAAGAAGAAATTTCTTTCCAGTTTGAACTTCCAAGTGGCGTCCTACTGACCTAGCTCTGGTAAAGGCACACTTCCATTATGTTATAATGGTTTTCTTGTTCAGCGTTTGGAAGGCACCGAGTTATGCTTCATTACACACTGTGGGTTTGAAATGTTCTTTTCCATCCCAAATAGCCGAGCAGCATCCAAAGAGACTCAAAAGTTAGCATAAACCACGAGGCCTAATGTTTTAAATTCCAGTATGTGATTATAGAACGAAGGTTTCCTTTTGCTTACCACTGGAGAACAAGAGAACATAAAAGTCTAAGATGCTCCTGGATGCACAAGTAGGCCATGTTTCGCTAAACGTGAGAGCGTCCTGGCCCAGCCTCGTCTCATTTGCCTGTGTTGAGAGCACTAAGTTAGCTATACATCCCCACCACCCACCCCTCTCCCCCTTTTATTTTTTGGAAAGAGGAACAAGCCACCTTTTGTGTACTTTTATTTCCTGCTCCCACACTCCTTTCACAGCTCTCTGGGCAACACTCCCATATGTCCTTGAGTTGATGCTGGTCCAGCCACACATCACAGGCTGGCTCCGGTTTTCCAGTTCATCGTTGAGCTCTCTCCAGCAGTATGCAGCCTGCTTGCCAGGTTCATTGCATTCATCTCCTATCCTGAGTAGCAGGCTAGCGCCTGTTCTCTTTTTATGATCAGACAAATTCCCTTGGACATCCTGTCCCTCCCAGGATGCTCCCTCTGTTCCCCTTGCCAGAGAGAAGTCACCATGACTCACAGCTCCCATCTTAGGCTGTTTCATTTCATTTTCTGTTTCCCCAGAGAGGGAGTTAGTTGATCTGACATAATCCCTCTTTTAATTTCTCCCTATTTGTCAATCACTCTTGAGGAAAATACTCTGCTCCTTTTTGTTCTCCAATTCACATGCTTAGGCTAGCCTCCTTTCACGTTGAGGCTGGAAAAAGCCCTGGCTACTCGATGCTATGTTTACTTCACTGTGGAAATTGAAGCTGTTCCCTAGAATTAGGGGCTGGAGTACAGTATATTCAAACAGCACTGTGATTCTTACTTTGGGTCATGCTTTACATTGAGATCCTCAGTAAAATGATCAAAGTATCATTCCACTGTCTTTTCTCCTATCAACAGTGAAGACTGAACACGGGTTAGGTCTTGGATAGTTAAATTAAGAACCTGGAATCTGAAAGTAAGTTAACTAGATAAAGATTCTAGAGAATTCATGTACTGCTAGATCTCAGGTATTTTCATTTTCCTTCTCTCCCTACTAAAGAAGAGCCAGGAAAGAAACAGAACATCCTTCCGGTCTCTGAAAGAGCTAATGGCACCCTCATAATGAGAGATTACCAACATTAACACATTTATTAACATATGCTTCTAAATATTAGCATCACTTATCTATCATTCTATCTTTCTTCTTTCTATCTTTCTATCTTTCTATCATTTATCTATCTTTTCCTATTTAAAAATACATATATTTGTATGTGTGTGAATGTGGCAAACGTGGGTACATGACCACATTTGCATACGTATACAATGTGTATGGAAGGTAAAGGTCAGCCTGCCAAGGTTTCCACAGAGAGGTTGTTCATCATATTGCTCACTGTGATTTAGGGACCCCAGATTCAGCAAGGCTCTTTGGCCAGTGAGCCTTGGGTATCGGCTGGAAAACCCCTGTCTCCTCCCCTTCCCCCTGCTTCTATGAGGGTGCTCCCCCACCCACGCAGCCACTCCTTCCCATCCACCTACTGCCTTCCACCTCCCTGGCCTGGTAGTCCCCTACACTGGGGCATCAAACCTTCACAGGATCAAGGGCCTCTCCTTCCTTTGATGCCTGACAGGCCATCCTCTATTTCTTATGCAGCTGGAGTCATGGGTCCCTCCATGTATACTCTTTTTTTTTATTCTTTTTTTCAGAGCTGGGGACTGAACCCAGGGCCTTGCGCTTGCTAGGCAAGTGCTCTACCACTGAGCTAAATCTCCAACCCCCCATGTATACTCTTAGGTTGGTGGTTTAGTCCCTGGGAACTCTGGGGTGTCTGGTTGGTTGATATTGTTCTTCCTATGGGGTTTCAAACCCTTCCAGAGAATTCAGTCCTTTCTCTAACTACGGAGACCAAGAAAGGAGCAGAGACTGAAGGAAACACCATCCAGAGACTGCCATACCTGGGATCCATCCCACATACAGTCACCAGACCTGGAGACTAATTTATGCTTTTCAAACAGTAACAGCAATTGTTAACTCACTGTATTGACTTGTCTGATTCAGTGCTAAGAGGAAACAAGGGTGCTATTAACAACCTGGGTAGAAGGTTAACATTATTGGTATCTTCTACATGAAGAATTAGCATCACTTTGTTTCCTTTTAGCTTTCTTTTTTTCTTGCTTTTATTCCTTGCTTTCTCTTTCTTCCCTTTTCAAACAAAGTTGAGCTTTACTAGTGAAAGGGGTGTTTTTTAGGATTCTTTATTTTCATTTGTACAAATGTTTTTGTCTAGATGAATGTAAAACACAACAGGTGCCCATGGAGGAAAAAAAGAAGGCTCTCCTGGCTCTGGACTTACAGATGTTTGTGAACTGCTGAATCATCTCTCTGACCCTAAGGAAATGTAAGATAAAAATTTAAAAGAAACAAAGGGACAAAGTGGCAGCCTACAGATTGGGAAAGATCTTTACCAATCCTACATCTGACAGAGAGCTAGTATTCAATCTATACAAAGAACTCAAGAAGTTAGACTCCAGAAAACCAAATAACCCAATTACAAAATGGGATACAGTGCTAAACAGAGAATTCTTAACTGAGGAATCTTGAATAGCCAAGAAGCACCTAAAGAAATATTCAACATCCTTAGTCCTCAGGGAAATGCAAATTAAAAATGGCCCTGAGATTCTACCTTACATCAATCCAAATGGCTAAGATCAAAAACTCAGGTGACAGCAGACGCTGGTGAGGATGTGGAGAAAGAGGAACACTCCTCCATTGTTTGGTGGGATTGCAAGCTGGTACAACCACTGTGAAAATCAGTCTGGTGATTCCTCAGAAAATTGGACATAGTACTATCTGAGGACCCAGCTATACCACTCCTGGGCATATACCCAAAAGATGCTCCAACAAATAACAAGGACACATGCTCTATTATGTTCATAGCAGACTTATTTATAATAGCCAGAAGCTGAAGAGAACCCAGATATCCCTCAAAAGAAGAATGCGTTCAGAAAATGTGACATATTTACATGATGGAATATTACTCCTCTATTAAAATGGATGATTTCATGAATTTTGCAGACAAATGGATGGGGCTAGAAAATATCATCTTGAGTGAGGTAACTCAGACCCAAAAGGATGTACTCACTTATAAATAGATACCATTGCAAAAGTTCAGAACATCCATGATACAACTCACAGACCATGTTAAGCTTAACAAGAAGGAAGGCCAAAGTGTAGATGCTTTAATCCCACTTTGATGGTGGAACCAAATAGTCATGGGAGGCAGAGGGAGGGGAACTAGGTAGGGGAGGAGAGGAGGACACAAAGGGTAAGGGGCAGGGCAGGGGCAGGGGCAGGGGCAGGGGCAGGATAAGGTATTGAAAGAGACAGGAGAGAAGTCCAGAGGGTCAGGAGAATGAATAGAAATATGTAGGGGGGGATGTAGACCACTAGAAAGTCCCAGACATCAGGGATGTGAGAGGTTTCCACAACCCAACGGGGACAACATTAGCAGAAATGCTCAATAGCAGGGAGATAGAAACTGAAGAGATCACCTCTAGTAGATAGAGATGGCCCCCAGTTGAGGGATGAAGCCATCCACCCATTTCAAAACCTTTAATCCAGAATTGCTTCTATTTAAAGGATATTCAGGGAGAAAAGAATGGAGCAGAGACTGAAGGAAAGGCCATCCAGAGATGACCCCAGCACGGGATCTATCCCATCTACAGACACCAAACCCTGACACTGTTGCTGATGCCAAGAAGTACTTGCAAATGGGAGCCTGGAATAGCTGTCTTCTGAGAGGCTCTACCTGCATCTGACTGACACAGATGCAGATACTCACAGACAATTATGGGACTCATCCTGAGGACCCCAATGGGAGAGTTAGGGGAAGGGCTGAAGGAGCTAAAGAGAATTGAAGATTACAACTGCATAAGAAGAACAATATTATAAACTAACCACACCCCTCAGAGCTCCTAGGGCCTAAACCACCAACCAGAGAGTACACATGAATAAGTCCATGGATCTTCTATATATGTAACAGAGGGCCGCCTTGCCTGGTATCAGTGGGAGAGGAGGCGCTTGGGCCTGTGGAAGCTTGTCCCAGTGAGCGGGATGCTCTAGGGATGAGGTAGGAGGGGTGGGTAGGTGGAGTAACACTTTCTTTGAGGCAAAGGGGAGGAGGAGATGATGTGGGGGGTTTGTAGAGGGGAAACCAGAAAGGGAGACAATATTTGAAATTTAAATAAGTAAAATAATTAATAATAATAATAATAAAGAAACAAACAGGAGTTTATGGATAATAGTATGCTGGACTATACCCCACAGTCATGTCCAAAGTTGCCTGTTGGTGTAGGTAGTATGTCTATGGCTCACCTGAAATTTTCTTGTTAAAGTTCTCCTCTAGGAAGCTCATGCTAGACCAGGTTGCACAGAACACCTTCAGCTATAATTTTTTTTCCTGTATGTGAGACGCATTCTGGTGAGTCTTAGTTGCTGTCACATAGCAGCAGTGTCTTATCATTTTCCATGACAGAGCAGAGCTTGCTGTGCGGCTTCCCCAGGCTGATTTCTAACCACCAGCTTCTCCCATCTAAAGGAGCTGCACGGAAGTCAGCAGGACATCTGGAGGTGTTTTGGGGGATCTCTTTGCAAAAAAAAAAAAAGTAAATAGATTAGCAGATCAAGTAAGACAGTAATGAGATACATATTCTGGTTTTTACTTAAACTAACCTGATCATCAAAAGAAGGAATATAAGGTTCTATTGTCTCCTTTCTGAATTGTAGGCTCAAATTAACTCTCATACATATTTTATTGTGTTTCATTGTTCTTTGTTTACATTATAAATGCCTCTCTAAGCTCTTCCTCAAGTCTCCCCCTAGACGTAGCTAGCTGGGATTGTCTTGCTTATTTTCATATGACTTTTCAATCTGTGACAGTAGGTTCAATTACTGGGCAATTATGAGTGGAACAGATATGCTGGTGTTTAATACCAGATCTCGGCTTTTCTTTATCTGATACCCAACCTGTTCTCAGCTCTTCTTGCTTGTATAATTAAAGACTGCTAACCACTCCACTGGCCCCCTTCCACTTCTGTTTGCTTCTTTTCCTCCTCTAAATCTAACGTGCTTATATTCTGCTAATTTTAAAATAAATTGCTTTGATTCATTCTATGTCAGAATCTCCCTTGGATCAATATGTTTTACTCAAAAGAAATTAGCTTCAAAGCTCGTTTTCCTGGTTTATGTCAGAGAAGAAGTTTATCACCGAAAGACTCTCTTGTGTCACAACTTACGTGCAACATAGGGTGTTTCAGTATATGCACTTATATTAATCCAAGTGTCTGATTCTTTTTTTTCTTTTCTTTTTTATTAACTTGAGTATTTCTTATTTACATTTCGAGTGTTATTCCCTTTCCCGGTTTCCGGGCAAACATCCCCCTAATCCCTCCCCCTCCCCTTCTTTATGGCTGTTCCCCTCCCTATCCTCCTCCCATTGCCGCCCTCCCCCCAACAATCACATTCACTGGGGGTTCAGTCTTAGCAGGACCCAGGGCTTCCCCTTCCACTGGTGCTCTTACTAGGATATTCATTGCTACCTATGAGGTCAGAGTCCAGGGTCAGTCCATGTATAGTCTTTAGGTAGTGGCTTAGTCCCTGGAAGCTCTGGTTGCTTGGCATTGTTGTTCATAAGGGGTCTCGAGCCCCTTCAAGCTCTTCCAATTCTTTCTCTGATTCCTTCAACGGGGGTCCTATTCTCAATTCAGTGGTTTGCTGCTGGCATATGCCTCTGTGTTTGCTGTATTCTGGCTGTGTCTCTCGGGAGAGGTCTACATCCGGCTCCTGTCGGCCTGCACTTCTTTGCTTCATCCATCTTGTCTAATTGGATAGCTGTATATGCATGGGCCACATGTGGGGCAGGCTCTGAATGGGTGTTCCTTCTGCCTCTGTTTTAATCTTTGCCTCCCTATTCCCTGCCAAGGGTATTCTTGTTCTCCTTTTAAAGAAGGAGTGAAGCATTCACATTTTGATCATCCGTCTTGAGTTTCATTTGTTCTAGGCATCTAGGGTAATTCAAGCATTTGGGCTAATAGCCACTTATCAATGAGTGCATACCATGTGTGTTTTTCTGTGATTGGGTTACCTCACTCAGGATGATATTTTCCAGTTCCAACCATTTGCCTACGAATTTCATAAAGTCATTGTTTTTGATAGCTGAGTAATATTCCATTGTGTAGATGTACCACATTTTCTGTATCCATTCCTCTGTTGAAGGGCATCTGGGTTCTTTTCAGCTTCTGGCTATTATAAATAAGGCTGCGATGAACATAGTGGAGCACGTGCTAAGACATAATCTTAAGTGGGAATAATTTCTTTTACAAGTAATCCAAGAGTGCACTGGCTGAAGAGTGGGACAGTGGGCTGAGGAAAAGTGCTGTATCTCTAAAAGTTCTCAGGATTCAGCACTAGATATAGATCCCACCCATAGGCTGTGTGGGATAGGTCTGAGTTCTGCGCTCAGGATACACCTCTAATGAAAAGATGTCTGCTCTATGCACATGACCAGAAAAGCACTCAGGCCGAGACAGGAGTATGATTTGAGGAGGAAAGCATTGGCTCTAATTTATATTGTAAATGTTGAGGGAACACGTGTTAGGTACGGTATTGTCTTCTATTGCAAGAACAGGTAGGGGAATAACACATCCAAACTTGGTAGGGTTGTGGTCAGCCTTCACAGTTCTGAGACCTTTTCATACAGCTATGTTGTGGCGACCCAACATAACAATAAAATGCTTTTATTGTTACTTCACCACTGTAATTTTGCTAGTGTTATGAATCATAATATGAATATCTATATTTTCTGATGGTCTTGAGCAACCCCTAGTGAAAGGGTCATTTGCTGCCGGAAAGAGTCTGGACTCAACACAGGTTAAAGACCACTGGCTTATTCTAAACGTAGAGATTGTATGGATTTTCTTTGGAATATATTGCCTGACATGGAAACTTCCAGTTACCTTCTGCGGAACTTCTTTTGGTTCTACCTAAATATTCATAACAAAATTTAGGCAAGAATTTTTGATCAAGGCTTCTTCTTTATTTAGAAACACATTAGATTTGAGGACTAAAGGACCTGAAAATGTATGGTTAAGAGCTGTGCTATTTGGCTTTTCATTACTGTGATAAAATACCTCAGCAAAACAACTTAAGGAAGAAATACATCTTTGGCTAGTGATTGGGAAAGATGTTTCAGCTGATCATGGTAGGGAGGGCATGGAATAATAGAGAAGCTACCTTGTGGGCCCAGGAAAGGAATGATAGTGATGGAAAAATCCTGCCTTTTCTGGCTTTCTCTTTTCCTCTTTTATTTCATTGTGACCCACATCTAGAGAATCATGCTGCCCAGCTCACAGTGAGAGAAGTCTCTCCCCTTCAATTACTCTTCTCCGCCAGCCCCCGTAGGCACCCCTAGAGTATTTTTTACTGATATCCTGAGGATTCTATAGTCCATCACATTGGCAGTCGAGATTAATCATCGTAGGAGACCACCGGGGATATCTACAGAGAGTGAGACCGACCTTTGTGTATCTCAGCAATTTCCTCATAGCTTTCTTACAAAAAAAAAGGTGGGTTATTTATTACCAGTTTGGGTTTTGTGTACCCTAGTGGGAGTTAACAATAAAATATTAAAATCCTACAAAATATCATAGAAATGAATATTTAAAGGGACATTTGTCAGGGCTATATTTTAAAACCTTATTTTTTTTCTGTAGTGTGGAGATTTAAAGGAATCATAAGCGTAAAGAATAGCGAATATAGAGGATCCTTTTAAGTCTTAAAGTCCTAATACATCCTCTGAAAGCTACATAAAAATCAACAAATATCCTAATTCAAGCTATTCAAACCCTATTGTTTTCATGACTGTAGGTTAGAATACAATACACATAATTCAATTTTCTATAGGCAGAAAATAAATATACATTTTCGGTGGAATTATTTTTTAACTTCTTATCCCAGAATTTCTAGGGACCAAAGTATAAAAATTGAAGAAAAGAGGATAGGAAGAACTTTAGGGACACATCTATGGAGAGGCAAGAGAAAAAATGAAAGGAAATCTTTGAACAATGTAAGGTACATAATAGTAGTAATAAAGATAAAACAAAAATCTTTTCTGTCGGGTGTGGTGACTCACAACTTTAATTCCAGTACTCAGGAGGCCGAGGCAGGGGGATCCCTGAGTTGGAGTCCAGCTTGTTCTACAAAGTAAGGTCCAAGGAAGCCAAAGCTACACAGAAAAACCTGTCTCAAAAAGCAAAACAAAACAAAACAACAACAAAAAATTTTCCCTTATTGTCCTAACACTAAAAAGCCACTCTTCTTTGATTGTCACGGAACAGTTATCCAGGACACTGTTATTCGCAGGTACTCAATGTAAATGTGTAAGCAGACATCATTTGTACTGATAAGAAAACAGAATTCGATAGAATCATTATATCCGATGAAAAGTATTTCCAATACAATGGAAAACATATAAGCCTCCATAGTAAATTAGAGATACTCAAATAAATATTTGACAGTAAGGAAAAGATAACATGAGTTACTTTGGTAAGAGTAGTGCATATCAATAATGGGAAGAATGTAGCATTCTAGTCTCTCAGGTGTGGGAAAGTACTCTTCTGGCTACCAAAAAAGAGAGGTGGGCACCAACCAAGTCACAAAAGCCTTGACTTACAATTGCTTCTGCTTGCAAAATATGCTAGGGAAATGGTGGCACAGAATTTGTGGGAGTAGCCAACCAGTGTTTTGATGTAAGGCCTATTCCACAAGAGAAAACCCATACCTGACTTGGGCAACCAAGAACCAGAGACTACATAACACAAAAATCTACACTAAAACCAAACACAACTTGCCTAAAATAGAATCAAGAAAATAATTTCTAGTGATATTCTGCTATACTCGTAGATCAGTGGCTTACTCAGTCATCGTCAGAGAGCAGATGCAAAGGTCCCCAGGCAAGCAATGTGTGGGAAAAGAGACGAAATTAGATGTCTCCATCAAATTCCTCCTCCCAGCACTCAGGAAAACCTATGGAAGAGGAGGCCCCCAAAAATGTAGGAGACAGAGAGCATGGAGGACACCAGGAAACAAGGCCGTATGAACCAACTAAGCAAGGTGCATATGAGCTCACAGAGACTGAAGCAGAAAGGACTGGATCTGCACCAGGACCTCTGAGTATATATTATAGCAAGTGACCAGCTTAGCATTTTTATGGGACTCCTGACTATGAGGAGTGGGTCTCTGACTTTATTGCTCTTGGACTTGTTTTGCTCTCGTTGGGTTGTTGTGTCCAACTTTAATGTAAATCTCTTCGCTTCATCTGCTGTGCTTTATTTTGTAATGTGTAGTTACTGCTTAGAGGCATGTCCTTTTCTAAGGAGAGACAGAAAGAGAGTGGATCTGGATGGAAGGGAAGGTGAGGGGAAGCTGGGAGGAGTAGAGGGATGGTAAACTATAGCCAGGATCTATTGTATGAGAAACGAATCTATTTTCAATTAAAACTTAAGGGAAAGAAATGAAATAGGTGTTGCTTATTCTGTTAAGGAACGAAACATGAGACTAAACTATAAATGACTCAATACTTAAATGAATAAAAATCTTAAAGGGTTGGAAGAAGAGCAGAGGAACAGCCCCTACACCCACTCAAAAACAACAAGAACAGAACAACAACAAACAAACAAACAAACAAACAAACAAAAAACCCACCCAGGAATGCAGTAGAGAAAGAAATTGCAAGAAGCACCAGAAGAAAGTGCTTGGAATAGAACAGAGGCAAATAGCCAGCATTTGGATAGCTGATTTTCAAAGGGAAAACATAAAATGATAATTGAGAACAAATATTTGAAATAGACCATGACGGTCTTAGAGAAGTGAAGATAACTCGCCTCTGGATTTTGGAATCCCACAGGGGACTTGAGAAAGTTGACACAGAACGAGCAAGTCTTAGCTTTGTCTCTGTTAAATCTTTTCATTTTAAAGTCAGACAACTTCCAAGTGCCCACCAACAGAATAGTGACTTCCAAAAAGCAACAGTGAGGCAGCAGCTCCAAAACTCAAGCAAAGGTTGTAAAAAACCCACAAATTTTATATACAGCCAAGATCTTCTTGAATTACCAAGACTAAAAGTAAAATAACAACAAAAAACGAACACATCTGAGACTGGGCATGAACGTGAGGAAGTCTGAGCAAATGGTGACAGAGAATCACAACAGTGTGATAGGGAACACTCATTCCATAAAACGGCCCCTGATAGCCAACCTCAGCCATGCTAGTGTGTGTGACTATTTCGCTATTACTACAAGGAAGGAACTGTGTTTGAGAAGAGAGCAAGATCTGAGTATATACTTTGTAAAATACACACATCCAAACCAAATCGACCCTAAATACTGAAAAAGAAGATCAACAAAACTTAACAGAAGAGTCAATCAATGTGAAGCTTAGGGAGAGACGCTGAGATTTCTACCTACCGGAGATACACACTGTCCACGTTTCCCAAGGAAATAGAAGAGGCACTCAACATTTTACCAAATAATTCGTCTGTTTTCTTCTCAAATTTTTATGATGACACCAAGGTAATAAGCATAAACAAATTTGGAAACATTCCAGGATGAAGGAGACTACAGCAGTTTGACAACTGAATCGAGTACAAGATTCAAATTCGACTGGGTGCCAGATACGGGTGTGATAAAATTAGCAAGATGTTGACGATGATAATATTGCAGTTTTCCCAGTATCTCGGAATATCAGTGCATACTTCCTAATATTCATACCAAGTGTGTTACTTTGAATGTGTAAATTAATATCCTTGTTCTTAGGATATGCACATTGAAGTAGGTAGCACCAGAAAGGTATTATCATACTAATTCTTTACTGCCTAATGCTTATGAAAAATTTTACGTATGTTTTCACGTACATAAAATGTCTAGGGGGTCTTTGTATTGCTCTTTCAATTGCACATACATGTGAAATCGTTTTAAAATTCGATAAAAAGATAACATTCTGTGAGAAATGCAGAATAACGAGTTAGTCATTTGTAGCCGTTGGGAAGAGCTGAGGGTATTTTCTTAGGGTATTTTTAGACTATAAACTTGCTTATTCTTGGAGGAGTCCAACTTCAATGGTTTACTCTGCCTTCACGTTTAGAATATAATAGGCTTTTGCTATTTTTTCTTTTTATTAACTTGAGTATTTCTTATATACATTTCAAGTGTTATTCCCTTTCCCGGTTTCCAGGCAAACATCCCCCTCCCCCCTCCCCTTCCTTATGGGTGTTCCCCTCCCAACCATCCCCCCATTGCCGCCCTCCCCCCATAGTCTAGTTCACTGGGGGTTCAGTCTTAGCAGGACCCAGGGCTTCCCCTTCCACTGGTGCTCTTACTAGGATATTCATTGCTACCTATGGGGTCAGAGTCCAGGGTCAGTCCATGTATAGTATTTAGGTAGTGGCTTAGTCCCTGGAAGCTCTGGTTGCTTGGCATTGTTGTACTTTTGGGGTCTCGAGCCCCTTCAAGGTCTTCCAGTTCTTTCTCTGATTCCTTCAACGGGGGACCTATTCTCAGTTCAGTGGTTTGCTGCTGGCATTCGCCTCTGTATTTGCTGTATTCTGGCTGTGTCTCTCAGGAGCGATCTACATCCGGCTCCTGTCGGTCTGCACTTCTTTGCTTCATCCATCTTGTCTAATTGGGTGGCTGTATATGTATGGGCCACATGTGGGGCAGGCTCTGAATGGGTGTTCCTTCAGTCTCTGTTTTAATCTTTGCCTCCCTATTCCCTGCCAAGGGTATTCTTTTTCCTCATTTAAAGAAGGAGTGAAGCATTCACATTTGGATCATTCGTCTTGAGTTTCGTTTGTTCTAGGGATCTAGGGTAATTCAAGCATTTGGGCTAATAGCCACTTATAAATGAGTGCATACCATGTATGTCTTTCTGTGATTGGGTTAGCTCACTCAGGATGATATTTTCCAGTTCCAACCATTTGCCTACGAATTTCATAAACTCGTTGTTTTTGATAGCTGAGTAATATTCCATTGTGTAGATGTACCACACTTTCTGTATCCATTCCTCTGTTGAAGGGCATCTGGGTTCTTTCCAGCTTCTGGCTATTATAAATAAGGCTGCGATGAACATAGTGGAGCACGTGTCTTTTTTATATGTTGAGGCATCTTTTGGGTATATGCCCAAGAGAGGTATAGCTGGATCCTCAGGCAGTTCAATGTCCAATTTTCTGAGGAACCTACAGACTGATTTCCAGAATGGTTTTACCAGTCTGCAATCCCACCAACAATGGAGGAGTATTCCTCTTTCTCCACATCCTCGCCAGCATCTGCTGTCACCTGAGTTTTTGATCTTAGCCATTCTCACTGGTGTGAGGTGAAATCTCAGGGTTGTTTTGATTTGCATTTCCCTTATGACTAAAGATGTTGAACATTTCTTTAGGTGTTTCTCAGCCATTCGGCATTCCTCAGCTGTGAATTCTTTGTTTAGCTCTGAACCCCATTTTTTAATAGGGTTATTTGTTTCCCTGCGGTCTAACTTCTTGAGTTCCTTGTATATTTTGGATATAAGGCCTCTATCTGTTGTAGGATTGGGAAAGATCTTTTCCCAATCTGTTGGTTGCCGTTTTGTCCTAATCACAGTGTCCTTTGCCTTACAGAAGCTTTGCAGTTTTATGAGATCCCATTTGTCGATTCTTGATCTTGGAGCATAAGCCATTGGTGTTTTGTTCAGGAAATTTTTTCCAGTGCCCATGTGTTCCAGATGCTTCCCTAGTTTTTCTTCTATTAGTTTGAGTGTGTCTGGTTTGATGTGGAGGTCCTTGATCCACTTGGACTTAAGCTTTGTACAGGGTGATAAGGATGGATCGATCTGCATTCTTCTACATGTTGCCCTCCAGTTGAACCAGCACCATTTGCTGAAAATGCTATCTTTTTTCCATTGGATGGTTTTGGCTCCTTTGTCAAAAATCAAGTGACCATAGGTGTGTGGGTTCATTTCTGGGTCTTCAATTCTATTCCATTGGTCTATCTGTCTGTCTCTGTACCAATACCATGCAGTTTTTATCACTATTGCTCTGTAATACTGCTTGAGTTCAGGGATAGTGATTCCCCCTGAAGTCCTTTTATTGTTGAGGATAGCTTTAGCTATCCTGGGTTTTTTGTTATTCCAGATGAATTTGCAAATTGTTTTGTCTAACTCTTTGAAGAAATGGATTGGTATTTTGATGGGGATTGCATTGAATCTGTAGATCGCTTTTGGTAAAATGGCCATTTTTACTATATTAATCCTGCCAATCCATGAGCATGGGAGATCTTTCCATCTTCTGAGGTCTTCTTCAATTTCTTTCCTCAGTGTCTTGAAGTTCTTATTGTACAGATCTTTTACTTGCTTGGTTAAAGTCACACCGAGGTACTTTATATTATTTGGGTCTATTATGAAGGGTGTCGTTTCCCTAATTTCTCTCTCGGCTTGTTTCTCTTTTGTATAGAGGAAGGCAACTGATTTATTTGAGTTAATTTTATACACAGCCACTTTGCTGAAGTTGTTTATCAGCTTTAGTAGTTCACTGGTGGAACTTTTGGGATCACTTAAATATACTATCATGTCATCTGCAAATAGTGATATTTTGACCTCTTCTTTTCCGATCTGTATCCCCTTGATCTCCTTTTGTTGTCTGATTGCTCTGGCTAGTACTTCAAGAACTATATTGAATAAGTAGGGAGAGAGTGGGTAGCCTTGTCTAGTCCCTGATTTTAGTGGGATTGCTTCAAGTTTCTCTCCATTTAGTTTAATGTTAGCAACTGGTTTGCTGTATATGGCTTTTACTATGTTTAGGTATGGGCATTGAATTCCTATTCTTTCCAGGACTTTTATCATGAAGGGGTGTTGAATTTTGTCAAATGCTTTCTCAGCATCTAATGAAATAATCATGTGGTCTGTTCTTTCAGTTTGTTTATATAATGGATCACGTGGATGGTTTTCCTTATATTAAGCCATCCCTGCATGCCTGGGATGAAGCCTACTTGATCATGGTGGATGATTGTTTTGATGTGCTCTTGAATTCGGTTTGCCAGAATTTTATTGAGTATTTTTGCGTCGATATTCATAAGGGAAATTGGTCTGAAGTTCTCTTTCTTTGTTGTGTCTTTGTGTGGTTTAGGTATAAGAGTAATTGTGGCTTCGTAGATGGAATTCGGTAGTGCTCCATCTGTTTCAATTTTGTGGAATAGTTTGGATAATATTGGTATGAGGTCTTCTATGAAGGTTTGATAGAATTCTGCACTAAACCCATCTGGACCTGGGCTCTTTTTGGTTGGGAGACCTTTAATGACTGCTTCTATTTCCTTAGGAGTTATGGGGTTGTTTAACTGGTTTATCTGTTCCTGATTTAACTTCGATACCTGGTATCTGTCTAGGAAATTGTCCATTTCCTGAAGATTTTCAAGTTTTGTTGAATATAGGCTTTTATAGTAAGATCTGATGATTTTTTTAATTTCCTCTGAATCTGTAGTTATGTCTCCCTTTTCATTTCTGATTTTGTTAATTTGGACGCACTCTCTGGGTCCTCTCGTTAGTCTGGCTAAGGGTTTATCTATCTTGTTGATTTTCTCAAAGAACCAACTTTTGGTTCTGTTGATTCTTTCTATGGTCCTTTTTGTTTCTACTTGGTTGATTTCAGCTCTGAGTTTGATTATTTCCTGCCTTCTACTCCTCCTGGGTGTATTTGCTTCTTTTTGTTCTAGAGCTTTTAGGTGTGCGGTAAAGCTGCTGACATATGCTCTTTCCTGTTTCTTTCTGCAGGCACTCAGCGCTATGAGTTTTCCTCTTAGCACAGCTTTCATTGTGTCCCATAAGTTTGGGTATGTTGTACCTTCATTTTCATTAAATTCTAAAAAGTTTTTAATTTCTTTCTTTATTTCTTCCTTGACCAGGTTATCATTGAGTAGAGCATTGTTCAATTTCCACGTATATGTGGGCATTCTTCCCTTATTGTTATTGAAGACCAGTTTTAGGCCGTGGTCGTCCGATAGCACGCATGGGATTATTTCTATCTTTCTGTACCTGTTGAGGCCCGTTTTTTGACCAATTATATGGTCAATTTTGGAGAAAGTACCATGAGGAGCTGGGAAGAAGGTATATCCTTTTGCTTTAGGATAGAATGTTCTATAAATATCCGTTAAGTCCATTTGGCTCATGACTTCTCTTAGTCTGTCGACATCACTGTTTAATTTCTGTTTCCATGATCTGTCCATTGATGAGAGTGGGGTGTTGAAATCTCCCACTATTATTGTGTGAGGTGCAATGTGTGTTTTGAGCTTTAGTAAGGTTTCTTTTACGTATGTAGGTGCCCTTGTATTTGGGGCATAGATATTTAGGATTGAGAGTTCATCTTGGTGGATTTTTCCTTTGATGACTATGAAGTGTCCTTCCTTATCTTTTTTGATGACTTTTAGTTGGAAATTGATTTTATTTGATATTAGAATGGCTACTCCAGCTTGCTTCTTCTGACCATTTGCTTGGAAAGTTGTTTTCCAGCCTTTCACTCTGAGGTAGTGTCTGTCTTTGTCTCTGAGGTGTGTTTCCTGTAGGCAGCAGAATGCAGGGTCCTCGTTGCGTATCCAGTTTGTTAATCTATGTCTTTTTATTGGGGAGTTGAGGCCATTGATATTGAGAGATATTAAGGAATAGTGATTATTGCTTCCCGTTATATTCATATTTGGATGTGAGGTTATGTTTGTGTGCTTTCATTCTCTTTGTTTTGTTGCCAAGACGATTAGTTTCTTGCTTCTTCTAGGTTATAGCTTGCCTCCTTATGTTGGGCTTTACCATTTATTATCCTTTGTAGTGCTGGATTTGTAGAAAGATATTGTGTAAATTTGGTTTTGTCATGGAATATCTTGGTTTCTCCATCAATGTTAATTGAGAGTTTTGCTGGATACAGTAACCTGGGCTGGCATTTGTGTTCTCTTAGGGTCTGTATGACATCAGTCCAGGATTTTCTGGCCTTCATAGTTTCTGGCGAGAAGTCTGGTGTGATTCTGATAGGTCTCCCTTTATATGTTACTTGACCTTTTTCCCTTACTGCTTTTAATATTCTTTCTTTATTTTGTGCGTTTGGTGTTTTGACAATTATGTGACGGGAGGTGTTTCTTTTCTGGTCCAATCTATTTGGAGTTCTGTAGGCTTCTTGTATGTCTATGGGTATCTCTTTTTTTAGGTTAGGGAAGTTTTCTTCTATGATTTTGTTGAAGATATTTTCTGGTCCTTTGAGCTGGGAGTCTTCACTCTCTTCTATGCCTATTATCCTTAGGTTTGATCTTCTCATTGAGTCCTGGATTTCCTGTATGTTTTGGACCAGTAGCTTTTTCCGCTTTACATTATCTTTGACAGTTGAGTCAATGATTTCTATGGAATCTTCTGCTCCTGAGATTCTCTCTTCCATCTCTTGTATTCTGTTGGTGAAGCTTGTATCTACAGCTCCTTGTCTCTTCTTTTGGTTTTCTATATCCAGGGTTGTTTCCATGTGTTCTTTCTTGATTGCTTCTATTTCCATTTTTAATTCCTCAACTGTTTGATTGTGTTTTCCTGGAATTCTTTCAGGGATTTTTGTGTCTCCTCTCTATGGGCTTCTACTTGTTTATTTATGTTTTCCTGGAATTCTTTCAGGGATTTTTGAGATTCTTTCAGGCATTTTTGCGATTTCTCTCTGTAGGCTTCTACTTGTTCTCTAAGGGAGTTCTTCACGTCTTTCTTGAAGTCCTCCAGCATCATGATCAAAAATGATTTTGAAACTAGATCTCTCTTTTCTGGTATGTTTGGATATTCCATGTTTGTTTTGATGGGAGAATTGGGCTCCGATGGTGCCATGTAGTCTTGGTTTCTGTTGCTTGGGTTCCTGCGCTTGCCTCTCGCCATCAGATTATCTCTAGTGTTACTTTGTTCTGCTATTTCTGACAGTGGCTAGACTGTCCTATAAGCCTGTGTGTCAGGAGTGCTGTAGACCTGTTTTCCTCTCTTTCAGTCAGTTATGGGGACAGAGTGTTCTGCTTTCGGGCGTGTAGTTTTTCCTCTCTACAGGTCTTCAGCTGTTCCTGTGGGCCTGTGTCTTGAGTTCACCTGGCAGCTTTCTTGCAGCAGAAAAGTTGGCCTTACCTGTGGTCCCGGGGCTCAAGTTCGCTCATGGGGTGCTGCCCACGGGCTCTCTGCAGCGGCAGCAACCAAGAAGACCTGTGGCGCCGTTTCCGGTAGCTTCAGTGCACCAGGGTTCCAGATGGTCTTTGGCTTTTTCCTCTGGCGTCCGAGATGTGTGTGCAGAGAGCAGTCTCTTCTGCTTTCCCAGGCTTGTCTGCCTCTCTGAAGGTTCAGCTCTCCCTCCCACGGGATTTGGGTGCAGAGAACTGTTTATCCGGTCTGTTTCTTTCAGGTTCCGGTGGTGTCTCAGGCAGGGGTCCTGCCGCTCCTGGGCCCTCCCCCACAGGAGCCCAGAGGCCTTATACAGTTTCCTCTTGGGCCAGGGATGTGGGCAGGGGTGGGCAGTGTTGGTGGTCTCTTCCGCTCTGCAGCCTCAGGAGTGCCCATCTGACCAGGCGGTTGGGTCTCTCTCTCACAGGGTCTGGGGGCAGAGAGCTGCTGCGGGCCGGGATCCTCGGGTGTGGCTTTTGCTATTTTTTAAAATGATTTTCAAAGGTTTGATTATTTGGTGTGTGTGTGCGTGCGTGCGTGCGTGCGTGCGTGTGTGTGTGTGTGTGCATGCGCGCACGCGTGCATGCAGTTGCCATGGCCAATGTAGAGTGATCTGAGAAAAGATTGTGGAATTTGATTTTTCTCTTCTCACTATGTGAGGAGTCCTGGAGATCTGAACTGGGCTGTCAGGCTTTGTGGTAGGCACCTTACCTAGTGAGCCATCTCGCTGGACCCAAGTACTATTATCCTTAGTGAGAAAAATATATCTTCAAATTTCATTAACCTCACTTAGACTTTTCTAGAAAGAATCTCTCAAAGTGAAACCAGGGCAAAAATGCTCCTTGGAGATAGTTGATTTACAGGGTTTCCAAGAGGCTGTTATTTCCATGCTCATGAGCTAAATATGAGCTTTAAATATGAGGAGACGCCTCAGGATTTCTAAAATTAGTAACTACATTTGCAATACATTATAAGTCCCTTAATGATAAAGTATTGTGGTAAATATTTAAAAAAAAAAACTGCCTAAACCTTTTTATACCACGTTAGCACCAGCACTTGTGGCACTGTGGGGTACTTTTATCTCAGTGGTTGCACGCTGCCCCCAAGTACTCTCTGACCCAGGTGGGCTGTTCAAACGTGGCATCTTGCCATGTTGCTTTCACTGACAGTTCCCTCGGCGGGTTGTTACCACTCCAGGCATACACATCCCAATTCTGTGGCAGTCTTCATGCATCCTGGCACTGTACCTTTTCTTGAACTCAATTAAGTTGCTACATGAAAGAACACACCACACAATAACCTCTGATCCAATCGATAAGATATAATTTGCCCATCTAGACAGCACTAAATCCTGTACACACCCACCCCTTCAAAATATTTATAATAACCTGTATCTATGCGCAGAAGAATCTTAACATCCGCAGCCATGTTCTCCCAGTTCCTTTCCCTGTCTCCGGCTCCGTCTCCTCTTTCTAAAACTTTGCTCCCACCCAGCCTTCCTTCTCGTCCAATGACAGGCCTGCTTCTATCCTGTACCTGCCATCCTGCATAGAGACATCAACCTACAATAAAGTAGAGTCAGTGAGTTAGTAACGGCTCTGGGATGTGATTGTGGGGCTGTGGCTCACAGGCGGCTAGTTCACATC
This sequence comes from Rattus norvegicus, assembly GCF_021556685.1. Taxonomy (NCBI): domain Eukaryota; kingdom Metazoa; phylum Chordata; class Mammalia; order Rodentia; family Muridae; genus Rattus; species Rattus norvegicus. The sequence goes on from NC_141535.1 coordinate 38,399,289, forward strand.
GCGAGCAAGGTATCTGCTTTTGCTATTGAGTTAGGAAACAGTCAATAGGTCATAAAATACATGAAGATATGTTTATGAGTCCCCTAATGCAGCATGGGCCTTTCTTCATGTTGTTCTAACCGAATTGCACTCAGCCTTGGGGAAAAGGGACATAAAACATACAGACATTAATTGTGTAGCCTTTTAGTTTTCTGTGTATAGTTGAAAAGTATATTTTAAACTTTTTCAATAGCTTTAAAGATATTGAAAGTACTTAGAACCTAGCTTAATTCATCTACATGATTCTATCACTCAAGCTAACAAATATCAACTTTTTAAAATATTTGTCTCAGTTCTGCTCTTTTATTTCTAAATTAAACTTGTTTTCTTGACAGAATATCCGGCCTCAGTCTTCCGATTACTAAGAAATACTATTAAATTGTCTACAGCATTTGTTCCCTTATGGACCTAATTTTTCCACTTCTATCTTGAATTTGGTAAGTATTCTACAAGACTATGTTGCGGTAAAATTAGAAAGGATTTCTTTTAACCTGCACTAGTGCCAGCTCCATAGGGCCACTTGGCAACTGTGTGATATTTTCATCTTAGTCAATAAAGCGTCTCACCAGCTAGGCTTCATCCCACATCACACTGCCGATGGCTACTGTCTGAGTCCGACAACAATCTCTCTATCTATCTAGTTCCCAGGGCTGCCATCATGCCAGACATACACATCCTAATTCCATGGAGGGCCTAGTGTCCTGTCACCATATACTCTCTTGAACTCAATTAAATCACCACATGAAAGAACACACAACACAATAATCTCTGATCCAACTGATAAGATATAATTGACCACCTAAATAAGATATATTTTGTTCATTTAGACACACAAAATCCTGTACACATCCATCCCTTAAGAATATTCTTAACAACCTGCAAATGTGCAGAGAGAAATCTTAACATCTGCTGCCACGTTCTCTTCCACCTCTAGTCTCCTCCTCCTTTAAAACTTTTCTCCCACCCATCCCTCCTTCTTGTCCAATGACAAGGCTCATTCTATTCTATACCTGCCTTCACCTGCATAATGATATCAACCTACATATGTTTATTACATAAATAGTATAGGTATATACAGTTTGATATGTATTTTCCTCTAATTACTATTCTGAATTTGGTAATCTTCTGGTCTACAGTTGTTGCCTATTTGGCTGTAAATAACTCATACATGCGCATATATGTGATTAATAGTTGTGTTAAAAATGTATTGTGTCTCTAACTAAATATTGTTTTGAGCATTCAGAAAGACTATTTTTATTATAATTGCTTCATTTTAATAGCTACATAGTACTCTAGTTTTTAAACTACAATTCACCACTCTTCACATGGACAGAGATCAATTATCCTATTGAAGCCTATTATAATCAATATTGTAATTAACACTTTGTACAGTTTAAGACTAGCTGTATAAAGTTTTTCTTTTCCAGTATCTTTAAAAGTAGAATCGACAACTGACTAGATATTGTTTCTTTTCAAGCTTTCACAGTCCTAGAAGTTGCTGTGCCCACTACTGGGGTTGAAATATAATCAGTAGTCTGAACAAGCTGTGATCTATGTGAGCTACAATAACTACAGTACTAACAAGCTGTTGCTGTAGTAGACGATATGCTATAGGAGTCGGTTACTCACTTTCTTATTGAATTAAAGAATTACTGCAAAAACAAAAACTCATGGCTAGTACTGTGAAATGGGCTCAAAACACCATGTTGGGTAGTTGGAAGTCCCAGGGGAGAACCTAACACCCATTTTTTTTTTGCTAAATTGTCACGGTATTAGACCTTTCTCCCTAAGTACTTATCTTTATGGTCATGTAAAATATATACGCCTTTCAGTCCTCATCAGTTTAACTTTTGCCATAAATGTCCATTAACATACAGACCAATAACTGATCAACATAAAGAGAATGAGAGACTGTGCAGTGCTCAGTCCTAAATGGACATCTGCATCACACTCTGTCCTCCAAAGCCTGGGCAATCATTGCAGAGGAAAGGGCAGAAGGATTCTAAAGGCAAGAGAGCAGTGTTGGTTGGACACGTATTAAGTAACAACCGTTGTGGCAGCATACACAGACTTGCTTACATTAAGAAAAAAAGGAAGTAGAGGAAGAGGAGAAGAAGAGAAAGAAAGAAAGAAAGAAAGAAAGAAAGAGAGAGAAAGAAAGAAAGAAAGAGAGAAAGAAAGGAAGGAAGGAAGAAAGAAAAAGAAAGAAAGGAAGGAAGGAAGAAAGAAAGAAAGAAAGAAAGAAAGAGAGAGAGAGAGAAAGAAAGAAAGGAAGGAAGGAAGGAAGGAAGAAAGACAGAAAGAAAGGAAGGAAGGAAGGAAGAAAGAAAGAAAGAAAGGAAGGAAGAAAGAAAGAAAGGAAGGAAGGAAGGAAGGAAGAAAGAAAGAAAGGAAGGAAGGAAGAAAGAAAGAAAGAAAGAAAGAAAGGAAGGAAGAAAGAAAGAAAGAAAGAAAGGAAGAAAGAAAGAAAGAAAGAAAGAAAGGAAGGAAGGAAGAAAGAAAGAAAGGAAGGAAGGAAGGAAGGAAGGAAGAAAGAAAGGAAGGAAGGAAGGAAGGAAGGAAGAAAGAAAGAAAGGAAGGAAGGAAGAAAGAAAGAAAGAAAGAAAGAAAGGAAGGAAGGAAGAAAGAAAGGAAGGAAGGAAGGAAGGAAGAAAGAAAGGAAGGAAGAAAGAAAAGAAAGAAAGAGGGAAAGAAAGAAAGAAAGGAAGGAAGGAAGAAAGAAAGGAAGGAAGGAAGGAAGAAAGAAAGAAAGAAAGAAAGGAAGGAAGGAAGAAAGAAAGAAAGGAAGGAAGGAAGAAAGAAAAGAAAGAAAGAGGGAAAGAAAGAAAGAAAGAAAGGAAGGAAGGAAGAAAGAAAGGAAGGAAGGAAGGAAGAAAGAAAGAAAGAAAGGAAGGAAGAAAGAAAGAAAGGAAGGAAGAAAGACAGAAAGGAAGGAAGGAAGGAAGGAAGGAAGAAAGAAAGAAAGAAAGGAAGGAAGGAAGAAAGAAAGGAAGGAAGGAAGGAAGAAAGGAAGGAAGGAAGAAAGAAAAGAAAGAAAGAGGGAAAGAAAGAAAGAAAGAAAGGAAGGAAGGAAGGAAGAAAGAAAGAAAGGAAGGAAGGAAGAAAGAAAGAAAGGAAGGAAGGAAGAAAGAAAGAAAGAAAGAAAGGAAGGAAGAAAGGAAGGAAGGAAGAAAGGAAGAAAGAAAGAAAGAAAGAAAGAAAGTCTCAGCATGGAGAAGACAGGTGGTCCCAAAGTCTCCATTCTAGGTGACTTGCTCTTGGCAAGGAGGAGGGGAAGGTCAATTTTCTTTCAGTATAAACGGGCCTGTTCCAGCAGGTGACTCTACACTCATGCATATACTACCAGAACTAAATGGATTAAGTGACTTTTAAAAATAGAGAGTGCATAAAGTTGACAGGGGAAATTAGAAGGAGTTGAAAGAGAGGGAATGGGAGTGGATTTGATTAAGACATATTGTAGGAAATTATGAAATTCTCCAATAATACCCCCCAACATTTAAAGATGATTTGCTTTTGTCATTTTTGGGGGGGGGGTCCTAGCTGGTGAACTCCAGCTTTGTTTTTCCTAGGAAATAAACATCCCACCACTTAGCTACACTCCGAGTCCTGGACATTACTAAGTACATCGTGTATTTGTTGCTACTATAAAATTTTTCCATTTTTTAAAATTGTTGCTGGTATATATGGATGGTCTTATCATAGTGTAACAAGGCACATGGATAACTCTTTTGGTAAGTCTTACTAATTCTGATGATAATTGATAATTAATTTTTAAGTTTCTGTATTGAAGTTTTCTGCTAATAATGTTATCGTTACATTTAGTTTTTACTTTTATTCCATTTCCTTGTTTTCTTTCTTTTCCTACACTTTGTTTTATTTTAGTTTATGTGCGTTGGTGTCTTGCCTGCATGTATATTGGTGTGAGGGTGTCCTACCTTGGAGTTACAGACATTTGTGAGCTGCCATGTGGGTGTTGGGAAGTGAACCTGGAGTCCCCTGGAAGAACAGTGAGTATCTGTCACTGCTGAGCCATCTCTCCAGCTTCCTGTTTTGCTCTTATCAGCCTGCTTAATGTTTTTAGTGTAATATTGATCTATGAATCCTCCCAAAGTTTCAATGACAGGAATTGATTTATTTATAAATGGGTTATTATTATAGATTTGGCTAAACTTATTTTATTAGCCAAAGGACATGATTTCAGTAACTGCATTCTGAAGAATTTGTTTTACCATCAGTCAGTGTTGGGTTTGATCACCAGCTTGTTTCAATAGATTGACTGAGGAAATTGTATGTTTGTCCTTCCAAAGGTGGGTATGTCACAGAGGCTGGCTTACTGTTCCTCAAGAAAGACTTTGGTCTGAACTTGATGAAGTGTTGGTTAGTATATATTTTTGTTTTAAAGTGATTATTTTTATCATCACTAGATATGAAAAAATAGTTTCCTCCTGTCTACAAGAAGTAATTCTGAACAAAAAAATGAGTACAAGAGGACTCAAGTGTGAACTGAGAATTAAGTAGTGGTTTTTAATTCCTAAGGTCCTGATTCTTAGACCCACCCACACTAGTTCTCATTAGTTCTTCGTTTTCAGTCTAGTTTTAGGTTAAATCGTGACTGTAAAATTTAAAAGGATTACAGTTAAGAAGCCTCACGACGATGGCTTGAAACATTCAGAAAACAAATATACCAACATTTATCAAAAATATCCATAAAAATAAGAGGTATGATTCCAAAGATTTAGACTCTCATAGTGGAAATCTATAAATACAAAACAAAGCAAACAAAAAAAAACTGCTTGTTTTTCTTTCTCGATAAAGAAACAATGATATTTTTCTTCATCTGAGACACCATGCCATTGAAGTCACTTAATTATTAACTGGTGGATGGGGATTCTTTCATACTGCCCTGACTGGCAAAGGCATACACTCCAGAATAGCTACTTGTGTGATGTCGAAGTAGGAATTTGACATCTTTAACCTCAGTCTTCTCACTTAATCAACAAAATAATATGCAAAAGTTGCTTAGCTGTGCTGGCCATGGGACACTGGTTCAACAGGCGTTAGTCATCGGGTTATTATTGAAAAGAAAAGAGTATTTTTGTTAGCTCTTCAGATGGAGAAATTTGAAATATAATGTACTCCTGTCATAGCTACTGACCAATTTTCATTTAAGAGGAGTTAAATTTTATTTAGTACTGAGACCTTTCTGAAGTTTGGAAAATCTTTAATAACTCCATTATGTGAGTACAACATAAAAAATGTCAGCTTGAGGTAAAGAAAGCAAGGGTTGCAAATGGCTCTATTTAAAAATAAAGGCACAAATTTGAGAGCAATTTGACACTGTCCCTTGCTGTGACAAGCTAGCTGTAACTGCCCAACAATGGCAAAAGACATTGAAATTGTGCTCAGGCTCAAACCATTTTAGTTGAGGTAAGGACCATGACTCGGTGCTTGTGTGCTGATCAATAAATGCATCAGTGAATTCTCCTCTTAGAGCCTGCACCTCAGAAAGCTAAAAAAGTACTACTAAGAGGGGAAGGCAAATATATTGTAAGGCTGCTAAGAACAAAGAATATTGACAAAGTGAATAGATGCAGAAGTGTTGTTACAGGGTCTGCTAGAAGTGCAATTATGATTTGCTTCTGGAAAGTAAGTATAATTCCTAAGCAGGCAGATCTTTCTTTCCATGAAAGAATATTAATGATTGAGACAGCAGTCCAGATCACAGCTTGTGCAGTCTGGTGTGTAGGGCCACAAGTCCTTGATAGTTTTCTTATTAGGAAATGGGACCTTGGCAAGTAACATGACGAATGTCCCAATTTCTTCCTCTTTACAGCAGGAACTAAAACATTTTAACCAATAAAGTTGTTGAAACTAGAAAAGGGATTAAAGTATGCATGCCTGTTAGGGCTTCTATTCTTGCGATAAAGGACCATGACCAAAAACAACTTGAGGAGGAAAGCGTTTATTCCAGTTTGCGACTCTCAGGGGTCATAACTGCGGTTAGTCAGGGCTGGAACACAAGAATGGCAAGAACCTGGAGGCAGGAAGTCAAAGCAGAGGTGGAGGAACGCTGTCCGGATCCCCATGTTTTGCTTAGTTTGCTTTCTTATATCATCCAGGACCACCTGCCTATGGACGGCACCAAGGACAATAAGATGAGCCCTCTCAGAATGGTTACTAATGTTAAAAAAGGCTCTACAGACTCGCACACAGGCAATTGTTTTGGAGGATTTTCTTGATTGAGAGTTCTTCTTCTAGCATGACTCTGTAGTATAACAGGTTGACATAAAACTAGCTAGAACTATCAATCCCTTGAAAACTATTCAACTATTCAACAATAACCTTTCCTTTGTTTAGGATTTATCCTCAAGATCTGTTATCGATAATAGCATCATAATATAAAACTATGTGCAAAACATGCAGGGTTGTGCCAGGCACACAGGATGAACTGTATGTTATAGCTATCATTATCAGAAGGAAATGGAAGTAGATACTTTGAATGGTTTTGGACATTGATCAGTAAGGGCTAGGCTAGCTGTTTTGAGTCTTTCAGAGATGACTGACCTAATGCAAGCAGCTCGTGGGGACAGTGGTTGTTCAGGACAGCCCACATAGGAAGTCTGGCTTCTCATACTAAGTAGGATTGAGCTACTTGAATAGGACCCCAAATTCTTTGACAGGAAATTATATTTGAGAAACAGCCAAAAGGAAGTCATTAGACACTTAAAAATCACTCTTTGGCCTTAATTTTGGACTTCTAATAGAGAAAGGAGGAATCTTCTGTAGACTAAGTAGACAAGCAGATGTTACTTTATTTTGTCTTTCTCTTTTAGTTTTAATTCATTTTGGCAAGAGTAGAGAACTATACAGCAAGTACACGAAGACACACTTTGGCTCTTGGTACAATTAGAAGAAAGTTGGAAGCATCAAAATTTATTGCTTTGAATACGCTGTTTCTTTTATAAACAATCATGAAAAAATTAAAATCTGGGAACAAGACTGAACTTTTCAAATTTGAAGGATCAAGGAAAGTTCCAATATGTAGCAGCAGTCACTGAAGGCTGAAGAAACAGGCCGTACAGGTAAAGGTAAAGTAACAGAAAACTCAGCAACAGAGAGAAGGAAAGAATTCAGTCACAAGTGCTCTGCTTGAGTTTGCTACTGTCCCCTATACCACCCTTTATTTCATGCTTCTTTCAAAGAGGTATACTGTCGCCTTAGACAATCTCCCTTAGAATGCTCCAAGTCCCCATTCCAGTCTTTCAACTTTTAATACAGGAACACTCAAAAGTACTCAGGAAGTCTTCAAGGATCCTGGAAGGATGGTTAAGGGGCTTTGCCATACAACCTGCATGCAGAGTTAGAGAAGCATCAACTGTTCTATAGTACCAAGTCTGTCTGTCTCTCCTACTGAACACCAATCTACTCATCGACAAGGACTATGTTACCAGCATGTCCTCAGCACCTGGCATAGCTTCTGTACACAATTCATTCTTTCTAAAAGTTTGCTAATTGAACAAATCTCTGGGAACTAGTTCTGTGATCTTGTCTGAAGGTATGCCAAGTATAGAAATAACTCCCTTGAATTACTCCCCTGCTTAAACCTCACTGGGCCTCCTGTTTTCAGGAGAGCCTGTGCATCTTCATTACCCCCACTTCTCTCCCATGAATGTCAGCTTCATAAAGTTTTCTCAATATCACCTCCAGGATGTACTTCTGAAGGAATATGCATTTATTTCTTCCCCTGCCAGTGTCTACGAGGCTTCTCCATTCAGCTTACATTTGGTTAGAGCTGTTTCTGCCTCCCTTTCTCTGGGATTCCTTTCCTTTCTCCAAATCACCCTACCCACTAAAGTTTTCTTCCTTTCTTTCTAATATGCATTATTTCTGTGGCAGATTTCATACTGATTCTATCTATGCTGTGTTGCCTATCCTTAAATCACAACTTGTAGAAAGCCCCAAAGAACATGACTTATTCATTTCTGTTCAGCTTAGCTGAATATATTATAGTAGACATATACATGTCACAATTAACATTTTTTCATATCCCCTGTGAGATAAGCTTGCATAGGATATGGGTTTAAACTCACTTCAGCTAACTTCTTCTCATCCTGCTTTCTATCCCAAGTTCCTTGAGTAACTTAAGACTCTGGAAAGAGCATTGGGTAAGAGCCAGGGTGTGGGAAGGAGGCAGAGTTTCAAGAGGAGGCAGGGGTAGTTTCTTTAACCTGAATGCATATCAGAGAGTCTGGGGGTTGGTTAGAAACACAGAAGTTAACAAGCAAAGTCTTTATTTCTAAAAGGCTCACTGGTGTTCTCAAATCTTGCCTCTTTCCTCCACTCTTTAGATTGCTGATTGTAGGAGACAATTTGATGCTTCTGTAAGCATTCCATGAGGACTAAATCCCATGTTTAAAATGATGTCCTCAGAAATATGCTTTTATATTAACTGAATTTTTACTTCTTTTCTTTTTCCATGCCATTGTCTCTGTTCTTTGGTGTGTGGCAATCCATTGACATTAATTGTACCAAGTTATTTGACTTAGATTCTTCTTCGAAGATATATATGAACATATAGTAGGTTGTTCTGGAATGAAGGAATAAGATGGATCAATGCATTATCCAATGGCGTATGACATTGAATTCTGTTATTTTGTGATGATACAAATAGGTAAAATGTAAACTGAAAATCAACAGTCTATTTTCTGGTTAGCATTAGTTCACTGTAGTGAACAGGTCTTTAAACCTACAAAGGGGTCTTGATACACAGTCTAAGAACCACTGATCTAGAGGGACTCCACTGTGAACGCTAAACTTTGCTTTTGAACTTAGATTTTCTTAAATGTTTTTCTCTTCCCTTAAGAAACAATGAAATTGCTGATGCCAATAAGTTCTTGCTGACAAGAACCTGATATGAATGTCTCCTGAGAGGCTCTGCCAGAGCCTTACTGATACAGATGAGGATGCTTATAGCTAACCATCAGACTGAGCATGGGGACCCCAATGGAGGAATTAGAGAAAGGACTGAAGGAGCTGAAGGGGTTTACAATCCCATAGGAAGAACAACAATATCAACCAACCAGGTCCCACTAGTGCTCCCAGGGACTAAACCACCAACTAATGACTACACATGGAAGGACCCATGGCTCCAGCTGCATATGTAGCAGAGGTTGGCATTGCCAGCCTCAATAGGAGGAGAAGCCCATGGTTCTGTGAAGGCTCATTTCCCCAGTATAGGGGAATGCCAGGGTTAACTCCAGGTGTGTGTGGGGGGGTGGTGGCAGAGAGGGGATAGCCTGGAAAGGGGAATAACATTTAAAATGTAAATACATAAAAGATCCAATGAAAAATAAGAAATGGCCAAATGGCCTTTGAGTTTGTATAATAATCAAGAAAGAGTATTTAGTTAGACATTACAGGAAAATGGGATAGTTCTGTTTGTTTGCAGAACCATCAGCATCATATAGGGAGTTTACCAAACAGACAGATCCCTGGGTTGCTCCAACAGTTTTGCTGGTCTGTAGTTTGCATTTTCCATGTTTTAAAGATGATTTTTATGCATACTCTAGTGTGTGAACTGCTTTCATTTGTCCTTTCTTGTAATCTTTCTATAAGATCTTTTCTTTCTCAACCAACAATGGGAAAAGGACTTGCTAGAGAGTCTATTTCTGTACAGCTTTTGAGCAAAGGCAGAACCAAAGCAGATTCGTTATGCAGTCTTTCTCATTAAATCCAATGTCAAGGAGGTAATTACTCATTCCTTACCCTGTTAGTGATGATACAGACTTTATCATTGGTGGAATAACCTGGTCCAGTCTAATGGATTTTTTTCCTCTGTGTAGAGAAAGGCTTCTGATCCAGGTAGCAGAGGGGTGTCCTGCCTTTGGTTAGGAGCCAACTATGTAACAATAATTAGTATGGCTCAGCTACAAACCTTTCTTGTTAGAATTTCCCTGAAAAGATTAAAACCTTTGGGGAAAGGTCTGGTGTGGGTAGTGTGGTAGGTGTATAAGAAGAAATGAATGAATGTAAAGAAGAATTCAGGTATTGGATACAAATTTTAACTTCAAAGTGTTTCTGTTTCTTTGGGCATTTTCCACTACAGTTGGTTCATTTTCTTTGGAACCTAGATAATAACAGCAGATGCCTTGAATTTATTAACGTAATACGAAGTCCCATTGTATGGCCAAGGGAAAGAGTCCTTAATTTTCTTTTATTTGAGTAAGTTTGCATTATATGGGCTCCACAGTCTTTATTGCAAAAGGCTAAATGAGGAATATTGAGGAGCTCTCAAGTAGTTGATCAAGGAATTAAATAGAATCCTGGGGTAGGAGGGACTACTAAAAATGATGTGGGTAGCCCTCAATGGATCTTCTCAAAGATTTGGGATTTCTACTAGAATTCTGATTTTGTTCTCCCTGTCTGGTCAACCCCAGCTGACCATTTCCTACTCATTGGCTCATGGTCTTTAATGACTCAACAGCTGGTGCTGCTAAAGTCAAGCTTTAGCATGTGAGACGTGGTTTTCCAGGTTGTGAATTCTGTTTCCAGTGCATGCAAATGTTTAAGAAGCAAACAAGCCACAGACCTCCCCCCCCCCATGCGTCCATTTGTTCATTTGAAAATTGAAGAGATCCAGGCTGTTATGAGGATTAAGTATTGCAGAGCATAGGAAGGAGCCAACATGGTGCCTGGACTCCACCATACAATGTCTCATTGTTATTACATTATACAAACGTGACTCAAAGCCAGGGTATTTAATAGCGAATCCTGGTGCTGGACTCCATTTTTTTTTCTGCTGAAGACAGAGCAGTGGGCTCTGAAGTCCAGATGACAAGGTACAGAGATACACACAGTGCCAGTCATCCTATTCCTCTGGAGTATTAACAAGTGCAGTCGTGTTTCCTAAACAATGAAAAAGCTTGAAAATATGTCCAAAGAAAAGGTCTAATCTGTCTGTGAGCAAACTGTAACTTTGATATTCCTCACAGAAAAGGGTTTTTATGATTATACACAGTATAATGATTATATACAGTAAAATATTAATGGTGCATTTAGTGACAATGAAACACTCTGGCATGGCCATTTTCCCTTTACTTTGGCACGATAAACATGGAGGCCTTTGGGAATTATTGTTTTTGCTTTATTTTCCATTAAATGATAGACTGAGTATTTCTATTCACAATAAACATATTGAAAGATGTTGTTCATACTTAAAAATGTGCTCTGATCACTTTTAGTCTTCAAGGTGGCTTATTAAAGATAATACTAGAAAATAAATACCAAAAAGAGGCCATGGATTTGAAAGAGAGATAAGAGGGATATGTAGACTTGGAGGGAGGAAAGCGATGGTAGAAGTGCTGTGATTATATTATAATCTTAAAAATAAAAAATGAAACAAGAGACTGTTATCCAAAATATACAAGTAATATCAAACACACATCAATAAAGAAAATATAATTTTAAAAGAATTTTGAGGTCTTTGAATAGGTCTTAGTTTATTTTCCTGTTGCCAGGATACAATTCTCTGACAAAAAAAAGGAGAAATTATTTTCTCTGGCTCAAGGATAGAGTCCATCCATAGTGGTTAATGCACTGGGAGCATGGATCACTTGGTGACATTGCATTTACAGTCAGAGGGCAGAAAATGGTGAATTCATGTTGTTTACTCAACTCCGTTTCTCTGCTTACCCACTACAGGATCCCAGCCAAGGGATGGTGATGCCCACCATTGGTGCATCCTCCCACCTTCATTAACACAATCAGGATAATCTCCTACAAGCATGGCCAAAGCCCATCTCCCTTGTGGTCTTTTATGATTCTAACACTTTAAAAATCCACTCTCTTCCTTTTTTCCAAGAATTCATTTACTTTTATTCACTTTACATCCTGATCATGGCCCCTCTTCCCTCCTCTCTTCCCAGTCCTGTCTTTACAAATTTCTTTCTCCCAGTATCCTCTTCTTTTCTCCCAGAGAAGGGCAAGCCCCTCCCCCTTCACCTTGGGTACTATCCACCCTGGGACATCTAGTCTTAGCAGGACTAGGGATATCCTCTGCCATGAGGACCAACCCAGCAGTCCAGGTAGGAGAAGGAGATCCAATGGTAGGCATAAGTCAGAGACAGCCCACAGGAAGACCAAGCTTCATATCTGCTACAATTATGGAGGATGGGTCTATGTCCAACCCCTGCATGCTGTTTGGTTGGTGGTTCAGTCTCTGTGAGCCACCATGAGCACAGGTTAGTTGAGTCTGTATGTCTTCTTATGGTGTTCTTTATCCCTCCTGCTCACTCAATTCTATCCCCCAACCATTCTTCCACAAGACTGTTAGAACTCTACTTGATGTTTGGCTGTGGGTCTCTGCATCTATTTCCATCTGCTACTAGAGGAAGCCTCTCAGGAGACAGTTACACTAAGCTCCTACCTGCAAGCATAGTGGAGTATCGCTAATAGTGTCAGGGGTTGGCTCTCTCCCATAGGATGGGTCTCAGGCTGGGGCAGTCATTGGTTGGCTGTTCCCTCAGTCTCTGATCCATTTTTATCTGTGCATAACTTAAGGGAAGACAAATTTAAGGTTAAGGAATTTGTTGGTGTGTTGGTTGCCCCTCCCTCGATTGGAATTTCTGTGGGCTTTGGGAATCTGCTGGTAGGAATCTCAGTTAGGGTCACCCTCACAGACTTTCTGTAGCCTCTTCTGTCCCAGGCCTTCAGCTAATCACAGAGATGCCCCACAGCAATTTCCATTCTCACTCTCAACCTTCTTCCAGTTCCCATCTTTTGACATTCAATCTACTACTACTACTACTACTACTGCTGCTGCTGCTGCTGCTGCTGCTGCTGCTGCTGCTGCTACTACTACTACTACTGCTACTGCTACTGCTACTGCTACTGCTACTGCTACTGCTACTACTACTACTGCTGCTGCTGCTGCTACTACTACTACTACTACTACTACTACTACTACTACTACTACTATTACTACTACTACTACTACTATCACTACCACTACAAATCTCTTAACTCTAAGGGTAGTTGACTATTCTGCTATATTCTCTGGTGACAGCAGAGTGCATTCCTCATTACCTGCCCCAGTACTCTAGATTATCAAATGAAAGACACATACATTCATTCTGATGTTTAGTATGTCTTAAGCAGCTCAATGGTTGGACACTTCCAAACCTCCCTGTGGCTAACACACTCTCCCCTCCAATATTCCTGAGTTATTGCTTACTACAACCTGTATTCCATCTTGGCTGCCCTGGGCCCAGGCTTGCAGCCCATCTTGGCCACGATCCCCTACTCTTACGTGTTAGCAGTCTCTCTCTGTCCTATACCTCTCAGGCTTGCACATTCTCCTTTCCTAGCTTGGCAATTTCTCCTGCTCCTGCATTGCATGCCTGGGAATGCTAAAAAGTCCCACCTCTGTCTTCCTGTCTGGCCACTGGCCCCTGGCAACTTTATTTACCAATTAAAGCCAACTAGGGGCAGGGACCTTCAGCATCCTACATGCAGATGTGTGAATTCCCGTGTAATATCAGGAACTCGAATAACATAATTCAAGCAATTGATGTTATCTTTAGCATATGCAATGATTTTCAAAGAACAGGTTTTTTTTAATGATAGGTACTCTTCTCTCTGAAATTGATGTTAACATTCCAATTGTTTAGCTCTGTTATGCTTTCAGTAGAATGTATAATTCTTTCATTAATGACATGAACGGATTTTGGTGAATTTTTTCCCCTCGACATGTTATTTGTTGTAGTTACAATGCTACAGTTGGTACCTGTTGTAAACATGGCATGATAAATAGAAGAATAATAGATAGATATAATACACTTTATATCCACACCACTACTGAAAGGAAGAAAGAGAAAATTTCCCATATACCCTCCTTTCCCACCTATGCTTAAGATGACCATATTATCACTGTCTCCCACCTCAGTGTTACATTTGTCCTACACGATGAGCTTACATTGACACCCAATACCAGGCACATACTATGGTTTACATCAGGGTCCTCACGGAGCAGGAGCCTATGACTGCTTAGTCTTGCAACTTTCATGCGTCAAGAGCCACATGTACAGTACCATCACATTCTTCAGCCAGCTTGGGTTGGAGCCTGCTTTACCTTGGTCAGTTGAGTCAGAATCTGGGTGCTGAACCCAAGGGAAAACATTCTTCTACGCAGTTGCTTTTGAAGGAAGAGAATCCTTAAATTTGCTCAGGTTTTCTCTTTTCACATAAATTTGCATTTGACACCAACACACAGGAACCTTTGATAGATGGACCCTTTCCTTTAAGGCAATGATTTTATTGTCCCCATATAGAATGCAAAATTTCTCCTCAAAGACACCAATCTTAACAGTTATATATTTTGTTGTTGGTACTCTCCTTGTCCAAATATGTAGCCTTGCTCGCACACCTTTCTTCCCCAAACAAATCTTTCCATTATCTTTAAATTAAACTTCACCCAGGTTATTAGGACATTAAAGAATGAAGCTAGGTTCTGGGACAAAACATTACATGAATGGCCCTTCTCTGTTCCTGATAGAGTATTTCTTTCCCTCTGAATACTCATGAGCAGATATCTCCAGAATACACACTTCTCTTAGCTTTAGCTTCTTACAAGCATCTACCAGGGTGTTCCCTTAAGCTCTGTTTTCAATGTTCTATCATGTTTCTAGTCCAAAGTCTCAAACATCCCAGCCACAAAGCACTTCCAAAGGCCCCAAACCCACAGTCAGGTTTATGACAGAAATGACACCACTTTTTATTACAGCTTTTAGTCTTAGCTTCTTTTCCTGTTGAAAAAATGCTCTGATAAAATCAATTTATGTGAGAACAGGCTTACTCTGGCTCAGTTTGAGAATACAGTTCATCGAGGCAGGGAGGCAAGCACTTGAAGCAGTCACATTGCACTCGCAATTAGAAAGGGGAAAGCAATGAGTACACACTGATCCTTGGCTCCACTTTTCTAATTGTATGGTCCAGGATCCCAGCTGGAGCATGGTGCTACACCCAGTGGGTAGACCTTCCAAATTTAGTGCTTTCAAAACAACCTTCCACAGCTATGCCCAGAGGTTCATTCTCCAGGAGACTCTAGATTCTATGAAGTTAACAATTAACATTAATCCTCACAGTGGAACTAGTCTATATAATAATAGTCTGATATGCATAGTGTGGTGTGTGAAGTAGTGATTACACTTAATTAAATAAGTAATACTGTGTATGTATTTCCTCTCTGTCATGATAGCTAGACTGGGTCCCCAGTTCACACAATACACTTACAAGCAAATGTAAGCTTACTGATGAACGAAGAATGGAACTAGGAGAAATACCAGCTTGAGCATTCTAAGATTGTTTCAGTGACACAAGTAACAAAAGATTAATATTAATAAAAATTAGTGAGATTAGTAGGCCCAAAGCAACGGCAAAGAATCTGATATAAGTATAAGGAAAAGATGTGATCAGATTCACACTGAAGCAGCATTCAAGCATCACTGAGCCTCAGTGGACACACAGATGTTTTTAGTGGCTTATATAAGCTCCCTACGGCCTTTGCAAAGCATAATAATATAAGATGCTTAAATGAACAGAAACTATAATAAGTCAAAAAGAGAAGCCTGGCATATACGATCTGAGGGTTCTGGAGGATTTATCCTGTGAGTCTGTTTCCGTGTCTACAGCTGGCAACTGTCCTTGCCTTCCTTGTAACTCCCATCTCTACTTCTGTTCTTACATGACATTCTTCCCTGAGTGTATGCATCTCAGCATCTCTACATGGTGTTTTCTGTATGAGACCATGTCTAAAGTCTTTCCATTTTCCAAGGATACACACAGGTGTACACTCATATCATTGTGGTATCGAATTCTATAGCGATCTAGAACAAGCTTATGCTAACTTGATTACAGTTGCAAAGATTCTATTTCCAAACAAGGTTATATTCTCAGGCTGAATAAATCTTTTATTCTTTCTGGTCACAATTCAAACCTATGACTGTTATGAAATATTGTGAACACAATGTGGAGATGATCTGGCTGTGTCCAGTGTAAGTGAAAATTGATATATTTCAAAACCCAACAGTCTATTCTAGAAGCATAGAGTTAATTATAATTTATGGATCAACAACATCATCACCATTTGAAAGCTAGTAAAAATGTAACACATAGTAGGTCACCTTAGCCCACTGTATAGGAATTTGAACTTCAAAGCAAGTTCCCTGTATGATTTATTTAAGAAATAACAGGCTCTTGAGAGATTTACCTTGTCATTAAGAGGGCATATTTCCCTTCTAGTGGACTTGATTTTTGTTCTACTTAGCTCAGAACTGCCTGCAAATCTAGCTTTATGGTAATTCAATGCCTTTGTCCTAAACCAGCATTCAAGAGCATGTACACGTATAAAATTAATACAAATGCATCTTTACAAAAGAACTACTTAAATTCTGCAAAAAACCCCAAAAACCAAACAAATCTTTCAGTAGAAGTAATCCCAAGAATAGAAGAATTTTGGAATGATTAAAATTTGCACTTCTCAGAAAATGGAATCAAATTAATTAAAGTTTATTTTTATTAATGTGAATATATGCCATGAAAATGTTGAACAAAAAAGAGAGAATAGTGATCTCTCTGAAGACAGCTACAGTGTACTTATATATAATAAATTAATAAATAAATAAATCTTAAAAAAGAAATAGTGATCTCATTTCTTACATATAATATGGAAATATAACCATTCATGAAAGAGATAGATACTAAATTTAAGAGTAAATATTAAGTCCAATTGAATTAAAACTATTCTTCCTATTAAGCTTTTCTTAAATACATAAATACTTATTACATTATTCCTTTCAATTTTGTAATTTGTATCTAATGCATAAGGAAAGGGTGAAAATTAAAGCCTAGAATAATTAATTTAACACAGAACTGTAGCCCTTAGACATTTCCAGCTAACATACTACTTATTGCTGCTTCCACAGACTGAATGGCAGCAATAGGCTAGTGTTGTGTTTAGAAAGCATTGTGTCTAAAATTAACCAAGCAATGCATTGAAATGTAAGTTTTATTCTTGCATGAAAAAAAAACTTGCCAAAGGAAACTAAATTGAGGGCATTTCCACAATGTTAGATGAACCAAGTAAATTTTGTTTCAAGTAATTAGACGGAACTGAATTTCCAGTCTCCTCAGATTGATTGTGATGTTCAAATCCCTGAAAACGGTCTCCATTCAACTGTGCTCTGACTCTTTAAAAAGTGAACAAGGAACATATTTACAAAAATATTCTTGCTACAATAAGTTAGGGAGTAGTCTAGAGGAACTGAGATCTGAAAAATACAACTTTTTAAAGGATTTATTTATTGCAATCATGTCCAACACAACAATCCAGCAAACCTCTAATGATCATCTCTACCCTCAAGCTGCAAGCCAAAATAAATCTTTCCTCCTAAATTTGCTTTTGTCAGGACTATTGTAATCACATCAACAGAAACAGTAATTCATAAAATTAGTATCCAGAATGGGTCTGTTTTTGGTGTAAATCGTATCATATGTGGTTCTTAGGTTTTTGTGGAAGGCATATGGAAGAATTTGTAGTTATGGGTTACAAAACCCTCAGAGTTCTGCAAGTAGAATTTAATGGGCTATTTTTTGGAGGGGAGCTTGGAACATAAGAATGGTAACAAAATATGGACAGTGTAAGTTCAGTTCATGAAGTTAGGAGAAGAACAAGGACTACTATCGTCTGCAAACTGGAATAGGAGTCTTTAACATATTAAAGTTTTAGCAATGTATGTGGCAGTGTTCAACCCGTATGCTGAGATCTTGAGTGAGGTTGAATTTGAAAAGAGAGAAAATTTCAAGACAGGATAGCATTTGGAAACTGTGCTTTCCTTCATCCATTTGAATGGTTAGAGATCAAAAATAAAAGAAGAAAGATGAAAATATAAAGTTTGATAAGGTAAAGACCACAGACACATTGAACCTTAAAAAGACATGCCCCAAAGCTGTTAAAATTGTTGGAGAGATCAGAATCTGTCTTAATTTGCCTTTTGCTACTGTAATAAAATACTATGACCAAAAGCAAAAAAAAAGAGATTTATTTATTTATTTATTTATTTTATGTATATGAGTGCTGTATCTGCATGTACACCATTATGTCAGAAAGAGGTCATCCCATTACAGATGATTGTGAGCCACCATGTGGTTGCCGGGAATTGAACTCAGGACCTTCGGAAAAACAATCAGTGCTCTTAATCACTGAGCCATTTTTTCCAGCCCCTGAAAAGTACATTTATTAATACAAATAACTGTGAATCTAATAATTTCTCACAGTGAAAACACTGCTTTCCAGCTTTTACTGGAGTTTTTTTAAACAACAACAACAACAACAACAATAAAGTAATTTTGGGCTGGTAGCTTTACACTTCAGTTCTTTACTTAATACTTTCACTGTGGTGTTTGATTTTCCTCTTCAATATCTTCTGGTTTAATGATCATTTTATAAATACAATTTCCTAGAGAATTTGAAGGTTAATATATTCTCTACGGAATAGAAGAGACTAACGTCCACATGCAAGTTGCCTTTATAATGCATTCCTGTTGATAAAGCCTTCTGTGTTTTCTTTTCCAGTCTCTGACTTTCTCACTGTGCACACCCCGTTCTCTTTCCACATTTCTGAGGAATGATTCCTAGAGAGATAACATCATCACTTTTCAATATTATCACTGCAATTGTTAGCTCTCAAGTTTCAGGGAAGTTTATCTTGGGTTGACAAAGTGCATTTTCTCATTTTGATCGTCCGTGGTTGCACTCCTTTGATTATTTAGTAAACAAGGAGACCCTGTTTTGTGCTTTGCTACTGACCTCCCAGGTTCCCTCATGCATAAGAGGTACATGATGGGAAGAGAACAGTGAAGAAGTGACATTTCTAGAGGAAGACGGATGGTGAGGATTAGACATAAGAAACTGTGCTCAGTATTAAATAATTTACTCTTTTGGTTTATTTGAACTTCTTGCAAATTTTGGGTAATGAGAAAACCTTAGTTTTATCTAAACGAAATTTCCTATCTGAACCTTATTTTCCTAGTGATTTCCAGTCAAAACTTGCAGTTTTGGAGTAATGAGTTATCTTACCACCTTGCTCTTTAAGAATCAGAAAGCATTCAATTTAGAATAGTACTTTTAGCTTCAGATCGTCTATCCTAATGCGAAGGAACTAAACCATATTTTTCTTTTCAAA
The DNA here is from genome assembly GCF_021556685.1 of Rattus norvegicus. NCBI lineage: Eukaryota > Metazoa > Chordata > Mammalia > Rodentia > Muridae > Rattus > Rattus norvegicus. Next base: position 38,418,566 of record NC_141535.1, read on the forward strand.
TAGGAAGTTTAGAAATGACCTTCGTAAGTCAGGTTTTAACTAGTTTGTATACAGTTTCTTCCCTCCTTATCAAAAGCTTTACTGTAATTGGGGGTGATGGTTAAGCAATTACTGACGAACTCCAACTTCAGCAATGACTACAGCAAAGCTTCAACTTAAAATCTCTTTGTCTTTTACCCCTGATCAAAGAACTACATTAAAATGCTAGACTTAGATCAAATTTCCTGTGAAAATGTTAAACAATATTTATCTCTCATGAAGTATCTCAGAGAAATTCCCCATGATGGATGGCAAATCACACACAAATCTATAACCCGGCAAGTTCTGGGCTTGATTCTAGTAAATTCAAGCTAGAAATAAAAGCAGAGTGATTGATATTTTTGCCTAGAAATCATGTCAGTAATATCCATTAGAAAGCAAGATTTTTCCCTATGTTTATTTCAGAAGTCTTGCAGGATGAGCTTAAGTCTGTCTGGGGGAATTTTCTACCATTTAATTAGTCCTACCTTCTGCATTACTTTAAACTGGATGATGATGATGGTGGTGGTGGTGGTGATGATGGTGATGGTGATGGTGATGATATGGCAATGACAACGACAATGACAACAACGATGATGATTTTATGATAGTAAAATGTATATATACTGGCTTGGTCCTTAACTCAACAGGCTTGGCTTGCCTAGAACTCTCAGAGATCCACCTGCCTTTACGTCCAGAAGAAAATGCTGAGATTAAAGGTTTGTGGCCACCATACCTGTCTAGCTTCTGTAATTTCCTTTTTTTTTTCCGGAGCTGGGGACCGAACCCAGGGCCTTGCTCTTGCTAGGCAAGCACTCTACCACTGAGCTAAATCCCCAACTACTGCTTCTGTAATTTCTTTTTTTTTAAATTTATTTAATACTTAATAATAATTCTTTGGTTTCCGGGCAAACATCCCCATCCCCCCTCCCCTTCCTTAGGTGTGTTCCCCTCCCAACCCTCCCCCCATTGCCGCTCTCCCCCCAACAGTCTAGTTCACTGGGGGTTCAGTCTTAGCAGGACCCAGGGCTTCCCCTTCCACTGGAGCTCTTACTAGGATATTCATTGCTACCTATGAGGTCAGAGTCCAGGGTCAGTCCATGCATAGTCTTTAGGTAGTGGCTTAGTCCCTGGAAGCTCTGGTTGCTTGGCATTGTTGTACATATGGGGTCTCGAGCCCCTTCAAGCTCTTCCAGTTCTTTCTCTGATTCCTTCAACGGGGGTCCTATTCTCAGTTCAGTGGTTTGCTGCTGGCATTCGCCTCTGTATTTGCTGTATTCTGGCTGTGTCTCTCAGGAGAGATCTACATCTGGCTCCTGTCGGTCTGCACTTCTTTGCTTCATCCATCTTGTTTAATTGGGTGGCTGTATATGTATGGGCCTCATGTGGGGCAGGCTCTGAATGGGAGTTCCTTCAGTCTCTGTTTTAATCTTTGCCTCTCTTCCCTGCCAAGGGTATTCTTGTTCCCCTTTTAGGGAAGGAGTGAAGCATTCACATTTTGATCATCCGTCTTGAGTTTCATTTGTTCTAGGCATCTAGGGTAATTCAAGCATTTGGGCTAATAGCCACTTATCAGTGAGTGCATACCATGTATGTCTTTCTGTGTTTGGGTTAGCTCACTCAGGATGATATTTTCCAGTTCCAACCATTTGCCTACGAATTTCATAAAGCCGTTGTTTTTGATAGCTGAGTAATATTCCATTGTGTAGATGTACCACATTTTCTGTATCCATTCCTCTGTTGAAGGGCATCTGGGTTCTTTCCAGCTTCTGGCTATTATAAATAAGGCTGCGATGAACATAGTGGAGCACGTGTCTTTTTTATATGTTGGGGCATCTTTTGGGTATATGCCCAAGAGAGGTATAGCTGGATCCTCAGGCAGTTCAATGTCCAATTTTCTGAGGAACCTCCAGACTGATTTCCAGAATGGTTGTACCAGTCTGCAATCCCACCAACAATGGAGGAGTGTTCCTCTTTCTCCACATCCTCGCCAGCATCTGCTGTCACCTGAGTTTTTGATCTTAGCCATTCTCACTGGTGGGAGGTGAAATCTCAGGGTTGTTTTGATTTGCATTTCCCTTATGACTAAAGATGTTGAACATTTCTTTAGGTGTTTCTCAGCCATTCGGCATTCCTCAGCTGTGAATTCTTTGTTTAGCTCTGAACCCCATTTTTTAATAGGGTTATTTGTCTCCCTGCGGTCTAACTTCTTGAGTTCCTTGTATATTTTGGATATAAGGCCTTTATCTGTTGTAGGATTGGTAAAGATCTTTTCCCAATCTGTTGGTTGCCGATTTGTCCTAACCACAGTGTCCTTTGCCTTACAGAAGCTTTGCAGTTTTATGAGATCCCATTTGTCGATTCTTGATCTTAGAGCATAAGCCATTGGTGTTTTGTTCAGGAAATTTTTTCCAGTGCCCATGTGTTCCAGATGCTTCCCTAGTTTTTCTTCTATTAGTTTGAGTGTATCAGGTTTGATGTGGAGGTCCTTGATCCACTTGGACTTAAGCTTTGTACAGGGTGATAAGCATGGGTCAATCTGCATTCTTCTACATGTTGACCTCCAGATGAACCAGCACCATTTGCTGAAAATGCTATCTTTTTTCCATTGGATGGTTTTGGCTCCTTTGTCAAAAATCAAGTGACCATAGGTGTGTGGGTTCATTTCTGGGTCTTCAATTCTATTCCATTGGTCTATCTGTCTGTCTCTGTACCAATACCATGCAGTTTTTATCACTATTGCTCTGTAATACTGCTTGAGTTCAGGGATAGTGATTCCCCCTGAAGTCCTTTCATTGTTGAGGATAGTTTTAGCTATCCCGGGTTTTTTGTTATTCCAGATGAATTTGCAAATTGTTCTGTCTAACTCTTTGAAGAATTGGATTGGGATTTTGATGGGGATTGCATTGAATCTGTAGATTGCTTTTGGTAAAATGGCCATTTTTACTATATTAATCCTGCCAATCCATGAGCATGGGAGATCTTTCCATCTTCTGAGGTCTTCTTCAGTTTCTTTCTTCAGTGTCTTGAAGTTCTTATTGTACAGATCTTTTACTTGCTTGGTTAAAGTCACACCGAGGTACTTTATATTATTTGGGTCTATTATGAAGGGTGTCATTTCCCTAATTTCTTTGTCGGCTTGTTTCTCTTTTGTGTAGAGGAAGGCTACTGATTTATTTGAGTTAATTTTATACCCAGCCACTTTGCTGAAGTTGTTTATCAGCTTTAGTAGTTCTCTGGTGGAACTTTTGGGATCACTTAAATAAACTATCATATCATCTGCAAATAGTGATATTTTGACTTCTTCTTTTCCGATCTGTATCCCCTTGACCTCCTTTTGTTGTCTGATTGCTCTGGCTAGAACTTTAAGAACTATATTGAATAAGTAGGGAGAGAGTGGGCAGCCTTGTCTAGTCCCTGATTTTAGTGGGATTGCTTCAAGTTTCTCTGCATTTAGTTTAATGTTAGCAACTGGTTTGCTGTATATGGCTTTTACTATGTTTAGGTATGGGCCTTGAATTCCTATTCTTTCCAGGACTTTTATCATGAAGGGGTGTTGAATTTTGTCAAATGCTTTCTCAGCATCTAATGAAATGATCATGTGGTTTTGTTCTTTCAGTTTGTTTATATAATGGATCACGTTGATGGTTTTCCGTATATTAAACCATCCCTGCATGCCTGGGATGAAGCCTACTTGATCATGGTGGATGATTGTTTTGATGTGCTCTTGAATTCGGTTTGCCAGAATTTTATTGAGTATTTTTGCGTCGATATTCATAAGGGAAATTGGTCTGAAGTTCTCTTTCTTTGTTGGGTCTTTGTGTGGTTTAGGTATAAGAGTAATTGTGGCTTCATAGAAGGAATTCGGGAGTGATCCATCTGTTTCAATTTTGTGGAATAGTTTGGATAATATTGGTATGAGGTCTTCTATGAAGGTTTGATAGAACTCTGCACTAAACCCAACTGGACCTGGGCTCTTTTTGGTTGGGAGACCTTTAATGACTGCTTCTATTTCCTTAGGAGTTATGGGGTTGTTTAACTGGTTTATCTGTTCCTGATTTAACTTCGGTACCTGATATTTGTCTAGGAAATTGTCCATTTCCTGTAGATTTTCAAGTTTTGTTGAATATAGGCTTTTATAGTAAGATCTGATGATTTTTTGAATTTCCTCTGAATCTGTAGTTATGTCTCCCTTTTCATTTCTGATTTTGTTAATTTGGACACACTCTCTGGGTCCTCTCGTTAGTCTGGCTAAGGGTTTATCTATCTTGTTGATTTTCTCAAAGAACCAACTTTTGGTTCTGTTGATTCTTTCTATGGTCCTTTTTGTTTCTACTTGGTTGATTTCAGCTCTGAGTTTGATTATTTCCTGCCTTCTACTCCTCCTGGGTGTATTTGCTTCTTTTTGCTCTAGAGTTTTTAAGTGTGCTGTCAAGCTGCTGACATATGCTCTTTCCTGTTTCTTTCTGCAGGCACTCAGCGCTATGAGTTTTCCTCTTAGCACAGCTTTCATTGTGTCCCATAAGTTTGGGTCTGTTGTACCTTCATTTTCATTAAATTCTAAAAAGTCTTTAATTTCTTTCTTTATTTCTTCCTTGACTAGGTTATCATTGAGTAGAGCATTGTTCAATTTCCATGTATATGTGGGCCTTCTTCCCTTATTGTTATTGAAGACCAGTTTTAGGCCGTGGTGGTCTGATAGCACGCATGGGATTATTTCTATCTTTCTGTACCTGTTGAGGCCCGTTTTTTGACCAACTATATGGTCAATTTTGGAGAAAGCACCATGAGGAGCTGAGAAGAAGGTATATCCTTTTGCTTTAGGATAGAATGTTCTATAAATATCTGTTAAGTCCATTTGGCTCATGACTTCTCTTAGTCTGTCTAGGTCTCTGTGTAATTTCTGTTTCCATGATCTGTCCATTGATGAGAGTGGGGTGTTGAAATCTCCCACTATTATTGTGTGTCGTGCAATGTGTGTTTTGAGCTTTAGTAAGGTTTCTTTTACGTATGTAGATGCCCTTGTATTTGGGGCATAGATATTTAGGATTGAGAGTTCATCTTGGTGGATTTTTCCTTTGATGAATATGAAGTGTCCTTCCTTATCTTTTTTGATGACTTTTAATTGAAAATTGATTTTATTTGATATTAGAATGGCTACTCCAGCTTGCTTCTTCTGACCATTTGCTTGAAAAGTTGTTTTCCAGCCTTTCACTCTGAGGTAGTGTCTGTCTTTGTCTCTGAGGTGTGTTTCCTGTAGGCAGCAGAATGCAGGGTCCTCGTTGAGTATCCAGTTTGTTAATCTATGTCTTTTTATTGGGGAGTTGAGGCCATTGACATTGAGAGATATTAAGGAATAGTGATTATTGCTTCCTGTCATATTCATATTTGGATATGAGGTTATTTTTGTGTGCTTTTCTTCTCTTTGTTTTGTTGCCAAGACGATTAGTTTCTTGCTTCTTCTAGGGTATAGCTTGCCTCCTTATGTTGGGCTTTACCCTTTATTATCCTTTGTAGTGCTGGATTTGTAGAAAGATATTGTGTAAATTTGGTTTTGTCATGGAATATCTTGGTTTCTCCATCTATGTTAATTGAGAGTTTTGCAGGATACAGTAACCTGGGCTGGCACTTGTGTTCTCTTAGGGTCTGTATGACATCTGTCCAGGATCTTCTGGCCTTCATAGTTTCTGGCGAGAAGTTTGGTGTGATTCTGATAGGTCTGCCTTTATATGTTACTTGACATTTTTCCCTTACTGCTTGTAATATTCTTTCTTTATTTTGTGCGTTTGGTGTTTTGACTATTATGTGACGGGAGGTGTTTCTTTTCTGGTCCAATCTATTTGGAGTTCTGTAGGCTTCTTGTATGCCTATGGGTATCTCTTTTTTTAGGTTAGGGAAGTTTTCTTCTATGATTTTCTTGAAGATATTTACTGGTCCTTTGAGCTGGGAGTCTTCACTCTCTTCTATACCTATTATCCTTAGGTTTGATCTTCTCATTGAGTCCTGGGTTTCCTGTATGTTTTGGACCAGTAGCTTTTTCTGCTTTACATTATCTTTGACAGTTGAGACAATGATTTCTAGGGAATCTTCTGCTCCCGAGATTCTCTCTTCCATCTCTTGTATTCTGTTGGTGAGGCTTCTATCTACAGCTCCTTGTCTCTTCTTTTGATTTTCTATATCCAGGGTTGTTTCCATGTGTTCTTTCTTGATTGCTTCTATTTCCATTTTTAATTCCTTCAACTATTTGATTGTGTTTTCCTGGAATTCTTTCAGGCATTTTTGCGATTCCTCTCTGTAGTCTTCTACTTGTTCTCTAAGGGAGTTCTTCACGTCTGTCTTGAAGTCCTCCAGCATCCTGATCAAATATGATTTTGAAACTAGATCTTGCTTTTCTGGTGTGTTTGGATATTCCATGTTTATTTTGGTGGGAGAATTGGGCTCCGATGATGGCATGTAGTCTTGGTTTCTGTTGCTTGGGTTCCTGCGCTTGCCTCCTGCCATCAGATTATCTCTAGTGTTACTTTGTTCTGCTATTTCTGACAGTGGCTAGACTGTCCTATAAGCCTGTGTGTCAGGAGTGCTGTAGACCTGTTTTCCTGTTTTCTTTCAGCCAGTTATGGGGACAGAGTGTTCTGCTTTCGTGCGTGTAGTTTTTCCTCTCTACAGGTCTTCAGCTGTTCCTGTGGGCCTGTGTCTTGAATTCACCAGGCAGGTCACTTGCAGGGGAAATGTTGGTCCTACCTGAGGTTCCAAGGCTCAAGTGTGCTCGTGGGGTACTGCCTAAGTCCTCTCCTTGGCGGCAACAACCGAGAAGATCTGTGCCGCTCTTTCCGGGAGCCTCCGTGCACCAGGGTTCCAGATGGCATTTGGTGTTTTTCTCTGGCGTCTGGATGTGCGCAGAGTGCAGTCTCTTCTGGTTTCCCAGGCGTGTCTGCCTCTCTGTAGTTTTAGCTCTCCCTCCCACGGGATTTGGGTGCAGAGAACTTTTTTTCCGGTCTGTTTCCTTCAGGTTCCGGCGGTGTCTCAGCTGCAGGAGTCCTGCCGCTCCTGGGCCCTCCCCTAAGGGAACCCAGAGGCCTTATACAGTTTCCTCTTGGGCCAGGGATGTGGGCAGGGGTGGGCAGTGTTGGTGGTCTCCTCCGCTCTGCAGCCTCAGGAGTGCCCACCTGACCAGGCGGTGAGGTCTCTCTCCCACGGGGTTTGGGAGCGCTTCTGTAATTTCTTAAGCGTTAAACATAAACCGATTGACTAAGCATGGGCATGAAGAAATGCAATACTAGTCTGATTTTATTATATAATCACAGTATTATAAGTTTAATAACAACAAAAAATCATAAAATTATTAGTACCTAAAAGATGCAGAACTATTACACTTCATGTGCATTCTTCCTAGCATCCAGAAATACAGAAAGGTGTCTACAATCTACATTTTAAGAGAGCAAAAAATTTTTTAAAAAGAAAGCAAATGCTTGATATATCATGGGCATTAATTTAAGGATGAATATGAACTACTTTGGAATTTCCTAAACATGAATTAAACACGCTACACTCTGCTATATCAAACATGATACCCTCTATCAAATTAAAATATAAAGACAAATCCAAGTTATTAAGATATAAACATAAACTGCACTCAAAGCCTTCTAATTTTATTGAAAAGGAAAAGTAAGCTTGTTAGCTATTAAACCAATGAGGATCCAGTATACAAAGGACAATTACTGACTGACACGTTTCCTGATTTGTGACTTACGTATTTACATATGCTAAGTCTGACACATTAGCATTCACATTGGTTCTTGAGGAATACATATTTGCTTTTTGAATGTACATGTGTTTCTTCTTTTACTCTGTAGTCTTGGCCACATTTTTAAAGTTTTCTCCTTGGAAATTTTAGATGTTAAGCATCCATTATAATCTCTGCAGTTGGAACTATATTTTAATAAACATTTTTAACTGTTTCGTGACGGATTTCACTAGAACAACTTACATGCTCACATGTTTTAAAAGGCGTTCCTCAGAGCCTGTCTTGCTGTGCACAGTTGCTGCTTTGTTTGGTGTTATGAATCCGCACACATGACAGCTTCAGGGCTTCCCTATTCTCAAATGATCGAGCCGGGACTGTGCCCACATCAGTCCATCTTCAGGTACACAGCCCTGGGTTATATATTTCTGCCCAACTGGACTTTCTTTGGTGCTTTAGTGATTACTCTTTTCTTTGGTTTTAAGGTTTCAAAACTATGACATCCAAAGCTCAGATGTCAACACAACAGTAAGACAATTGCAGTTTGTAGCGGGTCCTTGCCTGTTGTCTAGAATTGGCTGCTGTGAGAATTGCATTATGACTTCTTCAGTTCAGGTATGTGATCAGATTCTCTAAGCAGATCTTTTTGTGTGCTGTTTTTTTATTCTGATTAATTAGAAGTGCAATTCTTTATCCTCAGTTGGGATTGCTTTTGTTTTTCCAAAAATACAATCAGCTTAAAACAAATTCCTAAATGTCTCTAATTTTCAGTATTAAGTCATTTCCTTATGAAAAAGGAAATAATGCCCTCTTCCCCCAATAAAACATGTGAGTTCTATAGCACAAACTGTGACACCACAGCACAAATAGCCGAAAATGTTGTTTGCCATGTTTCCTATAGAAGTTGTGAATGATAGATGTCATAAGCTTTCAAAGGGAGCTAGAACATACGCCAGGCTTGGTACAAACACCCAAGAAAAAGAAAAGAAAGAGAAAAGAAATGATTGAAGAAAAAATTTAAAGTGACATTTAATGGATTCTATTTATTTTATAATATTCTAGCCTTCCCAATGCTTTTTGATCCTTAACACAGTTCCTCATGTTGTAGTGATCCTCCCCAATCACAAAATTATTTTCGTTGCTACTTCATAACTGTAATTTTGCTACTGTTATGAGTCGTGATGTAAATATTTTTGGAGGCAGAGCTTCACCGACTGGGTCATGATCCATCGGCTGAGCATAGATAGGTATTTTATAGAGTCTTTGGGTTTTCTTAAAACATGCTTAATTTCTTTAAGACAAACTTTTCTAGATGGCGCTCTGAAGCAATTGCCGGAAGGTGGCGGCATAAGCAAGCCCTTATTGCACAGAGCTGTCCCGGGTGCTGAACCAAATTTCAGCGAGACTCACAGTTGCTAAGACAAGGGATGCCACCAAATTCCCTGGAGGTTTGCAGATTCTAGTGAGAGAGGCAGAAGTCCAAAGTCCATAGAAAAAGAAGCCCTTTGTTAACAATACATAGATGAACATTTCTTTCCATGATATTTGTTGCTACAAATATATGGGAGGTGTTAATTGATTGAGATGAAGAGTAGTGGTGACTGAAAAGTGTGTGTGTGTGTGTGTGTGTGTGTGTGTGTGTGTGTGTGTCTGTATTCAGACTACATGCCTACTTGAATTTTTAATGTTTCCTTTGGGACTCGACTGTTTTCAGCTCCTGTCCTTTAACTTGTCCTTTATAACACCCCCCCCCCAATCCACAAGGATAATACGAAAGGGTCAGAGGCACCAGTGCCCCAGGATAGGTTAATAAGTTAAATGAGCCTTTATATTGAGAAGCTAAGACCCACAGTCTCTACCTTATAATTTAGAGGGCAGAATTTAGAAGGTGGTCTGCCCAGCTTTCCAACCTTCAGGGTCTCCGAAGGTTTATCCGCATCCCTATAGCCACACTGTGAACTGGGCTCTGTTTAAGAAACTGGCAGAAATAAAGGGAAGGTGCCAAGGGGAAATATATCGTTCTTTCTCTTTCTTTTCATTTCTTTGTTTTTTTTTCTTTTCTCTTTTTTTAATTCCCCTCTAGTTTGCTAGGTAGGAGGCGGGGTTTAATCTGTTAAAAACATTGGTCTGACTAGCGGATCGGAGTAGATATATGAAGAGAGTTCTGAGTGTGTCCACTGGAATGTAAAGACGCCTGGCTAGAGGGAGAGGAGGGCGGGGACCCAGAAGAAGGAGGCACTCGGGACTGTGGAAGTGTTAGATGGTGGTGGGGGTTAGCGTGGGAGGAAGGGAGACTAGCTGTCTGAGCGACATACAAGACTAAAGAAAGAGAGGTGAGAAGGAAAGGGGAACTGGAAGGGAAGGCCAGTGAGAGGAAGCCGGGAGAAGGAGGCTGGAAAAAAGAAAAACAGTAGAGAAGGCAGGAGAGTCTGAGAGAAGCAACCAGGAGATGAGGGTCACAGAGTGACCCCGGAAGATGGGGTTTCTGGAATCCAGAGACTTCTGAGTCTGTTTGTTAGTCGGGAGAATCCGGCTCCCGCAGTCAGTTGGGCAGCGACGACAAAGTGAAATGGACAGTGAGAGACAGATATTGCAGCCATCTCACCAGCACCCAGAGATTTGGAAGCTGCTTCCAGCCCAACTACAGTTTCCTAGCTGGAGCCTCTGAGTGCTCAGGACCCGCGGGAGCCAAGCAAGAGAGCGCCGGTGAGTGCTCTTCTCAGATGCCTTCGCCCGAGCAAGTAAGAACTTCCCGCTCCAGTCTCTGGATCCCCTCCCTCTGAAACTCCCCAGAAAAGAAGGAAGACCCTAGGGGGAGGGGCGAGGGAGATCCCCTTGCAGTTCTTTCCCCCCTCCCTTCCCCCACCCCAGCGGGAGTGCAGGCAGGCATGGATGTGTTCAGTTTTGGCCAGGGCAACAACACCACAGCGTCCCAGGAGCCCTTCGGGACCGGCGGCAACGTTACTAGCATCTCCGACGTGACCTTCAGCTACCAAGTGATCACCTCTCTGTTGCTGGGTACTCTCATTTTCTGCGCGGTGCTCGGCAATGCCTGCGTGGTTGCTGCCATCGCCCTGGAGCGCTCCCTCCAGAATGTGGCCAACTATCTCATCGGCTCCTTGGCGGTTACTGATCTCATGGTATCAGTGCTGGTGCTGCCCATGGCTGCTCTGTACCAGGTGCTCAACAAGTGGACCCTGGGCCAGGTCACCTGCGACCTGTTTATCGCCCTGGATGTACTGTGCTGCACCTCGTCCATCCTGCACCTGTGCGCCATCGCGCTAGACAGGTACTGGGCGATCACCGACCCTATAGACTATGTGAACAAGAGGACGCCCCGGCGCGCCGCTGCGCTGATCTCGCTCACTTGGCTCATTGGCTTTCTCATCTCCATCCCGCCCATGCTGGGCTGGCGCACCCCGGAAGACCGATCGGACCCCGACGCGTGCACCATCAGCAAGGACCACGGCTACACCATCTACTCCACTTTCGGCGCTTTCTATATCCCGCTGTTGCTCATGCTGGTTCTCTACGGGCGCATCTTCAGAGCCGCACGCTTCCGAATCCGCAAGACTGTCAGGAAGGTGGAAAAGAAGGGAGCAGGCACCAGCTTAGGAACTTCGTCGGCACCGCCCCCCAAGAAGAGCCTGAACGGACAGCCAGGTAGTGGGGACTGGAGGCGCTGTGCTGAGAACAGGGCGGTGGGGACTCCGTGCACTAATGGGGCAGTGAGGCAGGGTGACGACGAGGCCACCCTGGAGGTGATCGAGGTGCACCGAGTGGGCAACTCCAAAGAGCACCTTCCTCTGCCCAGCGAGTCAGGATCTAACTCCTATGCCCCCGCCTGCTTGGAGAGAAAAAATGAGCGCAATGCTGAAGCAAAGCGCAAGATGGCCTTGGCCCGTGAAAGGAAGACGGTGAAGACTCTGGGCATCATCATGGGCACCTTCATCCTCTGCTGGCTGCCGTTTTTCATTGTGGCTCTGGTCCTGCCTTTCTGTGAAAACAGCTGCCACATGCCTGCGTTGTTGGGTGCCATAATTAACTGGCTAGGCTACTCCAACTCCCTGCTCAATCCGGTTATTTATGCTTATTTCAACAAAGACTTTCAAAACGCTTTTAAGAAGATAATCAAGTGCAAGTTCTGCCGCCGATGATGATGATGATGGTGGTGGTAATAGTGGTGACTATGGAGAAGGAGGAGGAGGAGGAAGAGGAGGAGGAAGAAGAGGAAGAGGAGGAAGAGTGTAGGGTTTACAGGACCCTCCCCATTCACTCAGTACCCTAGCCCTGGAAGCAACACCTAAGATAACTTGCTTTTCCTAGAACATGCAGCTTCTCAGCACATGGCTTTCAGACCTTGTTCTCTCTATATCTCATTTCAAGGGGACAGTACTCTTTGCAGAAATCTTAGAGAACCACTAGTATCTGTGTGAAAAGTTATTGGCTTGGTCTTTGGCCCTAGGATCAGTTTTGGTAGTTGTAATAACATCCTCCCTATTCAAAATCCCAATTCTTCACGATGGAATTTTAAACCTTGGTGATTCAAGGTAGAAAACCGAAACAGAAAATCTAAACTGTCCTGACATCTGCCAGGCCCACTAGAACTGTCACTCTCTGCCCTACTTCTGGAACTTTGAGGATCAAGACTGCTCTGTCTCTCACTCCCTCTTGCTCTAGAAACATCTGTTCCCTTTGGGTGTCAATCTACACTGTTGAACTGGTCTCCATGCTGGTCTGGAAAAGCAGTTGGAAGTAACTACTCTGGGTTATGTGCTCTGGAAATTTTTGAATAGCAAAAGATCCCCCCCACCCCTGCACAACACCCACTTTCTGTATTTTTTTTAATTTTTTTTTAATTTTTGAACTCAAAATCAAGTGGCAAAAGTGTCTGTTGGAGTGGACTTATAAGTAGGTCTGGCTCGTAGGAAGAGCCAGGAAGGTCTGTGGATGGTTTCTTGTCCTGGTGTTAACACTCACCAAAGAAACTGACAATCAGACTATTTGGAAGGAAGAGTTTTATTCCTACAGTTTGTTGGCCTTTCTGTAAGTTCTGGCAAGGCTCTGTGTCGTCTGCAGGAGGCGCCCACTGCTGGCCAGGGAGGGCGCACTGAGGGCGCTGAGATGCCCAGGATGGCTCGCCCCACCCTCAGTTTCCTTTCTAGCAGTGAGCTCTGCCAAAGCATCACGCCTCCGGTTTGCAGCATGCAGATTCCTTCACCTCACCTCTCACAGCATCCAGGAGCTAATAAGAGAAGTTTGAGTTTGTGCAGGAGGATAGGGACTTAGAAACTTCTAAGGATGTGTGAGTGTGGGGCACATAGAGGAGGCAGAAAGCAAAAAAAAAAAAAAAAAAAAAAAAAAAAAAAAAAAAAAAAAGCTCCTAAGTGCTTTCAACTCCTGCGGTGCATCCCAGGGAGGGAGGTGTTGGGGGTGGGGCACCAAAAAGGGAGATTTTAAGCACAGGATGCAAATTTTCTCAATTCACCCCTTCCCTCTTTAGACCAAGGAACAGCTTTGTTTATCAAATCCTAACAATGCCCAGATTTATTCTCTGGGACATTGTGTGCGCACAAGAAATTTGCAGAGCTCTGGGCTCTCATTGCCAAGGGTCTCAGCACCTCACCACTACCTACCTAGGATCTTGATCTGATCTCAGAGACATACCTAAAGGAGGGCGATCTCTGTGGACTCTCAGAATCTAGAGAATTAATTTGTTCCAGCCTAGTCAGCCCCAGAATTCTGAGGGTAAAATCTCGATTTTTAGAGCATTTCCCCTCCTAGGTGTTCTTTCCCTGCAGTTATTTTTGCTGCCCTACCCCCACCCCAAAGAAGGAAATTATTTTGGTGCTTCGTTTGAATGTACGTTTCTAGCTATGTGAGAAGGCATCAAGACGTTTGCATTATATCTGAACTTCGAGTTTTCTGTTGAATAATGGTTTCCTTTTCAAGCAATTACACGGAGATTTTTCACTTCCCCCATCCCCTTCAGCTGTGTCTTTCCAATGTCTGCACATGCTGTTTTGAAAATCTGAGCTGCATCTTTTTTATTGCCAAAGTTCCCGGTGAGATTTCCCCTTTATGATTATAAACCGGGAGAAAGGACTGCCCTGTCACATGAAGCCATTGTTTCATTTGCTAAACTAAACAAAGTGTCTATTTGGTTTCTTTTGCTCTAAAGCGGCTTATAGCCCATTGCAACAGAGCCATTTCAGAATGTAAGCCTGTGGGGTATCCACATCTGAAAGGCTAATGAAGGCTCTGTGGAGAAAATGTACAGGGCTTCTCCAATACAAATAGTACTTGTTTGTAAATATAGCTGTGTTGATTGATTGATTGATTACCAAATTTTTTCTATATCTTTTACTGTTTTTTTTTTTAGAACAGATCATTTATTTGAAATAAATCAATCCCTAAGTTTCAGATGTCACATTGGAAACCAAGACTTCTAACTTTTTTTTTTATATCTTTTTTTCCATTAGGATTGTTTGAGTATGATGGGGGAGGGACACCGCTCCTGCTATTTTGAGGAAAGACTTTAAACAAGACTGGGAAGGGGGCACCCAACTGGACTATAATTGCTAAGTAATAGAGCAGTCAGAGAAATAAGTGCAACATGCACTAAATAACCCCTGATGCTTGTTTTATTTTAAAATACTTGTACTACAGTAAAATACTAATGCATCAAAATTGGCCTTCACTTTTCCTTGTGATAATAAAGGACTTCAATAATGGCGATGCTGTAATAAACCAAGACCAGTAATCTATATGTATCTCTATTTAATCGGACTCTCCATTTGTGCTAGTTGTATTAATACAAAAATAAAGGTGGAAAATAGGATTCATCTCACAACTCAGGTTAGGGAATTGTTTATTGTTTATTGTTTTTGTTTTTGTTTTTGTCTTTTTGACACAGTTTTGTCTAACTATATAGACCTTGCTGTCCTGGAACTTTCTGTGTGAACAAGCTGAACTTTGAATAATTCCTTTTTTATTTTAGGTACATTGATTTCTTGCTTGCATGTGTATGTCTGAGTGAAGGTATTTGAGTTGTGAGTTGCTATGTAGGTGCTTGGAATTGAACCCAGATCCTCTGGAAGAGCAGTCAGTGCTTTGACTTGGAGCTGTCCATTGCTCCCCTTGCCCCTGCCCACCCTCAAACTGGCTCTACACTGAAGAGCTCTCTTTTCTCTGCTTCAGTGTCCTGAGATTAAAGGCATGTGCAGTCATACCCTGCTCAGGTAAGGGGTTTAACACTTAAGGGAAATACCAAGTTTTAACTCACAATTCCCAGACATAGGATTTCTCTTTCACTCTTTCCTTCCTCCCTCCCCTCTTTCCTCCCTTTATTTACTATTCCTTCTTTCTTTTCTTTCTTAAATTTTAGTCTATAAATAATATTTTATGTCATGGATTTGACATGAAACCATGCATTTTACATGACTGGCTCCTTCAATAAGTTTTTGGCACCTGTCTCAGAAACATGGCCAGCACAGGGGATGAATGAACAGGAAGGAAAGCTTTGCACTCTCAGGGCAGCTCTTTCCTCTGTGTCCCTTACAGTGTCCAGGGGACAAGAACCACTGGTCTCCAAAGAAGTGGCTCATTGTTATGGGGCTGTTGCCTAAAGCAAAAAGGAAGGGACCTTTACTTTTCTCACTGGGTCTCATTTGATAGCGGGTTTCCAGGAGTAAGACTTAACATTG
The DNA here is from genome assembly GCF_021556685.1 of Rattus norvegicus. Taxonomy (NCBI): domain Eukaryota; kingdom Metazoa; phylum Chordata; class Mammalia; order Rodentia; family Muridae; genus Rattus; species Rattus norvegicus. The sequence continues at coordinate 38,434,031 of NC_141535.1, forward strand.
AATGTGCATGTGCTTTTTTCTCCCTTCCTCAATCATCAGGGTATTTCTTGTTTCTACTGTACCTGTTAACCTTAAGATTTTCTGGTGTCAGAACGATGACTGCAGTTAAATCTCAATTCCTCAAGGGTAAACAAAAGCCAGGGCTACTATGACCTCAGAAGGTTCATACAGCCTGTCCTGGGATGGAGGTTATATATGTGATACACACACACACACACACACACACACACACACACACACACACGTTGGAGGATTTTAAACCTGAGAACAGTTTGGAGGTTTGGTTGGTTGGTTTTTTTTCTTTTCTTTTCTTTTTTATTGGGGGGGTGTTCATTTGCTTGGTTTTGTTTGTTTGTTTTGTTTTGTTTTTAATTTTTTTATGTTTCTCAAGACAGGGTTTCTCTATATAGCCCTGGCTGTCCTGGAACCCATTCTGTAGACTAGACTGGCCTCAAACTCACAGAGATCTGCCTGCCTCTGGGATTAAAGGGGTGCACCATCATCCCTTTGTTTAGTTTCCTACCTGAAAATTTTACATTGGTGTGTAAAGTGCCACATTCTGCACATTTGTCTTTGAACCCGGTGGAGTCTGCTTCCTTGCCCTCATTCTGTCTTATGTCTTTTCTTTGCCATAGAGACCACAGGCTTCCGTTTCTATGGGCCTTCCCTGACAGGAAAAATCTATAGAGATCAGTTCTACAGCTCAGAGACATGATTGCTACCAGTCACATCCAGGGTGACTAGAAAAACCCAGGACCCACTGACAGTGCCCACATGCCAGCCCCTGTTTAATAATATAAGATTTTAAAATAGTATAAGCTATTATTGCAATGAAGAAAATTTCGACCTGGCTGAGTATGTAAAAATAAGTTGTGATGACTAAATTTCCACTCAGTGGGGGTTGGGGGGATAACAGTGCCCCCAAACAAGGTAAACCAAGGAGGTTTGGCCTTATTCAGAGGACAAAGGTCATCAGGGGATGGACTGACTGGGAAGAATGCTTAGAAATGTCTATCCAGGATGGAGTTCTGGGGGAGTTGGGATAAACAGCTAGGTGTCCTTTAAGAGGTAACAAACCAATCTGTTCTCTGTTTTCTATTGAGCAGGCACTTGGGGATGATATCTTTTCATGGGTTGTTTGGTCTTGATTAGCTACCATGATGGTTTATACACATGACAGTCTTTGACAATGAGGGTGAAAAAATCAACACGTTCTGCAATCTGGTGGACTCATGAAGGCAGAGGGAGAGAGTGAATCCGGAGTCAAAGAATGTGAAATGGAGGCTGATAAGATAGGAGAGAAATGTTGTAAGCTGAGAAAGGGCAGCAAAGTGACAGCAAGGTCGGTCAGGGCATGGCAAAATGATTTACACTGATAAAATGGTTTTAACTATATAATTTAGTTAATTAATAAGTTAAATTTTGTCAGGTGCTTTTTTCCTCCACATGTAATATACCATTTAAATCCTTTTAGAAATGGCAAATAGGTCATTTTAGAACTAGAGCAGTGTTTTTTAGTTTGTGGCTCTGGAAGGATAAGAGTATCATGGTGGGAGTAATAGTGGCAGGCAGTGGGCATGGTGGCAAGAAGCAGAAGCTGAGGAATCGTATCTCTACTGCAAACACAAAGCAGAAGGCAAAGACTGGCTGCAGTGTGAACCTGCATAATCTTAAAATCCAGCCCTGGCGATGTCCTTCCTCCAGCATGGCCCCAGCACCCCTCAGTCAGTGCCACCAACTGGGAAACAAGTGTTCAACTATGCTAGTCTATTGGGGACATTTCTCATACAAGCCACCACTAGCAGTTTTATCATGAAGCAGATAGATTTAAAGAATAATGGTAAGGAACAGGCATAGAGACATAAATGCCAAGTCCAGAAAGCAGTGCACTGTGGTTGGGGATGGTTTCATGGATTCAGGTTTGCAGTAACACAGGCCTGCAGCAAACGGCTAGGAGGAAGATTGGGAGACAGGTACGAGCATTAAAAAGTAATACAAGAAAACCCAAATCTGTCAGGAATTGGCATCTATGGGGGAGAAACATGGAGGATATGAAGATTCTGATGAAGTTTTCACACTGGGAGATTTGGGTAAATGACAGAAAGGAAGGTCAGAGGTCATCGCTTCTATTTGAATTACCTCTTGTAGCCTCATCTGTGATTGTGAAAAGGCTTTGTCCACTGTGAACAGAACTAGCCCAGATGGCAGGAGCCTGCTGGAAAAGGAATTGATTGCTGTCCCAGCTTTGAACAATCTGTTGTTTGGATGAGAACTTAAGGCATGCTACCACCCAGAACAGTGGTTGGATCGATTCCCTGACTATTGTAACTCTTAACAGTAGAACATGGCAGTCATTTTTTGAAGGAGGCACAATTCCAAGGGACAAAAACCTTTCAGGAATAGTAGCTCTAAAACACCATATTTGGCATTGTGATGGGAAGGACATATGAAGATTAAATATTGACTCTATCTGTGTAGGCACACTGAAGTGGAACCACACAGTTTGTTCAAGTCCTCGTACCAATTAACCTGTCAGAGGTTATTTCTAATGCTCTTGGTCTCCATGGGCAACACAAAAAACAAAATGCAAAATGAGTAAGTAGTTTATGATTAACAAATTTATTTCTCATAGGTTTAAAGGCTACGAAACCCATGGTACCAACAGGTTTCATGTATGCAGGGAACATGCTTTCCAGCCCTGTAGACAGTGTTCTTCTGCTATAATCTCATTCAGAAGAAGGGGAAGGGTTACTCTTTGGGGTCCCTTTGTGTAAGGGAATTAATATTTTTTTTCTTTTTTCTTTTTTTTCGGAGCTGGGGACCAAACCCAGGGCCTTGCGCTTGCTAGGCAAGCGCTCTACCACTGAGCTAAATCCTCAACCCCAAGGGAATTAATCTTAATCAAGATGGTTTGCTTTCATAATCTGCTCATCTTCCAAGCAGCTCCTATCCTAATAACATCACATTGGTGATTAAATAGCAACATTTGAATTCTGAGGGTCACATTTTCAGACAGGAGCAGTATGATAAATCGTTGAATTTCTTTTATTTTCTGATTTGCTTTGCTTATATGGCAGTGGCAAGGGAGGAGAAACATAGAGTCAATAAAATCCTCAGTACCAGTTGCTATTTCCAACCCTGCCACCTTGTGTGTAGCTTTGTGATATTGCCGAGGCTTCCAGAACATACCTTAAGCCAATTCCACCACCATGCTTTCATGTATTTGCAATCAGTGGTTCTGCTGTGTCTAAGCAAACAGAGAGAGGCAAGTGAGATTGGTTGGAGAATGGAAAGAAGAAACAAAGAGAAAGGAAGACATAACAAGACTCACTTTCATAGTCTCTACTTTCTACATAGCTGTAGAGATTGATGGAAAATGTGTTCTGAAACATCTCCAATGTCCTTGCAAAGGGAGTCTTCAAAGAAATATGAATGCTTCATGGACTCCAGGAGCAATCAGCCACCTGACTTGGCAATAACTATAAGAGACTGTCAAAGTGGATTTTCATCTTAAAAGAAAAGCAGATACACATTCCACATGTAAACATCCACTCAAAATAGAATTTAATGTTAGCATCTATACACAGTAAGCATTTAAAACAAAGAAAGGACAATTTACAGGAGAGATTCTGGGTTAAAAGTATCCAACAGATAATTCAAGCATTTATTCATCCAGGTCACATTTATTGATAGGACAGTTATCAAATTAAAGACACTGCAAACAAATAATAAACCACTACAAGAGTCTGGTATATTGCTTGCAGAAATGGACACAACTTTCTTTTATGCGTCCTATTCTTTTTTTTTTTTTTTGGTTCTTTTTTTTTCGGAGCTGGGGACCGAACCCAGGGCCTTGCGCTTCCTAGGTAAGCGCTCTACCACTGAGCTAAATCCCCAGCCCCCGCGTCCTATTCTTTGTAAAGTGATCATCGTTCATGATATGGAGGCTGTAGAAAATTACTAAAAGCATAGATGATTAAGGTTTACCAATACACATAGTTGTAATAAGTATGTGAAATAATGCACATGTTTTATAAAATGGTATAGAAAATGCTTTTCTGAGTCTTGGACTGCCCCTGTGACTTGGCGCAGAATTGCTAAGGTGTAAAGAAATCATTTATTTTTGAATTTCTCATTGTACCTCTGCTCAGCCAGCATGAGATCAAACTTTCACCTGCTTACTGCAAGTTGGGAGACTAGACAGAGTCGCAGAGTTCTCCCAGCTAAGGCCATCTTGAACCAACTGTGTTTCCAGTCAACTAACTGACTTAGTGCAAACACAAGTGTGAGCCTAGGCAAGACCGGTCATGTCCCATAGTCTCGTTTAAAGAAACTGGAAGCTGAATAAGTGTTTGTTATTTTAAGGTGTTAAATTTTGGGGATATTTGTCAGACGGAAAACCTAACAAATACACTTCCAGAACTTGAGAGTTTACTTTCTAGGAAGAATGTCAATAGGAAGCAAATAACAGTAACAAACTCACAATGGACTTACGTTAGAGGGAGAATTGTGAGAAAATGTATTAGGATAACATATCAAAGGGCACTGAAATAGACGGGAAGGAAGTATTTTTGTAGTTGCTTGGGGGTGGCTTGCTAAAGTTAACAGACATGATTTTGGGGCTTGGAGAAATGATCATTTATATAAATATTGCTTAGGAAATCTTATGCAATTTATTATGAGACAAACGTTTATGTCTCCTAAGAAATGCCAAGAAACTAAGGATTTTGGAGGTTTGTTTGCTCAGATTTTGGAGATTTTTCTGTTCTCTCTAGGAAAACAAAAACATTTGTATTGAAATTATTAGTCAGTATTTCTCTTCTTTAGGAGAATGTTCACTCAGGCACTGACAAGTCCTGGGTGGGGTCTTATCCAGTAAGCTACTAGCAGTTCTTATAACCCTGACATACTCTACAGTGTCTACAGGGGGGAAAAGAAAAAGAAAAAAAATCAAGAAACAAAAAACAAAACAAACAAATAAATGAAAATAAAAGCAAAACAAAACAAAAAAACCCATGCCTTGTGGAAAAGGGATCCTGGGTTTAGTTTCCTGTTATGCTCAGCATCTCACTTTCTGTATGTTATTTTGAGGACAGCTTTATGGAGGCATAATTTGCATACTTTATAATAAAGTCTAATGTATATGATTTAAAGGTTTCCAGGGCATTGACAGAACTGTAGAGCAACTATCACAACCTTCGGACACTTTTTACACCTCCTCAATTATCTTTGTATCTACTTACCAGGGCTCTCTGCTTTTCAACAACCCCTGAGCTTCAGCGACTGCTAATTTTTCCCATTGCTCTAAGGCTTTCCAATCTGTTTATTTCATACAAACTGAGTCGCAGTGCTGTGCATATGAGCAGATTATTTGATTCAGTATAATGATATCAAAGGTCATCCCTGCTCTAATGCAAATGGATACTTTGCTTTTCTATTTTCAAGAGCTACTTATTAAAATATATTAGGCAGACAAAGTACTGTGCTTCATTGTAATTATTTCATACACACATAGGACACTTTTAGACTTACTTATTTTATATACATGAATACACCGTAGGTGTCTGCAGACACACCAGAAGAGGGCATTGGATCCCACTACAGATGGTTGTGAGCCACTATATGGCTGCTGGGATTTGAACTCAGGACCTCTGAAAGAGCAGTCAGTGTTCTTAACTGTTGAGCCATTTTAACCATGCTCATTTTCACCCTTTCTTTTGCCATCCCTACTTTGATCCCCTCTTCCTCCATTGGTCCCTCTTAATTTGGAAGGTTTGTTTAATTGTTTGATTTCATTCACTATTAATAAAGTATCTACTTACTTTTTAAATAATAATTTTCAGAAAGTATTAAATATTCAATTTAGAGCATGCATGTATCCATTTTGGTAGGTTGAATGCTTAATAAATTTGCAACATTTTAGCGAAACAAAGTTGTACTAAGAGTAAAATAATGTTTAGTTTTTGATTGTGTAGAATCTTTATTCCTCAAGACTCTAACAATAAAATCAAGCCATATATGGCAAAATATTTTTCAAAATAGTTAAAATTATTTTACTGACTAATAATTGGTTTCCATATACACTTCATTTTTGTTACTCCCCTGCCCTAAACTCCTTCCTCAACACTCTAACCCCCCCTTTTTTATATTCTGAGTAATACCTTTAATTAACAGACACTAGAGTCCATGTTTATAAAGAAATTGAGGTCATTAATTGTAAATCCCTTGCCTATGCAATTTTTTTCCATCTTTATTAACTTGGGTATTTCTTATTTACATTTCAATTGTTATTCCCTTTCCCGGTTTCCCGGTCAACATCCCCCTAACCCCTGCCCCTCCACTTCTATAGGGGTGTTCCCCGTCCCATCCTCCCCCCATTACTGCCCTCCCCCAAACAATCACGTTCACTGGGGGTTCAGTCTTGGCAGGACCAAGGGCTTCCCCTTCCACTGGTGCCCTTACTAGGCTATTCATTGCTACCTATGAGGTCAGAGTCCAGGGTCAGTCCATGCATAGTCTTTGGGTAGTGGCTTAGTCCCTGGAAGCTCTGGTTGGTTGGCATTGTTGTTCATCTGGGGTCTCGAGCCCCTTCAAACTCTTTCAGTCCTTTCTCTGATTCCTTCAACGGGGGTCCCATTCTCAGTTCAGTGGTTGAATGATGGCATTTGCCTATGTATTTGCTGTATTCTGGGTGTGTCTCTCAAGAGAGATCTACATCTGGTTCCTGTCAGCCTGCACTTCTTTCCTTCATCCATCTTATCTAGTTTGGTGGCTGTATATGTATGGGCCACATGTGGGGCAGGCTCTGAATGGGTGTTCCTTCAGTCTCTGTTCTAAACATTGCCTCCCTATTCCCTCCCAAGGGTATTCTTGTTCCCTTTTTAAAGAAGGAGTGAAGCATTCACATTTTGGTCATCCTTCTTGAGTTTCATGTGTTCTGTGCATCTAGGGTAATTCGAGCATTTGGGCTAATAGCCACTTATCAATGAGTACATACCATGTGTGTTTTTCTGTGATTGGGTTACCTCACTCAGAATGATATTTTCCAGTTCCACCATTTGCCTATGAATTCATAAAGTCATTATTTTTGAGAGCTGAGTAGTATTCCATTGTGTAGATGTACCACATTTTCTGTATCCATTCCTCTGTTGAAGGGCATCTGGGTTCTTTCCAGCTTCTGGCTATTATAAATAAGGCTGCTGTGAACATAGTGGAACACGTGTCTTTGTTATATGTTGGGGTATCTTTTGGGTATATGCCCAAGAAAGGTATAGCTGGGTCCTCAAGTAGTTCAATGTCCAATTTTCTGAGGAACCTCCAGACTGATTTCCAGAATGGTTGTACCAGTCTGCAATCCCACCAACGATGGAGGAGTGTTCCTCTTTCTCCACATCCTCACCAGCATCTGCTGTCACCTGAGTTTTTGAGTTTAGCCATTCTCACTGGTGTGAGGTGAAATCTCAGAGTTGTTTTGATTTGCATTTCCCTTATGACAAAGATATTTACCCAAGGTTTCATGGGTTCCTTTCTAGACTCCTGGCCTTTCCCCATATTTATTCCATTTGGATGTGCATATTAACAATTAGGGAGTAGAATCTACATATGTGAGAGAACACACAGGATTTGTCTTTCTAAACTTAGGAGTTGTTTCATTCATTTCACATGCTTCTTACTTATACCCATTTTCCTGCAATTTTTATTTCTATAAATGAATAAATCTCTCTCTCTCTCTCTCTCTCTCTCTCTCTCTCTGTACCTCACATTTTCACTATCTACTCATCTGTTGATGAACACCTAGCCTAATTCTCTCTCTATTTAACTGCAAACAGGGCAGTGACAAGCATAGATGTGCAAGTATCCCTTCTCTGTAGTAGGATGTAGAGTCCTTTGAGTATATGTCTTTGTATTATTTTTTATTGTAAATTAATATGCTATTTAAAAATATACCAGATTTTATCTGTTCACCAATCTGTTGAGGATAATTGGAATTGTTGCTTCTCGATGTTCGTTATTAAAAATAATACTTATAAATATCTGTGTGGGCATATGTTGTTATTAATCTTGGATATAAGCCTGAGGGTAGATTAGTGGCAAGGGCACTGTGAAGGTTGGCTTTGCCATCTTGATGGATTATAAATTAACTCAGGAGATAGCTCCATTGGGCAGGTCTTTGGGGAGAGGGTTAACTGTTGGGAAGAGAACTACCTTCAAAGTGGGTTGAATTTTCCAACTTATGTCCCAGCTATAAAGAGATCCAAGGAACGATCAATGTCACATGGTAAAGCCTCTGAGAGTTGAAAAGGAAGAGGCTGTGCTGTCAGAGAAGGTGAGACCAGCATAGAGGGAACTCTGTTAGAGACTAAAAGGAGCGATGGGATGAAGCCAACATACATTTCCCTTTTTCAGGAAAGGAGCTCGGTGTAATTCTTTAGAGAGTGGATAGATGGAAGCAACAGAAAAGCAAAGCCAAAGCCTGCAAGAGTTGAAATTTTATCAAACGAGGGGATAAGGAAAGGAACAAAGTAAGGAAGATGGCAGGGTTTGAATGGTTGCTCCTTGAAGTATGGTTGCCCTATGACATCAGAGATGAAGGGAGATGCTGTGATGAGGCACAGATAAATGGAACCAGACCCGTGGTTATAACTGGTTTGTCATCGACTCTCCTGTCTTCCACTTCACCACTGCCTCTATGGATCTGAAGGCTCTTTCATTATGGGAATTTTAAGAAAGAAGAAAGAGTCTGTGTCCAAAGGATTTCAAAGTAAGTTAATTAACAATAGCTATTGGCTTTTAAGGGAGCAATTGCTCTCTTCAGTATCATAGCCACTGAATTGTGCCTGCTCTAGTGGATTGCTCCAACCATATATGCATGTGTGAGGCCCTGGATAGACTGAGTGGATCATAAAACAAAAATAAAATGACGACAGAATGACATGATTGTACAGATGTACAAAAAAAAAAAAAAAACCACAGGAGAAATTAGTTTTCAAACAAGTACGACAAAAGGAATAGAAGCAAAGGCCATAGCTTCATCAGAATAAGACTGTTTAACGTGATTACAGTTTCACCAGTGCCTCTTGGGCTGCTTTGCTCTTCTGCATTGTTAGCTGATGTTAAACTGCTAGACTTGTAGTAAGTCAGATGAATAGAACAGCAGACCTCTAGGGTATTTCTCTACTTTCCCCGAATTCTCCCATTACCAAGTCTTATTCTTCTATGTCTCTCTATGCCACTTCCATTTTAAACCAAAAATTCTTGCATCCCTTCCCAGTCTTACTTCATGCTTCGGTGATGGCAAATTGCTCTGGTTTCCTAAGTTGTCTTCTATTTCTTCTTTTTCCTTTCTATCCATTTTCTCCCTTTTAATTTGTGTTCGTGCTATAGTAGAAAAGACCCACAATATTTAACTTTATTGGCTAAATATGGCCAATTCTTTTTATCCTGGTACCAAGATTAAATGGGAGAATTTATTGAGGCATTAAAAAGTCAACACTCAGTTGATGTCTACTCAAGGGGATGCCTTTAATCGAGACATTCATTGGTTCTATAGTTGTAAAGCTGGAAGTATTATATCAATATAATACGAAGTCCACAATTTCTTTAATCACATGAAACAAGAGAAAGCATTAGGTAGAAGTGAGATTTTTATGGAGTTTTCAAAAGCTTAAGAGAAAAATAAGAAAAATATTTAGAAAGTACCATGGACCGTAATAGATCAAGGGGGTACCCATTGGAAGAATTAGAGAAAGGATTGAAGGAGCTGAAGTGGCTTGCAACCCCATAAGAACAATAATACCAACAAACCAGAGCTCCCAGGGACTATATCACTACCCAAAGACTATATACATGGACAGACTCATGGCTCCAGCTGCATATGTAGCAGAAGATGGCTTTGTTGAGCACCAATAGGAGGAGAAGACCTTGGACCTGGCAAGGCTGGATACTCCAGTGTAGGGGAATGTCCGAGGATGGCAGGGAGGAGGGTTCTGGGGAGGGGAAACACCCTTATAGAAGAAGGGGAGGAGGGTGGGATATGGGGTTTATGGCTGGGAAACTGGGAAAGGGAATAACATCTGAAATGTAAATAAAAGATACACAAAAGAAGAAGGAGGAGGAAGAGGAAGAGGAGGAGAAGGAGGAGGAGGAGGAGGAGGAGGAGGAGGAGGAGGAGAAGAAGAAGAAGAAGAAGAAGAAGAAGAAGAAGAAGAAGAAGAAGAAGAAGAAGAAGAAGAAGAAGAAGAAGAAGAAGAAGAAGAAGAAGTTGTTTAAGTTAGGAGGTAACAATGATGTGTCAACATAGGTTCATCTAGTGCCAGAAATGTGCCACTGCAGGGACGCTGCTGATGCACAGGGTGCTTGGGGGAGGGAGATGTCTAGGATGCCTCTGTGCCTTCTTCACAAAGAAACAAAATTGCTTCATTAGAAAAATGTTTTTTTCTAACTCCTGTTAAAAATAATGACATCACTCCCATTCTGACAACTTCAAGTACAGTTCCTGTTGATAAATTCTGGTCAAAGAACAAAAGAGCCTCATAAGACACTGGAAAAATAATAAAACTGAGGGAAATGCCAATACCAGATTCCTGTGTGGTTCTAGCTTCAAGTCAACTAGCACCAGACTCAACACTGAAGTGTACCGTCCTCTGAAAAGTGACAGAGTCACCTTATTCTCCTGACTTTACTCCATAGATTCCCCATGACCCCAGCCACAAAACTGAGTTACGGAAAACAATGTATGAGAATTAAGAAACAGCTTGGCAACTGGTAAATTCCATAAAATATGTTTGTTCTCTCTCTCTCTCTCTCTCTCTCTCTCTCTCTCTCTCTCTCTCTCTCTCTCTCTCCCTCCCTCCCCCTCCCTCCCTCCTGCCCCCCTTCAGCCCCCCTTCCCTCCCCTCCCCCTCCCCCTCCCCCTCCCTCTCCCTCTCCCTCTCCCCCTCCCTCTCCCCCTCCCTCTCCCCCTCCCTCTATACCTCTGCTCTATCTGACACATACTTAATAATCTTGGGGTCTAGTTGGGGAAATATTCCTTTTGTTTTGTCCACAGTGGTTCTCACAGGGGGCCACATTAAGTCTCCTCAGAGGGATGGGAAGGCTGGTGCACTTGAGCTGCCTAAATAACAGCAGTAAAAATCATAAAATGTGGAGAAATGATATTTCTTCTTTATTATTTTTTCAGGTATGACAAGAGTCCTTTTAGTATTGGGGACTTTGGAAACTGTGCTTCATAGTTACTGGGTTGGGGGGTCATTGTTAAATGAACACCTCTAAGCAGGCACATATTTATTCAGCTGAAACTATAATTCTTACTTTAGCAAATCAGAGGAAATATTAATGCTGATTTGATTTAATCGCTTGCTCCTCAGTTTGCATTGAGACCTTGATAACATGCTCTTTGGAAGCATTGGAATCATCTATTGGTGTGAATTTCAGAAGTTGTGTCACTGCCGATTCATGTTTTGTTGTCTGTTTTCATGATGTTTGTTTTGATATTACTCTTCCCTTTTTGAGCATACGTTGGTAGCATCTAAATTGTTAACAGCGGCATCAATAGGTAAACCATCAATTTCTCATGAGTATTTATACATTCACGCACATATAATCTATAATTGGACACACTTAGGTACCCCTTCGTAAGGCTTGGTGTGTTTTTGCAAGATAGTGTTTGTGTGTACACATTATAAGTAAGCTATAGATCAGGGTCTGGGGTCATCCTTGCTACAATTGGAGATGAGCTACAGGCGCTCATTGAGGCTATTGGCACTCAATGCTGAGGTAGCCTCTGAAACAAAGAACTACCTCATTCAAACCATCAACAGTGCTTATGTTTTGCAAATTCTCTAGGGGAATAGGTGTGTGGCCACTTCCCCATGTTGCAGAGCAAATACTTTGAGATACTTTCGTGCCAGCAAGAAAATAACGCGGACGTGCGGGAAGACTCTAAGAGGTCCGCGGCCACAGCTTCCTCTTAGTTTCTGTGCTTTTTAGTTTTTCAAGGAGCTTTCATGCTTAGAATCTCCTAAAATTCCTGTGTTATTACTGTGATGTACAAATGGACTAGTTTTTAAATGCGCATACCTTTTTATGGATGGAAAATTGCATGGGGCAGCTTTAGTGATTACCCTGTTACATGACTGATTAGTGATCCCAGCTCTCCGGCTGACTGTACAAGCAGAACTAAGAGGGTGACTTTTTTATGTTCCTTAGGGAAAAGCAGGCTGACAGCACCCAAGTACAGAACACTCTGTTCTATCCCTTTTCTTTGTCTCCTATTGCCTCAGTAAATGGAAAATCCCAGAAGAACAATTTCATCATTTTATTAACATTGGATATCATGTTATCATCATTTTAATTACATTTTCATCTTCTAGTCATCGTTTCTTCATTAATACAAAATTAAATTAGCTTATGTTAACCTGAAATTTACATTAATTTACATATAAGGGAAGTGCATCTCAAACTGATGCCAAGAATTCTGCTATTGGAGCTGCAGTGAGACTAAAATACAACAGGAAATATTGGCTTTCTGTGTGTGTTTTTTTTTCCTCTGCAAATTTCAAGTCATCTCTCCTCTTGCAGATGTCAAACAATGACTTTATGACAGAATGCCGCTAGAAATTTAGTGAGAACTGAAGACACTAATGCTTGGTAACTGTAGTGTTAATCTCGAATAATGGAACCAATAATATTCAGTGAATCTGGAGTTGGATTCTATTGGCTCATCCTTCCAAAATTGAGTCTTCCTGAATTGATGCTATTTTTGTCTGGAAAAATAACTTTAATCTCTAGCTTGGAGAGTTATTACTATTATAAAATAGTACCTTTGGTTTTAATGGTTGAGGAATTAATTGTAAATGAAATACAGCTATCTATAGTTATATTTATGCACACTTATATTTAAATGCTTCATAACCAAATTTACTAGCCTTTGAAAAAGCATGCACCTTGTGTATCTATAAATGTGTATTATAAACTTTCTGAAATTTATCACTTAGAGAGGCTACAGAGAACATTCAGTTGGTTAGTCTGCTGCACACGTCCTGGGAACCTGAGTCTAGTGGATGCCTAGAACGTAAGCTGCCATGGCAACTTGCTCCTATAACAATAATGTTAGAGGGGAGAGACAGCCAGGTCCTGTACCCATTGGCCAACCACCTAGCAAGCTCATTGTACCACAATTTCAGTGAGACCCTATCTCAAAAATAGAAATAACTAAAAGAGAAGAAAAGAAAGATAGATATTCATCAAGGAAAGTAGAAATCAACCTGTATTATTTTTTTACTGGATATTTTTTATTTACATTTCAAATGTTATTCCATTTCCTGGTTTCCCAGAGATAAGCTTCCTATCCCACCCCCTCTCCTTCTTCTATAAGGGTGTTCCCCTCCCATCTGTTCCCCTCTCCCCGGACATTACCCTACAATGAGGGTCCAGCCTTGGCAGGAACAAGGGCTTCTCCTTCCATTAGTGCCCAACAAGGCCATCCTCTGCTACATATACAGCTAGAACCATGGGTCTGTCTGTATGTACTCTTTTGGTAGTGTGATTTAGTCCCTGGGAGCTCTGGTTGGTTGGCATTGTTTTTCTTATAGGGTTGCAAGCCCCTTCAGCTCTTTCAATCCTTTCTCTAATTCCTCCAACAAGGATCTTGTTCTTAGTTCAATGGTTTGCTGCTAGCATTCGCCTCAGCATTTGACATGATCTGGCTGTGCCTCTCAGGAGACAGCTATATCCAGCTCCTGTCAGTATACACTTCTTAGCTTCATCAATCTTATCAAGTTTTGGTGGATATATATATATATATATATATATATATATATATATATATATATATATATATATATATCATGTGTGTGTGTGTGTGTGTGTGTGTGTGTGTGTGTACTCATATGGATCTGAATGGCCATTCCTTCAGTCTCTGATCCAAATTTTGCCTCCATATCCCCCCCTCCTATGAGTATTCCCCACCCCCTTTTAGGAAGGAGTGAAGCATTCATACTTTGGTTGTTTTTCTTCTTGAGCTTCATGTGATCTGCAGATTGTATCTTGGGTTATTCGAGCTTTTGGGCTAATAACCACTTACCAGTGAGTGTATACCATGTGTGTTTTTCTGTGATTGGTTACTCAGGATATTTTCTAGTTCAATCCCTTTGCCAATGAATTTCATGAAGTCATTGTTTTTGATAGGTGAGTAGTACTCCATTGTGTAGATGCACCACATTTTTTGTATTTGTTCCTCTGTTGAAAGGCATCTGGGATCTTTCCAGCTTCTGGCTATTATAAAAAAGGGTGCTATGAACATAGTGGAGCAATTGTCTCGTTGTACATTGGAGCATTTTTTGGGTATATGCCTAGGAGTGGTATAGTTGGATCCTCAGATAGTGCAGTGACCGATTTTCTGAGGAATCTTGACTAATTTCCAGAATGGTTGTACCAGTCTGCAATCCCACCAACAATGGAGGAGTGTTCCTTTTTCACCACATCCTCACCAGCATTTTCTGTCACCTGAGTTTTTGATCTTAGCCATTCTGACTGATGTGAGGTGGAATCTCAGGGTTGTTTTGATTTGCATTTCCCTGATGACTAAAGATATTGAACATTTCTTTAGGTGCTTCTCAGTCATTCAATATTCCTCAGCTGAGAATGTTTTGTTTAGCTCTGTACCCCATTTTTTTTTAGCTGGGGACCGAACCCAGGGCTTTGCGCTTCCTAGGTGTGTACCCCATTTTTAATAGGGTTATTTGTCTCTCTGGAGATGAGTTTCTTGAGTTCTTTGAGTGTTTTACGTATTAGTCCTCTATCAGATGTAGGATTGGTAAAGATCTTTTCCTAGTCTGTTGGTTGCCATTTTGTCCTAATGACAGTGTCCTATGCCTTACAGAAGCTTTGCAGTTTTATGAGATCCTGAGTGTCGATTCTTGATCTTAGAGCATAAGTCATTGGTGTTTTATTCAGCAAATGTTCCCCAGTGCTCATATGATCGAGACTCTTCTCCACTTTTTCCTTTATTAGTTTGTGTGTATCTGTTTGATGTGGAGGCCTTAATCCACTTGGACTTAAGCTATCTACAGGGCAATAAGAATGGATCAATTTGTATTCTTCTACATGCTTACCTCTAGGTGAACCAGCATCATTTGCTGGAAATGCTATCTTTCTTCCATTGGATGGTTTTAGCTCCTTTATTAAAGATCACGTGACCATAGGTCTGTGGGTTCATTTCTGGTCTTCAATTCTATTCCACTGATCTACCTGCCTGTCTCTGTACCAATACCATACACTTTTTATGACTATTGCTCTGTAATACTGCTTGAGTTCAGGGATGGTGATTCCCCCAGAAATTCTTTTATTGTTGAGGAGAGTTTTCACTACCCTGGCTTTTTTGTTCTTCAAAGTGAATTTGCAAATTGCTCTTTCTAACTCTATGAAGAATTGAACTGGAATTTTGATGGGGATTACATTGAATCTGTAGATTTGCTTTTGGCAAAATGGCCAGTTTTACTACATTAATCATGCTCATCCATGAGCATGGGAGGTCTTCCATCTTCTGAGATCTTCAGTTTCTTTTTTTTTTTTTTTTATTTTTTGGGTGGGTATTGTATTATCTTTCTCACTGATTTTTTTTTTATTACCTTGAGTATTTCTTATATACATTTCAAGTGTTATTCCCTTTCCCGGTTTCCGGGCAAAATCCCCCTCCCCCCTCCCCTTCCTTATGGGTGTTCCCCTCCCAACCCTCCCCCCATTGCCGCCCTCCCCCCATAGTCTAGTTCACTGGGGGTTCAGTCTTAGCAGGACCCAGGGCTTCCCCTTCCACTGGTGCTCTTACTAGGATATTCATTGCTACCTATGGGGTCAGAGTCCAGGGTCAGTCCATATATAGTCTTTAGGTAGTGGCTTAGTCCCTGGAAGCTCTGGTTGCTTGACATTGTTGTACTTTTGGGGTCTCGAGCCCCTTCAAGCACTTCCAGTTCTTTCTCTGATTCCTTCAACGGGGGACCTATTCTCAGCTCAGTGGTTTGCTGCTGGCATTCGCCTCTGTATTTGCTGTATTCTGGCTGTGTCTCTCAGGAGCGATCTACATCCGGCTCCTGTTGGTCTGCACTTCTTTGCTTCATCCATCTTGTCTAATTGGGTGGCTGTATATGTACGGGCCACATGTGGGGCAGGCTCTGAATGGGTGTTCCTTCAGTCTCTGTTTTAATCTTTGCCTCTCTCTTCCCAGCCAAGGGTATTCTTTTTCCTCATTTAAAGAAGGAGTGAAGCATTCACATTTTGATCATCCGTCTTGAGTTTCATTTGTTCTAGGGATCTAGGGTAATTCAAGCATTTGGGCTAATAGCCACTTATCAATGAGTGCATACCATGTATGTCTTTCTGTGATTGGGTTAGCTCACTCAGGATGATATTTTCCAGTTCCAACCATTTGCCTACGAATTTCATAGACTCGTTGTTTTTGATAGCTGAGTAATATTCCATTGTGTAGATGTACCACATTTTCTGTATCCATTCCTCTGTTGAAGGGCATCTCGGTTCTTTCCATTTTCTGGCTATTATAAATAAGGCTGCGATGAACATAGTGGAGCACGTGTCTCTTTTATATGTTGAGGCATCTTTTGGGTATATGCCCAAGAGAGGTATAGCTGGACCCTCAGGCAGTTCAATGTCCAATTTTCTGAGGAACCTCCAGACTGATTTCCAGAATGGTTTTACCAGTCTGCAATCCCACCAACAATGGAGGAGTGTTCCTCTTTCTCCACATCCTTGCCAGCATCTGCTGTCACCTGAGTTTTTGATCTTAGCCATTCTCACTGGTGTGAGGTGAAATCTCAGGGTTGTTTTGATTTGCATTTCCCTTATGACTAAAGATGTTGAACATTTCTTTAGGTGTTTCTCAGCCATTCGGCATTCCTCAGCTGTGAATTCTTTGTTTAGCTCTGAACCCCATTTTTTAATAGGGTTATTTGTTTCCCTGCGGTCTAACTTCTTGAGTTCTTTGTATATTTTGGATATAAGGCCTCTATCTGTTGTAGGATTGGTAAAGATCTTTTCCCAATCTGTTGGTTGCAGTTTTGTCCTAACCACCGTGTCCTTTGCCTTACAGAAGCTTTGCAGTTTTATGAGATCCCATTTGTCGATTCTTGATCTTAGAGCATAAGCCATTGGTGTTTTGTTCAGGAAATTTTTTCCAGTGCCCATGTGTTCCAGATGCTTCCCTAGTTTTTCTTCTATTAGTTTGAGTGTGTCTGGTTTGATGTGGAGGTCCTTGATCCACTTGGACTTAAGCTTTGTACAGGGTGATAAGCATGGATCGATCTGCATTCTTCTACATGTTGCCCTCCAGTTGAACCAGCACCATTTGCTGAAAATGCTATCTTTTTTTCCATTGGATGGTTTTGGCTCCTTTGTCAAAAATCAAGTGACCATAGGTGTGTGGGTTCATTTCTGGGTCTTCAATTCTATTCCATTGGTCCATCTGTCTGTCTCTGTACCAATACCATGCAGTTTTTATCACTATTGCTCTGTAATACTGCTTGAGTTCAGGGATAGTGATTCCCCCTGAAGTCCTTTTATTGTTGAGGATAGCTTTAGCTATCCTGGGCTTTTTGTTATTCCAGATGAATTTGCAAATTGTTCTGTCTAACTCTTTGAAGAATTGGATTGGTATTTTGATGGGGATTGCATTGAATCTGTAGATTGCTTTTGGTAAAATGGCCATTTTTACTATATTAATCCTGCCAATCCATGAGCATGGGAGATCTTTCCATCTTCTGAGGTCTTCTTCAATTTCTTTCCTCAGTGTCTTGAAGTTCTTATTGTACAGATCTTTTACTTGCTTGGTTAAAGTCACACCGAGGTACTTTATATTATTTGGGTCTATTATGAAGGGTGTCGTTTCCCTAATTTCTTTCTCGGCTTGTTTCTCTTTTGTATAGAGGAAGGCAACTGATTTATTTGAGTTAATTTTATACCCAGCCACTTTGCTGAAGTTGTTTATCAGCTTTAGTAGTTCTCTGGTGGAACTTTTGGGATCACTTAAATATACTATCATGTCATCTGCAAATAGTGATATTTTGACTTCTTCTTTTCCGATCTGTATCCCCTTGATCTCCTTTTGTTGTCTGATTGCTCTGGCTAGAACTTCAAGAACTATATTGAATAAGTAGGGAGAGAGTGGGCAGCCTTGTCTAGTCCCTGATTTTAGTGGGATTGCTTCGAGTTTCTCTCCATTTAGTTTAATGTTAGCAACTGGTTTGCTGTATATGGCTTTTACTATGTTTAGGTATGGGCCTTGAATTCCTATTCTTTCCAGGACTTTTATCATGAAGGGGTGTTGAATTTTGTCAAATGCTTTCTCAGCATCTAATGAAATGATCATGTGGTTTTGTTCTTTCAGTTTGTTTATATGATGGATCACGTTGATGGTTTTCCGTATATTAAACCATCCCTGCATGCCTGGGATGAAGCCTACTTGATCATGGTGGATGATTGTTTTGATGTGCTCTTGAATTCGGTTTGCCAGAATTTTATTGAGTATTTTTGCGTCGATATTCATAAGGGAGATTGGTCTGAAGTTCTCTTTCTTTGTTGTGTCTTTGTGTGGTTTAGGTATAAGAGTAATTGTGGCTTCGTAGAAGGAATTCGGTAGTGCTCCATCTGTTTCAATTTTGTGGAATAGTTTGGATAATATTGGTATGAGGTCTTCTATGAAGGTTTGATAGAATTCTGCACTAAACCCGTCTGGACCTGGGCTCTTTTTGGTTGGAAGACCTTTAATGACTGCTTCTATTTCCTTAGGAGTTATGGGGTTGTTTAACTGGTTTATCTGTTCCTGATTTAACTTCGATACCTGGTATCTGTCTAGGAAATTGTCCATTTCCTGAAGATTTTCAAATTTTGTTGAATATAGGTTTTTATAGTAAGATCTGATGATTTTTTGAATTTCCTCTGAATCTGTAGTTATGTCTCCCTTTTCATTTCTAATTTTGTTAATTTGGACGCACTCTCTGTGTCCTCTCGTTAGTCTGGCTAAGGGTTTATCTATCTTGTTGATTTTCTCAAAGAACCAACTTTTGGTTCTGTTGATTCTTTCTATGTTCCTTTTTGTTTCTAATTGGTTGATTTCAGCTCTGAGTTTGATTATTTCCTGCCTTCTACTCCTCCTGGGTGTATTTGCTTCTTTTTGTTCTAGAGCTTTTAGGTGTGCTGTCAAGCTGCTGACATATGCTCTTTCCTGTTTCTTTCTGCAGGCACTCAGCGCTATGAGTTTTCCTCTTAGCACAGCTTTCATTGTGTCCCATAAGTTTGGGTATGTTGTACCTTCATTTTCATTAAATTCTAAAAAGTTTTTAATTTCTTTCTTTATTTCTTCCTTGACCAGGTTATCATTGAGTAGAGCATTGTTCAATTTCCACGTATATGTGGGCATTCTTCCCTTATTGTTATTGAAGACCAGTTTTAGGCCGTGGTGGTCCGATAGTATGCATGGGATTATCTCTATCTTTCTGTACCTGTTGAGGCCCGTTTTTTGACCAATTATATGGTCAATTTTGGAGAAAGTACCATGAGGAGCTGAGAAGAAGGTATATCCTTTTGCTTTAGGATAGAATGTTCTATAAATATCCGTTAAGTCCATTTGGCTCATGACTTCTCTTAGTCTGTCGACATCACTGTTTAATTTCTGTTTCCATGATCTGTCCATTGATGAGAGTGGGGTGTTGAAGTCTCCCACTATTATTGTGTGAGGTGCAATGTGTGTTTTGAGCTATAGTAAGGTTTCTTTTACGTATGTAGGTGCCCTTGTATTTGGGGCATAGATATTTAGGATTGAGAGTTCATCTTGGTGGATTTTTCCTTTGATGAATATGAAGTGTCCTTCCTTATCTTTTTTGATGACTTTTAGTTGGAAATTGATTTTATTTGATATTAGAATGGCTACTCCAGCTTGCTTCTTCAGACCATTTGCTTGGAAAGTTGTTTTCCAGCCTTTCACTCTGAGGTAGTGTCTGTCTTTGTCTCTGAGGTGTGTTTCCTGTAGGCAGCAGAATGCAGGGTCCTCATTGCATATCCAGTTTGTTAATCTATGTCTTTTTATTGGGGAGTTGAGGCCATTGATATTGAGAGATATTAAGGAATAGTGATTATTGCTTCCCTTTATATTCATAGTTGGATGTGAGGTTATGTTTGTGTGCTTTCATTCTCTTTGTTTTGTTGCCAAGACGATTAGTTTCTTGCTTCTTCTAGGGTATAGCTTGCCTCCTTATGTTGGGCTTTACCCTTTATTATCCTTTGTAGTGCTGGATTTGTAGAAAGATATTGTGTAAATTTGGTTTTGTCATGGAATATCTTGGTTTCTCCATCAATGTTAATTGAGAGTTTTGCAGGATACAGTAACCTGGGCTGGCATTTGTGTTCTCTTAGGGTCTGTATGACATCAGTCCAGGATCTTCTGGCCTTCATAGTTTCTGGCGAGAAGTCTGGTGTGATTCTGATAGGTCTCCCTTTATATGTTACTTGACCTTTTTCCCTTACTGCTTTTAATATTCTTTCTTTATTTTGTGCGTTTTGTGTTTTGACAATTATGTGACGCGAGGTGTTTCTTTTCTGGTCCAATCTATTTGGAGTTCTGTAGGCTTCTTGTATGTCTATGGGTATCTCTTTTTTTAGGTTAGGGAAGTTTTCTTCTATGATTTTGTTGAAGATATTTACTGGTCCTTTGAGCTGGGAGTCTTCACTCTCTTCTATACCTATTATCCTTAGGTTTGATCTTCTCATTGAGTCCTGGATTTCCTGTATGTTTTGGACCAGTAGCTTTTTCCGCTTTACATTATCTTTGACAGTTGAGTCAATGATTTCTATGGAATCTTCTGCTCCTGAGATTCTCTCTTCCATCTCTTGAATTCTGTTGGTGAGGCTTGTATCTACAGCTCCTTGTCTCTTCTTTTGGTTTTCTATATCCAGGGTTGTTTCCATGTGTTCTTTCTTGATTGCTTCTATTTCCATTTTTAATTCCTTCAACTGTTTGATTGTGTTTTCCTGGAATTCTTTCAGGGATTTTTGCGATTCCTCTCTGTAGGCTTTTACTTGTTTATTAATGTTTTCCTGTGCTTCCCTAAGTGTGTTCATGTCTTTCTTGAAGTCCTCCAGCATCATGATCAAATATAATTTTGAAACTAGATCTTGCTTTTCTGGTGTGTTTGCATATTCCATGTTTGTTTTGGTGGGAGAATTGGGCTCCGATGATGGCATGTAGTCTTGGTTTCTGTTGCTTGGGTTCCTGCGCTTGCCTCTCGCCATCAGATTATCTCTAGTGTTACTTTGTTCTGCTATTTCTGACAGTGGCTAGACTGTCCTATAAGCCTGTGTGACAGGAGTGCTGTAGTCCTGTTTTCCTCTCTTTCAGTCAGTTATGGGGACAGAGTGTTCTGCTTTCGGGCGTGTAGTTTTTCCTCTCTACAGGTCTTCAGCTGTTCCTTTTGGCCTGTGTCTTGAGTTCACCAGGCAGCTTTCTTGCAGCAGAAAATTTGGTCTTACCTGTGGTCCCGAGGCTCAGGTTCGCTCGTGGGGTGCTGCCCAGGGGCTCTCTGCAGCGGCAGCAACCAGGAAGACCTGTGCCGCCCCTTCCGGGAACTTCAGTGCACCAGGGTTCCAGATGGTCTTTGGCTTTTTCCTCTGGCGTCCGAGATGTGTGTGCAGGGAGCAGTCTCTTCTGGTTTCCCAGGCTTGTCTGCCTCTCTGAAGGTTTAGCTCTCCCTCCCACGGGATTTGGGTGCAGAGAACTGTTTATCCGGTCTGTTTCTTTCAGGTTCCGGCGGTGTCTCAGGCACAGGGGTCCTGCCGCTCCTGGGCCCTTCCCCACGGGAGCCCAGAGGCCTTATACAGTTTCCTCTTGGGCCAGGGATGTGGGCAGGGGTGAGCAGAGTTGGTGGTCTCTTCCGCTCTGCAGCCTCAGGAGTGCCCACCTGACCAGGCGGTTGGGTCTCTCTCTCACCGGGTCTGAGATCTTCAGTTTCTTTCATCAGAGACTTGAAGTTCTTGTCATATGGATCTTTCACTTGCTTGGTTAGAGTCACACCAAGGTAGTTTATGTTATTTGGGACTATTGTGAAGGGTGTCCCTAATTTCTTTCTCAGCCTGTTTATCCTTTGAGTAGTAGAAGGCTACAGATTTGTATGAGTTAATTTTATACCCAGCCACTTTGCTAAAGTTGTTTATCAGGGTTAGTAGTTCTCTGGTGGAACATTTGATAACATTTAAGTATATTATCATATCATCTGCAAATAGTGATATTTTGACTTCTTCTTTAGAATTTGTATCCCTTTGACCTCCTTTCATTGTCTGATTGCTCTGGCTAGGACTTTGAGAACTATACTGAATAAGTAGGGAGAATGTGGTCAGCCTTGTGTAGTTCCAGATTTTAGTGGAATTTGTTTCAAGTTTCTCTCCATTTAGTTTAGTGTTAGCTACTGGTTTCCTGTAATTGCTTTTACTATGTTTAGGTATGGGTCTTAAATTCCTGATCTTTCCAGGACTTTTATCATGAAGGGGTATTGAATTTTGACAAAATTTGGTTCATAACTTCTGTTAGTTTCTCTATGTCTCTGTTTAATTTCTGCTTCCAGGATCTGTCCATTGATGAGAGTGGGATGTAGAAATCTCCTACTATTATTGTGTGTGGTGCAATGTGTTATTTGAGCTTTAGTAAGGTATCTTTTATAAATGTTGATGCCCTGAATTTAGAGGATAGATATTTAGGATTGAGAGTTCATGTTGGTGTATTTTTCCTTTGGTGAATATGAAGTGTTCTTCCTTGTCTTTTTTGATAATTTCTGGTTGAAAGTTGATTTTATTCAATATTACAATGGCTACTCCAGCTTGCTTCTTCGGACCATTTGCTTAGAAAGTTGTTTTCCAGTCTTTTACTCTGAGGTAGTGTCTGTCTTTGTCTCTGAGGTGTGTTTCCTGTATGCAGCAAATGTTGAGTCCTCTTTAAGTTTCCACTTTTTTAATCTATGTTATTTTTGGGGGGGGCAATTGAGTCCATTTATATTAAGGAATATTGATTGTTGCTTCCTGTTATTTTTGTTGTTAGAGGTGGAATTATGTTTGTGTGGTTCTCTTTTGGTTTCATTTCAGGGAGATTACTTTCTTGCTTTTTCTAGGGTGTAGTTTCCCTCCTTTTTTTGGAGTTTTCCGTCTATTATCTTTTGTAGGGCTGGATTTGTAGAAAGATATTTGTAAATTTTATTTTGTCATGGAATATCTTTGTTTCTCCATCAATGCTAATTGAGAGTTTTACTGGATATAGTAGCCTGGGCTAGCATTTTTGTTCTCTTAGGATCTGTAGGGAGATACTAGCAGTGGTACTGAGCCAGTTGGTTACATTGTATCCACGGGAGCAAAGCAGGCAGCTCACTTCCTTTGCATTCAGCCCAGGATTTCACCCAGGAATGTTGCCACCCGCCATTAAGGTATGTCTTCATACTTTACTTAACCTGGTCTACATAATCTTTTACAGACACTTGTCTCCTGTGGGATTCTGCACCCTGTCTGGTTAGTAGTTAATATTAACCACCACAGTGATTCTAAAACACAGAAAGCCAGGGTTCCAGAAGAAGTTGAAAAGATCCAAAGACATTAAATTCATCAGTGCAGGCCGACAGGAGCCGGATGTAGATCTCTCCTGAAAGACACAGCCAGAATACAGCAAATACAGAGGCGAATGCCAGCAGCAAACCACTGAACTGAGAATAGGACCCCCGTTGAAGGAATCAGAGAAAGAACTGGAAGAACTTGAAGGGGCTCGAGACCCCTTATGAACAACAATGCCAAGCAACCAGAGCTTCCAGGGACTAAGCCACTACCTAAAGACTATACATGGACTGACCCTGGACTCTGACCTCATAGGAAGCAATGAATATCCTAGTAAGAGCACCAGTGGAAGGGGAAGCCCTGGGTCCTGCTAAGACTGAACCCCCAGTGAACTAGATTGTTGGGGGGAGGGCGACAATTGGGGGAGGATGGGGAGGGGAACACCCATAAAGAAGGGGAGGGGGAAGGATTAGGGGGATGTTTGCCCGGAAACCGGGAAAGGGAATAACACTCGAAATGTAAATAAGAAATACTCAAGTTAATAATAAAAAAAAAGTAAAAAAAAGATTTGCTTAAAAAAAAAGAAAAAAATAAATTCATCAGAGAAGACATGGATTGTACTTCATGGTAATGATAGCTTTATATTATAACAATTTTACGTGTGGGGCTTTTGTAAAGAATAAACATGGAAAGGCGGTATCTCATGGATCTAGGGAATCTAACATTGAGTATAAACAATGAAAGGAATCTAGACAATCTGAATAATAAAGAGTCATTGTACTTGAGTGGCCTTTAGGGGATACTCTAGTCTAAGGGATCTTAAACTCTACATTGAAAGAAGCTAACTGGAGATAGATTTTTTAACAGAATGATAATTAGGAAGTAGTTAATGTATCAATGTGATTTTGTGACATCAGAGAAATAACTAAATACTGTTCTCATATAACCAGAAGAAGGCCTGTCAATGACAATATAAACCAAGGCTGAGAGTCAGGGGACACACACACACACACACACACACACACACACACACACACACACACACACACAGAACTACCTTCACAGAAGGAGGAAGATATTTTAACTGTGGGTGTGTAAGGGATAAGTTACAGTCTTGGGATTGGAGAATGAAGAAGAGGTTTGCTTCATATAATGATTTAAGAATACATTCAGAATATTAACAAGCATCTAGAACCCAGCAGCAATATTAAAAAGGAATTAACATTGGCTATTTTGACACTAAACATACTTTTGATCTCCCATTGTGTTAAATGTCACTTAAATAGTTCTTTAATTGCTCTTTATAGATATAAGGGGGCTTGTCTAATTTGTCATCATTTTAATAGGAATGCCCTTGGAAATGTAGGGCATCTCACCTACATATATCTAGGAGTAGCTTTAAAGCAGTTAGATGCTGAGACCAAGCAGGAGGCAAATTCTTTGGAGGTATAGCTGCCCTTGCTGATTTCTGTTAACAGGAAGTTGGTTTGATTGTTCCTTTCATATATAAATTCTAATCGTTAAAACCAAAAATGGAAAACAGCTTGTATAGAATCTTCTTTTTTATAAGAAACAATTTTATTTGTCACTTGAGAATTTTATATACTGCATTTTATCATATTCAGTCTCCTCCCTCAATTCCTTCAAGATCTTTCACCTTCACACATAACCAACCAACTTTGTAAGCCCTCTCTCTCTCTCTCTCTCTCTCTCTCTCTCTCTCTAAAAGAGTAAATAAATAAATGCAAAACAACAAAGCAACAACATATTTTATTTGTGATGCTATGATACCAACAAATCCTTTGTACAGTAGTTAGATAATCAAATTAGATAAAAGTTTCCAGAAAGAAACTGATGCTATGTGTCATGGGTGTTTAAATGTATATACCTTTGTTTTTATTATTTTGTAGTTAGAAAATTCCATGGAAATAAGAGACCACTGATAAATGATATGTTTATAGACATGTAATAAACTACATTGTTAATAACAGGAAAACTGAACAGAGGTTAGGTGCTTATATAGTGGTTTGGGCAATTCATTATGGTAATTTATACAGAAGAATACTGTGCAATAATTCAAAAGGATGTAGAGGTTTTTACATTTTTATTTAGTGTGTGTGTGTGTGTGTGTGTGTGTGTGTGTGTGTGTGTGTGTGTGTGTGTATGGGCCCAAGGAATGGAAGATTAGGTCAAAGTCTTTGTGGAAAATATTTCTACCACTTCTGCTAATTTTCTAGCTCTATGGATTGGTTTTGAGTGATGCTAACAATATATTGTTAATAAGAAACCAGTTGTAAAGTAATTACTTATAAAAGTTTGGCCATATGAAAAAGATTAAAATTTGAGTAAATACTTACATACTTAATACTTACTTTCTGTGGGTCAAGAAGCTATCTTTCCTTTTTAAACTATTCTCTTAAGATTTTAAGTAAATTCTTTGACATAAAAACAATGCAGCATTCAATTGGTAGTACAAAATACTTTATTTCCATTGAAAAATCCATGTTTTACTTGGTACAGATTTTGAAAGTTTGAGGAAAGTATTTTTTCCATTTGGAAGGTCTTTTATAAGAGTCACAAGCCATTTAAATTCTATTACCATAACTTTTTAGTTGTGGAGATAAAAGTACACACAGGGCACAACTGGACATAAGTAACCCATTGTACATGATGAAGTAATGCAGGCTATCCACTTTGCATCTGGAGAATGGCTGTTAAGGATGATGGGTTTGGATATAATACAAGAAGTAGCTGTTTGGATGCAGACACTCATGTGTTATCAGATGACAAGTGAAGTGACTGGTAAATGCAGAAATAAGGAGCCGCAGAAGTGAAAATCTATAAGGAATTCACGAGTACAAATATACAGGCATGATCTGAACAGAACAGGAGTCAGGAGGTGTGGTTTCTGGATGAGTGGAGATCTGAGGCACAAACAGCCATTGTGGTAAGCTATTCTACCCATGAGGAACGGAGTGAAGATAGTGTTACCAAGAACTGGTCTGAGGCCAGTCAAGGAAGCATCAGCAGAACTTAATAGACCAAAGGGGGAAAACCAGAGAGGGCCCTGCCTCTATGCCGAACTGAAGAAGTAAAAGAGACTATCTCTATGGAGAAGCTCTGCACATACTGCTGGGCTTCCTCCCCTTCAGAGCTTCCGGTTCCCTCTTACTGTGGGCATCTCACGTGACTAAAATACCCAAATAAAGAAACAAATGGGCACAGTACCATTAACTAGGCTGCAAACTTCATTCCCCTGGTATCAGTTTTGCACTACTCATTCTTCACCATGACAGGATCCATTATTTTCTGTCCCTACGTAGGCAACTTAGCCCTCCACTTGCAATCAGGCAGTGGACGGCTTAATATCTTATTCTTGCCTTTCCAGAGGGTTATATAAATCAGCTCATAAAATATGTATTAGTATTTTATGCATGACTTTTTTCACAATGCAAACTTTATTAAGGAATATCATGCTGTTTCATGGGTTAATAATACAGTTGCAGCTACCGCTTACTACCATTTCATTTCCCTTCACACCACACCCATGAAGCTCTTGGTTTGTCCACTTGCTGGTGAAAGAATAAATAGTGAGTTTCTGATTATAGATGCAGCTGATACTAACGAACATGTAAAGGTTCTTAGGTGAACATGAATTTGCATATCTCTTCATCAAAGTTCTAAACTTATCAATCCCATGATAAATACACATTGAACTTTATTAAAAAAAAAACAACAAAGCACTTGAGAATGTGTATCCACATTCCCCTTTATCGCAGCAGGGTATTAGAGTTCGGCATCCATCATGGTCTTACTGATTGTCATGTGTTCAGGACATTCAGTAGCTTCTTTGAGACTAGAAGTGTGAAATTATCTAACACTTTACCTCTTTAATTCATGTCTTCATGAATTCATGAGTACTGATGGTATTCTGAATCGGTTCATAATTGGTGTTCAACATTAGCATTACTGTGTATCTTTTAATATACTCACATGAGTTTTTTCATTTTAAGACTAATAATGGGTGAAACACATTATTTCATTGTTAAAATGTTGACCCAGTTGAATATTTCAGGGATAAAATATATTGGGATATGAAGCTTAGCATTTTTACTGTATTTCGTAGTTCAATATACTTGATTCTATTTTTGAAACTTAGTTACTATGAAAGCCATTCCTCTGTACTTTCCTGTGCTTTTGGTTTTGGTCATTGTGTATCAGAGTGCACTAATGATTGGACATGAAATGGAAACTAACAGGGAAAGCCTGTATTGAGAAGTGACTATTGCTGTCATCACACAGGATTCAGAAGCCTTTCAAACTATTTTATGGGAGACATTTAGAAGAGATCAGAGAAGGCGGGTGGTCAAGGCTTAGAGTGCTATAGACAGAAGTTAATGGTGGGCTCTGATAGGAACAGAAAGCCTGAGTGACTGATAGGGATATGGAGAATCAAGAAAGGCTTGAGAATTTTCAGATGAAAATGGGGATTCTATAGGGATTTGGAATGGATGGAAGTCAATGTGTTCAGGTCAAGACATTTTCTGCATTTTGTCTATGCTAAGACTTTATTAAGAAACTGAGTTAAGAAGTTGAGTACTGGGGCTGGGGATTTAGCTCAGTGGTAGAGCGCTTACCTAGGAAGCACAAGGCCCTGGGTTCGGTCCCCAGCTCCGAAAAAAAAGAACCAAAAAAAAAAAAAAAAAAAAGTTGAGTACTAAGCATCCTGAAAGAGGAAGTTAGAAGGGAGTGTAGCATTCCCATGGTGGAATGGGTATTGATTGTCATTTTTAGCTTGGAAAAACCTTGGACGTTGGTGAGGAAAACAAAACCTTTGGAGTTGGAGTCCAGGAAGCATGGAGTTGCTGAAGGGCAGTATGCTGTTACGAAGTCAAGTACTTTGCCCTAGTACATTAGAACAGATGCCCTGAAAGCATTTCAGGAATTGTCCAGAATCCAGAGACTGTAGGCTCTAAAGTAGGAAACAAAATTATCCCTGTGAAGAGTGTGCTATGGTATCTTCCTTCTACATGGATGCCTAGGAAGATTTTTCTCTAGATTCAGTTCACTGTGCTCTACCACACAGGCATTTGGAGTCTCCTTTCACTTTGGTCCAAACATGCCTAACACTTTACTGGTTTTAGATGTTAACATCCATAAATTGTTGGGTTCATAGATAGGCAGAGTATAGCAGTTGTGAGTTAATGGAACTTCAAAGAAATATTTGTAAGTCAGGCAAAAGTCCCAATGGGTAGCCTTTGTATCTCTGAAGCTGTGAGGATAGAAATGAGGCTGCAGTGGAGACTCTGAGAAGCTGAAGGTGCCAGCACTGTGGATGGGACAGTTGCCAAGAGAAGTGGTATGCAGTGAGTGAGCGGCGCCATACCAATAGAAACCACACATGCCATATCTGACAAGAATACAAGAATGGGCGCTTCCAAGCCCTTAGAACTCATCTCAACTCACTCTGTATCCTGGTGTTGTGGTGGTTTGAATACACTTGGGCCAGGGAATGGCAGTATTAGGAGGTGTGTTCTTCTTGGAGTAGGTATGGGCTTGTAGGAGGAAGTTTGTCACTGTAGGGTTAGTTGTCACTGGGGAAGTTTGTGTTTGTGTGTTAGTTGTGTAACTGAGGGGGTGGGCTGTAATAATCATTAGGTTGCTGGTATGATTAATTGATAGTTCTATAAATAAGTCCATAATTGATTGGGTTATCAGAGGTGGGCCTGGACGGTATAAATAGGACATTCCAAAGTGCACCTTTCAAATATGTGTATTGTCACTAATCCCTTCCTCTTTCTCTCATTCTGATTGATGGCTCTCATAACATGGAGTCCCTATATCATGATGCGTAGCCTTATGATTGGCTCATAGCAATGGTGCCAGAGACCAGGGACTGAAACTACAGCTATATTGAAGCAAAGTAACCTGCTCTCCTGCAATTGATTGAATTGTTACCTCAAGCAATTGTTACAACAATAAAAAGTAGTAAACAAGGTAGCAATGGCTAAGCAGAAATAAATTGGAAAGGAACTCTTCTTTGGGGCCCTGAAAAGATGACTCAGTTATCAGGAGTGGCTGCTCCAAAATCATTAAGACCAGAGTTCAGATCTCAGGACCACTTGTAAAAATCTGGGCTCTTACAAGTATAACCCAGCTCCAAGTGTGGTTTCTGGGGCTTGCAGGCTGCCGGCCTAGGAAAGACAAAGCGATCCCCATGTTTAGGGAGAGACATGCCTCTGAGGAACAGATACTGATAGAGGAACAGATACTGATGTAGTCTGGCCTCTGTTCAGGTATACAGGCACATATACTCTGTCTGTCTGTCTGTCTGTCTCTCTCTCTCTCTTCTGTCTGTCTCTGTTTCTCTCTTACATGTACACACATGCATGTACACATACTCATTTAACTAAAGCAAATTAAATATTCTCTTACTATTTTCCGGGCATACTACATAGAATTTATGTTACTATTATCATCATCGGTGCTTAAGTGTTTAAGAGAATTCATTAATGAAATAATTTGGGCCTAGGATTTTCTTCATTGGAATTTATTTTGTTGTTATTTTTATTTTCTGCTTTTGTAAAGTTGATGTATTTAATAGCCATGAAATTATTCATAGTATCTGTTAGATTTTTTTCTCTGTTAAATTCTGTCTTTTGAAAAAAATGGGCACATTTTGACTAGGTAAATTCATGGTCAGAGTACTGTTTATAGTAGGTCATTATTTTCCTTTTCGACACAAATGGAGTCTACGTTGATGTATTCTGTTTCCTTATTGTTGTATTTTACTCTTTTTCTTTATTTATCTTATTATTTCTGATCAATTTTATAGATCTTTGCAAAGAATCAATTTTGTTTTAATTAAGTTTCTGTGTAACTTTGAGTTTCGGCTTTGTGCTTCTGCCTGATGTGAATATAATATTTAAAAATTGCTATTATTTTTCTGGTTCCTTAAGGAAACATATTAAGTTACTGATTTCATACCAGTGATTCTTAATAGGAACAGTTAAGGATCTATGTTTACCTGTAAAGACTGCTATAAGTTTTACACAAATTGTGTAAAATATCACAAACTGTGATATTTTATTTCACCCAATTAAAAGCGTTTTCAAATATCCTTTGAGACTTTCTCCAGGGGGTTTAGATGCTAAACTATTAGCTTCCTTGCATTTGCGTATTTGCTGATAATTATGTGTTATTGATTTCTAAAGTAACACCATTATGTCTGATCTCATACTTGCCTTATATTCTGATAATATACTTTGTATACTCCTATTATGTTGGTCCAATTTGCTGGCACTTGGTTCATTTTCCATCATGGATCTTGATGGATATTTTAAGAGCCTTTGAAAAAAAATATGTATGTTGCCATTGTAGCATGTCCTATATATGTCAACTACGTCACAGGGGCTGATGGTGCTGTTGAGGCCTTGTATCCCTAACAATGTATTCTGTCAACAACTGATATTCATCGTGAAGTCTCCTGCGATCATTGCTGATTTACCAGTTCTATATATACAATTTAAATCTCTACAAAGTTGGGCTTGTCTTATCTTGTGGGAGTACTAAACTCTTTATATTTATTTGATACTATCTTTGTTCCTCATTGCACTCCCTTTTCAGTAAATGTTTTGTCTCAGATGAAAATAACCTTCTGCAGGGTGTTTTGTCTACTTGTAAGAAAGTCCCTGTCTACCCCTTACTTCTTCGGATGCCTTTATATTTAAACTGAGCTGCTTATATATAGCATTAAGGTTTTGATTTTTTAATGTAATTGGACATTATCTTTCTCTTAATTAATGCTTCTAGACAGTTGAGAGTCCTGTATTTATAATTGAATTAAAATCTGCCATCTAATCCAGGTTTGTTGGCACAAGCCTGTAGACCATGCTACTTGGGAGACAAAGGTTTCCCAAGGGGTTTGAGAGCAGTTTGCACATCCCAGCGTAAGCCACTTGGAGACCAACAAACCTGAACCCTGCCTTCTCTCAGTTTGGCCTGTGCTCTCTTCCTTTCTCTAGGGTTAATTCAGCTTCACCTTAAATATAGTCTATAGTCACAGTTAGTATATTATTTATACCAGCTTGTTCAATATTTTAGTAGTCGCCTAAGAGTGACAGCATACAAACCTGCTTGATGACATTTTACCTTCAAAGTATGTTTCAGGGACAATTAACTCCTGTATCATTGGTTTCACATGCTGACATTTGCATATGATATAAGCATATGGTACATTGTTACTATTTTTACTTCAGAGAGTAAAAATTAGACAAGGTTTGATACCCATATTTATTCCATTACTAATACATTCAGTACGTTACATCCTGGTTAATATATGGAACCAGGTTTCTGTCAAATATATTATTTGTTCTCTCTGGAAAACTTATTTTAATATTTCTTATAAGTCTCTTGACATTTTTCTCTGGTTATATTTTTCTGAGAACCTTTTTCTTTTCTTCTGCACCAATTTTGAATATTATCCTGCTAGATGTTAACTTCTGCGTCATGGTTTTCCTCTTGCTATTTTACTCGTCACTTCAGATTATTTTTTTCAGACAAATGTCTGCTGTGACTTTTTAAAATTTGTTTTCCTGAATATGCTTTTGTTCTTCTGCCTTCAAGACTTTCTCCCTATATGTTAGCAGTTCATGTAAAACAAGTTTGCATGTGTGATATATATTTGTTTGAATATATGTGTATGTGTATGTGCATGTGTATGTGTATATGATGTATGTGTGTATGTGTATATGATGTATATGTGTATGTGTATATGATGTATGTGTGTATGTGTATATGATGTATGTGTGTATGTGTATGTGCATGTGTGTTATTATATGTATATTGACAGGCATGCATAGGCTAGAGCATGATGCTGGGTGTCTTACTCTATCACTCTCTACCTTACCCCAGCAATCTTCCTGTCTTTACTCCATACAGTTCTGGGGTTATATGAGAACACTACTACTCCTGGTTTTTTACATGGGTGCCAACAACTGGCTTCCACCCTCCCCAGTTCCAAGTTGAACATACCCCCCTTTCTTTCTTTATTCTGCATCTTTCTTCTCTTTTCCCTGTTCACCATCTTTCCTCCTTTATAGGAAACATTTGCTAGTGTCAAAAGGAGGTCAGTTTTGGTTGTCACACCTGGAATGGACAAAATGCATCTGGGTCTAATTTTAATTTTGGTATACTTCCAACCATCTTATAATGGACAGGACAGCCTCCTTAAACAGTTTGTCACTGGGTGCCAGGCATGCCAGTCTTTGGTATTGCAATAGGATATTATTACCTACAAGGTTCATGTTTGAGAACAGTGCAATTGAGGTGCAAAAACAATCATCAAAAAAAAAAAGCCTAAAACCCCTCATGTTCTATGTAAGTTTGGCAGCATTAGTGATCCTCAGCTAGTCTATGGTCACTTGACACAAATTAAAGTAGCCTTGGAAGAAGGGCTGTCAACTGAGAAATCATCTCTATCAGGATAGCTTGTGAGCATGCCTGTGGGGCACATTTTTTTAAATTAATTTATTTTTAATTAATTATTTATTTACATTGCCCCTTCTCCCAGTCCTCTCCCCCACAGTTCCTCACCCTACCCTTTCTCCCCCTTGCCTCTTCCAGGGTGCTTCCCCTCTCCACTCACCTCAGGTATCCCCCTTCCCTGGGGCCTCAAGTCTCTGGAGGATAAGGTGCATCTTCTCCCACTGAGATCAAACCAGGTATTCCTCTGCTATACATGTGTCAGAGGCCTCAGACTGTGTATGCTGTCTGGCTGGTGGCTCAGCTTTTGGAAGCTCTTCATGGCTAATTGTTATAGAAGAGTCCAGCCTATTCTAAATGGTACCATCCTTATGTAGGTAGGCTCCAGCTGTGTAAAGAAGGTAGCTGAGCAAATCAGAAGAAACAAGCAAGCAAGCAAGCAAGCAAGCAAGCAAGCAAGCAAGCAAGCAAGCAAGCAAGCAAGCAAGCAAGCAGCATTCCTCCATGGTTTCTATTTTAATCTCCTGCCTTGAATCCTTGCTTTGCTTTCCCTTAATAGCACCTAAAGCTGAGTGAACCCTTTCTTCACCTAGGTTTCTTTTGGTCAGAGCTTTATCCCAACTAAGAAGCAAACTCTGACCGTCAGTCATGTGTGCCTCCAAGCAGCTTGCCGCTTGGATTCCTGGGCCAAAATATGAACAACATTGAAACACCTTGTCTTAGTGCTTTAAATTTATGCATTTGAGTTACTGAAATTCTCTACATGGTAACTCCGGCATCTTTGTTAGATTCTGGATTTGCTGGTGACTTTATCTCTTGTCAGCGTGATGTGTTTTCACACATCTTCATATGCCTCATACATTGTTGTTGAAAGCTAGACATCTTGCACATGACTGTAGTGATTGAGGTGACGGATTGTATGCCTGGTAACAGTCACATTTTCCTTCTTATATGCTATTACATGAAGATTTGATTGACTTCATAAAGTGGGCTAGTTTGAGATTTATTGGTGCTGTAGTTACTCTTTTGCACTACGGGCTTCCCGTGTTAAAGACAGGACAGGTTTTCCCTTTTTATCCCCCAAAAGTTTGCTTAGCCTTTGGCTTTGTGTTTTCTTAGTAATTGTTCTTTGCCTCACAAATTCTGTGACTTCCCTCTTGTAACTATTAAGGTAACCATTCACTGGCTTTATCAGGAAGTATGATTTCTCTGTAATGTTCTTTTATAAGCTTCCCGAGGACTATTGTAATGACCTCTTAATAGAATAAGAATCATATCTGGTTCTTGTGAGCTCCACACAGTTTTGCCACCTTATACTCTGCCTTCAACAGTATATGACCTATTGCAGCTGACCTCATATGGGGTCCAGTTCTGTCTTCTCTAGGTGAAAAGATGCTTAAGGTCTGTCATTCTTTTTCTTGTTTGTCGCTGTCTTCATAGGTTTTAGGGTAGCTCTCTGCCTTGTGATTTTAGCTCTGGATTCCACAAAGTTGAGATGTTCACAATTTCCCTTCCTTCTTTCTTGGTGTCTTAATAGTGGGACAATAGTCTTTCCAGATCCTTCGATAGTCATGTGAAAATGGAATCTCCCATTTGACCCTGCTTTCATGGAGTGGTCTCCAACATGGTTTACTCTAGCATCCAGTTTATAGCCAAGCAAGAGAACAATATGAACAATGTCTTGGCTGCATTTGGTGTGTATGTTAGTTTTGGCCTCCTTAAGATAGAAGCTGGCATCTTGTATAGAATGAGACATTTGAAATGTGTAGATCTCGTGTGTAGAAAAAAAACTAGGATCTGAAACTGAATGTACTATCTAAAAGGGCTTTCCTGCCTAATACACAGCTAGATTAGTTATTGAGTGATTCTTATTTATAGGAAAGAAAACTTGTCACTGTAGCATCTGATGATGTTGTCTACCTGTGGAAGTTTTAGTAGATAGGAATCATCTTCCAGTCAACTCATAAAAAATGCATGATTAAATTGAGGTTTACTGAAAGCGTTAATATTCACAAGCTTAAAAATTAATAATAAACTTGGTTCAAAGTTCATTAATGCTTTCTAACTGGTTCAAAGCAAAAAGGATATTTTATGCTTTTTATTGGATATTTTTATTTACATTTCAAATGTTATTCCTTTTCCCCATTTCCCTTCCATAAGCCTTGTATCCCATTCCTCTCCCCCTTCTTACATAAGGGTGTTCCCACTCCCCAACCACTCTACCTTCCTGCCTCTTCGCCCTGACATTCTCCTACACTGGGGTGTCCTCCTTGACAGGACCAATGCCTTCTCCTACCATTGGTGCCTAACAAGACCATCCTCTGCTACATATTAAGTTGGAGCCATAGGTCTGTCCATGTGTAGTCTTTGGGTAGTAGCTTAGATTCTGGAAGCTCTGACTGGTTGGTATTGTTGTTGTTATGGGTTTGCAAGTCCCTTCAGCTCCTTCAATCCTTTCTCTAACTCCACGTTAGAGAAACTGGGACCACGTTCTCAGTTCAGTGGTTTGCTGCTAGTATTCACTGGTGTCACACTCTGGCTGAGCCTCTTAGGAGACAGCTTTATCAATCTCTTGTCAGCATGCACTTCTTGGCTTTATCAATATTGTCCAGTTTTGGTGGGTGAATGAATATGTATGGTCTGTATCCCAAGGTGAGGGATGGCCATTCCTTCAGTCTCTACTAGACACTTTGTCTACAAATCTCCTATAAATTTTTTGTTCCCCATTTTACGAAGGACTAAAGCATTGCACTTTGGTCATCCTTCTTTTTGAGCTTCATTGTGATCTGTGGATTGTACCTTGGGTAATTTGAGCTTTTGAGATAATATCCACTTATCAGTGAGTGCATACCATGTGTGTTTTTTGTGATTGGGTTACCTCACTCAGGATGATATTTTCTAGTTCCATCCATTTGTCTATGAATTTCATGAAGTCGGTTTTGATAGCTGAGTAGTACTCCACTATGTAGATGTACCAAATTTTCTGTATCCATTCCTCTGTTGAAGGGCATCTGAGTTCTTTACAGTCTCTCACTATTATAAATAAGGCTGCGATGAACATAGTGGAGCATGAATCTTTGTTGTGGGTTAGAGCATCATTTGGGTATATGCCCAAGAGAGGTTGATTTCCAGAATTGTTGTACCAGCTTGCAATCCCACCAACAATGGAGGAGTGTTCCTCTTTCTCCACATCCTCACCAGCACCTGTTGTCACCTGAGTTTATGATCTTTGCCATTCTGACTGGTGTGAGGTAGTTTTTAAGGGTTGTTTTGATTTTCATTTCCCTAATGACTAAGGATGTTCAACATTTCTTTACACACTTCTCAGTCATTCAATATTCCTCAGTTGAGAATTCTTTGTTTAGTTCTGTACCCCATTTTAATAGGGTTATTTGGCTCACTGGAGTCTTAAATCTTGAGTTATTTGTATATATTGGATATTAGCCTTCTATCAGACATAGGATTAGTAAAGGTCTTTTCCTAATATGTTGGTTGCTATTTTATCCTAATGACAGTGTCCTTTGCCTTACAGAAGCTTTACAGTTTTATGAGGTCCCATTTGTTGATTCTTGATCTTAGAGCATAAGCCATTGGTGTTTTGTTCAGGAAATTTTCCCCAGTGCCCATGTGTTCGAGTCTCCTCATCACTTTTTCGTCGATTAGTTTGAGTGTACCTTTTTTGTGTGTGGAGATCATTGATCCACATGTACTTAAGCTTTGTTCAGGGCAGTAGTGATGGTTTGATTTGCATTCTTCCACATGCTGACCTCCAGTTGAACCAGCACCATTTGTTGAAAATGCTATCTTTTTCCTCTGGATGGTTTTAGCTCCTTTGTCAAAGATCAAGTGACCATAGGTGTGTGGGTTCATTTCTCGGTCTTCAACTCCATTCCAGTGATCTATCTGCCTGTCTCTGTACCAATTCCATACAGTTTTTATCACTATTGCTCTGTAATACTGGCTGAGGTCAGGGATGGTGATTCCTATAGAAGTTCTTTTATTGTTGAAGATAGTGTTTGCTGTCTTGGGTTTTTTGATATTCCTAAGGAATTTGCAAATTGTTCTTTCTAACTCTATGAAGAATTGAGTTGGAATTTTGATGGGGATTGCATTGAATCTGTAGATTGCTTTTGGGAAAATGGCCATTTTTACTATATTAATCCTGCCAATCCATGATCATGGGAGAGCTTTTCATCTTCTGAGATCTTCAATTTCTCTCTTCAGAGACTTGAAGTTCGTGTTATACAGATGTTTCACTTTCTTGGTTAGAGTCACACCAAGGTAGTTTATGTTATTTGGGACTACTGTGAAGGGTGACATTTTCTTATTTTCTTTCTCAGCCTGTTTAACTTTTGAGTAGAGGAAGGCTACTTATTTGTTTGAGTTAATACCCAAACAATTTGATGAAGTTTTTTTTATCAGGCTTAGTATTTCTTGGGTGGTACTTTTGGGGTCCCTTAAGTATACTATCATATAATCTGCAAAAGGTGATATTTTGACTTTTTCCATTCCAATTTGTATCCTTTTGACCTCCTTTTGTTGTCTGATTGCTCTGGCTAGGACTTGAACATTTTGGATGATCGTTTTGATGTGGTCTTCTATTTGGTTTGTGAGAATTTTATTGAGTAGTTTTCATTGATATTCATAAGGGAAATTGGTCTGAAATTTTCTCTTTTTTTGTGTCTTTGTGTAGTTTGGTTATAAGTGTAATTTTGACTTCATAGAGGAATTGGGTAGTGCTCCTTCTTTGTCTATTTTGTAGAATAGTTTGGACAGTATTGGTATGAGGTCTTCTATGAAGTTGATAAAATTCTCCACTAAACCCATTTGGTTCTGAGCTTTTATTGCTTGGAAGACTTAATAACTGCTATTTCCTTAGGAGTTAGGGGGTTGTGTAGATTGTTTATCTGTTCCTGATTTAACTTAGGTACCTGGTATGTGTCTAGAAAATTGTCCATTTCCTTCAGATTTTCCAGTTTTGTTGAATATAGGCTTTTGTAGTAGAATCTGTTGATTTTTAGAATTTCCTCTGATTCTGTTGTTATGTCTCCCCTTTCATTTCTGATTTTGGTAATTTGGATACTGTCTCTGTTCCCTCTGATTAGTCTGGCTAAGGGTTTATCTATCTTGTTGATTTTCTCAAAGAACCAGCTCCTGGTTTTGTTGATTCTTTGTATAGTTCTTTTTGTTACTACTTGGTTGATTTCAGCCCTGAGTTTGATTATTTCCTGCCATCTACTCCTCTTGTGTGTATTTGCTTCTTTTTGGTCTAGAGCATTTAAGTGTGGTGTCAAATTGCTAATGTTTGTTCTCTCCTGTTTCTTTTCTGAAGCACTCAGAGCTGTGAGTTTTCCTCTTAGCACTGCTTTCATTGTGTCCCATAATTTTGGGTACGTTGTGCCTTCATTTTCATTAAATTCTAAAATGTCTTTAATTTCTTTCTTTACTTTTTCCTTGACCAATTATCCTTGAGTAGATTGTTGTTCAGCTTCCACATATATGTGGGCTTTCTACCATTTTTGTTGTTATTTAAGATCAGTCTTAGTCCATTGTGATCTGATAGGATGCATGGGATTATTTCAATCGTTATGTATCTGTTAAGGTCTATTTTTGGTCCGATGATATGGTCAGTTATGGAGAAGATACCATTAGGTGCTGAGAAGAAGGTGTATTCTTTTGCTTTAGGATGAAGTATTCCATAAATATCTGTTAAATCTATTTGGTTCATAACTTCTGTAGGTTTCTCTATGCCTCTGTGTAGTTTCTGTTTCCATGATCTGTCCATTGATGAAAGTGGGGTATTGAAATATTCACCATTATTGTGTGAGTTGCAATGTGTGCTTCGAGAACTGTAGTGAGGTTTCTTTTATGAACATAGGTGCTCTTGCATTTGGAGCATAGATATTCAGGACTGAGAGTTCATCTTGCTGGATTTTTCCTTTGTTAATATGCAGTGTCCTTCCTTATCTTTTATGATAACTTTGTTTGAAAGTCTAATTCAATAATAAAATGGCTATTTCAGTTTGTTTCTTGGGATCATTTGCTTAGAAAATTGTTTTCCAACCTTTTACTCTGAGGTAGTGTTTGTCTTTGTCACTGAGGTATATTTCCTATATGCAGCAAATGCTGGGTCCTCTTTAGGTATTCAGTCTGTTAGTCTATGTCATTTTATTGGGGAATCGAGTCCACTGACATTAAGAGATTTTAAGGAATAGTCATTGCTGTTTCTTGTTATTTTTGTTGTTAGATGTGAAATTATGTTTATGTGGTTCTCTTCTTTCGGTTTTGTTGCAAGGAGATTCCTTTCTTGCTTTTTCTAGGGTATATTTTCCCTTCTTGTGTTGTAGTTTTCCATCTATTTTCCTTTGTAGGGCTGAATTTATCTTTCGACAAATTGTCGAAAGATATTGTGTAAATTTGGTTTGTCATGGGATATCTTGGTTTCTTCTTCTATGTTAATTGAGAATTTTGGTGG
This sequence comes from Rattus norvegicus, assembly GCF_021556685.1. NCBI lineage: Eukaryota > Metazoa > Chordata > Mammalia > Rodentia > Muridae > Rattus > Rattus norvegicus. The sequence goes on from NC_141535.1 coordinate 38,473,578, forward strand.
ATATAGTAGCCTGGACTGGCATTTATGTTCTCTTAGAGTCTATATGACATCTACTCTGGATCTTCTGGCTTTCATAGTCTCTTGTGAGAAGTCTGGTGTAATTCTGACAGGTCTGCCTTATATGTTACTTGACCATTTTTCCTTACTGCTTTTAATATTCTTTCTTTGTTTTGTGCTTTTGATGTTTTAACTATTGTGTGACAGGAGGAAATTCTTTCCTGTTCCAATCTGTTTGGAGTTCTGTAGGTTTCTTGTATGTTTATGGACATCTCTTTCTTTAGGTTTGGGAAGCTTTCTTCTATAATTTTGTTGAAGATACTTACTGACCCTCTAAGCTGGGAGTCTTCACTCACTTCTATCCCTATTATCCTTAGCTTTGATCTCATTGTGTCCTCGATTTCCTAGATATTTTGGGCTAGGAGCTTTTATGTTTTACATTATCTTTAATTGTTGTGTTGATGTTTTCTCTGGTATCTTCTGCCCCTGAAATTCTCTCTTCTCTCTCTTGTTATTCTGTTGGTGATGTTTGCATCTATGAATCCTAATCTCTTTCTTAGGTTTTCTATCTCCAGGGTTGTCTCCCTTTGTGCTTTTTTTATTGTTTCTATTTTCATTTTTAAATCCTGGATAGTTTTATTCAATTCCTTTACCTGTTTGCTTGTGTTTTCCTGTAATTCTTTAAGGGAGTTATTCATGTCCTTCTTAAAGTCCTCTATCATCATAAAATGTAATTTTCAATCCAAATCTTGCTTTTCTGGTGTGTTTGGATATCCAGTGATTGCTTCAGTGGTAGAACTGGCATTGATGACACCCAGTAGTCTTGGTTTCTGTTGGTAAGGTTCTTGTGCTTGCCTCTGGCCATCAGGTTGATTCTGGTATTAGCTTGTCTTGTTTCTCTGACAGTGGCTTGACCTTCCTGTAAGCCTACATGTTCAGCACTCCTGTAGACCTGTTTTCTTTAAGCTAGATCTGGGAACAGAGAGCTGCTCGTGGGTGTGTGTGTCCTGAAGCCTCCAGGTTGGTCACTTGGAACAGAAGAGTTGGTCCTCTTCTTCTTCTTTATTTTTTAAAAAGATACACACACACACACACACACACACACACACACACACACACACACACACACAATGTAGCTAGAGGACACTCCAGTGGAGGGCATCAGATCCCATCATAGATGGTTGTGAACCACCATGTGGTTGTGCTTGGAATTGAACTCAGGACCTCTGGAAGAGCTGTCAGTGCTCTTAACTTCTGAGCCATCTCTCCAGTCTTCTCTTTGTCTTCTCTTTGTTCTCAGGTGTGTCATGGCTCCTGGCAACTTGCTTTCAGCTCTGGGCAAAGGCAGAAACCAGAAGTATTCTGCCTCTGACTGCTCCTAGGTTTCTGTGCCCAGAGGGCTCAAAGAGCACTAGGCAGATTCCTCCTGGGCCAGGAATGTGAGGAGAAATAATTGTCTCCACTGAGCTCTCAGGATTCTCCACACTTTTGAGAGTCCAGCTCTCTCCTCTATAGGATTTGGGTACAGAGAGCTGTGGGATTGGTTCAGTTCTGTGTTCAGGTAGAAACTGTAAGTTTCCTGCCACTGACTTCTCCTATGTTCCTGTATCCAGAGGGCACTAGGCAGGTTCCTCTTGGGCCAGGAATGTGAAAAGAAATAGTTGTCTCCTCTGAGCTCTCAGGATTGTCTGCACTTCTGAGAGTATAGCTCTCTGTCCCATCGTATTTGGGTAGCAATAAGTAGGATTTGATAGTGCCTAGAACTAGAATTTTTACTGCAGAAATTGAAATACATGTAAACTTTAGGGAGGAGTGTGGTTCACTCATAACGCTTATACCAAGGACTTATATCCTTAGGAATATTTTAAATATCATCCCTATAAATGTATTAAATGTTTATAGCATTTTATATGTTTGAAACTATGCTCAATATACAAGTATGGTAATTTTATATGTGACTATTTTCTTACCTCTTTAAATATATATTTATTGCTACAGGTTTGGGTATTTAACCTGCCTTAATCTTGTTTAACCTTACACCTATCACTATACGATTTCTCATTTCATTGGTTATTCATCTAGATAAATTCCTAGAAGCAGATTTATTAGAGCATTCCTCTCACCCCCACAGATGCAGGGATCTAGTTTCTTCTCAGGAAAATCATGCTGATTTACTAATTCGTTGAGGATATAGAAGGTGTCTGTTCAAGAGGGGAGCTTCTCTGCCTACTTCATCATGCTGAAGGAGGCCTGAAGGAAAAGCTAGAGGAAAATCTGTAAGTTTTCTGTGGACTCAGACTACATATAGTTGAAAACAGCTGAAAGCAGATCTCCACTGAGTGAAATTATTTACAAAAATGGAACATTTGTGAATATTTACTATTTAGCATCCAGTTCTTGGGATGCCTTGAACTCTTGGACATGTGTGAGTTTGTGATGTTTTCTTCCTTTTCCATTTGTCAAGTTCTTTCTAGTAATCCAAATTAATGTCCCTGCTAAAGTTATTTAGAATTTCTAAAACTTTGCTCTTGGGATTTTGTATGGAAACCATCATTTATTTCTGTTTTTAGCATTCGGCATGATGCTTATTCTTTTTATGTACAGTTCTTATTTTTAGCAATGTTTAAATATTCTTCAAATACAAGGCTACTGTCTTGTACCTTCCCCACCTTCTAGGATAAGCCCCTGCTTCATGTTACCTTCATTATTTGCTGTTGTTTGTGGTTATTTGACTTTAAATTTCCCATGAACAGGACCAATATCTTTTCCCCCCACTACTCTACTTTGGTGCATTTTCTGTTGCTCAAGATGGTTTGACATCATACATTTTTCTTGAATCCATCAATGAGCAAATAGATTTATTATTAATTTAGTGGAACAGATTCACATCCTGAAAGAATACTGTGTGCTCTTTTCCCCCTTATAGCAGCTTCATCATTAGTAAGGACATGAAATCTTTTAGCTCTTTGGATGGAGTCTAGTGGCCGAGTTTCTGTATGACAAAGGGCTTTTCACTTTAGTGATACTGTAAGACTAACATTGTATTTCTGAAGAAAAAAGCCACTAAAAAGGCTTTTGTGCCAATTTTTTTTAAAGCAAGTAGGTCTATTTTTCTTAAAAGGGAAAATAAGGAACCAATCTGGGTTTATTGTGGAAAGGAGGAAAATTATGTAACTTGGGTTTTATCTATTAGGAGTGAGAAGGGAATAGAGAGAGAAAACTCTTGAGAAGTGGGAGCTGTAATCAGATGTGGCATCTTTGAAGGTCAGGAGGCTAGAAGATAACTCAGAGGAGAAAGCTGTGGCTTTTGGTGGCCAGCAAGCCCATCAAAAAATACAGCTTGTTGGCTCCAGCCACAGATGGCACAAGAGCTTGAGCAGATGGGGAGAGGTGAGCACTTCCCAATGGTATGGTGTGATTTCCAAGAGTAAATGATAATGGAACAGACACAGGCTCCTCCCTGCTCTGGACCAGGAAGGGTGGAAGTTGAGCTTTTATATAGTCACCTATCTGTCTAGCTATCTTGGCTATTCCTGGCAGAAAAAAAAAGATTCTAAACAAATGGCTCCAATCGTTCTGCCAATTTCAATGAGGCGAGACTGTGAGCTATTTCTAATTAATTTGGAGACAGTTAAAGGATGAAGTGTCACGTGATCCCTATATATCCTGGAAAACCATATGTCATAGTCTTATGGCTTTGTTTTCTGCAGTCACATCCGTCAGGACCTCCCTGGCCTTGGGAGGTCCTGTGCACAGATACGGAGGATATCTCCATCTTTTAAGGCATCTATTAACAAGAGGAACAGTTCTTAAAGACCAACATTTAGTCTGAGAATCCTATTGCTTCTGGAATAATTTTAAAGTGTTGATTACTTCTAACTGTTATCATTAGCCTATCCCTTTCTTTTATGTGAGTGAAGCAGTAGCAGGTGAATATATGCTAGGCTATGTTACCATTGGTGTTGTAAGGCATAATTTTCATTAACAACATGTGCTGGGTTGTAGGGGTGTTTGAGGAAGTATTTTGCAAACTTTACATTTAAATTAAAAAAAAAGTCTGAAGGGCAGTTTTTTGTTCTAGACCAGCTGTTTAGCTTAAGTTTAAATTGCTTTTAATTTCCTTGTTGAATATGTGCAAATTACATTTGAGATGTGAAAGTCGTGGTGTGTAGGTGGCGTGATTTTGATAACATCCTTCCACAAAGTTTCTCTCTTGCTTTTGTGTTTACTCCTTCCCCTCTCCCTAACATTTAAATAAGATTCTCTTGCTGATTATAAAAGAGTTGGCTGGTGCTTGTAAAATGAGAAGGGTACAGCTTAGTTACATTTGTTATTCTTCTTTGCTTCTTCATAAGCATAGTACAAGGCTCACACAGCTGGGTATCCTTGTGCTTCTATTATGTCCATGTCATGGTCTACCATCCTGAGGGAAAAGCAAACCACTGTCTTTGGAAATACTGGCCAGGCAAAAGTTTATTAAACCAGCTTGTATTTTCAGAAACACAAAAAGAGTCTGAGAGTGTGAAGGTGTCTAACCCATGTCCAAAGAAGAGACCAACAGTAGTCACAAATTTGCCTAACAGAGTCACCTGTACCTACACCAGGTGCATGAGTGATTCAGTGCTTACAATCTAAGAGAGGATGACATCCCAATATGGCTAGATCATTACACTCTGTTTTGACCTCTGCGTAGTGATTCTCAACTTTGCCTTTTCCTGATGACGTCATAGTGTGATTTCTGCTAGCACCACTAATCTCTTCCAGACCTTAAGGCAGAAGCAGTATGCTCACAATTAGTATCCTGTTGCTTCATGATGCATACCAGTTCCTTTAACACTTACCTTCCCTCTGTAACAAGTGTCTGAAAATTCACCTTAACAGAAAATGTCTCCTGTTTCCTTCTGAGACATTAGTGCTAAAAGACAAGCATTTTCCAAAGTGTTGGGCAGATTTACTCTTGGAACTATTCTGAGTTTTTAGTTCTGTTCAGATTGATTCCTCATCAATAAGAGATAAATTTTGCACAAAATTTTACTCTCACTTAGAATCCAGTTTCCAAAAGTGAAGGATAAATGCTTGAGCCTAGATCTTCCTAGATTGAATAGAATGAAAAAAACATGGTTTACCAAAATGGATTCAACTTTACTGGCATTCTATCTCTGGTTGGTTGGTCATGAAGGAAATTGTTGTTCAGTGAGTTAGTAGGTCGAGTTAATTTTTACAGGTCAAATTGTGATTTAGACTGTGGCCTGAAGAAAAAAAAATCCATCAAATTGCTCCACTCTCTGTGTTGGCCTTCCACTTTGTGTTTGCCTGCAATTAATACAATAGTGTATTAATTAATACACTAATTAATATAATAGTGGGTAGACTACTGAATACCAACTGCTTTGTACGGATATACCTATATGGTATGCATCCATCTTTGGTGCAAAGTTTTCTGAGCTGTGATTGACACCAAATTGCTGAGCAAGATAGGAATAGTGAAAGCTGTCATTCTAGGGGACAGCACTGTTTTTCTCTTCATTTATAGATCAATTCTGAATTAATGAGTACAGGTGGGGGCATAGGGCTTTGTTCACTTCATATTAATGTGTCAAGCAGTCATGTCTTTCTAACGTGAATGCCACAATGGTTAATCTCCACGAGCGTTATCTGAATCTGAAAGGTGCCTATTGTGTGTCATTTTTGTTAACCTGTGTTAAGCTCCAGGGAGAGGCAGTGCTACCAACCCTCATCCAGAGAATGTTGGATGGGTGGAATACACACACACACACACACACACACACACACACACACACACACACACACACATTCTGCTCAATTTTAACCTTCTTTATTGGCTCAATTGCTGGGCACTTCTATTCCCCTGCAGCTAGCGTGCCCTTCCCAGTACTCTTAGTTCAGCACCTCTAAATCTGCCCTCAGCTTTAGCTTCTTAGTTAATTTTAGTCCCAGCTTAACTTCCAAACCTACTACCTAGAGAAGAGGCCTGTGGCCACTCTGCCCATGATCTCATATGGCTGGTCTCCCTTTCATCTTCTTCTGAAGCATGGTTAAAAACTCTCCATTTCTTGCATCTCCTGTCCTCCCCTCTGGGGAACCTGGAAGTCCTGCCTCTTTCTTTCTGCCCAGCAATTAGCTCCTGGCCTCTTTACTGACAAATCAAGGACCTACTGGGGAACAGGACCTTAGCATCAGACCCACCCCCTACAGGTCTCCAGTGTGCTCATGGTTGTGAAGACTTGGTTTATAGCTAGTGGTTAGATGTTGGAAGATTATAGAACTTCAGGAGGTAGAACCTCCTCGGAAGAAATATGCCACTTAGGGTGGGCTTAAAGCAACGTTCTCAACCTTCCAGATGCTGTGACTTAATACAGTACCTCATGTTGTGGTGGCCTCCATCCATAAAGCTATTTCACTGCTACTTCATAACTGTAATTTTGCTCCTCTTATATAACTCTTTTATTAATGTCTATACAAGTAAAACAAAACACATCTCAAATGAATGGAAATATAGACTAGAATAAAAATATAACTGTTGATTATTTTGCATCTTTACATGGGAAACACAGTGTTAATTTCAGTAAAACTATTCCTTATTTGCTTAGCTGACCCAAACTGGCTCATCAGATTTGTCTTAGACCATCAAAGGCAGGCTCTTCTAAAGGTTTTTGAAATTATGATCTACTTGAGAAAAACCATTAATGGGTATTGGGCTTATCAAAAGAAGTATAGCTTTGGAAAGAAAATAGTGAATAAGGAACATTATGTTAATTTTATCATTCAGAACAGTTGCCCAACATTTAAACATGCTTCATTAATCTTAATAGGGTAGTTTGAATTGCTGGAAGGTAAGGTACCTGGAATCTTTAGACTTACTGATTAGGACTCAAATTTTTAACAGGCAGATTTTTAGAGGGTTTACATGTTTGATTTATAGTATGAAGCAAATTGTGAAGCATTAGATGACAGTTTATCAAATTGTTTTAGCATAAAATTTGCAAGATTTATGGAACTGTAGACAAACTATAGACTGTGGCCAGAGACTTCTACTCTAGGTAGGAGGTTTGGATGTTAATAGTAGGCCTGGAAAGATTAGAAGTTCTGAATGCCTTATGTAAATATTTATTGGTTTCTACCTGCATGTGAAACACAAAAAAGTACAGACACATATAAAACAAGTGACAATTTTTTTGCTGCTTAAATAAAAAGGTCTGCGCATATACTCAAGGCATATCTACTTTACAATCATAGGACAAATATTAACCATATTTACCCCTCTTTTTTATTTTGTCCACAGTGGACCACTCTTATTATTTGTTCTCATAAGCATATGCACTACTCAAGGTTATTAAACAGGACCAAGAAAGAAAAAGCATGACACTTTCATCCTGTTTATACTTACCGTGGTTGAATGGACCAAGAAAATAATGAGATATAAAAGTCAGATTTGTAGTCAGGTGAGTCACATCATATGATGGCACAAACCTTATGTGGTAAAATTATACATAAATTTACTTAACATTTGCTTATAAATAGAAGGTTTAATTATGATTCAATATTCAAGTTATAGTTCTAATTCAGAGACAAAACTTTTATTTCTAGTAAATAGTCTAGTAAACACTTGAAGGCAGAGTGTGGAATTAGGGAATAAGAATATTTAAATAAGAACAATGCTGTCAACTAAGCAGAGCACCCAGGGACTAAAACATCATTCAAAGAGTACACATGGACAGACCCATGGCTCCAGGTGCATATGTAGCAGAGGATGACCTTGTTGGGCACCAATGGGAGGAAAGACCCTTAGTCCTGGCAAGGTTCGACCACCCAAGTGTAGGGGAATGTCAGGGTAGGGAGGCAGGAAGGGGGGGAGTGGATGGGTAGGGGAGCACCCTCATAGAAGCAGGGGGAAGGGGGATGGGATAGGGGGTTTATTGATAAGAAACCAGGAAAGGGCATAACATTTAAAATGTAAATAAATAAAAAATCCAATAAAAATTAGAAAAAAGAATATTAAATATTCATACACAAAAAAGCAAAGCAAAACCACATGTAGCAATGCCTATAGTTCTTGCTTATGGTTTTTTTCTTGGTTTGAATTAATTTTTTACTATGCCTCAGAGTGTGGGAGAATCATAGCAGATATGGAAGTTCACCAGAGAACAGATGCGAGGTGACTGGATCTCTGGGGTATGGACTTTAATTGACTAGATGTTCTCTTGTTTGAGTAAAGAATGCAATTGCAAAAGGAATTGTATGAAGGCTTTGTTTGTTCCTTTGCCATGCAGAAATTTTTCAGTTTTCTAAGATCCCATTTATTATTGATATTAGTGCTTATGTTAATGGTATTCTGTTCAGAAAGATTTTTCCTGTACCAATGATCTTTGGGCTATTCCCCATTTTCTCTTTTACCAGGTCTAATGTATCTGGTTTTATGTCAAGGTTTTTGATCCACTTGGAGTTGAGTTTTATACAGGGTGATAAGTAGGGTATATTTAAGCTCTACATACAGCCATCCGGTTTGACCAGTTCATTTGTTGAAGTTGCTGTCTCTTTTTTAGTGTGTATGTTTGACTTTTTTTTATCAACAAGCAGACATCTGTGAGTATATATGGATTTATGTCTTGGTCTTTAATTTGATTATATGATCAACATATATGAGTCCAAAAGACATGTTTCGTGCCAATAGCATGCTGCTTTTGTTACTATACTCTGTCCTACAATTTGAGGTTGGGGATATTGATACCTTCCGTTATTTACTGTTCAATATTATTTTAGCTGTCCTATTTTTGTTGTTGTTGTTGGTGTTGGTGGTGGTGTTGGTATTTGTGTTGTTGTTGTTGTTGGTGTTGTTGTTGGTGTTGGTGTTGGTGTTGGTGTTTGTGGTGGTTTTCCACATGAAGTTTAGAGTTGAGAATTGGCTTTTCAAGATCTTTGAAAAATTGTGTTGTAATTTTGAAGGGGATTTCACTGAATATGGATATTGCTTTTGATAAGATGGGCCTTTTTACTATGTTAATCCTCCTGATATGTAACTTGGTATTGATGTATCTCTTGACACCAAGCTTTGGGTAACAAAACTGGATGACTTAGAAAATCTAAGACTTGCCTTTAGCACTTCTTCTGAGTTGAATAACAGAGCAAGGATTAAGCACTAACTGAGTTTTCTATGTAATGCTACCTTGATTTTTCTTAGCCAAGCAGGATGATAAGAGAAGAAATGTCTCTCATGAAATAGAGTCCAAAGAAAATATATTATGAAGGAAGGTAGAGAATCCTTGTGTGAAAATCAAGAGGACAACTGTGTTTCCAAGGATCCCATGGAGATATTTTCTTTCTCTATTGAATACACAGAGCATTTTTGGGCCAGAAATGTTCTTGATCCTACCTTATCCTGGGAGAGTAGTGTGGGAAAACTATATTGGTCCAACTTGTACTTGCAGACATGACAGATGAATTTACTCAAATGTTGAAAGACTATCATATTCATCACAAACTCACTCTCCTGACTCTGATGCTAATATAATTTTAGTTTTTAATAATTTAAACTTTATATGTTATATTAAAAAGTGGAATTTAAAAGGTTGAGATTAATTTCAGGTAATAACACTTGAGTATGCTTTTAATATAATTCTATGTGCACTATTATTTATTTATTATTCAACAACCCTGTGGTTTATCTACATTAGCATTATAGAGAGGCAGTGTGACACAATATTTAGAACTTAGAATCTGCGTCTTATCACATGGCTTTGAATCCTGGTTAGATTATTTATAGCTCTAGCCATGTGAGTTTGACCATATTTCCTTACCTTCTAGGAGATTTTACCATCAGCAAAAGCAGAATAATACTAACAGTGTTGTTGAAGGATTAACTTGGTCAATATGCTAAAATTTCAAACATATAGAACAATACCTGGTTTATAAATAGATATAATTACAATTAACGATTATCATTTTTTTTAATTTCTCAGATGATAAACCTGAGGCTTGGAGAAGTAATTTACTTATGACCATAGAAAGGTAGGTAAGAGAACTGGGTTTCATATCCAGACTATCATAAACTAGAGATCTTGGCTTTGAAAACTGAGCTCACTGTAGACCGATTTCTGCTCCAAGTAAATCTATCTGATATCCTGTCTGCTTAGCTGTGGGGTCTGGCCTTGTCAATGCTCCTCCAAGGAGAAACATATATATATATATATATATATATATATATTCTCTCTCTCCCTTTCTCTCTCTCCCTCTTCCTCTCTCTCTCTGTCTCTGTCTTTGTCTCTGTCTGTCTGTCTCCCCCCCAGTTGTTTTCTTTTGTATAGTAATATTGGTTGATCAATAAACTTAGAACAGCTTAGAGAAGGCATAATTTGGTTTTTCATTTGCAAACAAAGAAGGAAGTGAAGTGTATTCTCAGCAGACACAGACTGCATTTTTGTCCTAAGGTCTCTGTTGGTTCTTTCCATTCTTTTAAACTGGACCAATATACCCTTTGAATTTCAGACAGTGAAATCATCAGTTCAAATCTTTGTATGTCTGATATAGAGAACAACATTTACAATATTATATGCTAAATTCGAAGATGTTATTACCTTGTCTGGATTCCCACAGTTCCTCTCTGTGGAGTTTAGTCAATTTCCTGGTCCACTAGAGTTAGAAACTCAAAGTACATTTGTATCAGGTCTTGGATTGTTTCAGACTCACAATCCCATTGCAGACTCACAGCCTAGAATCTTTACACAGAAAGTATTGTCTCATTAAAGTCACAAGTTTATTATTCTTGGTGATTTTAAATAATGAGCATAAGGTTTATTAAGTTTGGTGGATTAGCATATACATATACTATATTTCACTTTCTTTTCAGAAATGTGGAAACTAATAGCATTAGAATAAATTGCCAAAGGACAATGGTAGGGACAAGCCTCTCTTCTTGACAGTCTGCTCTGCATAAGCCTATGGAAAATGTTCCAGACAGCTGCTTTTCTTCATTTTGCATTGCTTTCAAACCAATATCATTACCTCTGGTCAGTGGAGTGGTATGCATTATTGTCAAGAAGACATAAAATGAACTCTGCCTTGACTGTGCTTCTGCCAATGAATGATTTATGTTGCCAGAAATCCATCAGTCTTCTCTCATTTGAGAGATTGCACCTTTGGCTGAATATGAATATGATATAATGGATCAAATTAGAAGTGACACTTTATGTAGAAGAAATAGAAATGATTTGAAGCTTGTCCTACCATGTCATTAGCAAATGAGTACTAAGCTATTAGATTGATCAAGGACTTTTCTTTGCCAAACAGTAGCTCTGGGTCAGGTACTTATGTGTAATCTTAGTTTCCCTTTTGTAGAAATAGGACAAGCCCTATGTTTTTCTTTTCCCCAAGATGTTAAGTATTCATTAACTGAACAAACATAATATTTGTTCACCATCTACTCTTATATGGAATGACGGAAAATGTATAAAATATAATAGAGCTTTAGGAACTTAAATATTTATTACCCAAAATGGTTAGTGGCATTCAATAAGTAAACCAGCCAAGCATTACCCTTAGTGATAATTATAGTCACCTATTAAGCATTTGCTACAGACAACAGATAATATGTGAAACATCTTTATATACTTTTTCATTTAATCTTCACAAATGTCCCAGGAAAGATATACTATATTTTACTCTTTTCAGAAATGAGGAAAGTAACACTTGGAGAAATTTGCTCAAGTTAGAAGGTAGGGACAAGCCGCTCTTCTTGAGAGTCTGCCCTGCGCATGCCTATGGAATGTATTCCAGATAAGTGCCACTGTTCTTCATTTTGTACTGCTATCAAACTAACATCATTACCCCTGATCAGTGATAAGAGGGTTTTGAAAACACTACACTTTTCCTTAAACAATTAATTATTCCACAATCTCTTGCACTTGCTTTGATCATACTCACCACCCTTTCAACTCTGCCCAGATCCCCCATTTCCTCTCTTACCAACCCACTGTGTGTCCTTCTTTTTGAAAAAAATTTACTTCAAGACTAATTCATGATGCCAAAATACTGGATGTGTTTCCATTAAGGAGTTGTCAACTTATCAGAGTCTCCTTCAGTACTTATCAATTGTCAATAGCTCATAGCTAGGGGTGGGATAGTGTACATAGCTTACCTCTCTGTTCAGAGATTTGATCTGGCTTGTGCTTGCACAGGTTTTGTACATACTCACAAGCTCTGTGAGTTTATATGCTTATCTGCCTTGCTGTGTCCAAACAATACTGTATTCTTGTAGTTGTCCACCTATCTGGTTCTTACAATGTTTCTGCCCATCCTTCTGCATAGATTCCTGAGCCTGGGAGGAAGGGAAAGAGTGTGATACATAGGGTTGAGAATTGAGAATTTTCCAGTTTCTTGTTTTCTGACATAATGCCAAAACATCATGGTAGCCATCATTCACTTTATGGTTGCACAAGATGAAACTCATGCCTTGTACCATTCTTGGGCTAAGTACCTATGGCTATGCACATCATAGACCCCAAGGAAGACAAGTCACTGGAAATTTGAGAGCAATTTCATTAGAAAAAATATACACACCACACACCATAAATTACACACCACACCATATCAGATCAGACCACACACACACACACACACACACACACACACACACACACACACACACACACACACCCCTGGGGGGAATGTACATGTGCATGCGTGTACCCATGCATGTGAAGACCATGGGACTTCTTGTATCATTCCTCCATCTCAACATGTTCACATAGGGTCTCTCAATTGGAATCTGGGGCTCACTGACTGGCTAGTCAATGAGCCCGACTCCCCAGCACTAGGTTTACACGTGATACCATGCCAAACTTGATCCATAGATTCCAGGGATCTACTCATCCCTAGGGTTCTTTAGAAAGCACTTGACCAACTCAGCCATTTTCCTTACTTACATTCTCCATTTTTCAAGGGAGAATGTTCTGATTTGTTCAACTTAAAGAATATAGGAGCAAGAATTGGGAACACCAATGTATTTATATACTGTCCTGGCTTCAAGTTTCACTGGGTAAAGATGCCTATCAAAGCAGTGGGAGGGGAGACTTGACATAACAGAGAAGGGGTGCTAGAAGGGTGCAGGAGTGGGTGGGTTGGTTGGATGAGGACCCTCTCAGAGGCATAGGGGAGGAGTATGGGTAGAGGTGTTCATGGAGGGGAGACTGGGAAGAAGGATAACATTTGAAATGTAAACAAATAAAATGATTAATAAATAAAAATGTTTTTTTTAAAATAAAAAGGTACATTATAGTCACAAGCCATTAGTGTAAATGCTGCCTCTTAGAATAACACAAATGGAGACATGCTTGGGGCTAGTGTTTCTAAGGAGTGTAGTCTGCCTATAGTAATGGGTGTGCCCAGAGTTCTAAGACTTCAAAATATGCTTGTGTTCAATTTAAAAAGACTGCTGAAAATAATTTGACCGCTTGGCCAGACCAGTCAAAGCAAATATATGACCAATTACCCATCCCTTTTCTGTTCCACATACTTCAGACACTATAAATGAATCTCATCAGCTTGTGATCAGAGGCATAGGGGTATTTAGTCTTTGGAAAACTGCTCTCTGCAAAGCACTTCCCAACAAGCTACTCATCATCTAGAAAGTTCTGGTTGAAAGCACAGAGATCTGTGGTCACTGCCAATCTCAGCTCTGTCTCTTACTTGTATCTTTCCCTGTCTTTTAACCCAAGCTTAAAGGCAGAACATCTTTCTACAAGTAAACTTGTGCATTTTATATGTTATCTGGCCTGGGAGAGATAATATATAAATTAGATAGTAACAGATAATATAAACAGATAATTAGGAAGAGGTGGTCGGTTTCTGGCTTGGGTTACTGAGAAAAGGTTTGTGAGGTTTGTGAAAATTAAAGAATTAATTTAGGCAAGTAGACAGTGTGCTGGTTCATTCTGTTGCTATGATAAAACACCCTGACCAAAAGCAAGTTGGGGCACGGTAAAGATTTATTTTGGTTTATGTGACCAGATCATAGTCCATTCTTTAAGGAAGCCAAGACAAAAACTCAGTCAGGGCCTTGAAGGAGAAATAGTGCTTGAACGCTGCCCGCTGGCACACGTTTTGGCTCTTTTGTAGTTCATGCTTAGATCGCTTTCATACACAATCCAGAACAACTTTCCAAGGAAATGGCGCCACCCACATCAATTAAGGATTCAATTAATAACTATGGCCATTCCTCACAGATACCCTTATAGGTCAATCTGACTTAAGTAATTTCTCAATGAAGACCTTCTTCAGAGGCGACTTTAGGCTGTGCCAATTAGACAAGCAAAGCTAAATAGGACAGACAGCAAAGCTTAGAGACGTGGAAGATGGAAGGAACTAAAAGTCAGGTGCCAGTACAAACTTGCATAGGAATGAGTTTTGTTATTAATTTTTAAAGTTATCACACAAAATGATGGGTTTAATCGTATTATGTACTATCTTCAAATAAAAATTCTGCTCACATTAGCCAATTGTGCTCTCTTTCTCCCACTTCTTTTTTTTCTAAGTTAATATCCATTTAATAAAGAACATTTTTTAAAAAATCCCCAAAATAAAAAAATTACAGGCAAAGAATTGATTAGACAATTCTAACAACAAACAAACAAACAAACAACAAATACTTCAGTACAAATAGCAAAAAAAATGAAAAAATGGTCAATACTTTTAGCTACCAGTGAAATGTAAATTAAAAAGTACAAAGTTATTCGATTTCTTCTTCCTCGAAATCTTATTATCAAGAAAATAAACATGTGAAAAAACAAACAAACAAACAAGCAAACAAACAAACAAACAAAAACGACTGGCAAAAGTGTGGGAAAGAGAAACCCTAGATGGCGCTGGGAATATAAAATCATCCCGGATGGAAATGATATGTAGGTTTCTCAAAGAACTACTGATAAAGCCGGGTGTGGTGCCACATGAAAAGTTGAGGCAGGAGGAGAAGTGGTCAAGGCCAGCCTTAGCTACATCACATATTTCAGGCCATCTCAGATAAATGAAATCCTCCATCTAATTAAAGAGATAAAATGAAATACCATATAATCAGGCCATATCATTCCTGTATATATGCTGAAAGAACCTAAGGATGCAGCAGGAATATTTGCACATCCATGTTCATCACAGCTGTTATAAATCGATTTCAAATTATCAAATCAGAAAGGTAATCATAGATGAGTATGTAAAAATGTGACACATATATATGATACATGCATAATTAAAATATGATTTAGACATAGCATATATATATATGCTCAAGTATGTAAATTCATTAACTAAGAAATGATACCATTTGTCAGGAAAAAAGTTTGGGATTGAGATCATCATGTAAGTGAAATGAAAGACACATGTTGTATGTTTCCTCTAATATGTGGAATCTTTTTCTGCTGCAAATGGCAAATACTTAGCCAAAGAAAATCTCAATACAGTCTGATGAAAATCAAGTATAGGCTCTTAATTTTCCTGGTGTAATTACTGATTCGAAGTTTCTAAGCTGCATATACAAACACACAGAGAGAAACACACATATACACGCACACACGCAAACACATGCAGTCATGCACGGATGCACGCACGTGTGAATGGTATGGTGTCATGAGGACCTTCAGTAACAATACAATCACAGCAAGGAGGCAAAGAATGAATTGATTTACAGAGCACAGATTGGCAATCTTTACACTAATTTTTCTTAAAATCCAGCTCAAAACAGACTAGAAAGGAATGTGTAAGCTTATTTTTTTTATGGATCTGGCTTTCTGGGTTTTTATTTTATTTTATTTTATTTTATTTTATTAACTTGAGTATTTCTTATATACATTTCGAGTGTTATTCCCTTTCCCAGTTTCCGGGCAAACATCCCCTTCCCCCCTCCCCTTCCTTATGGGTGTTCCCCTCCCAACCCTCCCCCCATTGCTGCCCTCCCCCCACCAGTCTAGTTCACTGGGGGTTCAGTCTTAGCAGGACCCAGGGCTTCCCCGTCCACTGGTGCTCTTACTAGGATATTCAATGCTACCTATGAGGTCAGAGTCCAGGGTCAGTCCATGTATAGTCTTTAGGTAGTGGCTTAGTCCCTGGAAGCTCTGGTTGCTTGGCATTGTTGTACATATGGGGTCTCAAGCCCCTTCAAGCTCTTCCAGTTCTTTCTCTGATTCCTTCAACGGGGGTCCTATTCTCAGTTCAGTGGTTTGCTGCTGGCATTCGCCTCTGTATTTGCTGTATTCTGGCTGTGTCTCTCAGGAGCGATCTACATCCGGCTCCTGTCGGTCTGCACTTCTTTGCTTCATCCATCTTGTCTAATTGGGTGGCTGTATATGTATGGGCCACATGTGGGGCAGGCTCTGAATGGGTGTTCCTTCAGTCTCTGTTTTAATCTTTGCCTCTCTATTCACTGCCAAGGGTATTCTTGTTCCTCATTTAAAGAAGGAGTGAAGCATTCACATTTTGATCATCCGTCTTGAGTTTCATTTGTTCTAGGCATCTAGGGTAATTCAAGCATTTGGGCTAATAGCCACTTATCAATGAGTGCATGCCATGTATGTCTTTCTGTGATTGGGTTAGCTCACTCAGGATGATATTTTCCAGTTCCAACCATTTGCCTACAAATTTCATAAAGTCATTGTTTTTGATAGCTGAGTAATATTCCATTGTGTAGATGTACCACATTTTCTGTATCCATTCCTCTGTTGAAGGGCATCTGGGTTCTTTCCAGCTTCTGGCTATTATAAATAGAGCTGCGATGAACATAGTGGAGCACGTGTCTTTTTTATATGTTGGGGCATCTTTGGGTATATGCCCAAGAGAGGTATAGCTGGATCCTCAGGCAGTTCAATGTCCAATTTTCTGAGGAACCTCCAGACTGATTTCCAGAATGGTTGTACCAGTCTGCAATCCCACCAACAATGGAGGAGTGTTCCTCTTTCTCCGCATCCTCGCCAGCATCTGCTGTCACCTGAGTTTTTGATCTTAGCCATTCTCACTGGTGTGAGGTGAAATCTCAGGGTTGTTTTGATTTGCATTTCCCTTATGACTAAAGATGTTGAACATTTCTTTAGGTGTTTCTCAGCCATTCGGCATTCCTCAGCTGTGAATTCTTTGTTTAGCTCTGAACCCCATTTTTTAATAGGGTTATTTGTTTCCCTGCGGTCTAACTTCTTGAGTTCCTTGTATATTTTGGATATAAGGCCTCTATCTGTTGTAGGATTGGTAAAGATCTTTTCCCAATCTGTTGGTTGCCGTTTTGTCCTAACCACCGTGTCCTTTGCCTTACAGAAGCTTTGTAGTTTTATGAGATCCCATTTGTCGATTCTTGATATTAGAGCATAAGCCATTGGTGTTTGGTTCAGAAAATTTTTTCCAGTGCCCATGTGTTCCAGATGCTTCCCTAGTTTTTCTTCTATTAGTTTGAGTGTGTCTGGTTTGATGTGGAGGTCCTTGTTCCACTTGGACTTAAGCTTTGTACAGGGTGATAAGCATGGATCGATCTGCATTCTTCTACATGTTGACCTCCAGTTGAACCAGCACCATTTGCTGAAAATGCTATCTTTTTTCCATTGGATGGTTTTGGCTCCTTTGTCAAAAATCAAGTGACCATAGGTGTGTGGGTTCATTTCTGGGTCTTCAATTCTATTCCATTGGTCTATCTGTCTGTCTCTGTACCAATACCATGCAGTTTTTATCACTATTGCTCTGTAATACTGCTTGAGTTCAGGGATAGTGATTCCCCCTGAAGTCCTTTTATTGTTGAGGATAGTTTTAGCTATCCTGGGTTTTTTGTTATTCCAGATGAATTTGCAAATTGTTCTAACTCTTTGAAGAATTGGATTGGTATTTTGATGGGGATTGCATTGAATCTGTAGATCGCTTTTGGTAAAATGGCCATTTTTACTATATTAATCCTGCCAATCCATGAGCATGGGAGATCTTTCCATCTTCTGAGGTCTTCTTCAATTTCTTTCTTCAGTGTCTTGAAGTTCTTATTGTACAGATCTTTTACTTGCTTGGTTAAAGTCACACCGAGGTACTTTATATTATTTGGGTCTATTATGAAGGGTGTCGTTTCCCTAATTTCTTTCTCGGCTTGTTTCTCTTTTGTGTAGAGGAAGGCTACTGATTTATTTGAGTTAATTTTATACCCAGCCACTTTGCTGAAGTTGTTTATCAGCTTTAGTAGTTCTCTGGTGGAACTTTTCGATCACTTAAATATACTATCATATCATCTGCAAATAGTGATATTTTGACTTCTTCTTTTCAGATCTATATCCCCTTGACCTCCTTTTGTTGTCTGATTGCTCTGGCTAGAACTTTAAGAACTATATTGGATAAGTAGGGAGAGAGTGGGCAGCCTTGTCTAGTCCCTGATTTTAGTGGGATTGCTTCAAGTTTCTCTCCATTTAGTTTAATGTTAGCAACTGGTTTGCTGTATATGGCTTTTACTATGTTTAGGTATGGGCCTTGAATTCCTATTCTTTCCAGGACTTTTATCATGAAGGGGTGTTGAATTTTGTCAAATGCTTTCTCAGCATCTAATGAAATGATCATGTGGTTTTGTTCTTTCAGTTTGTTTATATAATGGATCACGTTGATGGTTTTCCGTATATTAAACCATCCCTGCATGC
Organism: Rattus norvegicus; assembly: GCF_021556685.1. Classification (NCBI taxonomy): domain Eukaryota; kingdom Metazoa; phylum Chordata; class Mammalia; order Rodentia; family Muridae; genus Rattus; species Rattus norvegicus. The sequence goes on from NC_141535.1 coordinate 38,492,225, forward strand.
CTGGGATGAAGCCTACTTGATCATGGTGGAGATTGTTTTGATGTGCTCGTGGATTCGGTTTGCCAGAATTTTATTGAGTATTTTTGCGTCGATATTCATAAGGGAAATTGGTCTGAAGTTCTCTTTCTTTGTTGGGTCTTTGTGTGGTTTAGGTAAAAGAGTAATTGTGGCTTCAGAGAAGGAATTCGGGAGTGATCCATCTGTTTCAATTTTGTGGAATAGTTTGGATAATATTGGTATGAGGTCTTCTATGAAGGTTTGATAGAATTCTGCACTAAACCCGTCTGGACCTGGGCTCTTTTTGGTTGGGAGACCTTTAATGACTGCTTCTATTTCCTTAGGAGTTATGGGGTTATCTGTTCCTGATTTAACTTCGGTACCTGGTATCTGTCTAGGAAATTGTCCATTTCCTGCAGATTTTCAAGTTTTGTTGAATATAGGCTTTTATAGTAAGATCTGATGATTTTTTGAATTTCCTCTGAATCTGTAGTTATGTCTCCCTTTTCATTTCTGATTTTGTTAATTTGGACGCACTCTCTGTGTCCTCTCGTTAGTCTGGCTAAGGGTTTATCTATCTTGTTGATTTTCTCAAAGAACCAATTTTGGTTCTGTTGATTCTTTCTATGGTCCTTTTTGTTTCTACTTGGTTGATTTCAGCTCTGAGTTTGATTATTTCCTGCCTTCTACTCCTCCTGGGTGTATTTGTTTCTTTTTGTTCTAGAGCTTTTAGGTGTGCTGTCAAGCTGCTGACATATGCTCTTTCCTATTTCTTTCTGCAGGCACTCAGCGCTATGAATTTTCCTCTTAGCACAGCTTTCATTGTGTCCCATTAGTTTGGGTATGTTGTACCTTCATTTTCATTAAATTCTAAAAAGTTTTTAATTTCTTTCTTTATTTCTTCCTTGACCAGGTTATCATTGAGTAGAGCATTGTTCAATTTCCACGTGTATGTGGGCATTCTTCCCTTATTGTTATTGAAGACCAGTTTTAGGCCGTGGTGGTCTGATAGCAAGCATGGGATTATTTCTATCTTTCTGTACCTGTTGAGGCCCGTTTTTGACCAATTATATGGTCACTTTTGGAGCAAGTACCATGAGGAGCTGAGAAGAAGGTATATCCTTTTGTTTTAGGATAGAATGTTCTATAAATATCCGTTAAGTCCATTTGGCTCATGACTTCTCTTAGTTTGTCTACGTCTTTGTTTAATTTCTGTTTCCATGATCTGTCCATTGATGAGAGTGGGGTGTTGAAATCTCCCACTATTATTGTGTGCGGTGCAATGTGTGTTTTGAGCTTTAGTAAGGTTTCTTTTACGTATGTAGGTGCCCTTGCATTTGGGGCATAGATATTTAGGATTGAGAGTTCATCTTGGTGGATTTTTCCTTTGATGAATATGAAGTGTCCTTCCTTATCTTTTTTGATGACTTTTAGTTGAAAATTGATTTTATTTGATATTAGAATGGCTACTCCAGCTTGCTTCTTCCGACCATTTGTTGGTACGTTGTTTTCCAGCCTTTCACTCTGAGGTAGTGTCTGTCTTTGTCTCTGAGGTGTGTTTACTGTAGGCAGCAGAATGCAGGGTCCTCGTTTCGTATCAAGTTTGTTAATCTATTTCTTTTTATTGGGGAGTTGAGGCCATTGATGTTGAGCGATATTAAGGAATAGTGATTATTGCTTCCTGTTATATTCATATTTTGATGTGAGGTTATGTTTGTGTGCTTTTCTTCTCTTTGTTTTGTTGCCAAGACGATTAGTTTCTTGCTTCTTCTAGGGTATATCTTGCCTCCTTATGTTTGGCTTTACCATTTATTATCCTTTGTAGTGCTGGATTTGTAGAAGGATATTGTGTAAATTTGGTTTTGTCATGGAATATCTTGGTTTCTCCATCTATGTTAATTGAGTGTTTTGCAGGATACAGTAACCTGGACTGGCATTTGTGTTCTCTTAGTGTCTGTATGACATCTGTCCAGCATCTTCTGGCTTTCATAGTTTCTGGGGAAAAGTCTGGTGTCATTCTGATAGGTCTGCCTTTATATGTTACTTGACATTTTTCCCTTACTGCTTTTAGTATTCTTTCTTTATTTTTTCTCCCACTTCTTGACAATTTCATGTAACTCCAAAGTGGTATGTTCTCTGCATGTTATAAATATTATGTTTATTCAGAGTATACTTAAATATATTATGCATAAGAGAGAAAACATATTTGTCTTTTTTTATTCCTATTATCCTCTCCCCACCTCCTGCCTACATGTGACTTGTCTTCTTCATATCTCAAATTGTCCTCTTTCTAATTTTATGTCACGTGTGGGGCACATGTGCACAAATATACGTTCCCCCCCCCCAGTTCAGGGGAATATGGGGGGCAATAAGGAGGATGTATAAGAGGAATACCTGTATGGGGGAGGGGGAGGGGAGGATATGAGGGCTTATTGACAAATATACATTTAAAGCTATATTTTGCACATAAGATAAAATGTGTTATTTTCTATTCACGAGGTTTGCCTATTTCAGCAAACATGATTATGTAAAGTTTGATCCATTTCCTTTCCATAATACAATCTTCTTTGTGGCTGAATAATAATATTCTTAATATATACCATATATTTAAAATTTGTTCTTCTAATGTTAGGCATCTATGGCAATACCACATCTTGGCTATTATGAATCAGGCTGTAACAAAAACAAAAAGATCTGGCCTCTCTTTAGTTTGCTGTTTTATATCCCTTCAGGTATTAATCCAAGAATAGTATTACAGGATCATATGATAGTTTCATTTTCAGTTTTTTTAAGATGAAGAATTAAGTTGTAGACTGCTGGAAATATAAAGGATATTTTCACTTTATTGATGAAGAAATTGAAGCCCAGAGAGCTTAAACATCCTTGTCCTCACTATATAATAAGAAATAGTGAAACTGAAATATTTAGTTGGTTGGAAGATTGTGGACAATTCAGAACACTTTGAATCCTTCCTCTGAAGGCTCTCTCTGTCAACGCTGTGACAAAATATTGATGTCTTGTGAAATAACGTGCCATATCTGAGAGCTCAGGGAAATGTGACTCTAGAAATGACATTTCATCTAAGAGATCAGTGGCAGCACAGCAGCCAGGGATGTCTGACTATAGCTTTGTGCCTCTGAACATTGTCAGCCATGCTTTGCCAGTGTGAAAAGGCTTGCTGATCTTTCCTAATAGTTCTCCTGAGAAAGCCTTTTTTTTTTTTTTGGTAAAGTGCTGACTTTTGAAGAACAAATCCAGTGTCACAGGACCACAATAGCGGCCTCAGGTAGGAAAGTAGAGACCCTGGCTGGGGCAAATAGCAAATAAGAAATGACAAGGTCATTGGCTAGATCCAGAGGGTTGATTGTCCTTCAAGCTCCTTTCACACCCTCCAAGGAAAAGGGGTTACAATGAAGAAAGAAGACTTCTTAGGAAAGGAAGTATCATATGGGGATTTAGCATGTAAAACAGATCTGTTTGTTAACGGTTAAGTGGTTGTCAAATTCAGAAGTAGGCACAGGCAGAGATCTCTGGACTGTGTTATCTAAGACTTGATTAGCATGGCACATGGTACATGGCACATGGCACATGGCACATGCTAGTTCTTGACTTATCTCTTCTTTAGTTATTATTAATCAAAGTTTCTACTATATACAAGGAAATTGGCACATATGGAATGAAACTACCAAATGACTGACTGACCTACCAACCCACCAACTAACCAACCAACTGGCCAACTAACCAACCAGCCAACAACAAGTCAAACTTTAAATGCCCCTGATAAACATGACTGCTTTGGCTTCTCTCAGGGAATTGACTGTATTCATTGCATTCTCTTGAGTTCACTGAGGCTTGTGTTGTTAAATGTACACTTTCTATATCTTGGGATGGAGAAAAGATTGTCATTTTTATATCCTTATTACAAATTCTTCTGAGAAACAATTCTCTTGAGAAAGCTTGGTGTTTTCCAAAGTAAATCAAATGTAAGAACTGCAAGAATAATCTGATAGTAAACACAGGAGCTAACACACAGAATGGTCAAAAATTAATCTTGAAAATGTAATAGAAAAATGGGAGACTAAATATAACTGAGGAGCCCTCTGAGAAGCATTCTGGAAGAATTAAAAGATGAACATACATAAGGAATTCTGAGAGAACAGTTGGCAGGTTGAAATACCTCACTGAGCCTAATAGGAAAAAGTCACACCCAAATGCTCTATTTCTTGAAGTACTAAGAATTTAAAACACATAAAAATTCAAGTTCCTTCAAGAAAAGTATAGGCTACCTATAAAAAGTAAGTTTAGATCACCATTTGACTTCTCAGTCAAATAGCAGGCATTTCAGTATGAGAATTTAAATATACTGAAGAAAATAGCTTTCTCTTCAGAATTTCATATCTTGCAAATATTAAAGTAGCACAGTAAATAGATGAATAAATTAGACCCCCGAAGGGCCTATGCTTCACAGCAAATTCTCTGGAAATATACTTAGAGGAAATATTCTGACTACCAGAGAAACAAATCTAGATTGATTTTAGATACCCATGGAAGTAAATAACTTGGCACAGTTTTTGATCCCCTAATAAAGCAAAACTGCTTCTTGGTCTTTGCCCCAGCAATTATACTTCTGGGAATTCACTCAAGATAAATGGAAGCATACTTACGAGAATTTTTGCCGCCACACCCATATTGGCCTTATTACTAATAGCCAAGCACAAATAGGCAGATGTCCAACAGGTAAATAGGTAATTTGATATTTAATCACAGAATAAAATTCTACTCAGCAAATGTGCTGTCTACTGGTGCCTGGAGCGATTTGGATACATCTCAAGAAATATTATGTGGAGCTAAAAGCCCAGACATAATTGGGTGCTTTTTATACTATATTGTCGAAGAATAAAAATGTAATCAACAATGAGGATGTAGCAATGAAGAACTGGAATGAAAGATTGCCTTGGATTAAGCTTGAGATAGCAGTTTACTGAGTTAGGAAATATGATAACCTAAGATAACCTATAGTTATAGTGCTTGGATTGAATAATAAATGGAAATTTTTAGAACACAGTCTTGACTAAGTATTATTAAAGATATTAAATAATTAAAGGTTATACAGGAAGAGTTTAAGGGGAAAATTATTTGCATTTCTGCATTTAAGCAACAATGTTAAGCTATGCTTAGAGTTGGTCTCTGACAATAGAGTCGTCTTTTTTTTTCTTTATTTTTTTTTTTTTCAGAGCTGGGGACCGAACCCAGGGCCTTGCGCTTGCTAGGCAAGCGCTCTACCACTGAGCTAAATCCCCAACCCCAATAAAGTCATCTTTAAAACCACTTTTTAAATAAGGCTGGGCAAGCATATCACTAAAAGTATATTCTCAAGTTTTTTGTGGATGTTTAACTCTTTCATTCATCTAGCTATAATACCAAGAATACATCACTGCAGTATGTACCCATCTGCTTTTATATAGTCATTCAGAGAAAGGCCTTAATGAGTCATATGGTGATTTGAATGAGAATGGCTCTCATAGGCTCACTCACACCTTGAATGTTGGGAGACTGTTTAGGAAAGATTAGGAGGTATGGGTTTGTTGGATGAAATTTGTCACCAGAGGTTTCAAAAGCCTATATTAGGTTTGGTCTCATTCTCTTTCTGCCACATACTTGTAGATCAGATGAAAATTCTCAGGTCCACTGCTTGAACACCATGGCTGCCTGCCTGCTGCTATGCTTTCTTTGCCATGAGGAGCATGGAATAACTTTCTGAAACTGGAAGCAAGGTTCCAAATAAATATTTATGAGTTGCCTTGGATGTGGTGTCTCTTCATAGCAACAGAACAGTAACTAAGGACAACAATCCTAAGTAAAAATGACAATAGCATGGGAAAAGAAATAAAATATCAATTCTTTTTTGTTCTGTTTTTTCAACTACTGTTTAATGGTTAAATAATTAGATACTTCCAAATAATGTTGATTGACATAGATTTTAGCCAGGTTTTGTAATTGCTGATTTTAGACCTTAGAAAGGTTAAACCCATACACATTATCTCTCGTCCTTTACATTCCTTAAAGAATGTATTCAGATCTTCATAACTTGGAAAATTTTTCTAATATATTTTCCTTTTTTTTCAAACATATAAAATAGTAGAGTTTATTGCGAAACTAGCATATACTTACATTATGAGATGGTAAAAACTTAAAACATTTTTCTTTATTAAATTGGGTATTTCTTATATACATTTCAAATGTTCTTCCCTTTTTTGGTTTCCAGGCCAACATTCCCTTAACCCCTCTCCCTCCCCTTCTATATGGCTGTTCCCCTCCCACCCTCCCCCATTACTGCTCTCCCCCCAAGAATCCCATTCACTGGGGGTCCAGCCTTGGCAGGACCAAGGGCTTCCCCTTCTAAAATATCAATTCTTAATAGAAAGAAGAACCCTATCATAGATATCTTTCATTCCCTACTCACTGATATCTAAATGGATACTCAGATAACAAAAGACTCCATATTTTCTTTATTCTTTAAAGGTTCATTTTCATTCTAATTATGAGTGTAGATGTGTATCTCTGAATGGTACATGTATATTAAGACAGGTGTCCACACAGGCCAGAACAGGGTTACATCTCCTGGAGATGGAGTTACAATCAACTGTGAGACTCTCATCCTCATTGTGTGGATTCTGGGACTATATTCATCTATCTGCAAGGGCACTGCATGCTTTTGACTTTGGAACCACCTTCCAGCCCAAACACTTTTTTCAAATGCTGTCTAGGTAGAGGTTAAATTGTAAAATTTAAGTGTAACAACTACAAAGATGATCATTATAACAATTTAAAAAAAAACCGCTAGTAACATTTGTAATTGTCTATTTGAGTTTTCCAAAGAGCACGCAGCAGGAGATTCATTGAAGAATTCTGCACCCTTGCCATGAGTCAACGAAGGATGGGATCAGGATGAAGTAATAGAAAGCCTACAGATGATAGTGTGACTCTGATAGCCATAGAAGGAGGGAGAAAAATTAGATGATAAAGTATTAGGAGTCTTGGCTAACTGTGGCATTGAGAAATTTATGGTCAGTGGAATCTTGAGATTTTCCTGTTGACAACAATTTGTGCTGGCTCTGGTACCCCTGGTCCCTTAGAAGCAGCCCAAGGGGAACAGGCCATGGCAGAAATGAGCAGAAGGTCCACATATATGGCTTCTGGAGGCTTTCTGTTGACAATTCTCACAACCGCTTCTCTTGAGGAGAGATGTGAGCATTACTGAAGTGGAAATTTCTGGTTTTCTTAACAACTCAGCTGTTTCACGTGATATTTTTTTTCTGGAAGCTGTCTTGTGAGAAGGCACGTGATGTTTTGCTGAAAGCAGACACTTGAGAGAGTGCGTGATGTTTAGAAAGAATATAAACGGAACCCCACAAACAGTGAGAAGATGCTGTTGCATGGTTACACCATGCAGTGCTGTGCTTCTTTGCTAGTCTTTGCTGGTGTTCACTTTATAGAGAAAAACAGACAAAAGAACGTCTCATGGTATTCCAGTGGATTCTGTCCATTTCCGCTGACTCCTGCTGATTTGGTAGGGCATTGCTGTTTCACTGGAGCATGGCGATGTTTGCTATTGAATGGGACTGCTGGTATACTGACAACAAGAAGTGGAATCTCCCCAAGGAATCACTTCTGAACAGGTCCACACACCCTTTTCCTATTGACCGTCTTTCCCCCCATCTCTGCTTGATGAGTTAAAAGGGGAGTTGAAGCATTTAGGAATCCTAAATAAAGTTTTGAAAAAAATCTAAGCCTACATATTACAGTCCACATTCCATTACTCCTCATACTCCAGAAGACATTTATAAACATCTATTGCAAATACAGTAAAAGATCTACCTAACGCTTTTAAATCATAGGCTTTTCCCCATAGGAGCCAATAAAAAGAAAGTTATATTAAAACTTAACCTCACTGGGACTTCATTATCCATACAGAATGCATTGTCATTCTGGTAGAAGTGAAATAGATTCTTAACATATCTATATTTTTATGCTTAGTTTTCTTGTCACACTTGTCCATTTTAAATGCCAAAGTAGGTCATACATGCATCGATTACATGGGCATTAATATTACTCTCCTTTAAATAATGGCATGAAAGAGATTGGAATGATCAAACTAATAAAAGGGAGAAAGTAAGAATTCATGATTATCACTCTTAAGATGTAAGGTGTGATATTTTCTTCACTAAAAGTCAATGTCTTCATTAAGTGACGTCCTTATCAGACATACTAAAGCACCAGCTCCTTACCACAAGTACAGTGAAGCCACATTGTTATTATTTAACCTCAGCATCTCATCAGAGTACACAAACTTTCCCTTTTTCTGCTCTGCTAAGATAAATCCATGTTTGGTACTCTGAGGCCATCAATCAAGTATGTAATAGCTGGAATCATTGGAACAAGAAGTATGGCTTTGAAACCAAGAGAAACATGGCTACCATTTTTTATTGTCTGATTTCATACATCGTCACCCATATGTTAGCAATGGTGTCACATGTCATGAAGATAGGATTACATAACGTATATGGATATTGCAGTGCCAGTTAAAAGGTCTTTTTAAAAATAGTAGATCAATAAAACCTGTTTTCCCTAATCCGTAGCTAAGGCTTCACCCACTGTACTCCTCTCCTGGCTCAGTCACTCTACTCTCTCTAGTGAAAGGAGTGAGGTGTCTATAAGGAGGAACAGGTGGGTGTGTCTATGGTACACATAATAGTGGTCAGCAGCAAAGGGAGCCACAGAAGAGTTGAGGGGTCTTTTAGCCTAAAGCATATCAGAAAGTTAGTATTATCCACACATCCAACAGTAGTGGCCTTGGAGACTCAAGAGTTTGCTGGTCTGCTGACTTGTCAGGAGGTGATAAGAAGATAGACATGCTTTGAATGATGAATGACTGGGCTGAGGCATTCATTTATATTTAAATCTCAAGCTTGTGAAATTTGCCCTTTTTTGTTTCACACTGGCGCATCGTCTGAAGCCTGTGCAGCGGTTGGGATCCTTGAATATAAACAGCAGTGTACTTAGAATTTTGCTGCTGGCTCTCCTGGCACCAGGCCCGCATTGGCAAGGCAATGGCTAGGGCAATTTCAACACATTGAGCTCCTTTCACTCACTGTTCCTCGGGATATCTGTTTCTTCAAGAAAGTCAGTGCAATAGAACAAAAGCAGATACTTGATTTTCTAGTCTCTCTCTCTCTCTCTCTCTCTCTCTCTCTCTCTCTCTTAAATATGTGCTAGTAATCTAATAAAAGGATATTTTTGGCTTTACATTCCAAGTGTTCTTTTATTTGGTTGTGTTTTATTTCAGAAAGTTAAAAACTTCTGTTTATGAATAGAAACTTAATTATGGAACAAGAGCCTAATTGTTAAGAAATGCAAGTTTGGCTTCCTACAGAAGCATGTCTTCATTTTTTACATGAAGCAACTCTTAATTATGTTAAATCTAGAAATCATTTTTCTTTCTGAGTTAATGATATGAGAATCTGCTTCCATAATTTTTTGTCTTCCTTGGTATACCTAGAAATAACAGTGATTTGAGCAGTAATTTGTTTTTCTTATGTAGGTGATGGTGGAAAGACACATGAAATAAATCACGAAATTTGTACCCATGAATAATAGCTCCTAATTTTGAATTAATTCTGGTTAATGAATTCTTCTTCTGTGCAGATGCACTCAGAAATCCAGGATTTTCCATGTTGTCTTGTCAGATATGCAAGTGCTTCTGCAAATGGAAAGGAGGGGCTAGAGATTGGGGTTTCCCACCACAGTGCTTACTAATTAGCAAGAGACACAGTACAGGGGATTGAGACATTAGATGAGTGGTTATAGTAAAGAAAACCCAAGCCCCCCTTATCTCTGATTGCCAATCATTATTTGCAATAGACTTGTACTTATGAGAATATACTCCACTTCCTGCAGGCAGCATTGTTCAATGACCTCTTGTCTCTGTAAACTTTATCTTGAAGTAGGTCCAACAAATATTTGTTGCAAGTTCAGTCTTTGACTTTGAAACATTGAAAGTGGTCCCATTTATACATAGATTAAGTAATAGCTGTCTCAAAGAAGAATGCTGAACAGACCAAAATAAACTCAAGCTCTCCTGAAATGATAGGTAATGAATTTTACTGGCATATGCCTTTCTCTTAGTACTTGGGACAATCACATTTTCAGTAAGTATCTCTGTTTCACTTCCATCAATACATCTATATCTCGGATGCCTTGGCACTTGAAGTCTACAGCAGATCTTATTCAACAAATACATAGCACTAAGAATGAAAGTTGGAAAGCAGAACATTAATATGTGAATGATACAGCAGAGAACACATGGCCTTAAAAGGAGAGAAAAACGAAATAGATCATCCAGAGATTTAAAGACTTTCAGGCATCTTCACAAGCCTACTTTTAAGGCAATAAAACAAATAAAAATATTAAGGAGCTTTTGAGCAACAAATGCAATTGAAAACACCTAATAAATCTAAGGAAAGGAATGACTGTCACAACTACTGTATCAAGCTTATAGTGGACTAAGTACTTCAGAACCATGGGATACAGCCATTTCCTTCAATGACAAAAAATTACTTACAAAGGTCAGAATAATTTGTCTTTCCCCTAAAGTATAATTAATTCATACTTAGGCTAATTAATGAAAGAGTGAAATAAAATAAAAAAATAGCTCATTTAAGAAGAATGTTTAAAGAGTAACTGTAGGTGGACCTGACTTGAATCAATCTGATGAGAAATAGCTAGGTGCTTAATAGCCTTTAAAAGGCTGAGTGTAAGACACGCAAGCATTTGTGTATAGGAAACTGTCTGGGAGGGCTGCCATCTCCTAAGGTTCATAATCTTCCGTGCTATTTCAGCTATAAGTAAGGAAAATAGCAGAAGAGGAGACCTTCTCAAAGAGCAGATCGTAAGACATGCAGATCCATGAACCTTGCCAGGGTTGAGAGCTGTAGTTGCATCTAGGAACATTTTCTACTTCTAGAAAGAGGAATTCTCAAATGTTTTCCCAATGTGACTTGGGATGTTCTAACTGTATGTCTGCGCGCACACGCGCACATGTGTGTGTGTGTGTGTGTGTGTGTGTGTGTGTGTGTGTCTGTGTGTGTGTTTGCATTCCTTCTCTGAATAGAAGAGCATAGAGTGTTTCTCGAACTGTTTTTATCATTGTACATCAAGTGCATCAGAAAAACAAATTTTCCTTCAAGTGTGAAACTTTTCTAAATCAAGGAAAGTCAAAGAGACGTGACATAAAATCACACCATCTTAGATTTTTAACTTTGAGTCTATTCTCATTTTATAGTGGATTATGAGCTGTTTGTTCTGTGTGTAAATTAACTACATTTTATGAGTGATAATAAGTAATGAATGGCCTAGTGCTATTTGTAAAAATACTCTCTCCATCTTCTTACAACATGGGGGTCATATTTGTTCATTCATCAAGAAGCATGAAATTACTTAATAGTGTCTTTTGACATATGAGCAGAAGGAGCTTGTGTAACTTCATGATCCATGTATTATGCGCTGTCTATACTCTCCCCTCATGGTTCTTATGATTATCAAAGTGCACATTGAAAATTAATTCAGTCAGTTTGGTTCCCTGAGTGATAAGAATTGAATTGTTCATAGTTCATATATCAAATCCTTATTTTTTGATGCGTACATTTTTGGTGTAGGATAGAACTTAAGTTTAAATGAAGGTTTACTCTTTGATCTTGATCTGATAGAATCAATGTATTTGTAACAGACTCCAGAGTTTGCTTTTGTTCTTCTCTATGTAAAAGCATAAGAAGAAGGAAGTGTGGGAATATTAGGGACATTGTCCCCACCAAAATTCAACTTTACTGTCCTAATCTGAAAATTCTAGCTTCTCTATCTATGCTATTTTCTTATGGCAATCTGAGCTAATACTCTTAAGAGAGTTTATTGAGCAAGTTGCCTGTTATTCCAAGTTAAAGTGTGCGTGGTGAACAGAAAGCATACAAAACACTCCCATTGTGTTGAATCATCTAATTGTGTTTGATGTTTTGAATATCCCTCATGCAGCTTTACCCATCATAATTTATACTCAGTCTTGCTTTACTTTAATAGTACATGCAAACGTCATGATAGCACAAAATGATAGTATGGTCTACCTGATGCTCATACTAAAAGCCAAAGGGTAGGTTTGATTCCTCTCTAACACTCTCGTCCTTTGTGAAATTCAACAAGATGCTTGGCTAACACCCCGTAATAATGCTTTGGGCTCATCAGTTTTCTCTTTCTCTGCTCCTGTCAACTAGAACCTTGCCATTAGTTTCTGTATGAACTTTCTATTGCAACTGTATTTTCCAAGAGTATGTAAAGTTTAAGTATCAATCACCATTATGGTAAAAAAAAATTCTTCAACAAATTCTCATTATGCTTTTTAAAAGTGAAATTTACTATGAAAAACCTAATAATATTAGAATAAATAAAGCAGAGTAAGTCACTTGATACTCTATGGCTCAGTAAGTTCACACATGAGTGGATAGCTGCATATAACACACAGGCACACACACACACACACACACAGAGAGAGAGAGAGAGAGACAGAGACAGAGACAAAGACAGAGAGACAGACAGAGACAGAGAGAGACAGAGAGACAGACAGAGACAGAGAGACACAGAGAGACACAGAGAGAGACAGACAGATGGACAGAGAGAGACAGACAGAGAATGTTAATGTCGAATATTTCATGTCTAAACACATATGTTTGCTATGAGGGCTCTGTCCTTGGAAGGATACGTTGAAACTTGACCTTATAACACTGGGCTTTTCAATGTAGAAAGAACCTGCACAGCTGAACTGAGAATAGGACCCCCTTGGGGGGAATTAGAGGAAGAATTGAAAGAGTTGAAGGAGCTTGCAACCCCATAAGATCAACAATGACAACCAACCAGAGCTTCCAGGGACTAAACCACTACAGAAGGACCATACAAGGACTGACCCAGGGCTCCAACTGCATATGTAGCAGAGAATAGCCTTGTTGGGGCACCAGTGGAAGGGGAAGTCCTTTGTCTTGCCAAAGTTGGAACCCCAGTGCAGGGGAATATGGGGGAGGGCAATAAGGAGGATGTATAGGGGGAATACCCGTATGGGGGAGGGGGAGGGGGAGGGGGAGGGGAGGGAATGGGGGCTTATGGACAGGAAACTGGGAAGGGGAATAATCTTTGAAATGTAAGTAAAAATATAATATAATAAAAAATTAAAAATTCTATTATAGATAAAAACATTCATGAAAATATTTTCTGTGAAAGTTCACTTGACTTTTCAATGTCTTCCAAACTTTCTCGCTTTCTCCTCTTGTGTGGGCATCCTTTTGTGTTTTTTTTCTAGGACATACTTTCTTCACATACATGTCTCTCTATGAACTCAGTAGAATCAAGTAACCTACTTTACAGCCTGGTTCTAACCTCCATATTGTGATATTTTCCATTTACTTGAGAGGGGAATTAGCCCTGTGGGGGAAAATGACTGAAGAAAGCTTTTAAACACTTGCTGCCTAAAATATGCTCAGGAAAGTTCCAATTTTATGACTGGTGGCTTTTCATCCATGTACTCCAACAGAGAACTGTACACAGGGGGTAGTCAGTAAGATAGGATGATGGTCTATCATCAACCCTCAAATATGTCTTGATATTGAGGCAGGATGATTTGCCAATATACTAAATGGGACACACCAGAGCTGTCTGCTCAGAGGGTTTGCTTAACAGCCATCAGTTTGCTGCAAAAGCATTGGTCACCTAAGATACTAACCTCTACACTTCAGAGAGCTGTTCTCCCATTAAGGGAAAGATGCCTAGATATATTTGTTTCAAGGTCATCGTCGTTATCTTTATAGGTCACCAAATTCTATGTCTATTAAGTCAAAGTCCTGGCTTCATTATTTCCCTAAGTTTACATTGGTGCATAATATAAAGTTGTCTGTATTTTTCTGAAGCCCCCTTATGGACCATAGGTCAAATGCTTTCTTTGGTGTATGAATAGCATTCGTAATTCTTTGAATATCCAAGAGCTCTTAATAGAATAGAAGGTACGTATGCCTGTGTGTTCGTTTCTGGTATATATTCCTGTAAAATTAGTTTGTACCACTAAAAATAAAACCAAGAGACATAAAAGTAGAATTTATTGCCCTGTTTTAATTGAAAAATTAAAAGCTGTAGCGATGTTATTTATGAAATGAGGGCTCTCTCTCTCTTTTGTCTTCATGGTGTTCATTTCTTATGAATATTCCATGGTTAATAAAAAACAAATAAAATTAAGGGCCTGTATGTGCAAGTCTTCCCACTTGCTAGCCTTGATGCAGAACCCAAGTTATTTATGATCACACAGCAGGGCAATAGAATCTTCACCTTTGGAGTCTTACTGGGAAGTTTTCTGTGTGATTCTCAGAATTGAAGATTAGCTGAATCCTAGTATTGATTGAGTGTTATAGATCAGATGGTGGCTCAACTCTTTGTGATGTGTATTCCTTATTTCTAAGGCCAACATTAAATTCTTCCCTGCATGGGATTGTGTGGATTTTTCTTTTTCCTACATAGTACCTGAATCTTCTAGGATATAGTACACATGTTCTTTTTTTGTTATCGTTTCCTGGAACCACTCTAAATACAGAACTCTGAATGTTTATTGGAATCACTCCTAAAGAATTTGGAAGAAATTAATGTTTGAGAAGCTTTTGGTTCTAGGAGGCTTGAGTCTTCTGAATATGGCCACAGTGTTGGAGTTTTTGAAGTATTCCTTTAAATAGCTTTATCGAGGATTAGAAAAAGTACAGTTTCTTAGTTCATTTATTTCTCTGTCTTGTTCTCTTGCTAAAAATGAATGGACAGGTATAAGAATAGGGATATATTTAATTTATAGTTCAAGATAATAAAAAATCTAAGACCATGGTGTCATTATCTGGTGAGAGCAATCTTGTAACATGTAACATGATGTAAGGTATCACCTGGCATGACAAAAAGACAAGGGAACTTGAGTTTCTCTTCCTTCTCTTAGTAAGCCATTAATGATGCCATTAGTCAGGGCTCTCATGATTTTTGTATCATGAATAGACCATGGTAACTCACTTTTGAAACAGATCTAGCGTAGAGGTAAGAGTGAATGGGGTAGTAAGCAGACCCCAATCATTACTGCCATGGAAATAGAATTTGGTTGGAGGAGTACAAAGAGTGTCAGTGACCTTGAATTAGCCTTGTATTATGGCTCATAATTAACCAATAGTTAGGCTTTGAGAAAACATGCTCCATTAAATGTAAATCTGTGTCTTGTGATCTGACTGGCTGGGTTAGATTGAAGATGTAGAAAATAAAAATGTTATCCCTTTTTCCAGTTTTCCCTTCACAAACCTCCTATCCCATCCCCCCTCCTCCTGCTTCTATGAGGGTGTTCCTCTCCAAACACTCACTCCCACCTCACTGCCTTGGCATTCCCCTACGCTGGAACATCGAGCCTTCACAGGACCAAGGGCCTCTCTTCCCATTGATGGCAGATTCTGCCATCCTCTGCTACATATGTGACTGGAGCAGTGGGTCTCTCCATGTCTATTCTTTGGTTGGTAGTTTAGTCCCTGGGAGCTCTATGGGTCTGGTTGTTATTGTGTTCTTTTTATGGGGTTGCAAACCCCTTCAGCTCCTGTAGTCCTTTCTCTAACTCCTCCATTGGGGTCTCTATGCTCAGTCTAATGGTTGACTGCATGCATCCTCATTTGTATTTGTCAGGCTCCTGGCAGATCCTCTTTGGAGACAGCTATATCAGGCTCCTGTCAGCAAGCACTTGTTGGCAACCACAACTGAGCCTGGGTTTGGTGTCCATATATGGGCTGGATCCCTAGGTGTGGCAGAATCTGGATGGCCTTTCCTTCAGTCTCTGCTCCGCATTTAGCCCCTTATTTCCTTCAGACAGGAGCAATTCTGGGTTAAAAATTTGGAGATGTGTGGGCAACCCCATCCTTCAACCTGGGGCCTTGCTTAACCTCTGGATATGGTCTCTACAGGTTCTCTCTCCCTTTTGTTGGGCATTTTAGCTAATCTCATCCCCTTTGTGTCCTAGGAACCTCTTGCTTTCCTGGTATCTGGGACTTACTGGTGGCTATCCCCAGCTTCCCATCCCCCATTACTGCACACCTCTGTTCAAATTTCTGACCCTCTGTATATCATTTCTGCCTTCTCCTATACCCGATCTTCTTTCCCCTTTCCCTCCTCTTTTCCTCCCAAGTCCCTTCTACCCTCTACCTCCCAGGAGTATTTTGTTCCCCCTTCTAAGAAGGACTGAAGCATCCACACTTTGGTCTTCTTTCTTCTTGAGCTTGATATGGTCTGTGAGTTTGTCTTAGTCAGGGTTTCTATTCTTGCACAAAACATCATGATCAAGAGACAAGTTGGGGAGGAAAGCAATTATTAAGCTCATACTTCCACACTGCTGTTCATCACCAAAGGAAGTCAGGACTGGAACCCAAGCAGGTCAGGAAGCAGGAGCGGGTACAGAAGCCATGGAGGGATGTTACTTATGGGCTTGCTTCTCCTGGCTTGCTCAGCTTGTTTTCCTATAGAACCCAAGACCACCAGCCCATGGATAGCACCACTAACAATGGATTGGGCCCTCCCCTGCCCTTGATCACTAGTTGAGAAAATGGATCTTATAGCTGGATCTCATGGAGGCATTTCCTCAACTGAGGCTTCTTTCTCTGTGATAATTCCAGCTTGTGTCAAGTTGACACACAAAACTGGCCAGTACAAAAGTTGTATCATGGATATTCTGAGCTTTTCATCTAATATCCTCTTATAAATGAGCACATACCGTGTGTGTGTGTGTGTGTGTGTGTGTGTGTGTGTGTGTGTGTGTGTGTTTTGTAATATCGTCACTCAGGATGATATTTTCTAGTTCCCTCAATTTGCCTGAAAATTTCATGAAGTCATTGTTTTTAATAGCTGAGTACTATTCCACTGTGTAAATATACCACATTTTCTGTAACTATTCCTCTGTTGATGGACATCTGGGTTCTTTCCAGCTTCTGGCTATTATAAATAAGGCTGCTATGAACATAGTGGAGCATGTGTCCTTGTTATAGGTTAGAGCATCTTTTGGGTTTATGCACAGGAGTGGTTTAGCTGAACCCTCAGGTAGTACTATATACAATTTTCTAAGACTATAGCTTAGAAAACAAGTATCCAACTCTACCTTGGTGAGAACATGTGCTTGCAAGTATCTTGTCCTGTCATTCATGGTTTTTCATTCAATAGCTTCTAGATACATTCAAATAATGATTTTTATTGTGTTGACTTCATCAGACCTTCCAAAGTAAAAGAGTGCATTGCATCTAAGGAAAAAAGCTTCACAAACTTGAAAAATGTCCCAATAGAACAAAATGTAATCCTGTGTTTTGATGTGCAATACAGAGAAAGAAATAAACCTTAAAAGTGTCTTACAATGATCATATCAACAAACAATTGTACAATGGCAGGTAAATTGCATATCAGGGCTTTTATTTATTCATTCACAGAATTTGTCTTCATTGCTTGGTACTTAAAGAATGCCAATCAAGAGGAACAAATTTCTCATCTGTTCTCCCACTAATAAAGAATAATTATGGTTTTTACCGGAAGTCCCACACCCTCGGATCCCGGCCCGCAGCAGCTCTCTGCTCCCAGACCCCGTGAGAGAGAGACCCAACCGCCTGGTCAGGTGGGCACTCCTGAGGCTGCAGAGCGGAAGAGACCACCAACACTGCTCACCCCTGCCCACATCCCTGGCCCAAGAGGAAACTGTATAAGGCCTCTGGGCTCCCGTGGGGGAGGGCCCAGGAGCGGCAGGACACCTGCCTGAGACACCGCCGGAACCTGAAAGAAACAGACCGGATAAACAGTTCTCTGCACCCAAATCCCGTGAAGGGAGAGCTAAACCTTCAGAGAGGCAGACAAGCCTGGGAAACCAGAAGAGACTGCTCCCTGCACACACATCTCGGACGCCAGAGGAAAAAGCCAAAGACCATCTGGAACCCTGGTGCACTGAAGCTCCCGGAAGGGGCGGCACAGGTCTTCCTGGTTGCTGCCGCTGCAGAGAGCCCCTGGGCAGCACCCTACGAGCGAACTTGAGCCTCAGGACCACAGGTTAGACCAAATTTTCTGCTGCAAGAAAGCTGCCTGGTGAACTCAAGACACAGGCCCACAGGAACAGCTGAAGACCTGTAGAGAGGAAAAACTACACGCCCGAAAGCAGAACACTCTGTCCCCATAACTGACTGAAAGAGAGGAAAACAGGTCTACAGCACTCCTGACACACAGGCTTATAGGACAGTCTAGCCACTGTCAGAAATAGCAGAACAAAGTAACACTAGAGATAATCTGATGGCGAGAGGCAAGCGCAGGAACCCAAGCAACAGAAACCAAGACTACATGCCATCATCGGAGCCCAATTCTCCCACCAAAACAAACATGGAATATACAAACACACCAGAAAAGCAAGATCTAGTTTCAAAATCATATTTGATCATGATGCTGGAGGACTTCAAGAAAGACATGAACACACTTAGGGAAACACAGGAAAATATTAATAAACAAGTAGAAGCCTACAGAGAGGAATCGCAAAAATCCCTGAAAGAATTCCAAGAAAACACAATCAAACAGTTGAAGGAATTAAAAATGGAAATAGAAGCAATCAAGAAAGAACACATGGAAACAACCCTGGATATAGAAAACCAAAAGAAGAGACAAGGAGCTGTAGATACAAGCTTCACCAACAGAATACAAGAGATGGAAGAGAGAATCACAGGAGCAGAAGATTCCATAGAAATCATTGACTCAACTGTCAAAGATAATGTAAAGCGGAAAAAGCTACTGGTCCAAAACATACAGGAAATCCAAGACTCAATGAGAAGATCAAACCTAAGGATAATAGGTATAGAAGAGAGTGAAGACTCCCAGCTCAAAGGACCAGTAAATATCTTCAACAAAATCATAGAAGAAAACTTCCCTAACCTAAAAAAAGAGATACCCATAGACATACAAGAAGCCTACAGAACTCCAAATAGATTGGACCAGAAAAGAAATACCTCCCGTCACATAATTGTCGAAACACAAAAAGCACAAAATAAAGAAAGAATATTAAAAGCAGTAAGGGAAAAAGGTCAAGTAACATATAAAGGGAGACCTATCAGAATCACACCAGACTTCTCGCCAGAAACTATGAAGGCCAGAAGATCCTGGACTGATGTCATACAGACCCTAAGAGAACACAAATGCCAGCCCAGGTTACTGTATCCAGCAAAACTCTCAATTAACATTGATGGAGAAACCAAGATATTCCATGACAAAACCAAATTTACACAATATCTTTCTACAAATCCAGCACTACAAAGGATAATAAATGGTAAAGCCCAACATAAGGAGGCAAGCTATACGCTAGAAGAAGCAAGAAACTAATCGTCTTGGCAACAAAACAAAGAGAATGAAAGCACACAAACATAACCTCACATCCAAATATGAATATAAAGGGAAACAATAATCACTATTCCTTAATATCTCTCAATATCAATGGCCTCAACTCCCCAATAAAAAGACATAGATTAACAAACTGGATACGCAACGAGGACCCTGCATTCTGCTGCCTACAGGAAACACACCTCAGAGACAAAGACAGACACTACCTCAGAGTGAAAGGCTGGAAAACAACTTTCCAAGCAAATGGTCAGAAGAAGCAAGCTGGAGTAGCCATTCTAATATCAAATAAAATCAATTTCCAACTAAAAGTCATCAAAAAAGATAAGGAAGGGCACTTCATATTCATCAAAGGAAAAATCCACCAAGATGAACTCTCAATCCTAAATACCTATGCCCCAAATACAAGGGCACCTACATACGTAAAAGAAACCTTACTAAAGCTCAAAACACACATTGCACCTCACACAATAATAGTGGGAGATTTCAACACCCCACTCTCATCAATGGACAGATCATGGAAACAGAAATTAAACAGTGATGTCGACAGACTAAGAGAAGTCATGAGCCAAATGGACTTAACGGATATTTATAGAACATTCTATCCTAAAGCAAAAGGATATACCTTCTTCTCAGCTCCTCATGGTACTTTCTCCAAAATTGACCATATAATTGGTCAAAAAACGGGCCTCAACAGGTACAGAAAGATAGAAATAATCCCATGCGTGCTATCGGACCACCACGGCCTAAAACTGGTCTTCAATAACAATAAGGGAAGAATGCCCACATATATGTGGAAATTGAACAATGCTCTACTCAATGATAACCTGGTCAAGGAAGGAATAAAGAAAGAAATTAAAAACTTTTTAGAATTTAATGAAAATGAAGATACAACATACCCAAACTTATGGGACACAATGAAAGCTGTGCTAAGAGGAAAACTCATAGCGCTGAGTGCCTTCAGAAAGAAACAGGAAAGAGCATATGTCAGCAGCTTGACAGCACACCTAAAAGCTCTAGAACAAAAAGAAGCAAATACACCCAGGAGGAGCAGAAGGCAGGAAATAATCAAACTCAGAGCTGAAATCAACCAAGTAGAAATAAAAAGGACCATAGAAAGAATCAACAGAACCAAAGTTGGTTCTTTGAGAAAATCAACAAGATAGATAAACCCTTAGCCAGACTAACGAGAGGACACAGAGAGTGCGTCCAAATTAACAAAATCAGAAATGAAAAGGGAGACATAACTACAGATTCAGAGGAAATTCAAAAAATCATCAGATCTTACTATAAAAACCTATATTCAACAAAACTTGAAAATCTTCAGGAAATGGACAATTTCCTAGACAGATACCAGGTATCGAAGTTAAATCAGGAACAGATAAACCAGTTAAACAACCCCATAACTCCTAAGGAAATAGAAGCAGTCATTAAAGGTCTCCCAACCAAAAAGAGTCCAGGTCCAGACGGGTTTAGTGCAGAATTCTATCAAACCTTCATAGAAGACCTCATACCAATATTATCCAAACTATTCCACAAAATTGAAACAGATGGAGCCCTACCGAATTCCTTCTACGAAGCCACAATTACTCTTATACCTAAACTACACAAAGACACAACAAAGAAAGAGAACTTCAGACCAATTTCCCTTATGAATATCGACGCAAAAATACTCAATAAAATTCTGGCAAACCGAATTCAAGAGCACATAAAAACAATCATCCACCATGATCAAGTAGGCTTCATCCCAGGCATGCAGGGATGGTTTAATATACGGAAAACCATCAACGTGATCCATTATATAAACAAACTGAAAGAACAGAACCACATGATCATTTCATTAGATGCTGAGAAAGCATTTGACAAAATTCAACACCCCTTCATGATAAAAGTCCTGGAAAGAATAGGAATTCAAGGCCCATACCTAAACATAGTAAAAGCCATATACAGCAAACCAGTTGCTAACATTAAACTAAATGGAGAGAAACTTGAAGCAATCCCACTAAAATCAGGGACTAGACAAGGCTGCCCACTCTCTCCCTACTTATTCAATATAGTTCTTGAAGTTCTAGCTAGAGCAATCAGACAACAAAAGGAGATCAAAGGGATACAGATCGGAAAAAAAGAGGTCAAAATATCACTATTTGCAGATGACATGATAGTATATTTAAGTGATCCCAAAAGTTCCACCAGAGAACTACTAAAGCTGATAAACAACTTCAGCAAAGTGGCTGGGTATAAAATTAACTCAAATAAATCAGTTGCCTTCCTCTATACAAAAGAGAAACAAGCCAAGAAAGAAATTAGGGAAACGACACCCTTCATAATAGACCCAAATAATATAAAGTACCTCGGTGTGACTTTAACCAAGCAAGTAAAAGATCTGTACAATAAGAACTTCAAGACACTGAGGAAAGAAATTGAAGAAGACCTCAGAAGATGGAAAGATCTCCCATGCTCATGGATTGGCAGGATTAATATAGTAAAAATGGCCATTTTACCAAAAGCGATCTACAGATTCAATGCAATCCCCATCAAAATACCAGTCCAATTCTTCAAAGAGTTAGACAGAACAATTTGCAAATTCATCTGGAATAACAAAAAACCCAGGATTGCTAAAGCTATCCTCAACAATAAAAGGACTTCAGGGGGAATCACTATCCCTGAACTCAAGCAGTATTACAGAGCAATAGTGATAAAAAACTGCATGGTATTGGTACAGAGACAGACAGATAGACCAATGGAATAGAATTGAAGACCCAGAAATGAACCCACACACGTATGGTCACTTGATTTTGACAAAGGAGCCAAAACCATCCAATGGAAAAAAGATAGCATTTTCAGCAAATGGTGCTGGTTCAACTGGAGGGCAACATGTAGAAGAATGCAGATCGATCCATGCTTATCACCCTGTACAAAGCTTAAGTCCAAGTGGATCAAGGACCTCCACATCAAACCAGACACACTCAAACTAATAGAAGAAAAACTAGGGAAGCATCTGGAACACATGGGCACTGGAAAAAATTTCCTGAACAAAACACCAATGGCTTATGCTCTAAGATCAAGAATCGACAAATGGGATCTCATAAAACTGCAAAGCTTCTGTAAGGCAAAGGACACTGTGGTTAGGACAAAACGGCAACCAACAGATTGGGAAAAGATCTTTACCAATCCTACAACAGATAGAGGCCTTATATCCAAAATATACAAAGAACTCAAGAAGTTAGACCGCAGGGAAACAAATAACCCTATTAAAAAATGGGGTTCAGAGCTAAACAAAGAATTCACAGCTGAGGAATGCCGAATGGCCTAGAAACACCTAAAGAAATGTTCAACATCTTTAGTCATAAGGGAAATGCAAATCAAAACAACCCTGAGATTTCACCTCACACCAGTGCGATTGGCTAAGATAAAAAACTCAGGTGACAGCAGATGCTGGCGAGGATGTGGAGAAAGAGGAACACTCCTCCATTGTTGGTGGGATTGCAGACTGGTACAACCATTCTGGAAATCAGTCTGGAGGTTCCTCAGAAAATTGGACATTGAACTGCCTGAGGATCCAGCTATACCTCTCTTGGGCATATACCAAAAAGATGCCTCAACATATACAAGAGACACGTGCTCCACTATGTTCATCGCAGCCTTATTTATAATAGCCAGAAAATGGAAAGAACCCAGATGCCCTTCAACAGAGGAATGGATACAGAAAATGTGGTACATCTACACAATGGAATATTACTCAGCTATCAAAAACAACGAGTTTATGAAATTCGTAGGCAAATGGTTGGAACTGGAAAATATCATCCTGAGTGAGCTAACCCAATCACAGAAAGACATACATGGTATGCACTCATTAATAAGTGGCTATTAGCCCAAATGCTTGAATTACCCTAGATCCCTAGAACAAACGAAACTCAAGACGGATGATCAAAATGTGAATGCTTCACTCCTTCTTTAAATGAGGAAAAAGAATACCCTTGGCAGGGAAGGGAGAGGCAAAGATTAAAACAGAGACTGAAGGAACACCCATTCAGAGCCTGCCCCACATGTGGCCCATACATATACAGCCATCCAATTAGACAAGATGGATGAAGCAAAGAAGTGCAGACCGACAGGAGCCGGATGTAGATCGCTCCTGAGAGACACAGCCAGAATACAGCAAATACAGAGGCGAATGCCAGCAGCAAACCACTGAACTGAGAATAGGTCCCCGGTTGAAGGAATCAGAGAAAGAACTGGAAGAGCTTGAAGGGGCTCGAGACCCCAAAAGTACAACAATGCCAAGCAACCAGAGCTTCCAGGGACTAAGCCACTACCTAAAGACTATACATGGACTGACCCTGGACTCTGACCCCATAGGTAGCAATGAATATCCTAGTAAGAGCACCAGTGGAAGGGGAAGCCCTGGGTCCTGCTAAGACTGAACCCCCAGTGAGCTAGTCTATGGGGGGAGGGCGGCAATGGGTGGAGGGTTGGGAGGGGAACACCCATAAGGAAGGGGAGGGGGGAGGGGGATGTTTGCCCGGAAACCGGGAAAGGGAATAACACTCGAAATGTATATAAGAAATACTCAAGTTAATAAAAAAAAGATTAAATAAAATTAAAAACATAAAAAAAGAATAATTATGGACTGATTGCATAGAGATATTTTCTTTTGTTTCTGACCTTTCTGTTCAATAGCATGGTCATGATTTGCCAATGACTAGAACAGGGCATCTTTTCATAAGGAGTGCTTCTTTACACGGATGAAGTACTTCCCAGGTATCTTGAAATGCTTCCCATTTACAAAACAAAATGACTTCATGAGAGAGGCATTTGGAAAGGAGAAACAGTGTTTTAAAGTCACCTTTTAATAATATAATCAATAGTTGGCTGGGGCAATCACCATCTTCAGGTGAATTCATTTAGTCTCTAATTTGCTTTTCTGTTGTAGTCACAGTTAATTGCAAACAAGCTTTGGACATCAGAACTGAAGTTTATGCTAAATCTGACCTGACCAGCCCTTATGCAGAAGATGATGGCAACTGTATTGTTTATCTGAAATCTGTTATGCTAGGCTTTTCCTTTCATTGGAAGTTGTTTCTGATTTGGAAAGTACATAATGAGATTTTGGAGAAGAGTGGATTTCCATTATACCAACACTAGATCTTATTTTAGATTGTTTTGGTAGGTGTAAGGATGAAAGGTCACCGTGTTATTGGGTGTTTAATGCTTTCCAAAAAGGATGTGTCTAGAAGAAAAAGACAGTAATGAGAACACAATTTGAAATAGAAGAGAAGGAATGTCACTCTTGACAGTTCTGGTTTCTAATTGCAACCAGTAGGTCACCAGCTGATTCTGCCTTGTTCAAGATTTCCACTATCCTTGCCATAGACTTGTGTTTACTGATTAAAATAGTGCATGTGTTTCCTGTTTGTATAGAAAACTGAAAACCATTACCCCAATGCTTTTGGTCAGTTGCATGGGTCTAAATGAATATTTGAAATTCAAGTGTCATTTTCTTGACAATTTAAGACATGTAATAATTGTGTTTTTTATTTAAAATTACAAATGCTTTATATAAATTACTAAAAAACCAATAGTTCAAATATATATAAAAAGAAAAGTAAGTAATTTTGTAATGGGGACCTGAGAATTGAGATTTATCTAGGAAATTTTATTCTAGGCATAAAGATGGACTATCTGCAATAGCCTTTCTGGAAGAAGGAAGGCCTATCTTCCAGACGTCCACATGTGCATGTTTCATGAGTTTAAACAGACAGACAGACAGACACACACACACATACACACACACACACACACGCACCCTACACAGAGCACACACACACACACACACACATAGCACAGACACACACACACAAGACACACAGCATAGACACACACACATAGCACAGATACACACACACACACACATACACAAATATATGTTATGACACTGCTGTGAAACTAGATAACAAATTGAGAAATTTGTTTCCCTAGTTTCGACCAACACTGGAATAAATTTGATTTTCCATTTCTTTCTACATTATGCCTTTTTTGTAAGCCCAGGCAAGAATTCAAACCCAGAGCCATGCCATGTGGTAAGGGCTTCTGTTGACAACATTTCCACTGCAATCCCTATTCCCCTGCTTTGAAAGCATGTGTCTTCTACACCCTTCTTAAATGTGCCCAGAACACTACATATAAAGTAGAAATTGTCAATTACCTACCCACTATACAGTTTTTAAGTTCATCTTATAATATACTTTAGTAAATAACTGCACGTATATTAAGGCACTCAATATCTACCCCAAAGCACTCTACTTTCTCAACTTTAGTATATCAGACTTGAAGCCTGGAGACTTCAACTTATGAACAATCCTATCTGTTCCATAGGCCCCGTGGTTATACATTATAAAAAAAATCTCTTGCATTCTAAGAGACTGAAAATTTGACTGTGCCACACAAAGTGTTAATAATACACCTTAAGCCCGCCATCTAAAACTGTAGTCCTACTGTGTACATAGCCAATTTGTTTACCTTGCCTTTAAGATACCAATGCAAACAACTTTACTTGGTTTGGATTTCCCATGTAATCAACTATTAGAACCTAAGGAGATACACAGCTATAATCTTATATCATGTATTCTCCCATAGTCCTGACCCAGGATTAATGACTGTGTGTGTGTATGTTATGATGATAAATTCTGGGAAGAGCAAATATGGTGTAAGCAACCTTGTAAAATGAACATCCACCATAAATGCTTGCTGACCCATGGGTATATGTTGATAAGTCATTTATAGTAATGTCATCAAATTTTAGAAATCCAGTCAGACCTTGCAAGTGGGCTTGTAAATGGCTTGAGTGAGCAAGAGAAGGAGACAAGTTTTTGATTTTATTAAGGTATAGGGTTAAGAGTCCATTCAAATGTTGCCCTTCAAATGAAGGAGTTCAGACTTCCTTAACAGCTTGCCCTTGTATGAAGCAGAAGAGAGTGAGGCACAAGGCTGAGAGAAGCATTTGTAGGAAACCATCAAAACACGGAGCTGGACTGTTACAAATATTTTTGTGAGTTTTGAAATTGAGGTGGGAAAAAGTCATAAATATAGTTTTTTTCAAAATTGTTAAAAAATCGTTCTAGTCTTTTTATGCTAAATAAATTGATGTGGGGGGGGAGGGAGAGAGTGGCATCAGTGAGTGCGATGTACATTTTTATTTTGGGCTCAGAGTAGCAGAGTAGTAGGCTAGAATTCCAGACAGCCAGTAGCTCCAAAAAACACCCTGGACCAGAGGGTCCTGGTTGATGTTTGTGAATATAAAGAATGAGTTTCATGGGCAGTGAGTGGGAGGGTAGGTTTGAGAAAGGAACTGTATCAGAAGAGATAGTTTAAGGGAGATGATGAAAGCAGAGGTCCTTTAGAACAGAAGTGGGTTCCAACAAAAGGATGCCATGAAATGTCCTATACTAGGGGTTAATAAAACTAATTTGGCTGTGGCATGGGGATTAGCCTGGTCAGTTCAGTCAGTTGTTCCACCCAAGAGATGTCTTTGTACCTATTCCTCATAGTCAATCAAGTTTATGATCACTCATAGCTTCTGGGCTGTTCTGCTCATTTAAGTTGCTATGTAAGAGAACCAGAAAGATACAAATCATAAACCAGAATACAAATCTGGGCTCCTCACCATTTTTCTCACCTATGGCCAAGATACAACTTCTGATAGATCCAATGATGTTTTCCTATTCTGGTCCAGATGGATCTGGTTGTCAGGCATGCACACAAAGTAGAATTGCTGGCTTTTAAGGCCTTCATCCTTAACCTTCCCTGCTAGTTTTACTCTCCCATGAGTTGATTGTGATCTAAGAGTTTGCTTCCTAAATAAAGACAGAAAATTTCTACTGTACAAGATAGTAATGGAGATATTGTCCTTTTTTTTTTTGGTTCTTTTTTTTCCGGAGCTGGGGACCGAACCCAGGGCCTTGCGCTTCCTAGGCAAGCGCTCTACCACTGAGCTAAATCCCCAACCCCTTGTCCTTTCTTTAAGAACTAAATGATTGCTCTTTCTAACTCTATGAAGAATTGAGTTGAAATTTTGATGGTGATTGCATTGAATCTGTAGCTTGCTTTCAGCAAGATGGCCATTTTTACTATATTAATCCTACCAATTTATAAGCATGGGAGATCTTTTCATCCTCTGAGATCTTCTTCTATTTCTTTCTTCGGAGACTTGAAGTTCTTGTCATATAGATCTTTACTGGCTTGGTTAGAGTCACATCAAAGTATACCTGAGGACTCAGCTGTACCACTCCTGGGCATATACCCAAAAGATGCTACAACCTATAACAAGGACACATGCTCCGCTATGTTCATAGCAGCCTTATTTATAATAGCCAGAAGCTGGAAAGAACCCAGATGCCCTTCAACAGAGGAATGGATATAGAAAATGTACATTTACACAATGGAGTACTACTCAACTACTAAAAATAATGACTTCATGAAATTCTTAGGCAAATGGACAGAGCTAGAAAATATCATCCTGAGTGAGGTAACCCAATCACAAAAGAACACACATGGCATGTGCTCATTGATAAGTGGATATTAGGCAAAAAGCGCAGAATACCCAAGACACAATCCACAGACATGAAGCTCAAGAAGAAAGATGACCAAAGTGTGGATGCTTCAATTCTTCTTAGAAGGGGGAACAAAATACTCACAGGAGGAAATATAGAGACAAAATGTGGAGCAGAGACTCAAGTAAAGGCCATCCAGAGACTGCCCCACATAGGTATCCATCCCATATACAGTCACTAAACCCAGACACTATTGTGGATGCCTAGAAGTGCATGCTGATAGGAGCCTGATATAGCTGTCTCCTGAGAGACTCTGCCAGAGCCTGACAAATACAAAAGTGGATACTCGCAGCCAACCATTGGACTGATAATGAGAATCCCAACGGAGGTGTTAAAGGACTGAAGGAGCTGAAGGGGTTTACGACACCATAGGAAGAACAAAAATATCAACCAACCACACAACTCAGAGCTCCCAGAGACTAACCAACCAACCAAAGAGTACACATGGTGTGGGCAAATCATGGCTCCAGCTGCATATGTAATAGAGGATGTCCTTGTCAGGCATCAATGGGAGAAGAGGCCCCAGGTCCTGAGAAGGCTCAATTTCCCAGTATAGGGGAATGCCAGGGTGGTGAGGTGGGAGTGAGTGAGTGGGTGGGTGAGGGAGTACCCTCAAAGAAAAGAGGATGGTTAGGGGGTTTGTGAAGGGGAAAACGGGAAAGGGGATAACATTTGAAATGTATATAAAGAAAATATCTAATAAAAGAAAAGAAAAAAAGAACTTGGCCCTTGATTGTAAAACTGTCAGTGTTTGATATTTTTACAAATTATCTTTATTAAATTTTTAATTGACTTTCCAATTTCTCCTGTGGCTTTGGTTTATTAATATTTTTATTTCTCATGAATCATTATTGGAGAATTATGATTGTATTAGATATCCTTTATGTTTTAAAATTTATTATATAATACATTGTATAACATTATTTCAATTTTTCATGTGTAAAATGATGAAGTATATGTCAAAGTATATTCATTTTGATTTTAAATTAGTAGTATAGATTAAGAACTTGGGGCAATAAACATCTACCAAGTATAAAATGTTAAACATTATTAATGAATAGAGATCTCAAGATTTGGTTATAATTATCTAACTCATTTATTTATAGAATATTTGATTAAGGATGTGATTATGTTATTCTTCTTTGTTTCTTAATTCTATTTCTACTAATCTTCCACAGTACTTTGTTGTAGAAAAATATAATCCCAATCCAGGATTTCTATCTTGTCTTTTACCATTTA
This sequence comes from Rattus norvegicus, assembly GCF_021556685.1. Classification (NCBI taxonomy): domain Eukaryota; kingdom Metazoa; phylum Chordata; class Mammalia; order Rodentia; family Muridae; genus Rattus; species Rattus norvegicus. The sequence continues at coordinate 38,521,564 of NC_141535.1, forward strand.
GTTCCCAGATGAAAGACACACACAACCTTTATATTTACAAAAAGCCTTAATCAGCACAAGAGCAGGGCAGATAAATACCCTGTATGCTATTAAAACCTATTTCCTATCAGTAATGCTAAGTATTTCTTACTATGTTTTATCTCGGATGCTAGTAATGCCAGTTGGCCAGCCCTCACGGCCATGCTTTCCTGACTCCTAACCCATGGCATCTTTCTCCTCCTTTTCCTCCTCCTTCACCTCCTTCTCCCTTTCCTCATAGTCTCCTCTGACCAAAACCTGGCCTCATCTGTCTCAACTCTGCCCAGCTATAGGCTGTAGGCATCTTTATTTACCAATCAGAAATAACTTGGGGAGGGCAGCAAGGTCACATAGTATATTTTTGGACTCTCTGGTATCTGGGGCAACCAGGTCTTAGGAGCCTGCACTTGGCACTACAATACACAGCACACACCAAACTTCACCAGTATTGCTCTTTCCTGAGGATCGTTTTGTTTTAACTCACAGTGAGTCTCATGACTTCAATGTTTACTAATTTGAGCTGTTACCTTTATACATGTCGTCTCTGCTTGCCTCTTATAAATTTTGTGCTTTGTTTCCTAATTTCTCAAACACTTATTCTCAAATATTTATTACTATTTATTATCTCTGTCCTTGTCTAGAAAGCTCTGTTTTTACCTGTTTCCTGGATGCTTTACATTCTGTGTTGGCTATCACTTTGTTTAAGGGAAATATTTAGGGAAGCAAAGAGAAGCTTTCCTGTTCTTCCTTTTGGCATTTCTTGATTGTCATAATTTTTCCTCTACACTATGGAAATCTTACGTTAAAATATTGCATTTTGATTTTAGAAACAAAAAAAGCAATGAGAAGTTTAAAATATAAATTTCAGAAAAAAACTCATAGTAGGAAAAAAGCAGAATAAAGCAAAAACTTATAACACAGACAGCCTTTTCCAACATCGCTGTGCTATAATCAGCACCAAAAAGTCAACCAGTAAGTACTATTTGTGGAGAGGAAATTGCTTGGTCCTTTTTTTTAATTGCTCACTTTTATATTCCTTGATCAAGAAATATAGCATTTACATCTCAAATTATGAAGATATAGTATTCTTTCTTCTTAAGCACCAAGTACAAGATAAATTTTGTATGGGTTTCATTAACGTGAATATTGCATTATCTAATACAGAACTTTCCATATATATATGTACATATCTCCCACTTTCTTAGAGCCATTTATAAATGTTTACCAAATTTCTGACTTTAAATTCGTTCTTGGAACCTTTGAGGGCTCAATCTTATGCCAACATTTTGCTAGTTTTCTAATGAAGAAATATTTTTGTTGAGGATCTAGTTGCCATGCCTTTGAAATGCGTGTCTTCTGGTCTTTGCGGAGGGTACAATACTAACCCAGGTTAGTGCCAGTTAGCACAAAGGGATGGCTCAATCACCTTAAGTAGCTGCCTCATTTTTCTCTTTTATACTACCCTGTCAGCACCTTTACACTTTGCTGTTTTGGAATCATATCTCTCTCCACTATTCCAGTAAGTTTAAGTAATAACTGTATTGCCATTGTATCAAGTGTCGTGAGATTAGTGATTTTAAGATTCAGCCAGAAAGATAGCTTTTTGCTGTACTCAGGAATTTGAAGGTAGAGGATAAAGAGATGATTGAATCACATTTGCAGTGAGGCTATGGAAAATTACAAGAGTAATCAGTATTATCATAGATGTAGGAAGCATTGTTGAGGATACATAGACAGTTTGTATGAGTGTTACCATTATGTGCCAGAAAGAAAGAATTTGTTCCTCATATAATGATAAAAACTATCACATCTAATGATAATAACCCAATGAAATCTTTCCTTGGCTATAAAGATTGGTGATTTAGCTTCTGGCTTCAGCTCACCATAGTAGGTTAGCGGGAGACAGTAGGATCTGGGGTTGGAAAAGGAGATGACATTTTTAATCTTCTATAGGAAGCTAGATGGGGCTTACACAATAATTGCCTTGTGGAATTGAGTCATAGTACAATATGTATCAATGTTTATATTAGCTTTTGTGGTTTTGTATTTTACTATTAACTCTGCTGTAGCAGGATCACGTGTTTTATGCTCTTTAATATCCTGAACCTCATGCACCATCAAGCACATGTTACAAAGACTGGAATTTAAATACATAGTGTATGTGGACAAGTGAGCATCCTCAAATAACTATTGCAAGTCCCAGTAACCTTCTCCCTGGTCCATCTGTCTCTGCTCTGAAGTCTTTCTTCTAAACTGGAAGCCAGGGACATCTTGTTGAAATTCAAAATTTCCCTTCACTTTTCAGAAAGGTTTATGATTTCATAAGTGAAAATGATTATTTTCAATTTATGCGTATGTGTGTTTGGCTTGTATTTCTCTGCACCACCTGCATGCAGTACCTCTGGAAGCCAGAAGAGGGCATTGGATACCCTAGACCTGGAGATACAGGAACTAGCTAGTAGTTAGGTTGGTGCTGGGAACTAAATCTGGGTTATCTGGAAGAGTGATGAGTGCTCTTTACTGCTGAACCATCTCTTTAGCTGTAAATAAACTTTTCCTTACTCTTCTATGTCCTGTTCTTCTATTTTAAGATCACATGAGGTTTAAGATTACAACTCACCTTATGTTTGGAAACTTACTTCTCATTAATCTTTTCTGTATCACTGTACAGAATGAACTAGAATCCTTAAGCATTCATAGCTCACCCTGGTCTTTGTGACTGGTATGTTCTTTCTTTCCTTTCTCATTTTCTTTATTGTTTTTCTCATAAATGTGATATGGGCAAACCTCTGTCTTAGGTTTAATCTAAAGGATCTCATTGAGGAGAACTCTCTTGACCTGCAGCCCGCTGAAATTTCAACATCATTATTGCAGCATTTACATCTCTTTTCTAGACTTGTTTTCCCCCTCAGCATTTATCACCAATATTTGTTAATTGTTTACTTTGTCTATTGTTTGTCTTTTTCAATACAAACTACTTGAAAGTATAATTTGTCTCTGGTCCAATGCTGTTTTCTGAGTACCTGGAGCAATACATGTTGTACATTGAATATCAATACATGTTGGACAAATGAATGAATGAATAAATGCTCTGATCAATGGCGTAGCAGCAACCTACAACAATGACAACACCTGGAAACTTGTTCGACAAGTAAATGGTTAGCTTTCATATACTCTTACTGAATTAGAAATCACAGGGTGACACCCATAAATCTATCTCGACAAGTCCTTCAGGACTTGATTGTGTATTCACATTACAGAGGCGGATGCTCAAAGCCAACCGTTGAACTGAGAATGCGGTTCTCGTAGGAGGAATTAGAGAAAGAATTGAAGCAGCTGAAGGCGTTTGCAATCCCATAAGAACAACAATACCAACCAACCAGAGCTCCCAGGGATTAAACCACTACCCAAAGACTACTCATGGACAAACCCATGGCTCCAGCTGCATATGTAGCAGGAGATGACCTTGCTGGGCACCAGTGGGAGGAGAAGCCCTTGGTTCTGCCAAAGCTCGACCCTCCCAACCCAACCCAGTATAAGGAAATGTCAGGGCGGGGAGGTGGGGAGGTGGGGAGGGGTGGGTGGATGGGTGGGGGAACATCCTTGTAGAAGAAGTCGGTGGAATGGGGGTTTATGAATGGGAAACTGGGAAAGGGGATAACATTTGAAATGTAAATAAATAAAAAATTCTGAGAGAGAGAGAGAGAGAGAGAGAGAGAGAGAGAGAGAGAGAGAGAGAGAGAAGAGAACCATTGCTCTAAACTCCTGCCTCATTTACACTTCCTTTGGTACTAATAGAACAGTTTTTCTTTCCTATATGAACTGCCTGCTGCTGATAGTTTAGGTGCCTGCACCTAAACGTTTATCTGCCTTTTAGAATGTTTTTTATATCTGTGTTTGAGTATGAATATACTTGTACATGTGACACATGTATAATGTACATGTGTATGTGTGTTTGTGTGTCTGCCTATGTGTGCATGGAGGCAAGGAGAGGATTCTGGGTATCCTGCTCTCTTATTCTGTATCTTACTCCCTTCATGTAAGGTCTCTCATTGAACTTTAATAGGCAGGTAGAATGAGCTACAGTGGTCCTCCTATCTCCACCCCTCCCCACCAGTGATGAGATTACAAGTTCAGGTGTAGCCATACCTGGTTTGGAATTTAAGCACAAGCCCTCATGTTGGCAACAAACTCTCTTACTTAGTAAGCCATCCTGTAAACTGGTTTTGAAATTTTGTTAAGATTTGTTTCTTGGGTAAATCATTTATCAAATTTTGATATGCAATCTTCAATCTAATTTACTATTATTTACAATTGGGCCAACTCAATAAATGCATTATATCTAGAAAGGAAGCAGAAGAAATTAAATAATGGTGAGAGGAAAGATAGCTGCTATTATTAGGAAACTCTCAGTTTGGATAAACATTGTCTAGAAAAGGCATTTCACAAATTTATCTCTTCTCAACTAGATAGTTTTAAAAACAAAGGAATCATCATAATAAAATAAAAATGAATTTAAAAATTTTGACTGATTTTTATTGGATATTTTCTTTATCTGCATTCCAAATATCCCCCTTCCAGGTTTCCCCTCCAGAAATCCCCTATCCCATCCTCCTACCCCCTGTGCCCATGAGGGTGCTCACCCACCCAACCACCTACTCCCTCCTGCCTCCCCACCCTGACATTCCCCTATCCAGGGGCATCAAGCCTTCACAGGACCAAGGGCCTCTCCTCCCACTGTTGCTCAACAGGGCCATCCTCTGCTACATATGTGGCTGGAGCCATGGGTAGCTCCATGTGTAATCTTTGGTTCGTGGTTTAGTCCCTGGGAGCTCTGGGGCGTCTCATTGGTTGATATTGTTGTTCTGCCTATGGGGTCGCAAACCCCCTCAGTTACCTCAGTTTCTTTCTCTACCACCTCTACTGGGGATCTTAGAGTTCTATGTTATTTCACAAATTGAATACTGTATTGTTTTATTTTGATTTAGATCTGTTCAGCAGTGGTTTCTTTGCTATTTGGTTTTTAGATTGAATATAAACTATTAAACAATAAGTTGGCAAAACAAATCAAAGATTTAGAGAAGCAAAAGGATTATTACAATAGGGAGAAGGAGCATTACACAGAGGTAGAGGTGGGGGTTCTGACTGTGAGAGAGCTAGAGCAGCTTAAGGTTTAGGCAGAAGGGATTTTTCTTAATAAGAAGGAGGAAACAAAGCCAGAAACAAGAGGTTTCAAGAGTGGGCTGTTGCTGATGGGAGACAGCAAGGACTTGATGAGACAGGAGGCCAGAGATGTGCTATGAGGACACCATACTCTGAAGGGGTCAGACTTCTAGGAATCATGGCAGTAGAGAAGAAAAATTTAGCTAAAAAGCATTTCATTTTGACTGATCAGTAGAAATAAAACTAGTAAATCATTTATGAGAAAAAGCATGGGGATCTGAAGGGCTTTTCTGCAAGCAAACAAAAGAGACCTCAATAAGCCTTAGCTACATTTTTATGGAGGAAAGTCATTGTTTATAATAATCTACTTTCTGGAACACAAGAAAATCTAGGGATTTCTTAATGATTGCCTTCTCCTGGAACCCAAAGGAGACTCCGAAATGTAACACTGTTACTTTAATAGCAAACTATGACATTTTTGGGTGTAGTAATTAGTATGCGACTGTGCATTATCAGAAACATAATCCTCAAGTATTTTTCCATCTGAGGCCATCAATCTAAGATATTTTAAAGCTATTAAAACAGAACTGAAGTGACTCATAATTTACATGCTTCGGAGAAATTTAATTTAAAACACATCCTACCAGTCTAGAAAACCTCTCCACAAAGGTTCAAGAGAAATAGCATCGTTTTACTTTTGAATAGACTTAACTAAGATAGAATGTGATGGTAAATGTCACAAAATCCTACACTAAGACAAGCTGGGTGCTGGTGATGCGTATCCCTCAATTCTAGGATTCTAGAGGCAGAGGCAGGTGCATCTCTGTGAGTTCAAAGCCAGCCTGGTCGAGAGAATGAGTTCCTGGACAGCTAGGACTAGGGGGGAGAGAGAGAGAGAGAGAGAGAGAGAGAGAGAGAGAGAGAGAGAGAGAGAGAGAGAGAGAGAGAGAATGAGAATATACAACAAAAATTTTGCAAAGCAAGTAGAACCTACTACATGAATGTTCATTTTTAAAATTAATTTATTCTCTCATATAGTACATCCTGACCAGTTCCCCCTTTTTCCCCCTGTGCCCCAACTCCTTCACCAGTACCCTCAACTCCTTCCTCCCCATCCATTCCTCCTCTGTTCAGAAATGGGCAGGCCTCCTAGAGATAGCAACCAAACATGGCACATAAAGCTGTAATAAGATTAGGCATCCAGCAGCAAACCACTGAACTGAGAATAGGTCCCCCGTTGAGGGAATCAGAGAAAGAACTGGAAGAGCTTGAAGGGGCTCGAGACCCCATATGTACAACAATGCCAAGCAACCAGAGCTTCCAGGGACTAAGCCACTACCTAAAGACTATACATGGACTGACCCTGGACTCTGACGTCATAGGTAGCAATGAATATCCTAGTAAGATCACCAGTGGAAGGGGAAGCCCTGGGTCCTGCTAAGACTGAACCCCCAGTGAACTAGACTGTTGGGGGGAGGGCGGCAATGGGGGGAGGGTGGGGAGGGGAACACCCATAAGGAAAGGGAGGGGGGAGGGGGATGTTTGCCCGGAAACCGGGAAAGGGAATAACACTCGAAATGTATATAAGAAATACTCAAGTTAATAATAATAATAATAATAATAATAAAGATTAGGCATCTCTGGGTTGGGGATTTAGCAGGCCCTGGGTTCGGTCCCCAGCTCCGAAAAAAAAAAAGATTAGGCATCTCCCTTCATATTAAGGTTGGACATGCCAAACCTGTAGGAGGACAGAGGCCCCAAAAGCAGGAAATACAGTCAGAACAACCACCTCTCCCTCTGTTAGAAGTTCCACGAAGATACCGAGCTAAAAAATGATAACATATGTGTAGAGGACCTCGGTTAGACTCATGCAGGCATCCTGATTGTCAGCTCAATCTCAGTGGGCCCCGATGAGTCAGGGTTAGTTAGTTCTGTAGGTTTTCTTGATGTGCCTTGACCCCTCTGGAACCGACAATCCTTCCTTCCCTTCTTCTTGGTCAGATGGGAAGAGAGTACTGGGAAAGACAACTTGAATTAGGGAGAAATTTCAGGGCCAAAGTACAAAAATGTTCTTAATAACTAGCCCGAGGTGAAAAGACTTGAGAGTATCATTGTTCACAGTCCAGTCCATTTCATATGGTGGGAAGAGAGGTCATCTTTGCCTGCTACATAGCATAACCAATGGAAAGAATAACTTCTCATGATCTTATAACAGGTAGTAGTTTGGCAAGTTGGAGATGATTCCTGTGCAGAGCTAAGAACATACTCTTCTGCAGAACCAGGAGACAAAAACACGGTAGTCTTTCATGAATATTGCACACAGAAAAAAATGGCTTCCATTTACTGTCCCACAATTCTCAGTATTTCACTTCGGAGCCTGCATATATGGGGATTTCCCCTACACCAGGAAATGCTGTCCTCAGCAGACACCAGCCGTGATTAATTCTCATCAGAATATAGTTGGAACTAGCATAGAACACATAGGTAGGGGCACTATCTGCATACAGCTAACACATACCCTGTTGGTCTATGGCTCTACTGTAGATAGCGTTTGCAAATGAGGAACTATCAGGCTACCTATAATTTTTTATACTTGATTATCAATAGAAATTGCCATCCTCTTCATGTTTGATAACTTGTTGGAAAAGCTCACAGATCTCAGGGAAACATATCTTTTTTCTCTTCCTCCTCTTCTTTCTTTCCTGATAGTTTGAATATTCACCTGGAACTACAGTCATTTTTTTTAAATATTTTGAGTCAGGCTTTTGAGCTCTAGGATGCTATCTAGGCTGATCCCGAGCTCCCTTTATAATCCTCCTACTTCAACTTCCCAAGTAGCTGGGATTTTAGGTTTATATCACCAAAACTGGCTGAGAAACATTTTTTAACTCCTTTCATGAATAATCATTAACATTTATTTTATTATACTCTAGTAAAGAATACAGCGAATTTTCAGAAGAGTTCTATAGAGTAAGTCCTGGATGATTGTAAGTCCAGGAGCACCTGCTACTGTGGACTTGAAGTGTACTTCCTCCTAGCACATTGGTGTGTCCGCTAATCCGGAAATACACTGAACTCCATCTGCTTCAGTTTTTGTAGGAGATTCATTACATTGTATGGCTGATTTATTCACTACTCATTAGTGACCAACCCTGCTTTCATCCCTTTCTCATTTCTGGAGGTCACCAAATGGGACTGAAAGCTCCAACCTCTAATCACTGGGTTGGTTGTCCTGGCAACCAGTCCAAATTCGGAAGCACTCGGGCATCAGACAGCTTATTGACGGGTTGTAAGACTTCATTATGGAGGTTCCAAGAGTTTTAGGAGCTGTGTGCCAGGAAACATAGATGGAGGCTCAAATACACATTATTTATTATAAATCTATAGTATGATTACATTTTGAAGAAATATTTCTCATGTTCTTAGAAAAAGATGTCCCCATTCTAGGGATATTAAAGCCTCAATTAACTTTTAAAAGAGAAGGGGGATACTAGAGGGAGGGGTGAGGTGGGAGTGGGTAGGTGGGTGGGGGAAGGGTTGGAGGGTTCATGTAGAGGAGACTTGGAAGGGGGATAACCTTTGAAATATAAACAAATAAAATGATTAATAATAAAACCTTTTACCTATTATTCGCATAAACAGAGAGGAATTTAATAGTTATCTAAGATAAATTATTTTGGGTGGAGGAAAAAATTTCTTCCCTCATTTTCAACAGAGAGTTAAATTTCATATTTTAAGTTTGTATCTGTCCCTGTATATGAGATTATCCCTGTGGCTATATCAACAAATTCACATTTTGAACATTTCTAAAATATTCTGCAGTGAATTGTGCTATACAAAATAGGCCTACGAACTTGTAGGGAGTTTTTAAGAAATACAACCTCAGTAAATTATAGTGCTTTAAATAATAATAATAATAATAATAATAATAATGATGATGATGATGATGATGATGATAATAATGACAAGTAAATAAAACAATTCTACCTCTACAGTTACAAATAATGATGGTGGCAATCATTACCGTCATTTTTACTTATTGTACAGTATGGCAAGTATTGAGTGAGACTCTTTACATGAAGTCTGTCATAAGGGAGGAGACACTATTACACTTACCCAGCAGCTGTACAGTAGAAATAGGTGAGCAGAAAACAATGACTAAGTGTGAAAGCAAGACCAAGGCCTTCTGAACCTTGGAATTCACTTTCATAACCATGAACTGTGCTGTGTCTCATAGACAGCAGGTACATGAAATGTATAAGCAACCATGAAAGCCATTTTTTTACCTTGCATGTATATATGTGACCTGTGTATGCATTTGTCCATGCATATCTCTCTCTCTTTCTCTCTCTCTCTCTCTCTCTCTCTCTGTGTGTGTGTGTGTGTGTGTGTGTGTGTGTGTGTGTGTGTGTGTGTGTGTGTGTTTGACAGCACGTAGGTGGAGGCCACAAAATACCTTTGGTGTCAGTTTTCACCTTCCATCTTGTCTGAGTCAGGTTCTCATTTGTGTCAGGCATTTATGTGGGACCCAGAGAGTCAAAGTTAGGTCCACATGCTTGCACAGCAATTACTTTGTCTACTGAATCATCTCCTCAATCCAGGTCATTTATTTTTAATGAAAGCTCACAAACCTGGAACAACAAGAAGTAGGTGAAGGTGCTTGCTACCAAGCCTAATGACTTGAGTCCAATTACGTGAAACCATGTGGTAGAAAAAGATCTGATCTCCACTCATGCCATACCACATGTTTGCTGTGCCTCAGCACATGTCCTCTGTGCTTTACATACACACACACACACACACACACACACACACACACACACACACATACACACACACACAAACATACACAGATAATAAATGAATAAATGTAACAAAAATTTCAATAACTATAGATCTCATAAATATATTTTGGCTACTGTAGTGGTTTGAATAAAATGGCTTCCATAGGCTCATAGACTTGAATGCTTCTTCATTAGTGAGTGGTGTTATCTGACAGGAATAAGGAGGTGTGGCTTGTTGGGAGAGGTGTGGCCTTCTTAGAGAAAGTATGGAGCTGGGGTTGGGCTTCATAGTTTCAAATATTCAAGCTAGGCCATGTGTCACTCTCCTGCTGCCTGTAGAGCCAGATGTTGACCTTTCAGCTGCTTCTCCAGAACCTCATCTGCCTGGGTGTCACCATGTTTTCTGGTATGATGACAATAGACTCAACATCTGAACTGTAAGCAAGCCCTGATTAAATGCTTTCATTTATAAGAGTTTCTGTAGTTAGAGATATCAGTCTCTTCAGAGCAAAAGAACACTAAGATGTTGCCCATAGATGATAATTTAATGCCTTGGATTAGCCAGTGCGCAAGTCCTAAGTCAAGATATACTCTTTGTGGCAATAGTAAAGGTGTCAAGGAAACCAGAGTCTGAAAAGCATCAGGAACAGTTGCTTCCTAAAGTTTAAATCTAAGAACATCAAGGTCAGGGTTTGTAAAACAAAACTCTGTCTCAGGAAACAGCCAAACGAAGAACAAGAAAAGTAAAACTAAACGGCAACTGTGTGTATATGTTTTATGAATTTAAGTAACATTTTCCCCCTAACTCTTAATGCTACACAGCTTTATCTTAGACCTCTAGACTAGAAAATGGACTACGGAGTAGATGCCTTGGGATTTATTAATAAGATTGCTGTGTTTGCCTCTAGTGCCATGGGTTGAAGCTCCCAGTTAAACCTAATTGGGAAAGAGAGCAGAAAAAAAGCTCCTTATTGTTGGTGATCAAATGCCTACTGACAGTGATAAACTACTAGGGAGGGTAGCTCATGGCTCTTTCTTCTGGCAATCTGATCAGTTCCTGATAAACAATATTAAGGACAGCATTTCTACCCCCCATGCTATCCTACAAGAGTGTCTTAGGTTTCTGATTGAGTTTCTTTTCTCCTTTAGCAGCAATAGGTTTTGGTGCCAGAAACCAAAGAGATTCATTAGCATTTTCCTAGTTCAATATTGACAAAGGATGGCATATTTAGGAAGTTCATGTTCTTAAGTGTCTACTGTGAAGAAATAGGCATGCACAAGTTTTGCAGAGATAAAAGAGTTCTCTGGCCTTTTGAGAAATCATCTGATTGTTATTTAAATTTTTAAATATTAAAGAACATTTAGGAAGCAGTTCCCTAGGGTTTCAACTGAACTCTTATTTTCATCTCAAATACACAGCAATCATTTCCAAAATTTTCTTCCATTAGAATCTTAAAGAGTTTCTTTCAAATATGAATTGGTTTGAAGAAAGAGCCACACATTCATTCCTGCCTAGAACATGGTGGAATATCCATGGTGGGATAAAGAATGATAGAATAGATGGCTGGGCTTAAGGGCATCATGCTCCCCTTCTGTAGGGGAATATACCTTCCTACTAGTATTGCTTCAAATTGACTAGCATGATTCCTTTTGGGCACATGCCAAGTCCAAAGTAAAACAGCATACATGTGTGTACACGAATGATGTATATTCTTTATTTTATTTCCTTTTCATTGCTTTATCTGAATTCAATGAGAACTCTTAGTTCAGGAATATCACTATTATCTATATTTGCTCCTTTGAAAGTTGAGGTTGATAAGATTATAGTTTCCATGTGACTTGGAATGATGTGGATGCATAGTAGCAATGTTGATAGATGACTGTACCAATGCTGATACATAGATGACTGTGTCCACGGACTCCTTGGACCCTGTATTCCTTCCCTCTGTTCTTCAGAGTCCTTTAGGCCAAGGGAGCTTTTGATGGTCCTTTTATCGATGACTATAAGCTTTTTCTAACTTCTTCAAGATTGAGGACATACAATGCCTTAAATTCTCACTCAGCCATAGCAATTCATATCACTAGACTTGATGCCAAGGCATTAAAACTGGAGGTAGCGTATCAGTGATACATACATAGTACATGCCAGCCTCTTTTGTTTGTACCATTGCCATCCCATTAATGGATTTGCAGTCCTGGCTTAACATTCCTTCCTTCTCTGGTTGAGTTACTTGTTGTGTCCTAAGTGGCCTCTCTTGATTTCTCTCTGGTATTTTGGTAGGCTCCTGTGGGTAGATGGTCCTGCTCTGCCCTTCACACATGTCTCTGGAAGAATTTATCATACTCCCCACTCTGTTGAGTCACTTGATGTGGTGATGCTCGTGTGTTTTTTGCTTACCCACTTTCCACTAGTGGGCACTCACATCCAGACCAACAACAAGTTATCCTATACAGCTAAAGCCATTGATTTTGACTCAACTTGCTCTAAAACCTGTTTCCTCAGCGTCTGTTATTCAAGTCCAGTCTTTAAATCCAAACTACTTGGAGAATGAAGGATACTAAAAATGTCAAAAGTGGTTATTTTCTGTGCCTAGGCACATTCGCGGTGCAGAATTAAACAGTCGAATAATATCTTTAGATAATTATAATTTTCCCACTCCTAACTCTGAAGCAGAGAATTGGTGACCTTTTGTTGTGATGTTGGCAGGAAAATATCATGTGACACAATAGCTAAAGAGGAGAACTCAAATATTCACACTGCAAAAATGATAAATATTTGAGCTGAAAGATACATTAATTGACCTGATTTAGTCACTCTACAATGCAAACATGTTTACTGGTTTCCTATATTGTCCCATAAATTTACAAATTACTTTCCAATAATAATAAACTTTTAAAAATTCTATTAGCATGAAATGTTTCACAAAGCTCATTTGACTTAAGCAACAGCAAATAATTTGTTACCCCAAAGAAAACATGTTTTGTGTTTTTTTTCTTTTATTGAGTATTCTTCTTTTGCATTTTAAATGTTATCTCCTTTCCTGTTTTTTTCTCCAGAAACTTCCAATCCCATCACCCTCCCCCTGCTTCCCCACCCACCCTTCTACTCCCTCCACCCCTGCCTCCCAGCCCTGGCATTCCCCTACATTGTGGCCTTAAGCCTTCACAAGACCAAGGGCCTCTCCTCCCACTGATGCCCGACAAGGCCATCTTCAGCTTATAATCATAATAATATATATGATGAACTATATTTTTGCAGTAATTGTGATTAAATCCAGGGCTCACACATTCTGGGCAAGTGCATTATCTTGAACCATACCACTGACTGTAGTCACCAAAGTATAATTTTTGTACAGTGGTATGAATGATCTCACAACCTTTGGTATATGAGAATTCAGTTTTTCCACTATTTAAAATTTATTGTAACTTTGAAATCTAATCTTGATAGGCTGTATGGGCAATTTAATTTTAATATTTTAGAGGAAACTTGTGGATTCTGCTATCCCAGAAGTTAATGTAGTAATTAGAACAAATGTCTCCAGTTTCTCTTTTCTTAAAGATACTGCTGCTATTATTCTCAAACCCAACTAATGACTGACAAGAAGATAAATCTAGTATTTTGATGCAAAATGAGAATATTAAGCCTTCATAAACAAGACTGAAAGCTTTGGTCCCTTGAAGCTGATCTCTACAGATGCCTCATACACCCTTCCTTTTAGGGTCTGGTCACTTCTCTAAAGATTCACACTGCAACAGGATGCATGCTTCCTCTGCTCTTAGGACCCTAAGACATCTATATTCTTTCAAATCTGATATGGACCCCTCTGTAGCACTTCTATTTCCAAGTCTTTCTTCCATCAAAGCTATATTTCCTCTGTTCTCTTTCTGAATCCCATCAATGTGATCAGACACACACAAACCAGAATGGGAGGTAGATTTTTATAGCACTGAGGGAAAGATAAGGCTCATTCTAGTCCTAAAATGAGAAGAGGGGCTGAACACAGCTGAGACTGAGAGATGGTCCAATAGCAAAATTCTTGCTGCAGAAGTATAAGGCTATGAGTTTTTAGCACCCATGTTAAATAGTCAAACATGATGGTGATCATCCTTGGGGGAAGAAGAGGGAGAGAATCCCTGGAGCTCACTGGCCAGTTAGCATTGTTGAATTGGTGAGTTCCAGGTTTAATGAGTGATTCCATCTCAAGCAGAAGGCCAGGAGTAAATCGAAAAACACTCAGTGTTGATCCTTGATCTCTACATGCAAGAGTACACACATACAAATCATCATGCATACACATGCATGCAGCTCTTTCTCTATGTATCTGTCACACACGCAAACACAGATTTCCATTGTGGTGTTCCTTAACATATGGTCTTTATTAACAATGAAAGGATGCCCACATATACAACATCATATATGATTTCTGCCAATAAACTATGTTTGAATAATAGAAATGTCCTGTGTTTTTCTGCAAACCCTGATTTTTCATTGATGCTCTAACTGAGGAAGAAGAGAAAATGTATCTGTGTGAACTTTGCTGATGAACCAAAACTTTCTCTGTTAGCAATCCATTTTCCAATTCCTGGCTAGAGAGTATCTGCGGTTTATTCTGTTAGAAGAATCAGTAGAAGTAGAAAGTATGGTAGCACCAATCCATTCAACACATCCTGTAACTCTTCCCAGCTCCAGCCTTTTAAGTTTGTTCTCTTCCAGAAAATACTAACAAAAAAGGAAACCAGAGTCAGATTTTCTTTGTGACTGCTTCATGTGCTGCGGGGAAAAACTGTGGATCTTGCTTGAGTTACTAGCACAATAAATACTTGAAATGGGCTGGTGCATGGCCCCTGGATATTACAGGGATAAGGACAATCAGATAACTTTAACTTACTTAGTCAAAAAAGAAAATCAGATCTTGTTAACAAAGAGAGATGTGGGCAAATGTGGGGACGGCTTTGTAACTGCTTCATGTTTGGGCCAAGTCAATACTGAAACCATCCAGGCATTGGCAGAATAATCACAAAATGAGTTGTGAAGCCTTTATTTGGAAATTATTACGAAAATGCAACCTAGCATGCAGATCTATGGGAGTCCTTCCTGCAGTTATTTTATTGCCAGCATTCTAGTGCCTTTGCTGCTTGACCGTGATCCCGTTTTCTTTTTCTCTGTTTATAACTTTTCTCCAACATTAGATTGAGTTGTGGGAATTGTATCCATTTTTCTTACTGCTTTAGTATTCATGTTTATGAACAAGGACACTATCCTAAATAATTACAACACAAACAGCAGCAGCCGGATATTTAATGCTGATAGATGGTTAATATTGGCAATATTTATTTGGTTGTACATCATATGATATGTTACTGAGATCAGGACAATTTTTAAAATAGAAGGACTGCTACTAATACTTATATAAGGACAACAGGTAGGAGCTGAGTGGGTGGCAAAAAAAGGCTGATTGATGGTCATTCGGGATTGAATTGGCTTAGAAGAACTTAGAGTTGGCCCCTACTAGAGGGGAATTAGAAGGGGACTATAGGAATATATTTTTTTGGAAAAAACTAAGGCTGACATAGCTCACAAGAGTCAGACAGAGAGTTCAGTGCCAAGTATGGCTCATAAGGGGTTCCTTTGGAGAGTGCAATAAGCATTTAGAATGATAAAACAGTATTCAGTAGCCTACCCAGCCAGAGTGAATGGTACTGAGGGGGATTTGAGTGACAGAGGGCTAGGCAAACAGCCTCAAGCAATTTTTCATTTTCATCTCAGCCCTCTTTGCCTGTGGACAAAGGGAGGTCTCTTAGGGGATGGAGGAGGTAGTGAGAGAAAGGGATTAAGTGAGAGTTTGAGCTACTTTTGCTCCTCAAGTAAGAATGTGAAATTATGGTAGGGAAGAAAAAAGCTTTATTAAGAATTTTGAGTTATATTGGAAAAAACTTCATTCAGATACTTTAGAGTGGGTGTTGGGAACAATGCTAAGATATGCCCTAAATGTTAATAAAGACCAGAAAAGAAAATCCAATGAATCATATCTACAGGTATCATTGGGAGAAAGACAATATAATTTTCTTTTATTACTTATCAAACCCAGAGTGTTCAGTAAGCTGGTTGCACACATTAAGAAACAACTAGACTTTAACATAGCCCAAGTTTTAAGTATCTTGGAGCTCATGCAACTCATGAGCTTAAATGCAACTCGTCAGCCATTTTATGTAAGGGCATTTAGCATTATTTGCTTTCAGACCTCAGGAAGTAACTGGGGTGTATATTTTACATATCTAAGCAGACCTAGCCTCCAGGTTCTCCCAGCTTTCTAAAATCCCTACCTGTCACACCCCACCCTCAACCCTAAACTTGCCAGCCCTGGGCTGGGCTGCCCTTCCTCCAGATATAATCCAGATAATTTTATTGTCCTCCCTCTCTTCTTCTCCCTCTCTCTTTGCTTATGAGCACACTTTCTCTCCTCTTCTCCCTGCCCTCCTTCTCTCTTCCCATGGTGACTTCCCCAGCCTTGTCCTTGAGACCAGTGAACTCACCTGAGAGCAGCTTCTCAATAAATCTGCTTTTTAAAGATTCTAATCTGGCTTGAATTGGCTCACTTCACTGGTGGAGAAATAAGTTATCATTCGGTATCTACAATAGACTCAGAACCCATGTCTCATGGAAAAAAATTAACTGTATATATATGATCTGGTTCCAGATGATATTTCATTTACAACCTTAAGATATATAATAGACATCCTACAGTCTATCGTAAAATATACCACACGGTAAGGACATACCATAGCACAGATGATTTGCTTAACTAATTTATGACTATTGACAATGTTTCAACTGTTAGGAACAGTAAATGATGTAAAAGTAATTATTTCAAGACACATTATTAGAAACAGACTTATGTTCAGAGCACCAAGATATACCTGACCACAGTTGTCATTCTAATGTAATTAGAAATAAAACCGCATCATAATTCCATAGCCCTGATTGGACTTGTGATGTCTTTGAATCTTATTTTCCTCCTCTCAACAGGAATTCAAATTTAAAGCTTGAGAATTCATGGGAGAAGCAAATAAAATAATTTGAAAGTACTACCAGTGTTGAATATATGTGAAACTTTCCAAAAATTTAATAGCTGGATCAGAAATTGTTTTGTTCGTGAATCGTTTCATTTCTGACTGATCATATGGAGCCCTGCAGAACCCACCTCCACTGTTGACTGGTTACTGTCAGAGACATCTGTGTGAGTGGGATGCGTACACTTCAGTAAGTGCAGAGTTATGCTCTGTAGAACTATTAAGTTTAGGCTTCATTTGATACTAACCCAATTCTCCCATTTTCTATGGCACCTCTCTGAAGACAGCATGTTAATAATAGTAAGGCTAGGATAGCAAAAGAATGGTCCTTCATGTGATTGAGCCCTTCATAATATCTGGGCTATCCACTTTGCTTACGTGGGAGCCACCTTTACTCATTAGACTATGTAGTCTATAAACAGCATTTTTCTTATTTACTTCTAAAAAAAAGTGTAAGTTTCCAAAGAGTGTGTGTTGTGTAGCAAGGAAACAGGTCGCTGTGTAGGACAACAAAGAGTGACCTTCTGCCTTCATAAATGGCCCCAGTGAATCTTATTTACATCCCCAAAGAAGACAAATGCTCCAATTTTGAATTAATTTAATTCTATGTACCTATTATAGTCCATTTAGCTCATCAAAGAAACTACATTTGCTAAGTAGAATGGTACTTTGTTGCAGCTTAACTTTGGGTAGAGTGTAATAATACTATATCCTCAGGCCATGATTTCCAAAGCTGCATTTATGGCCCATCTTGACCATCTCTTTAGGAAGTTTGAACAAATATGTAGAAGAGTGAGTTTTGTGATCTTTTATGACAGAAGCAATGTATGAACTATAGTATATGAGCTCTCATCCTTTGATAGCCTTAGGTATTCTTAGTCTGAAGTGAAATTTAGCAGTTGTAGCCAGTAGCCAGAAGGCTCACATGACCACGTGGCATTCACTTGCCTAGCACAGGAGTCATAGATTAAATGTTTGTGCCCTCTAACCCTCCAGTTTATCTGCTCAAATTCTAAGCTTTCAATGTTATAGTAAAAGATGGAGCCTTTGTGAAATAATTTTGGTCAAGAAGATAGGGCTTTGGGGAAAGGGATGCGTATCATTTTGAAATGGTCCCCAGAAGCTCTCCTATTCTCTTTCCAACACAATAGGAATTTAGCCACCAGCAGCTAGAAAATCCTCATGAGAACCTTCCCGTGCTGACACCTTGATCTGGTAAGCAGCTTCTAGAAGAGGAAAAAAATATTTTTATTAATAGTAGACCCATCAGACAGGGCCAGCTGTTACAGCAGCCCAAAAGAAAGGGGTTTTGATAATATTAATAACTGACAGTTTACGATCTGGATTTAATGTTTTATAAAACTTTGAAGATTATGCGATGCTGATGTGAAATTTCTACACAACAGTAATTCACAGAGTAGAGGGCTATAGCCTCTTTGGAGAGAATATGGCTCTGTTCACTTATGCTGTTATCTTACCTCCTGTATGTCCTTAGATTTTGCATACTCTGGGAAAGACAGAGTATCTTTTATAGCGTCTAGAAAACAGAATTCTATAATCTAAATCAATCCACTGCCTTTTGTGTGAAGGTGTACATTTCCACTGAGTAAATGGGTTATATGCTCCAACAGCACTACACATTCCTGTATGAAGCCCCTGCCTCTACCACCCTATTTTTGAAAGTTAGTTTTCTTCCCTACAATCTGCTTGGTCTTAGACTTTCTAGGTCAAAACTGCCCTCTGTATGTCACTGTGCTTTTACTGCATATTAGTCCTTGGAGACCTGTTTTATGAATGAATGAATACTTGAGTGGGCAGTCCATTAACTACTCAGGAGGACACAGTTTTCTTAGCAAAAGGGGATAGAGAGCAGAGATAGATGCTTTCTTTCTCATCATTTAGCACCTTGTGGGGTAGGCACTTTGCATCATATAGAATTGTAGGACCATCTTGTTTAAGCTTTTGCTATATATTAGAACAATAGTGGGGTAGCCTTATTTTTCTCTGAATATTGAAAATAACAATTCTTATTTGATCATCCTATTAAAATGGCAACAAAGACTAACAAAGGCTCATTGTTCCCGTTGGGTTTTTAATCATTACCTGACAGAAAAAGAAGCTGAACTCATCCAAAAATATAATTTCTTTTTTCCTTTGGAGAAATAACAAGTTTGGCTTTTCTATCATAATTTCAGTTCTTTTTTTAGTTAGCACTTTACAAAAGGATAGCAAAAGGATAGCAAAATCTTCCTAATCTCATCTTTGTCAAGAATGGAAATTCAAAATGCTTAATGTTTTGAAATAGGTTTGATATGTTCCTCATTTAAGTTCAGATCACAAAAACTGGAAGATGCTATAGTCACTTAATCATACAGTAAATATTTTAGTGGCTGTGATGAAAGGGAAGCTGTTGAACAAATGGTGCCCAAGGATGGTTATTCTAATTGGAACTGTTGCATAAGAAAAGCAAAAGCAATTCCCACCATTGAAGAAGGCAAAGCTGATTTAATTCAGTCTTATTAAGGGCAAGTCTACGGTGAATGAGCTTTTAATCTCTTATCACAATCCAGAAGTTACTTTCAGATTTGTTTCTTTCCCAGGGACTATGAGATTGCAGCCATTCTTATCACACATAGTTATCAGTTATTTTGCATTGAAATATTTTAGAAAACATACCTTGAAATCACAGAATTACATAGTCTGCATTTATTTATTTTTTTTATGTGCTTTCATGTTAAAAATAGGAAGCAGATCAGTTTCTATTGGGGAAAAGTCATCCCTAAATCAATTAGATCTTTGTTTATTTCATACAGGAAATGTTTAATAAAATTTCTAGAAATGAGAAACTCTGAGATTTAATCTGGGAGTAGTACCTATTATAAGCATATCAGTGTCTTCATCAAACAGAAAGGATAGCAATGTCTGTAACTTATTTTTAATTACATATAAAATACAGTAACAACATATTTAATGTAGTATACTGAATAATAAAATGGATGCACATTTGTTATTTAATTATATTTACAAAGCCATTTCAATTCAATATCATTAACCTTAACTAAGTGTGTTTAAACACAGAACTTATTTAATGTTTCCTGACCATGGATAGCTACATTTTCCCTACGGATGTAATCCCTGATAAGGAATTATCTTCTTTCCAGATGTCTGAAATTTCTTTTTCCTTTTAGAATAGGAGCATCTCCACATACAACTAAAATGTTGCTTTCTTATGGAAATGTATAGCAATTACTGAACGCACAAAGAAGCAGTTTTTTTTCAACACAAATACAATTTATATCTCTTTAAAGAAGATTTCAAAATACTGAACAAAAAGAGTGCCTGCCAAGGTAATCTTCTCAGGCAAATTCGTGTTTGATGTACAACAAAAGATAAGAAAAAAACTAATGTGTTACATAATCCTGCTGGGAAGCTCTGCCCCGGATTGGACTTCTACTCAAAGACATTCTATCCACATCTGTTTATTCTACTCTCAGATTATCATAAAATTACCTCCTGGCTCTCAGGTGCCCCTTACAGTGAGAGAGAAGGTATGTGTGGCCATCTGGAAGGTTGAGGTTATGACTTCTGACCCATGACTATGAGCCGGAGTGAAAGACACTGTCGATGCGGTTGTCTAAGAGTCTCGGGTCCTTTGCTAACCCCATGACTCAGATATTCCTCCATTTTAGAAGACTAAACTTGAAAAGATTTCTCTTCCCCTTGAGATTTTCCTGTGTTCCCCTTGGATCAAGCATTGTAAGGGTGGTAGAGCTCAGTATTGGGCAGTTGTGAGGGATAAAAGGCCACTCTTGTACAGGTTATGGGAAACTGTGCCGGGCTGCTACACTGATGATCTTACTAGGCTATTCATTGCTACCTATGAGGTCAGAGCCCAGGGTCAGTCCATGTATAGTCTTTAGGTAGTGTCTTAGTCCCTGGAAGCTCTGGTTGCTTGGCATTGTTGTACATATGGGGTCTCGAGCCCCTTCAAGCTCTTCCAGTCCTTTCTCTGATTCCTTCAATGGGGGGACCTGCTTTTTCATTGTTTAAGCTGCACCCTGGAAGTTCAGTGTGTTTGTTATATACACTTGAACAGAGAGGAAGTGTTATTGCATACTGCTAAACAAGGAAGCAGGTTTAGGTAATCTCTCTGGGAGCAGTCTTTGTTGGGGAAAAGTCTTTAGTCTATAAACATGTTGGGAAAGAGATCTACAGTGGACATTTCCCTGCACACACTGTCAATGTTAACGCATTGGCATACCTCTATGTGTCACATGGGGAAAGCTTTGCCACTTCGATGGGTTTGAAACACAACTGTGCTCGAGTCATTAACACACACTCACTGAGGCCTTTGTTAGCTCCCACAGTAGACCATGGTACTATGCTTTATACCTGGAGCACACACATTTTGACTGGAGTGCACAAATCTACAACTGCCTCATCACTCTTTCCTTCATGCTTGATCCTGCCATCAAGACTTCTCTCTCTCTCTCTCTCTCTCTCTCTCTCTCTCTCTCTCTCTCTCTCTCTCTGTGTGTGTGTGTGTGTGTGTGTGTGTGTGTGTGTGTGTGTGTTCTCCTGCTCTTCTCTCTGGATGCTGTTTCTCCTTTATATTTTTTATATTTTTATACCTCTCATTCTTTATATCTCTAGTCAGCTGTGACTCCGTCAAGAAAGGTTTCCCTGATCCTTCAGACCCCATCAAGCATTTTTACATTCTTTTTAGCTTTATATAAATCTTCTTCATGGAACATTTCATAATAACTCATTCATTCTTATTCTGAATATCTGGTTAAATGTCTCTTCTACGATGCTCCATGTTTCACTAGCATTTGTTTATTATTTTGGCAATCTTACCATTCATATCTAGAATAAAAAGTATTTGTTCAAAAATGGGTATGCCTAATAATACTTTTAGAATGAATTTCTAATGAAGGATTAAAATCATGGTTTAAGCCTATTTCGAAGCTGAATATTTGTCCTACAATCCACTTTGCATATGATGTCCTGTTGATGTTGGTTTTCACCAGACTCTATTTCTTTTCCTACAAGACTAAATAAAGAGGCAGAGTTTCTCATGTTTTCCTATCTAAACCTTTTAGAAGTAACTGGCTTTTTATCTGCTTTCTCTCCCTACAGGTTTCACATAAGTATTCCTACGAGAGGACTTTCCTACTTATTCCTCCAAATGTTGCAAGCCACATAAAAGGAGCACTGCTGGAGTAGCTGGGAGTGGGAAGGGAAGTTCGCCAAAAGATAGATGAAGATATTTGTGGGTATTCAAACTACCCTGTCACAGGTAGCTTAATGAAGAATGATGTTTCAAATGAATTCTGCTTGCTGACTGGCTCAGTCAATGTTAATACTGAGGCTCTATAATCTTAAATCTTATTTTAGAT
The DNA here is from genome assembly GCF_021556685.1 of Rattus norvegicus. NCBI lineage: Eukaryota > Metazoa > Chordata > Mammalia > Rodentia > Muridae > Rattus > Rattus norvegicus. The sequence goes on from NC_141535.1 coordinate 38,543,999, forward strand.
CCTAAATTGTCCTCGGGGTCTATTTCCAGAATGCTTCTCAGTAGGCCACCTCAACCCTGCATCCTTGCATCCTTAAAATAGTTTTTCCCAAGGACTGCTTTCTCTCACAACCTTACACTCCTCCTTATGAACTAGATTCCTGTTTACTATGCATAAATATATTTTTCGTTAGGTCTATCAGCTGTTGATGATGGAACACGTTGGATTTTCCTGTCTGTTGTATTATCAGGAATGATGAGCAGGATATAAAATCTAGTGCATTGGTCTCCCTTGAATAAATAAACAATGGCCTTCTCAGTGCAACTTTGAGCCCACACGGACTGAGTCAAAGTTTACACTCTATTTCTATGACAGTAATATTTCCTAAAGTAGCAATGCATATACATTTTGCTTCTTGTTATATAGCTCCACTTTCAGCACGGCCCATCTGAAGCAAATCCACATGCTTTCTGCACTCTGTGCTTCTCCAGTGAATAACGGCTCTTCTTGACTCTGCTCTCAAAACAGTTCGCCAAAGTTCTTAAGGGACTGACGCCTTGTGTTACAGGGATTTGTGAAAGGGTCATATATGTCCAATTTGATAGTAAACTCTTTAAGACTACAGGCCGTTGTGTCTATCCCATATTTCTTTCATGGTATTTTGTAAATAATACTCATTCAAAGGATATTTTATCGTTATTCTTAAAATAACTGAATAATTGCCACAGTAGTTCACAAGAGGGTTTTTATTCTGGTCATATTACTTTGATTGTCAATGTATATATTTAGTTATCTCTATTTTAAAAGACTTTTATTTTAGAGTTTTTTCAATTTTACATTAATTATTTTTATTTTGTATATGTTTTGCCTGCATGTATGCCTGTGTACCATAAACAGTAGAGATGAAACCATAAGCAGTAGACATGAAGGCCAGAGAAGGTCGTGGATCCTCTGAGGGCTGGAGCTACAGACCTTTGTTAGGTACCAGGTATTGAACTTGGTTCCTTTGTAAGAGCAGTCAGTGCTCTTAACCACTAAGCATCTCTACAGCCCCTGTTTTAGACTTCTAATAATACGTTTTATTTTTTATATATTTTTGTCATATGATTTTAAGAACTGTCTTAAATTTAGTGCATTGAGAATTTCTAAGTAAATAAAAACATCCTAAGACTTAGTCACGAATCTCTCAAATCACAGACTAATAATAGAGCTGCTTTTTTCTTTATAAAAAAATGTACTGACTCAAAACACTAATCCTAAAGTCAGCATGATTGGACTTTATTCAAGAATTATTAGAATTTAGTTGGACATACACAGTAAGCAAATTAAAAAGTCAACATGGTCTCAAGTATATTGTATTTCCAAATTGCACAGAGCAAGCCATAATTGAAGATGAACAATGGGAATTGAAAACGAGTCTGAGGAACATAGATATTAAAATGTCCTTGGAGAAGTCTTTACTCTAAAACCCTCAAGGATTCCTGAAGAAATAGTAAATGACAGTGCAAAGATAAATGTCTGTGCTCTCCTCTTCACTCTTCTTGCTCCTCTCTTCTCCTTCTTCCCTTTTCTTTTTCCCCCCCTTTCCTCTTTCTAGGAAGGCACTCAAAGTTCAAGAAGTCCAAGAAAAGTTTCATAACATGTACATACTCTGACTTAACCGTTGTTTCAATCCATTTGTCATCTTATGATTGAGTATCATTGTCTGACAATTTATAAGACAGAAACCCATTTTCCCAGATCCCAACTGGCAAGTGTCAAAACAAGCCTCCAGCATTTGATAGGGTCTGTTGCTGTACTCTTACACAGTCTGAAGCAGAAAGCGTGAACCTCCCCTCACCCCACTGCAAGAGCTCCTCTCATGATATTGTTAATGAACTCAAGAAGAGAGGACCCTTCCATGATAAAGACTTCTTGTAAGCCACCACCTTCCAACCCTGATAAGTTGAAGATTAAGTGTGTAACACCTTGAGATTTAGAGAATACATTCAGCTCAAAGAAAGAGTTACAATTAGAAGGACCAAAGAGTCAGCTTTGTTCATCTGAGCCTCTTCTGGGATGCCAAGCTTCCTGAAAGTGCCTCTGAGCAGTCTTTATGCTTGAATAGTTTGGGGGAAAGAGTGGCCTAGTATATCTACTCAATTTCAGGGAGTTCCAGAAGATTCTGAGTTGTTGACTTCCTAAATTTAGGGAACCTTCTTGTGTAAAAAACCCAAGGATTAATGTGCTTCCTTGCAGGATCTTATATTACAGCCCGTCTATCTGCTTAAGTTACTCACGAGTTGACTCTCAGATTCCCACCTGGATGGCAAAGTCTCTAGCCATGCTTTCCCAAACTCTGTCACAAAGTTTGAAAGGACCTTACTTCATAAACTTCAGGAGCAGAAGTATTTCTGGAATTACTTAAGAATCTTCATTAATAGAGGAAGAAATAGGATTGAAATAAATATTGAATATTGGGACATACTCCAAGAGCCCTGAGGCTGGACATAATTTATTCCATACAGTATCTTAATGGTCTCTATAGATACGTTAGTATGAAAAGAGTGATGGAAAATTCTAGGGATGAGTTTATTTTTCCCTACTTATATTTTCAACAAAAACTTACATATTTTACTATGTAAGTCTTAATTGGATCAGAATCTGCAAGTCCTTTATCTAGAGACACTATTAAGTTAAGAAAAATATTAACAATTGAATAAAAGTTTGTGCCAAGAGCATCATCATTAAGATCTCAAAGTCAGCGTAGTAAGTTATGAATACATTCTACAGTTTATCCCCTTTCCCTGATCACTAACTTCAGTGGTGATTTGAAATGCCTCAAAAGCAAAGAACTTAGACAATACATAAGTATATTTTTATCTATATCAAAGTATTACTTTCCTCATTTGATGGTGAAGCATATTATGGTCGCTACTTCCTAGGGTCTATTTGAAGATTATGCAGCAAACTCAACATATAGTACTAGTTTAAAACATGCCTGTTAAGGAAACGCATAAGCTGTTAGTGGGGATGTAAATTAGGGCAGTCATTATAAAGAATACTGTGGCAATTCATAAAAGCCCTAAAACTAGGAATATATTATGATCTAGCAATCCAAGTATGGGATATATATTCAAATCATTATACGCCAAAGGTAGTTACACTCCTATGCACCAAAATATCTTCAAAATGGCTAAGCAATTACATCCACATAGGTATCCATCAATACTAGACTGGATAGAGAGCTGTCATATTTTCTTTTTTTATAGTAGAATATCATTTAGCCACAAGACATGAAATTTTGTAGTTTGTAGCAACATGGATTGCAACCAGATGAAACATGATAAGTTCTTGCTCCTTTGTGTAAATGAATGGACCGATGTTGATAAAAAGAGAAGGATTTGTGATTGCTGGAAACTGGCGAAGGAGACAGGTTAAGGGAGAAGGCAGGAAGTTGAAGAGGAGCACTGAGGCACAGAGTGGAGGAATTACTTGATACTTCTTGTGCACAGTCGGATAACTATTGGCTCAAACGACCTACAATATATTTCAAAATGACTAGCAGAGTATGCAGTTCCTAGTACTTGGAAACAGTGATGTCTGAAACGATGATGGTTAGTACCCCGATTGAGTTCTTACTCTGTGTGTACTTGTTGAATAATTGTAATGTGTCTTATAAAATACACAAGCTTTTGTCCCTCAATTAAATTACGCCTCAAAAAATAAAACAAGAATACTGTTTTTTATATGCTTCAATCTAGTCATTTAAAAGCCAACCACCCAAAACAACAACAACATCACCACCACCAACAACAACAACAACAACAAAACCGCCAAAAACAAATAAGACTAATGCAAGGCTCACAGTTGGGCTTTATGTTGCCTGCAAGTTTTGCTACTTGCTATAATGACTTAAGACCTGGTTAGAAGATTCCACCCTGGGCATTTGGACACCTGCATTTCATAGGGAAGTTGCCAAATTGATAATGGAAAAGTTATCCCATCTATTCAATTCCAGAACCACAAAATGTGATTTGATCATGAAATGTCCATTTGTTCTCAGTCTTCCTCAAAATTTCTGTTAAAATCAGGTTGTGAAGAAAGGTACGGCAATTAAAGTACTTGATATCATCTCTTGAATATTATAAATGTATAACCAATATTATTAGCTTTGTTAACAAGAATAGCCTGGACTGTCTCAGAATAACCAACAATAATTTTTTGGATATTTTTCTCAAGGACTTCTAGTTTTGCAGATTGCTTTAGAATAGTTTTTCCTAATCACTGCTTTTTCTTTGTCATGTGATTGGCTTCTAAAACTGTACCAAACAATAAAATAAATGTTAAAACTTGTAGCAGAATAAGATAAAATTATAGTCTCCTCAATTTATAGAACATTTTTCATGTATGGACTCAATTAGCCATGAATCAGAAATGTGCATAGAGATTTATTTTTGTCATTATTCCCTAAACAGTGCAGCACGATAATTGCTACATCACGTTCACGTTGTTTTCTTGGTGTATGGTTTTTGAGTTCCATAATGTAAGTTCTAAATCTGTCAGACATACAGCAGGTGGAGGGTTTTTTTTCCATTCTATAGATTCTTCAGCTGATTAACTTTTTGTTTTGCAGTACAGAGCTTTTGAATTTCATAAAGTCCAACTTGTTTATTTTTGGTCTTATTTCCCGGGCAGCCAGAATTCTGTTCACAAAGTTCCTACTTGAGCTGTAGGTTGAAATGGAATCTCTGCCCTTTCTTCTAGACATTTTAGTGTGTGTTCGAATATTGAAATCTTTGATCAGTTTGCAACTGATTTGCGAGCAGTATGAGAAAGAAATGATAAGTTTCATCCCTCTGTGGATGAGTAACCAGTTTGTTTTCCCCCAACGCCAATTATTAATGATGCTAACATTATTCCACTGCATCTTCTTGGCAACTTTGACAAAACTCCAGTGGTTTTAGGTGGATGGACTTACATCTGAGTCCTAGAGTTTGTTCTATTGTTGAATATGTCTATTTGTTGCGACTGTACCATGTTGTTTTTATCACTTAGACTCTGCAGAATAACTTAAAATAAGGTGGGCTTTCCATCATAGCCATGTTTCCCCACGACCCCACATTCTTCTCAACATTTTCTTTACCGCAGCCAGTTTAGCTTAGATTTGTATTCCTCCAACGGCTAATGCATTGAACATCTTTCATACGCTTGCCTGTAAATGGTATTTCTTTTAAAAAAACATTGTTATGGTTAGTTACATTTGTGATAATTTTTAACAACCTCTAATGCACTAATTTGGCTACAAATTATGTGGTATTTTTAAAGAATCTGGATAGCATAAAATTAGATTTTGGAATATTTTATTTAATCAGCTTTGGAAAAACTAAATTTGTATCCTTTCTCTTTCGTTTCTGGCTTCATGATCAATTTAAAAGATGCCAAGTTAATGAATATAAGTTTAAAATATAAGTTTAAATACAGCTCCACTATTTTAATCTGTTGGTAATTTTTGTGAGGTTTTGGGCCATTTCTAGGCTTTCCCTGAGTCTGTTCAGTGATTCGGCTTCGAGGTTGCCTGGGTCCCAACACCGTTCTATGACTTTTTTCATTCTAGTCCTAGGAATGCACACAGAGTCCTAGGTGGTTATGAATATTTCTACCCTTTTCCTCTCAGGTAATTCATAATTAGCAAGTTTGCTCCCAAGGTCTGCAGCATAAAGGGCCATTTCAGACAAATTCTGTTATTCTGCTTTACCCCACATTTTATTTTGTATACAATACATCCAGTTATTTTAATGAATACTTCAAATTGTAATTAAATCTGAATATTTGAAATCGTTATATTAATCAGCAACACTGAGAGAAGCAGCTTTCTTCTAAACCTCCTAAAGTGTGAGATCCAAAGGACAGATCTGGGGCGGTTCCATTTTTTTCAAACCTTTTCGACTCTGAAAGAATCTCTACTAATATTGCAAACCATTTCAAGGTGTCGCAAGCATGATTTAATTTACAAACCTTAGAAAGTCACATTGTTTAAGGAAAAGTATCACGTGAAGTGATACTATTTCAAGTGAAGTATGCTTATTATTACTAAGAGTAATGACACAAGTGCTGGGAATTCACAGACAATTTTCTGCGTTAGACACCGGGGGTTAGGTTTCATGTTCTTCAGTTTTATAAAATAATCTCCCTCCTGTTGTGAGGGGAGTGCTGCACTCAGATTCCAGCCTGAATTTCTACCTATAGTCTCAGGTTTTTCTGTAATCCAGGCAGTCGGGAATACTGAGGGAAGAAATAATCATTTCTTTCCATGTGCTCAACAAGAAAACCTGCTTTGAGGTTAAACATTCTGTTAAATTATATTTTCCACCACATGCATACTTGGATGACACTCTGTAGTTACTGCTCCTGTCTGTAAGACAGGGAGAACAAATGTTCATCAGATTCCACAGATGTAGGATGTGGTCCTTAATACTTTTAAGGGAATTTTTAAGTGATCAGCTAATGAACATTTATTTTCCTTTTTTCTTACTTTTTCTTCACTGTAACAAACTTGTTATTTTACAGATATAATTTTTACAGATATTAACCATGAGATTACTCTATTTCTTGGTATTTTTACCTTCATGTCCAGTTGAGCTTAGTGCAGTCTTTGTACTTATCTTTTAACATGTCTTAGAATCTACTCAAATACAATAATCATGGAGGTACAAATACTGTATACATCTTCCTTCTTTTTCCTTTGTATTACTTTTGACCCAATAAGGAAATACTTTTATTTGTGTTTGACTGGTGAGACTTTAGGAATCTCTTGCATCCGTCGTTATACTTTTCTTTTGTCTACTGGAATACTAAAGTGCTCATTTACTTTCTTCCTCTTCCAACCCAAGGCTGGAGTAGGATAAACACTAACCCGGGCTCAGTTGGCTATATTTATTTCTTCCACAAAATACACGTGTCTTTTCTGAGGGCAAGAATTTCAGAACAGAAGGAAGCAAGGACAAGTGGCCTTTTACCCAGGATAGCAACTCACAGGTCCCATGGACTTCACACTGTTGTTCAAACTCACAGCCTAGGTCTGAAGTCCTATTTACTGTGAAATTCCAGGTAGATCTATAGGTGTCTCAGATCTTTTCATCTGGAAGATAAGTCATCCTTACTCCACCATGAAGCTGTGTGTAAGGAGAGTCTACTGTATCACTCCATCTAGAAACCTTCTGAGACTCTGAGGTTGCCATGCTTTTTGATAGACTTTTTCTTCTACATAAAACTCAATGCTTCTACATTTAACGGACCTGTGCTTATCAAAACTTCTTAATTTCATCTGGTGATATGACTTACCAGGTAAAGGAGAGTCAGCTGAGTGCTTGAGGTAAAAAGGGATGATAATTTCATATTCTAGCTAGGAAGCTCTGTGTTTCTCTTTAATGGCAGAAAAGTTTGAGTTAAGAAGGTCAAGGGCATTTTGTCTCCTCAGTTTCCTCATGCCACTATTTTTTTCCGTTTTCTTTCTTTATTAGATATTTTTATTTACATTTCAAATGCTATCCCCTTTCCAGTAGCCAGAAGCTGGAAAGAACCCAGATGCCCTTCCACAGAGGAATGGATATAGAAAATGTGGTACTTCTACACAATGGAGTACTAATCAGCTATCAAAAACAGTGACTTCATGAAATCCATAGGCAAATGAATGGAACTAAAAAAATATCATCCTGAGTGAGGTAACCCAAACACAAAAAACACACATGGTATGCACTCACTGATAAGTGGATATTAGCCCAAAAGCTCGGAATATTCTCATGCCTCTCTAATTCCTATTTCTTTTTGCTCAGTATTCTACTCAACAAATTAAAGAGTTGAATATTTAAAACTATAAAACTGTATACAAGCCTATCAAACTAAATAATTGGCTAATACATCTGGTTTTATTTCAATAGCATAGTGAACAACAACAACACTAAAGAGAGTTCACTCTATCGTCTTTGCTTTCTCCCTTTACATCTCTCTTATACATTAGTATTCTGTAATGCTGCCTCCTCCTCCTTTTAGCACATTAACTATTTAAATAATCTGTTTGCTATTTAAACTCACTAATGTTCTCGTATAGACTAGGCCAAACATTTCCAATGATGGTTTGATTGCCTTTAATTCCATAAAATGTGTACCCATGGGCTCTTTGTGTATATATTGTGTAAAGAAAACAATCTTTATTTTATGTGCCTAGTGTTTAAAGTTTATAGCAATTTATATGTATTCTATCTGCTTCATCTACTGATAAACACACACTCAAGAATATTATACAACTGGGAGTAATGGTTCAAGTCTATAATCCCAACTAGCCTGGGAGGCAAAGACAGGCTGATCTCTGTGACTTTTGGGCTAACCTGGTCTTCATAGAGAAATATTATCTAAAATAACATGATATAGATAAATAAACCATTGAAATAAAATCATCTATATTTCCCCTATTATTTGAATATTTTTCTTAAATATTTAAATTTTAATTCAATATTTGAAAATATGGAATCCATATTTTTTACTTACTAAAGTTTCAGGTATATGGATTAAAAAAAACTCAATTTCACTTTGATAATCTTACTTTTGTCACCTGTCCAATTGTGATACAATCCACTATTATGTCTGATTATGATCTAGCTCACCATTCTTTAAACAACAGAAAATACCAAGGATCACAGAGGTCACACACATAATTGTGATGATTTTTTTCTCATTCTCTGAGTTTCTTCGTTGTTGGTTTCTCATAACAGTAGGGAACTAGCATAAATTTGAAATTTTGTAATTACTTGTCATCCTATTTAGGGTTTCTATTGCTGTAACCAAAAAAAAGCAAGTTAGGGAGAAATTTCTTGGCTTACCCTTTCATCATCTAAGGAAGTCAGGACAGGACAAGGACAAGTGAAACAGGATAGGACCTGGAGCTGAGATAGAGGCCGTGGAGGGGTGCTGCTTACTGGCTTTCTTACTCAGCTTGATATTTTTTAGGTCCCAGGGATACCATTGGAGGGGTGGCCCCACCCCCAATGGGCTGACTTTTCCCCTTGAGTCATTAAGAAAATGCCTTACAGCCAGATCTTATGGAGGCATTTATTCAATATATGTTCCCTCCTTTCAGAAAATTCTAGTTTGTGTGTAAAGTTGACATAAGACGACCCAGCATGCTTGTTTAATACTTCCACATATTTGCTCAATTTGTAGATACTGTATTTATGTTTTAGAGAAAAAAAATGGAATCCTGAAATTGTATTATAAATTGGGTTGCATACATATTTGTACATGTTTTGGTGGGCAATGAAGTCTGATTGTACTTTCTATTTTACTGGGGCCTTTTATATAGGAATTCCCTTTGAAATGTAATGACGAGGAGTACTGAGACTCTATCTGTGTAAATTACATCTCTGTTTTATTATATGCAGAAATACTCTTGGTGCTGGGGAGATGGTTCTGTCAGTGAAGTGCTTGCTGTGTAAATATGAAGATCTGATTTCAGATCTCAGGCACCCACATGAAAAGCCAGGTGTGTCAATACATGTCTGCAATTAAAGCTCTGTGAAGTAGAGTGGGACAAGACACAGGCTAATCTGTGGAACTTGTTAGCTTTCTGGTTTAATCAATGAACCAGCTAGCTTCAGGTTCAGTGAGAACTTGATTTAAATAACAAGATGAAGAGAGAAAACACGTACCTTGACTCCTAGTCTTCAAACACATTCCATATACTTGTGCACTTGCATGGATGTAGCCACATAATGGGCACTTGTATGCATGATGTACACATAAATACACACACATTACCCAATACACACAAGTAAATTCACAACATTCAAGTGAATTTTGAGTGACAAGTGATGATATCCATTAGCCCCCAGATCCATCTCTTTCCCTTGGCACAGCTTACTCATAATTAACCCTCACTGCCATTTTAAAGATGAAAGCAGATTAGCACTAAAGGCCCAAAAGTTTACTTCAAAGATCCACAGTAGCATTTAGTGACTGGATGAATTTCCTAATGTTTATTTATGTACCTAATGAGAAAAAACTGTATCTGCTAGTGGCCTTGGTCATGATGGTTGGTAAGAGTGTTAATCCAAGACTTATAATTGCTTTCATGATTAAAGCTTTTGTGTGATGTCTGATTTTTGCTTCTTACCAATGCAAGCTTATAATTTGTGGCAGATGCTTGAATTATTCAATTAGAATTTTAGCCTGAGCAAGCCAGCCAAGACTATAGAAAAATAACGTCACATAAAATAAATTGTATTTTTACTGGAACACCATCAAAAATGTAAATGCAGTTCTGGAGGCATTTGGCCAAGGATGAGCTAGAACTAGGGAATTTCTGATCAAAATCCTGTTTGTCTTTTACACTTCACAGCAAATCTCACCACCATCAGTTGTGCTTACTCAGGAAGCTGAAATAATACTTCAGGGCCTATTTTGTTCAGATGCAGACCTGCATTGACCACCACTGTTTCCTCTGGGGCTTCTTTTTAGACAGTTTTCTCTCTTGTAGTAACTTTTAAGTGAGGCTAGAATCAAAAGTAGGTGGTTTGAAAATTATCAAAATTATAATCGTGAAAGTGAGGTACAGCCAAAGATAATATCCTTCCTTAGCAATGAGTACAAATGCAGACAGTTTCAGCCCAGACATATCCACTTTGGGTCTCTTCTCTGAAGAATTCAGAAAAGAATTGTCATCGGGTATGGGAAATCTTTATTCATTTTACACATTTTAAATCATTTCTGTAGTTCCTTACAGTTTCACACATGTACACTTTGCATACTGACCACTCTCGCTTCCTACTTCCCACCTACCCTTGTCCACACCTCTTATCCCTACAAATATCTTTCTCACACTGGAATCTATTTGCTTTGTTTGGTAACCCACCAAGATTGAACAGCTCCATCTGGGTGGCCATCGGTTTGGAGTCCCCAATAGGGTCAGCTTGGGGCACACAACTGAAGACAATGATTCTCCATCCCAAGAATCTATCAATACACAGGAAAATCTTCCCATCTTCATAGGTTTGGTCTTGTGTTGTCTCAGTGAAGACAAGTACGGTAGATGTGAAATGATTGTAATAATTGTAAAAAAGTGAAAGATAAGGGTTCTTTGGAAAGTAGTTGTGTTGGATGGTGTTTTGCTAGGACAAACACATGAGTGTTTTCCTGAAGTCGACACAATTTAAAGGATGTTTTACTAAATCAGACACCTGAAGGAATATTTCCCTGAAGCAGACACAGGTGAAAGGATGTTTCACTAAGGCAGACTTCTGAAGGGATGTTTCCTTGAAGCAAACACAAGTGAAAAAAGCTAAAGCAAGCATGGGAAGAGATGTATGATGAAGGATTCCTCACTAAGGACACACATGTATTGGTCTGCCTTACATTCCATAGTTGAACTCCATTTGGAAAGACTCTATAGAGGGAATTGTACCAAAAAACCTTCTGGTTATGTGCTGGAGGTTTCTTGTAGCTTCTCCAGACTTCAGCTGATTGGCAGAGTGATGTCAGCTGACACAGACTCACAGGATTTTTGCTAAGACAGACTTGTGCTGAGGCAAGTCACATTATGAGTCAAGACCTGTGGAGAATGCGTGATGTTTGGAGGGAGTATAAATAGGACTCAATTGCACAGCTTGCCTGTAGAGCTAGCTGTGCAATGATTCTTGGTCTCTCACCTTCATTGATATTTGCATCCTTGAGAGAGGCACAGCCGAGAACTTCTCCTGGTATCCCTGGTGGTGGTACTCCTCCTGCTGACTTGTGCCTATTCAGTCAAGGCCTGCCTCAGTTCTTGCTACCGCTAGGACTTGCTACTGCTGCTATCCTGATATGACTGAACTGGACTGCTGGAATATCAGTGAAGTGTTTGCAAGAGTGGATCGAGCTGCTGCTGCTGACCTGTGAACTGAACTTCTGATTTCCTGAATGGGATTTGCTCCAAAGAATCATTTCTAAACAGGTCCATTTCCTGTGTATCCTAATAACCTTTCTTTTCCACTACCTGATGGGTGGTGGGCTAGAAGGAACATTAAAGCATTTAAGAACTGTTATTAAAATTATGGTTGAGAAAAATTTAAGCCTACAGTATTGAGACTAGGGAATGAGAGTTCTTAGCTCTCCACCCACTCTTCTGGCACTTACATAATTTCTACCCCCTGTTCTGCATGTTTCCTGAGCCATAGACAGGATGGACCTTGGACGTGACTGTTTTACTTGGATAACTATCCTTCAGCAGGGCTTTGTGGGAGAACACCCCCTATGAATACCAGTGAAATGTGGAAATATATGTGTCTATGTTGAAGAAAATCTATCTCTGGTATGAGGAAACAAGGGATCTTGTAAGCACTGTCTGAAACAAGGGGCAGGGAGAGAGAGAGAGAGAGAGAGAGAGAGAGAGAGAGAGAGAGAGAGAGAGAGAGAGAGAACAGACAGACAAGGACATGGAATGGACACGGACACAGAGAGAGAGCTGTGCTTATGCTCAGTGGCTAATTTAGTCTGAAGAAGACAAACAAACAAACAAAGGCAAGAAAATGAAAACATAACTACACAACTTGTCAAATTCCAAGCATTCCAAATGGGATTTGGCTATTATAGTGGGTGTGTTTAATATCACTAGAAAGTCAATACATTCTTTCCAGGTAGTTTGGTTTGTAAGTCTTAATTTTTAACCACTTGATTGGAATACTCCCTGGCTTTGAGTCGATTAACATGAAGATTATGTTTGATGTTTTTGATGGTAACTTTAATATTCTAAGGAATGTATCTCAAGCATATTTCATTTAGAAAAAGATCAAACAAAAAAGTACATTGCCTCTTCATAAATTTTAATGAATTTTAAATAGTGAAATATTTATTTATTTGGAACTTTAACATTTCCTTATAATGTGGTGATTACTATTAATTTCAGGTTTTTGTTGGTTATCTTAACTTTAAGGAAGTATCACAGACATTTGAAATTCCATTAGCAATGAGAAGACATTTCAGAGACTTGAAAGATATGGTTGATAGCCTTCAGATATGGCTTAAATCATATCTTATTTGACAATGTCCTTGACTCTTAATATACAAACTTGATGTCTATTTTTAAAGACAAAAATATGTTTATTAAAATATGTGACACTGTTTAGAACACAGATGTCGTGTTGTCACGCTGTGTAAGAATGTTTTGTTTTCGTTTTTGTAAGACACAGAACTGACTACTATCTATAAAGAAAGATGTGCCATATTTACTTTGGGTCTCTGTTGCCTGAGATTTCCTGGAAAGTGACTTCTTAAACACGGGAAGTTGGAAACAGAATCACTCGTCTTATTTCTCTAATTTATCATGCGTAAGTTTGTTCTTTTCTTTCAAAAATCATCTAAAACACAATAACATGAAGACAGTGTTAAAATAAAGGCATCCTTATATTTACTTTGTTATTAGCAATGTTGATCTGAAACAGAAAATTAAAATAATGCGAAGTAATAAGCAACAATAAAAATGTCTTTATCTGGTGTATAAGGACAAAATTCTAGGAGAAGGGAGAGAGGAAGCCTTCCATTGGTTGTACTTTTTTGTAATGAGAGCCTAACCTTTTCTTTAGCCACTAGTGAGAAATTACTGATCATCTGTGAATAAAGTTATGTATCTGTTTACAAGTTCACTAATCTGTAGTTATGGGCTAATGCACTTTCCAAATTAAGCCAGATGCACTGCACTGGCTGAACTCCACAAATTCTTGTCTTCTTGTGGCAAGGAAACTAGCCGATATATTGGTTGGTAATATCTCAAGCACAAATTTCTCTAAATTTGCATTAGCCAAGAGAAGTAATATGAGAATGCTTCCCATTAAGACATGGAACAATAATTCTGGATTTTTATTAGACCTTTTAAAAAATTACTCAGGCTGGACAGTGGTAGCTTATCCTTTAATCCCAGGACTTGTAAGGCAGAGGCAGGCAGATCTCCATACGATCTCCAGTTTTCTCTACAGCATGAGTTCCAGGAATTCAGGAGGATACACAGGGAAACCCTGTCTTGAAAAACTGAAAAAAATGTTATTCAGACCTTTCAAGTTAATGATAGTAAAAGGCATTACCAAAGGAGGAAAGAACTTGGCCAGCGGTTCTCTCTACTGCAAAGCCTTTTGCTACAATTCAGACAAAGGACTTGGGTTCAGCTAGTATGTAGCTAAGGTGGTAAAAATGAGAACTATATGTGCATTTTGAAGGAAGAGTCAGTGAGTCTTACTAAGTCATGAATAGGAGTTAAGAATGAATCCAAGGTTTTTGGATTGAGCAACTGAATGGTTAAGACCATGGAGCCTGTGGAAAAGCATTGTGCTTGGAACAACTGGATGGGGAATAATCAGAATTCAGTGTTGAACCTCATGAGTCTTCATGGTAGAAGCCACTCAGTTGGAGATAAAGAGAGAAGCTCAGGCTGGGTTACTTACAGCTAAAGTTGTGGTCTTCCTTTTCACATGGCATTGCAAGGAATCTAGGTTCTGCTCAGTCTGCAATCTGTAGCCATTCTTTAGGATCTATTTGATTCAGATAGAAATCTTACCTTGGCCAACACTACCTCCTGGAGGCTCATTAATAAACAGCTATTCTGTGTAGGAGCCCGGGTTTTAGGAGAATTCCATGTGCTGTAGATATACCTTTTGGAATGCTGTCATGTACATGATGTTTAGATGAAATCAGTATCAGATCATGTAAGAAAGGGAGGAGGACTGAGGGCATTTTCTGATTGAGAAATTGAGGGAAATGTGAGACATAAGTAGAAGGTGCTGAGAACATATACCTAGGAGGAAGAATAAAACCTAGCAGCAAACCAAAGCCAAATATGAAGTTATGTGAATAAAACATCCCAGAGAGTAGAGAACATTGAGCTGCAAAAATCCAATTTGCAGGCAGGTAAGGATCATAAGGGTTAGAACTTGGTGTAGATTTAGTGGGTGGCCTTACCATGACATTTTTTTATAGGACTGTACCTTAATGAGACATTATGTTTGAGTTTTGTGGAGCCGCCTGAATCTGAAGACAGGATCTGAAATGAACACAGAAATATTCTAATTATTCTAATTCCTATTTCAATCCCCAGAATTATTTTGATTGGTTGCTGGTAGAACCAGTTTTAAAGGTTTAATGTCATATCCTTTCATTCTCCTTGTGCCTAATTTTTATAGGAAATATTCATAGTTTACTTGGAGAACATTCATATTTCATATAGCATGTTCAAATTTTGAGGAGGCAATACAATACTAGCCACAACTCTAACGTGGCTACATTGTGCCAATGAAGTTAAACTAATTGCTCATCATGGATAACTGGATTTTAATCACATTGTTGACAGAGGGGTGGAGGCCTGTACTTGTCTACAGGTGAAGGTGCTTAGGTTTACTGTGCACTTTCATGGTCCTATGAAAGCACAACCATTATATACACTGTAAACACCACAGGCCATAAATATCACCACCAACCCCTAATGTTTCACAGGATCAAACACAGGAGCTCTAAGGTAGAGCACCCCTTTTAGGTACAATTCTCATCCCAAGGCTTTGCTTTCCTTCTCAGTCACATCCAATATGGAGCCAGTGCTATGACACTTCAGAATCCCCAGTGTGGAGACTACCTGGTGATCTCTGAGATTTCTTAATGGGGGAAAGCTGGCGGCATTCATCACAGCTGAATGGGTCAAGCCATAGAACACCACTCTGCTCAAATGTGAGGCACACTATACAAAGCCACGGGACTAATTCCTTGAAATTAAGAGTTGTTAATTAAGAGTTTTTATAAAAATTAAGTAAATCAAGCGTTCTTAAAATGGCTAAGCATTGGCGGCAGGATCCGAGCAGAGGTTCTGAAAGGTTGGAGATGAGGTCACATGCATAAATGTTTACCCAAGTGTTTCCCAGTCTTTCTATTGCCATTCACATGGACTTCAGTACACATCTATCTTGCTGTCTCTTGCTGTCTTATGAATCTCCTGGTTAAGGTTGTGTCAAGCAGGTACCCAGTGATTGTCATGAAAGCCCATCTTACAGCCAGGAAAGCCTTCCAAGACTGGCAGCAGCGCTTCCACTACTGGGACACATAAGGCAATGCATCCCTACAGAGCTTGGGGTGACACCTGTCACCTTTCATTTACCCATCACCATTTTCCTTGCACTGCTTGCAAGGATATTTATCTATCATGTGAGCATCGAATCCAGTGATAATCTGTTGACTTGATGCTGCAGTAGACAATGAATACATTTAAGAACCATTGAATACTAGGCAGGGAGTAACCTGATGGTTTTCACCATGATGTGGTGAGGCAGACGTACCATGTATTGCTGAGGCCCCAGAAGTTGCTGGGATTTAAAAACCCGGTCTTCAGAAAGTCCCAAGACACCTTCTTCCAACTGGATGCCTCAAGCACAGGTAATATATTTTCCCCATAAGGCTGATAGAATGATGGTTTGAAAGAACCATCTTTTTCCTTATGTACACTGTTGTCCTTGCCAGCATCTTGAAGCCTCTTATCCTTTGTGGTCATTCAACTGGGAGAGCATGCTGGCTGGTCCTATCCATATGACAGAATAAATGACATCCACAGAAGAGGCTCTTCAAGGAAGTCTAAAGCAGAAGCCTGAGTTTTCTCTACTGTAAACACAGTGATGCTGATATGCTAAGGTTCTTTTCTCTGATCAGGACTGTGGTTCATGAGTGGTTCAGGCTCTCTACTCAGACAACTGATAACATCCGTTGACAATTCAGTGGGTTGGAGACAGATGTGAGAAGAAAAGGGCAAGCTCTTCCGCCACTTCTGCATCCTCTGCTTGCAGTGTTTCACAGCTGTTTCCTAACCTGGCCTCAATTTTGTGTCCATGGGGAAGCCCACACCTGCTAGCAATGAGGAACAGTCCTGAGAGGTACCATCCCAGGTCACATGCAGAACAATAGTCATCTGAGGAGGGTTCTCCACTCACAGACTCCAAATATGTGTTTTGTACCTGGATGTCAGGTATAGCTCATTTGTCTTCATCAGCTTGAGCATCATTGATAAGCAATGCCCTGCCTGTTTCCATCGAAGCTATCATATTCCATGGCAATTCCTAGGTTACCTCTGGCCCCAGTGCATTGGGTACTCAGACCTCTACCTGGCTACTGCATTAAAGACAGAGATTGGCTTGCCCTGTGACTACCAGCCTCAGGAATTCCTCTTTCTATGGGATCTTCACAGGGCTTTGAAGCAGATAATGGATCAGACACAGCTGGCACATTTCTGGATTGGCCAGAGATCTTCATGAAATGTGAATTTGTGCAGTTTTTCCACACAGCTAGTTAGCTGGGCAGTGGCTCTCTGGGAAAGGAAGTCTTCTAGTCTCATCAACAGAGGCTTCCTAGCATAGATATCAACTCCATTCTCACTCACATGAGGAAGAAAGCTTGCTTTAGCACCATATGGTTTCTGTTCCCATGTCTTTTTGTATATTGTGCTATTTATTTTAAAATATTTTTGGAATGAATCAATTGTGTGTGTGCTCAAGTGTTAAGAATGCTGTTCTGTGTACTTCAAACTAGTTGAACTGCACAATTCCAAGAGTCTCCTTTCCTGGCCTCCAATCTCAGTGTAAGGGAACTGGGATTATAGATGGCTACCACTCCTTCTCATTTTCTATATAGTTTCATTGTCTCACTTGTCAAGAGCACTGAGATTTACGACTATGATTTATGGAAGTTCTTTTGCATTTATCTTTGCTTGTTGATAAATGATCACCTCCACAAAGACCAATGAAGTTTGGAATCAAAAAGTCTCTTTAGGAGATGCTATCTAGCTTTTTTAAGTTTCTGCTCGTCAGTGGACTTGGAAAAGGAAACTTTCCCTGAGTGAGGAACCAGTAAATTCTACAGCTATTTGGAGTGTGAGTAGGTTGTCAACCCTTTGCTTTTTCTGTCTAAATATAGCCCTTCCAAATTCTTCCTTCAGGCTTCTTGAAAATTTCTGACTTAGAATAACCTACAATTCAAATCTGAGTTGAAGGTTTATGTGGGTTCAAATTAATGTAGCCACAGAATCAGTTTGGTTAAGTTGGTAATGAGCTTCCTTAATTACTTCATTTAAGGAGTGTTGATGACTGCCTGACAAAGACAAGCTCAAAATGGATAAACAACAGATGCTTTAACAGTTACTCATGTCACCATGAGGTTTAGGGTCACACTTCTTACTGATGCTTTGTAGTATGATTTTATCTCATTTTAAAATTTATTATTTTATTGTTAGCATTATTACTTCTTTTCTTCTTCTTCTTCTTCTTCTTCTTCTTCTTCTTCTTCTTCTTCTTCTTCTTCTTCTTCTTCTTCTTCTTCTTCTTCTTCTTCTCCTCCTCCTCCTCCTCCTCCTCCTCCTCCTCCTCCTCCTCCTCCTCCTCCTCATCTTCCTCCTCCTCCTCTACCTCCTCCTTCATCTTCTTCATCATCATCATTTTAGTGTTGCAGGATCAAAACTAGTGCCTTGTACATGCTAGACAAGGCTGTGCTATTGACCTGATTCCTCAAATGCAGTTTTCTGATTTTCTTGAAAGTATAAAATTATTTGTAATCATTTTAAGATGATGATCTTCTTGAGTATATGTAATCACATATACTCATTTGAGTATCTACCCATTGAGCAGCATTTTAAATCATTTCCTTTTACTTTCCCATCCATAGGCAGCTTTGTGAGTTCAGAAGATTTTCTTGTCATTCTCCAAATCTCTTCTAATAAAAATTTGATTTGCACAGCTATCATGGTAAACATTCCAGTCTACCGTGGATTGCAGTTCTTATCATCCCAGATTCTGATTTGGTACAAATGGACAGGTTTCAGGACTGCATATTTTTTATCTGTCTTCCCCCTATTTCTTGAGTGGCCTATACTCTGATTAACAACACAGAGTGGGTGATTGATGGCTTTACATGCAGACTTAAAACTTAAGAGCAACACTTAACAAATTGTTTTTAATTTTGCTGAAAGTTTAAGAAGCCCCCGCTTCAATAATTCAAACTCATGGTGCTTGAGTCCTTATTTATGTTTGTTATGTGGCTAAAAGTTTTAAACTATATGTTAAGTACTCCAGCTTTTGGAAAAAATAACTTCTGACTCTGTGCCTGATTCTTTTATATAGTTCCTGGACTTCAGTTGATGTGACCTGCCCCTGGACAGGCTTGGCTTTGCTGTTGTCCTGATGTTCTTTTTTTTTTTTTTGTGGTTCCTATTTTTATCCTTAGCTGTTGTTCATATTCATTCTGTACTTGACTATATATTTCATTGAGACAGAATAGAGAATGATCACTGTTGGAATAATGAGCCTGAAGAATTAATTATTTCCTATAATATGTTTTCTTTCTTACTGGCGCTCTTTAGTGAATATGTGTGGGAAGTGAAGCTACTAAAAAAGCCATGAAGGGCTTCCTCATTACTCAAATATTGGATGGAGGATGAAATTTAAACCATCTAAAATAATTATTGAAACTACCATGTAACCCATTGTTTTTAATAAGCAAAGTATCTATAAAACATTTATAAAGCCTTTGTCTATGTTCTCTCAATACAGAAAATAGATACAACACTTTGAGAAAAATACACTTCTTCCACTTCCTCTTCCTCTTCCTCCTCCTCTTCTTTTTCTTCTTCTTAAATGTTTTTATGGGTATCTCTTTTTTTAGGTTAGGGAAGTTTTCTTCTATGATTTTGTTGAAGATATTTACTGGTCCTTTGAGCTGGGAGTTTTCACTCTCTTCTATACCTATTATCCTTAGGTTTGATCTTCTCATTGAGTCCTGGATTTCCTGTATGTTTTGGACCAGTAGCTTTTTCCGCTTTACATTATCTTTGACAGTTGAGTCAATGATTTCTATGGAATCTTCTGCTCCTGAGATTCTCTCTTCCATCTCTTGTATTCTGTTGGTGAAGCTTGTATCTACAGCTCCTTGTCTCTTCTTTTGGTTTTCTATATCCAGGGTTGTTTCCATGTGTTCTTTCTTGATTGCTTCTATTTCCATTTTTAATTCCTTCAACTGTTTGATTGTGTTTTCCTGGAATTCTTTCAGGGATTTTTGTGTCTCCTCTCTATGGGCTTCTACTTGTTTATTTATGTTTTCCTGGAATTCTTTCAGGGATTTTTGTGTCTCCTCTCTATGGGCTTCTACTTGTTTATTTATGTTTTCCTGGAGTTCTTTCAGGCATTTTTGCGATTCCTCTCTGTAGGCTTCTACTTGTTCTCTAAGGGAGTTCTTCACGTCTTTCTTGAAGTCCTCCAGCATCATGATCAAAAATGATTTTGAAACTAGATCTTGCTTTTCTGGTGTGTTTGGATATTCCATGTTTGTTTTGATGGGAGAATTGGGCTCCGATGGTGCCATGTAGTCTTGGTTTCTGTTGCTTGGGTTCCTGCACTTGCCTCTCGCCATCAGATTATCTCTAGTGTTACTTTGTTCTGCTATTTCTGACAGTGGCTAGACTGTCCTATAAGCCTGTGTGTCAGGAGTGCTGTAGACCTGTTTTCCTCTCTTTCAGTCAGTTACGGGGACAGAGTGTTCTGCTTTCGGGCGTGTAGTTTTTCCTCTCTACAGGTCTTCAGCTGTTCCTGTGGGCCTGTGTCTTGAGTTCACCAGGCAGCTTTCTTGCAGCAGAAAATTTGGTCTTACCTGTGGTCCCGAGGCTCAAGTTCGCTTGTGGGGTGCTGCCCAGGGGCTCTCTGCAGCGGCAGCAACCAGGAAGACCTGTGCCGCCCCTTCCGGGAGCTTCAGTGCACCAGGGTTCCAGATGGTCTTTGGCTTTTTCCTCTGGCGTCCGAGATGTGTGTGCAGAGAGCAGTCTCTTCTGGTTTCCCAGGCTTGTCTGCCTCTCTGAAGGTTTAGCTCTCCCTCTCACGGGATTTGGGTGCAGAGCACTGTTTATCCAGTCTGTTTCCTTCAGGTTCTGGCGGTGTCTCAGGCAGGGGTCCTGCCGCTCCTGGGCCCTCCCCCACGGGAGCCCAGAGGCCTTATACAGTTTCCTCTTGGGCCAGGGATGTGGGCAGGGGTGAGCAGTGTTGGTGGTCTCTTCCGCTCTGCAGCCTCAGGAGTGCCCACCTGACCAGGCGGTTGGGTCTCTCTCTCTCACAGGGTCTGGGAGCAGAGAGCTGCTGCGGGCCGGGATCTTAAATGTTTTTATGTATTTAATACTTGTATAAGTCAGGATTATTAGTGCTATGATGAAACACCATGACCAAAAGCAAGTTGAGAAGGAAAGGGTTTATTCAGCTTACTTCCACATTCTTGTTCATCAACAAAGAAAGTCAAGAGAGGAAGTCAAGTGCAGGAATCTGGAGGCAAGAGGTGATGCAGAAGCTATAGACAGGGAACTTCTTCCTTTCTTGCTCCCCCATGGCTTGCTCAGTCTTTTTTCTAATACAATTCAACAGGCATGGGAAGGCACCAGTTACAATGAGCTGGACTCAACCCTATTTATCACTAAACTAATTATATGCCCTACATAGTGGGCTACTAATCCCAGCTCTTTTTTTTTAACTTTTTTTTTCCAGAGCTGAGGACCGAACCCAGGGCCTTGCGCTTGCTAGGCAAGCACTCTACCACTGAGCTAAATCCCCAACCCCCTAATCCCAGCTCTGAAGAGGCGGAGGCAGATGGATCTCTGTGAGTTCAGGGCCAGGCTCTTCTATATAGAAATTCCTAGCACAGCAAGTGTCCTTCATGGTGATAGTCTGTCTCAAAACACAACACGAACACACACCTCCCCCCAAAAATGTCCTGCAGGTTTCCATACCGACACATCTTATAGAAGCATTTTCTTAACTGAGATTCCCTTCTCCCACATGACATTTGCTTGTGTCACGTTGGCCTAAAACTATCCAGCCCAGTATTGTACGTTTTTAGACAGAGCATAACTACTGTCATATTAAAGTGAGGAGGACAGGTTGCCTGGAAACCCGTTGCAAGGATTTAAGATGTGCTAATATAGCTATAGTCCCAATCATTTTAGATCTTTGCTGACAAGTATATGACAATCAGCAGCTACAGGTGGTTATCATCATTATTAAGTCAATAAATAAAAGGATATAATAATGAATCAATCAAATTTGCATAACATAATTAAAAGTGTAAAGCTGATCTCTGGGTCACAGCAGCCATACTTCATCCATAAGGCACTAGGTATCTCTATAAATGCCTCTACTTTTCTGAAAATTTAATGGACAGTTGTGCACTTGAGTCTCTCAGCTTATTGGTCCCACATGACCAGGGCAGAGGAAGAGCTTCTCATGTAAACTGATGGTATTTACTTCAGCTGACTTCTGAGATTAAGGTGATCTTGAGAAAAGAAGCAGTCTAGAAATTTGTACCTATGACTGTGTGCTGAGTGACCATAGGTTTAAGATAAGATTTATTCCTTAATATGACACTGTATTTAACTTAAAATTGACCAGCACTTTTTATTAGAGCCTATAGAAGTCTCAGTGATACCTGAGCATTGTCTTATTTTTATTTGAAGCATTAGTTACTTAAAACTGTATTTACAAATTACCCCCTATTTTCTCCTTAAGGAAACGTATAAAAACGTGAATTTTCATAGTTTGAACAATAATTGTTTCCTTTAGAGTAAACGAAATTACTTTCATTTTAATCTTGTAATACATAGAAAAAGAAATTACTGAAATGAAAAGACTCCTTAAAATAGACCCAAATAATATAAAGTACCTCGGTGTGACTTTAACCAAGCAAGTAAAAGATCTGTACAATAAGAACTTCAAGACACTGAGGAAAGAAATTGAAGAAGACCTCAGAAGATGGAAAGATCTCCCATGCTCATGGATTGGCAGGATTAATATAGTAAAAATGGCCATTTTACCAAAAGCAATCTACAGATTCAATGCAATCCCCATCAAAATACCAATCCAATTCTTCAAAGAGTTAGACAGAACAATTTGCAAATTCATCTGGAATAACAAAAAACCCAGGATAGCTAAAGCTATCCTCACCAATAAAAGGACTTCAGGAGGAATCACTATCCCTGAACTCAAGCAGTATTACAGAGCAATAGTGATAAAAACTGCATGGTATTGGTACAGAGACAGACAGATAGACCAATGGAATAGAATTGAAGACCCAGAAATGAACCCACACACCTATGGTCACTTGATTTTTGACAAAGGAGCCAAAACCATCCAATGGAAAAAAGATAGCATTTTCAGCAAATGGTGCTGGTTCAACTGGAGGTCAACATGTAGAAGAATGCAGATCGATCCATCCTTATCACCCTGTACAAAGCTTAAGTCCAAGTGGATCAAGGACCTCCACATCAAACCAGACACACTCAAACTAATAGAAGAAAAACTAGGGAAGCATCTGGAACACATGAGCACTGGAAAAAATTTCCTGAACAAAACACCAATGGCTTATGCTCTAAGATCAAGAATCGACAAATGGGATCTCATAAAACTGCAAAGCTTCTGTAAGGCAAAGGACACTGTGGTTAGGACAAAACGGCAACCAACAGATTGGGAAAAGATCTTTACCAATCCTACAACAGATAGAGGCCTTATATCCAAAATATACAAAGAACTCAAGAAGTTAGACCGCAGGGAAACAAATAACCCTATTAAAAAATGGGGTTCAGAGCTAAACAAAGAATTCACACCTGAGGAATGCCGAATGGCTGAGAAACACCTAAAGAAATGTTCAACATCTTTAGTCATAAGGGAAATGCAAATCAAAACAACCCTGAGATTTCACCTCACACCAGTGCGATTGGCTAAGATCAAAAACTCAGGTGACAGCAGATGCTGGCGAGGATGTGGAGAAAGAGGAACACTCCTCCATTGTTGGTGGGATTGCAGACTGGTAAAACCATTCTGGAAATCAGTCTGGAGGTTCCTCAGAAAATTGGACATTGAACTGCCTGAGGATCCAGCTATACCTCTCTTGGGCATATACCCAAAAGATGCCTCAACATATAAAAGAGACACGTGCTCCACTATGTTCATCGCAGCCTTATTTATAATAGCCAGAAAATGGAAAGAACCCAGATGCCCTTCAACAGAGGAATGGATACAGAAAATGTGGTACATCTACACAATGGAATATTACTCAGCTATCAAAAACAACGAGTTTATGAAATTCGTAGGCAAATGGTTGGAACTGGAAAATATCATCCTGAGTGAGCTAACCCAATCACAGAAAGACATACATGGTATGCACTCATTGATAAGTGGCTATTAGCCCCAATGCTTGAATTACCCTAGATCCCTAGAACAAACGAAACTCAAGACGGATGATCAAAATGTGAATGCTTCACTCCTTCTTTAAATGAGGAAAAAGAATACCCTTGGCAGGGAAGGGAGAGGCAAAGATTAAATCAGGGACTTAAGGAACACCCATTCAGAGCCTGCCCCACATGTGGCCCATACATATAGAGCCACCCAATTAGACAAGATGGATGAAGCAAAGAAGTGCAGACTGACAGGAGCCGGATGTAGATCGCTCCTGAGAGACACAGCCAGAATACAGCAAATACAGAGGCGAATGCCAGCAGCAAACCACTGAACTGAGAATAGGTCCCCTATTGAAGGAATCAGAGAAAGAACTGGAAGAGCTTGAAGGGGCTCGAGACCCCAAAAGTACAACAATGCCAAGCAACCAGAGCTTCCAGGGACTAAGCCACTACCTAAAGACTATACATGGACTGACCCTGGACTCTGACCCCATAGGTAGCAATGAATATCCTAGTAAGAGCACCAGTGGAAGGGGAAGCCCTGGGTCCTGCTAAGACTGAACCCCCAGTGAACTAGTCTATGGGGGGAGGGCGGCAATGGGGGGAGGGTTGGGAGGGGAACACCCATAAGGAAGGGGAGGGGGGAGGGGGATGTCTGCCCGGAAACCGGGAAAGGGAATAACACTCGAAATGTATATAAGAAATACTCAAGTTAATAAAAAAAAAAAAGAAAAGACTCCTTAATGCTATTAAAGTTCAGCCAGAGAAATATTTGTTAGTGTTTTCAGATTTTGATGTAAGGATATTCATTCAAATACCATGTGAGTTCCAAAGCATATATAGATCCACCCTCCACTGACAGCTCATATACTTGCTTTCTAGGTCTAGAGATTTCCCTTTAGATTTTTAAAAGTATAACTTATAAAATGTATGATCAGGAAGAGTCAATTTATGGAGAACTGTGTTTAAATCTCTATGTCCTGGAAGACAATAATAAGACAAGTAGGTATTCAATGGGCATGGACATTGGGGTTCCAGTGGCCAGCTACGTTCCATTAATGATCCTGATGTTTAACAGAATAGAGGCAGGAGGAGCAGCTTAGTGATGTTAGGAGAAATATGTCAAACAAAGATTTAGGGAGACAATGCTGAGTTATTGCTACATAGTTTTTAAGTTATGAGAACTTCACTAGGTCTACAACTAGAAACACAAATTATTCAAAAGAGCAAGTTCTCTCTGGCTGATCAGCTCCTGGCTTGAGACCAAATCTAACTAAGAAAAGGCTAGATATGCTTTGCCCAGAACTATTTTTCACATGATACAAGCTTTCATTTACTGAAATAAAAGTGAACCAGTGTGAGACTAATGAGTAAACAAATGTATTTGTCTTTAGGAAATTCAAGCAGAGTAAAGAAGAGTGTTACCTTTTCTGCTTTGTGTTGTTATAATAGAATTTCTAAAGAACAGAGGTTTGTGCATTTTGATTTTAAAGGCTATGAATTTCAAGGCCATGGATGGAGGCTTCATACAGTGAGAACCTTCTTGTATAATTTTATAATAGAAGGCAGAAAGCAAGAGAGCAGACCTTCTAGAATTGAATTTGCTTTTATAAACCAAAGCAAAGAAAAAAAATAACAAAACTTTCTCATGATTGCAAAGTCATGGTAATGGGGGATTATGACACAAATTTACTCATTAATGGTGGAGCTCTCATGACTTAAACATTGTCTGTAGACTCAAGTTCTAGCAATGTTGCCTGGGGTATAGGTTTCCAATATAGCAACCATAGTAGACATCAAAGAGAAAGGAATGGAGACAGGACTGTGATACTGAAATATTAGTAATAGGTGCTTAGATAAGAGTAGAAATCCATAACAATTGGATTTTTTCCATGACTATGTTTATGAACATAGAACATATAGATGACAGGAGTCACGAAATTACAATGTGAAAGTCAGGTGAAGGATCAAAAACCTACCTTGGGTCCCCTGGAAGAGCAGTATATGCTTTTAAAAACCGGCCATTTTCCAACCCACTTGATCTGGTTTGTGATCTGGGTTTATGACTTATATATGTCCCTATTTTATTCCACATGTTAAAATTTGGGAACACACACACACACACACACACACACACACACACACACACACACGCACACACGTGTACAATCATTATTTACAATAACATTTTTATAATGTTGCTCTGAACACTAAATTAGTTAAGACGACACTTGCTCCATAGGGAGCTTGTGTCCTCAGAGGCACTGGTCACAATATTTTTATTAACCTATCAATATATAACCTGTCTTATGAAAGGTTCATTTTAAGACAGACTAAATATTACAAGCTATGGCTCCATCCTCGGGCAAGTACTAGAACTCGTGATCTGAGAAAAACATCTCTAGAATATGTATTTTCTTCACAAGGGTTGTCACAACTTCTTTTGTTTTGTGATTGGGAACACAAGGTAGCACTTGAAAATTGCATTCTTGAACCATTTTAAACAACAAAACTCCAGCAAAAATAAAAGCATAAAAAGATGAAAAATGGTGCATTAAACATACCATGGAAAGTCATGTGTAAATGAAAAGACAGACTATATTCTTTTACTTTATTTCTGCTAGGAATCTGTGCCTCAGGCCCACTAGAGTTCTCAAAACCTTTGTAATATTTGTGTCTCCGAATGACTATGAACAAGCTGCACATATCAATTATCAGATACAAAGATGTTTAAGCAAGTATGTGAGCTTACAATGAAGAATGTGCCGGGAATAAGGGTAGATTATATGAGGGAGTCGATGTGAGTGTGTACATAAAACCATTGACAGCCCCTGTGCTCTTATCTGCAGTAACTGAGCCAGTCTGTTTGCCATTAAATACACGGTGTCGGATGGAAAGGTGAAGACCCTGATCTTCGCACATCTGAGTGAGAAAATGAACATAGGAGGACAATGAAGCTTGGGATGCTAATACACAGTGCTAGCTGTAAGACTGCAACATTATCACGTTAATATCAATTGGGATGGTGTTCACAATGTGGAGGTTTCATATTTTCATAATCTTATGAATCTATTACCACTCTCTTATTATTTAATCACTAAGTGGAAAGGTTTTGCATATGGATTTTTCTGAGTGTTCATGAGGTACAGCAGTTCCAGAAAAAGAAGCAAGTTGACTTTACAGACCAAATGTGAGTTAGGTCTTTTTGCATTTACCCATTCCAACAGTGGCCCTTTTGTGAGATCCCTTATTCATTCATGGTTATCCTTCTTTCAGATGCAAGGGGAAGGAATTTGACAGTTGTCTTCAGCCTATACCCTCATTGTATTCTTTAGTAGCAACTCATTCACGGTTTAAGTTTTGTAGCTTAAATTCTACTAGGTTCACAACAAAACTGATAACTCATGGCATATTTATGATATTGAATAATGACAAAGAAAAGCAAACTGATGATAAAGTGTGTCTGTGAGTCTACTCTGCGGGTGTGCTTCACTAGCTTTATTATTAGAAGAGAGTTGTATTAGAAGTCACCTCTTTATCCATCTTCCCAGCTCCTTTATTTTAGGGAAGAGCCTTATTTTATAGTGATTGATGGTAATAGTAGGCATAACTTCACATCTCCAATAATTTTTATGGGTCAAGAAGAAAGAAGACTACATTACATATAAGAGTTAGTCATCATAATAGACAATTTATAAATAAAGGGATTCTAACCAGATAATTTATGTATCTTGGCCAAGGGCCAGATAAGAATAAAGTAGCCTCTATGTATTGTTATGGAGTTTAGTCACTTGGGCTGCACAATAATCCTTGGCATGAAGGCTTGGATAGAATTGGTCCCCATAGGCTCATAGCGAGTGGCACTATTGGGAAGGGTGGTCTTGTTGGATTAGGTTTAGCCTTGTTGGAGGAAGTGTGTCACTGGTGGGCTTGATTTTTCAAATGCTCAGGCTAGGTCTTCTCTCTCTCTCTCTCTCTCTCTCTCTCTCTCTCTCTCTCTCTCTCTCTCTCTCTGATGATCTCGTGTAGAACTCCCAGCTCTTCATCCAGAGCTGTGTAAATTTGAGTGCTGCCATGCTCCCTACAATGATAATAATGGATTATTAAACCTCTAAACCTGGAGACCAGCCCCAATTAAATGGTTTTCTTTATAGAAGTTGCTGTGGTCATGGTGTCTCTTCATATCAATAGTAACCCTAACTAAAATACTTGGTTTCTTTCTTTGCAACAGACAAGGAAATGGATAGGATAAAATTCAATAATGAAGAGTTCATGGCAAAGCAAATTCTTTCTTTTTATGTTTTATGTTTTTATGTTTTATTCTTTTATGTTTTATGTCTGCTGACAATTTCATAGACCCACGCATCTAATGTACAGTGTGGCATTATACAGATGTGTTCCTTCTGACTTAATGTACAACATGAGTATTGCTACAGAAAGCATTGTATATAATTATTTTTTTCCTCCTCAAAGTTAATTAGGTGGTGATGATAACAATTCCTATTTACTGAAGTATGTTTCACACATTTCACTGAGAGCTTTGAAAGAATATAACTTTAATACTTACAATATCCCTTGATGAAAGTGTTATTACTACATGCATTTTTAGATCAAAATACTCAGCTTGGCTAGAACATAAAGAACCTGAAATTCATATATATATATTCTTCTCTTTGCCTTTGCCTCTCATAGACTCCATTAGCTCCTCTGCTTCCACATTAGTACTGAAGTGATATTGAATATTTATAAAGCCTATATCATGTTTCTAACCTAGTATGGCAAAGTACCTGGATTCTACCATCTGGAAACTTTCACACAAACTATGAGTACAGAATGCTATTCAACATAAACCTGGAGAATAAAGAAATACCAGTGTTGGAAAGTCCAAATGCAACAGGAAACTGAGGAATAGAACTTGTTGGAGTTGAAGATATAAGGAGTGTTGCAAGGAAACAATAGAGGTTTACAGTACCTTAAAGTTCACAGGGGCCAAAAAAATCAGTAAAACAAGAACGCATTCTAGGCATGGAGCATATCACAAGCCAGTGTCAAAGGGTCATTGAAGTAAGTGGCCTGAAGGGCTGAAAGACAGAGAAAATTCATTTAGTATATCTGAAATGATACAGTCATCTGACTGCTGTGTTTCAGGTATTTATTATGGAAATGGTTGCCCAATGACAGGTAACCAACCAAACTGTACATTGATATCATCTGTTTGAAAAGCTCAGTTGTATAAGGTATCTTATATCAGGTTAATGTTCAGGCATTATATATAGTATTCAACTATGAGTTTCCTTGAAGTTTTTTCAATGTAGCAGTATTAATTTTGTCAATCACAGCCAAAAAATTGCTGTTATTATTGGTTGTGTTTTATGCCAGATTGATTTTAATTAACTGAATGTCATAGGTCAACTTCATTAGCACTGTATAAGGTGGTTCATGTTATTAGATAAGGATGAAAAAGCAATGAAAGTGTTTTAGAAATAATCCATTACTTTGCTTACTGATATTAACGAGCAGTATAGATTACAGGAGGCATAAGTGGAAGCTTGGCTTTTAGACAAGTTAGCCTTAGCAAGTTAATTAAGTGACTTACAGGAATCCAAGTTAATAAAAGCTGAAAGATGAGTACTATGTGAAGAAAAACTAAAAGTAATATAGGCTTAGAAAAGGGCATGGAGGATCTGGGAGTTAATGACAGAGTGAGTGAGGGGGGCAGTGACACAGAGACAGAGGCACAGAGACAGACAGGCATACACACAGAGACAGTGACATAGAAACAGGAAGACACAGAGACACAGAGACAGACAGACAGACACACGCACACACAGGGGGAGAGAGAGAGAGAGAGAGAGAGAGAGAGAGAGAGAGAGAGAGAGAGCCTAGAGGATGTTGTAACTTCAGTCACTCACTCTGGAAGACACTGAAGATAAAAGTTGAAAAGGCACACATGGTTCATGTCTTCAGCACATCACTCAGTGAGCACAGCACTCAGTGAGCACAGCACTCAGGGAGCACAGCACTCAGGGAGCACAGCACTCAGTGTTTCAAAGGTGGTGGGAAGAATAGCCTCATGAAAGCAGGGTGCAGGAAGCGGCAGGAGGCTTAAAGAGTTGTCTCCCAGGAAAGAAACTGGATTAGCGCTGGAGGTCTTGATTTTTAGCAGTTATAGTCAGGCAGTGTCACAAAATTCTAAAAATAAAGGAAACATCTATTGTGTTAAGCCAAAGCCACTCAAATCTGGAATTGATAATACTGTATTTACTGTATTTCTGTAATGTTTAGAGTTTTCTTTCTCTTGCTCACTGCTTCTGTAGTATCCCTTTTAATAAAAATAAATCTTCAATACTCTCTTTACCAAACAAACGAATAACAAATTCCCCCTTTGCTTTTCTTTCACGGCAGAGTTAGGCAGGTCTTATATTACCGTGACCTCCTTTAGGTTATCCGAGCTTCATTTCTCCCTCATATATGTTTATTATTATTGAAAAACGTGTTACCATAGTGAGCATAGAGTGGCATGTGTTCAATTTAAATAATGTGTTTACACTTGGCTAATACTGTTGTCAACTACAGCTGAGCAACAATCCTTGAAGGCTGAATCCTTCTGATACCAGAATATAAATATAGTTTGATCTTCCTATCCCTTCTATCATATTTGACAAATAAGTTTATTCTACTTATCATATCATTCTGACTAGTATAATTCAGTCTCCCATGATATGACACATTTTTGACATAATTTTTTGTGTCTATATAGTTAAGTTGTATTCATAAAGAATTTTTCTATATTTTTTGCCAACATGACAGAGAAGACTTTCTGTTAAATAAGGAAACAAAAATCACACTAAATTGAACAAGAGTAATATAGAATCAATAAAGCAAGTCTTTTAGAAAATCATTCAAACACAAAATGCAATTGGATACATGACAGAGCTATCATTGTGCGTCAATGTCACGATGCTATGAAGGTTCTAGAATATTTATGGACATTTTTGTACACTGTCTCCCAACACACACAATAAGTCAGAACCAGAACTGCATAAGAAATATGAATGTTAAGAATTATAAAGAAAAAGTATCAATATCATAAGAAATTCAGGACACGGACGAATATTTCAGCAAACCATGGCACAAAGGCAATCATTGTTGTATATTAAACTGTTTTTCACGAAAAATACTGCAACAGGAATAAAAAGTGACGATTGAGAGTGGGAGACAAACTTAGCAAGACACATGAATAAAAGGCATTAAACTACAGAATATAAAAGCATATCTCATTAAGTTCATCTAACAAAGTCAGACTACAGAAGTAAAAATGTGAAGAAGTTATAAGGACATGCACTTGACACAACAGAACAAATGCAATTGGCCAATGCACAAATGGACAACTATTATACCTTTTATTCTCTAAGATGGTGGGTAAAGCAAGAGGGAACCTTCTATCCCTCTAGAGCCAAAGCAGAAACTGAAGGCAGCAATGGCCACAGTAAGAATGTTATCCATGTGCCACTTATAATCTGTGGAAGAAACCCCATGCTTGCAGAGGCAGCCCACATACTTTAATACCTCCCACCCCCAGAACAGTGTTCCCAGGGGAACCACCATCAGGAGCTGACCCTGACAAAGAACAACACACCATGTTCTTCTGAATGACAGTGCCCACCAATCACCAGCTCAAATAGGCTGGAAAGATACTCTGTGACACAGCTGTGGTTAAGGTCAACACCTTGACAAGGCCTGATGGAGAAGATTGAGCATCTTAGCTTTTGATTATGATACTTTGGATTTTGCCAATAAAATCTGTCTATACTGAATGTAGCTGATAGATTCCAATGCTCCCTCAACATTAAAAATTATATTGTCTCATTAGGTATGATGAAATTTAGACAACAGAATCATAATGATATGCTAAATAATCAACACTACATTTATAATAGTTTACATAACTGTTATGCAGTGTTGGTGGTACAATATTTGATAAGAGATTCTTCCTGTGGAAATCAGTTGAAGGTATATATACCATAAATATCAACAATTTCATTTTTGGAATGCATTCAAGAGGTGGCAATTACTAGACAATTTTCAGGATTAACACTAATCAATCAAATGAAATAAATTTAAAGTGTTCAAAATAGCTTAATTATCTATTCATAGGAAAAATATAAACATAATGTTATCTATTCATACTTTGATATACAAAAATAGTGTACTGAATGACAGCTACATTTGTCAATCAATATTCCCCAAAGTCCTTAAGAAGAGCAACACTGCCACTCAGTTTAAAAGATTTTCTAATAGGCAAAGTAACTGGTATATGAATATGTGATAAACCTCAAGGATGCAGATAATTGTGGTTAATGTGGAAGCTTCTGGGTCAGTGATTCCAGGGAGCACTGTGATGCTCTTCATAAGATCAAGATCAGTTTCAAGGCACCTTTCCTTTTAAGGTGGCTCATAGGAACACAGATATTTATTTTTAATCATCAATGTTTCATGTAACCATATATATTGCAGACACATTTGCAGAAGTCTTATAATCACAAATTCTGCTCCCCCAACATACACACACAACAATTATGTGTTATGCAAACATTTAATGTGTATTAGGTATTGTTTGCTCTTGGTGCTGGGAATACCATGGTCAGAAAAATCCACTTCTTGATCTTATGGTGTTGTGTAAAAGTCAGAATAACCCGTAACATTTGTTCACTATTGCATGTGCAAAGTACCTTCCAGTGCCATAAATGTTAGATAGCAGGAGTGAAGCTTCTACTTGGGCCTCAGCTAAATTGCTCTGTGGTCAGTGACATAAGTAAGTCTAATCTTCAGCAATATAGCCTGATCAAGAACCTAAGAGTAGATAGGGCTATGGTCCTAGGAGAAACCCTACTATTATTACTCAAATAAGGAAGCATGGCAATAAAATAAGTACTTAGTACTTAGGATATATTATATTACAACACCTGCAGCTCAGCCCCTTGCTCAACCCTCATCAGGAAAGCTTCTTCTTCACATAGATGGGAATTAATTCAGAGAGAGAGAGAG
Source organism: Rattus norvegicus (assembly GCF_021556685.1). Taxonomy (NCBI): domain Eukaryota; kingdom Metazoa; phylum Chordata; class Mammalia; order Rodentia; family Muridae; genus Rattus; species Rattus norvegicus. The sequence goes on from NC_141535.1 coordinate 38,577,249, forward strand.
AGAGAGAGAGAGAGAGAGAGAGAGAGAGAGAGAGAGAGAGAGAGAGAGACAGACTTTGGAGCACTAGATCCTAGATCAGTTGTCTTTATTGAACCCCTTCCCTGATGACTCAGAGATCCATGTAGAACAAGACGTGATTATAAGAAGCTAAGGTGGGAGATAAGGAAACAGTATCTTCCACACATGACAGCTTGCACATATGACCTCATAGAGACTGCAGCAGCATGCATAACACCTGTACAGGTTCAAGCCAGGTGGAATCCCAGAGCTAAGAGGGCTAAGCCTACAGCTGGGTATGGAGTCCTACCCTTAAAAAAGAAGCTATTCCCAACTTATATCTGCTGGCAAAAGTGAAATCAGTTTCCCCCAATGAAATATTACTAGTTTTATAAACACTTATCTGTAGATTTAGGTATTCATGCATATGATCGTTGGGAATTTTGCTGTTTATAATGTAGTTGTAGATTTTCATCCGATATTCATGACTCTACTAAAACTGTGCAGTCGGTTAGCTTTCTAGTATCAGGCATGGTTTCCCTCTTGTTGAGTATGTCTGAAGTCTAGTTAAAAAGCTGTTGGTCACTTCAAGTTCTATGTGGGAATACATGGCCCATAACCTTACGGTCATTGTGTCGTACTTACACAGTTGTGGTTCATAGGTATCACAGCTGGGCAGGACTGTCGTTTGCCTTCCTCTGTAAGCTTGCTCACTGCCTTCTGATGCCATGGAAACTAGTACTCTGGTTGGAGACATTCAGGCCAGTTCTAACTCAGGGGCCTCTGATGCCTATTTCTCAAGTGCGTGGTATTTTCTGAAATAAATATTTTTCCCATAAAGAGTAATTAATTTTTACCCATAAAAAGTAACTAAGGCTATATGCTTATGTTTGTTTATCTTGGATTTTAATATCATCTTTACTCCAACACTCTTTTTTTTTCTTTTTTCTTTTTTTTATTTTATTGGATACTTTTTTATTTACATTTCAAATGTTATCCCCTTTCCTGGTTTCCTGGACATAAACCTCCTATCCCACCCCTCTCCTCTTCTTCTGTAAGGGTGTTCCTTTCCCCATCCACCCCCATTCCCACTTCTGACATTCCCCTACACTGGGGGATCCACTCCTGGCAGGACCAAGTGCTTCTCTTTCCATTGGTGCCCAACAAGGGCACTATATGCTACTGGACCTTCTACATATGCAACTGGAGGCATGGGTCAGTTCATCTGTAGTCTTTCAGTAGTGGTTTAGTCCCTGGGAGCTCTGGTTGGTTGGTATCCAACACTCGTTCAATTTCTAATTCTACATTTATACCTTCAGAAAGCATTATTTATGTATTTTTTGAATTTTCAGTTCTATGGTCATTGGTACTCTATTAGTTAATTTTAACTGATTTTAAAAGCATTTCTATACTATATTCTATTTGGTGGTGGTGGTAAAGTAGTGTCTTGTCTTTTTTTCTGAGTAGTACCATGGACTGAGGCCTCAAGAGTAGACTGATTACAAAGAAGGTCCCAAATAAAACTGGGAAAGGTATCTAAGTCAATGGATTCACAAACTAAAAAATAAATACCCACAAAAATATGAATAAGAAAACCATCATGGTAACTCAATGAGTAACCACAAAGATACTGATACCCTTGAAATACTTGAGAGAATATTCAAAACTGTACTTCTAAAGACAGTCATATTCACAAAGAGTTAGTCAAATGCATAAAACAAGTAAATTAAACCAACTCAGGATATAGACATGAAAGTCACTTATGTAAATTAACAACACAATAAGCAGCTCAGCAAAGAAATTGAAATAACAACAAAATCAGGAACCCATAGACCGATTCTCTTAATGAATGCAAAACTCATGAATAAATACTCAAAATCAAAATTCAACATATTAAAAAATCATACACTATTATTAATTTCTTTCATCCCCAAAATACAAGTATGGTTGAATCTATGACAAAAGAAGTGTAATACATAACAGACCCAGAGACAGAAGCTACCTGGCCACTCAAAGGCTGCAGAAAAGCAGTTGGCAAAGTTCAACATCCTTTAGTGACAGAAAACAATCCCCCAAAATACAAGAGGAGTAGATCTCAGCATAATAAATACAATGTGTAGCAGCACACACAAAACCAATTGTCAATAAATTGGAAAAGATGTCTCTAAAATGAGTACTGAGGACAGAGAATCCACTCCCTACTTTTCTTCAATATAGTGCTTGAAGTCTTAGCTGAAGCAATGAGGCAAGAGAAAACACTGAAAGAGAAACAACTAGAAAGGGAAGATGTCACATTCTCCCTATTTGAAGAGGATTTCATCTCAGCCAAAGAGCAGAACACAGAAATCAACATATAAAACCCAGCAGGTTTTCTATTTCAGTAATAAATTTGCTTAAAAATGATTCAGGCAAAAAAAATCCCACTCCCAAGAGTTTCAAAATAAATATTTTCTGTAGATCTTGGGAGTACTATTATTTCATTGCATTATTGTACTTATTTGTTACAATGAGGCAGAAAGAATTTTTCATAGCCAGAAACTTTCAACACTACATCCAAATGTGTGAATGGGTTAAGCGGTAATTACATACTTGCAAATAAATATTTAAATGTTATCTTATGAGGGCACCTTTGGTGGAATTCGTCATATGGTGGTTAAACATGATATATGTATTCTAAGCTGTTTATTGTAGTGTGCACTTAGATTTAGAATACATTATGAGTTTTTCTTCCTAGAATAATAAATTACAGTATTCCCCTGCTATGGAAGTATTTTATTTTCCATATAATCCAACAATGAACTTGATTTATATAATGGAGGCTACTTGTCTATGCAGATTTCTGAATAATAAGTGAAAAGTCATGCTTTGGTTTAATGTGTGTTTTTCAATCTTACGTAAGATATTAAATCCTTAACAATATGCTAAATGCTATTTGGTTTTTATAGCCTTCATATATATTTCTTACTTATATAAGTTAAAATTGCAAAATGAAATGCATATCTTAGAAATCAGCATTTCACAGACAAATAAATTTCGATGTGAAATGTTTGAGATCCAACCTTTTCTAATTTTGCTGTCAAGAAAAACGTGACATGGTCCAGGCAGCTGAGTCCTTCCAGCTTTTACTCATTAATGTGTAACACATGCCTCCACTGTTTCTTTATACATTTCAATAGACCTTCTTTTCAGATTGATTCAGGGGTCCCTGTTCCTAAAAGGAACCTGAAGCCACAATACATATATATCCTTCTTCTGTCCCTGTCTTCCCCACCCCGTGTGTGTGTGTGTGTGTGTGTGTGTGTGTGTGTGTGTGTGTGTGTGTGTGTGTGCATGTCTGTGTATGAATGTCAGTGCATGATAAGAATCATTTACTGTAGCATAGAAACCATCTGGAAAGTAAACTTCCCTTATTGTCTTAAATTCTCCATGCCAATCACCTGTGATTACTTTCCCTTTCCCAAAGGTGACGATGCCCCTTTTCATTTTCTCTTCTCCTGTATAGAATGCCACCATTCCCTTATATTATTACATAATCATTATTTATTCAATCATTATTTTCTTGCTCAAGAATTATTTTTGCGGAGATGTCTTACCGGATCTTCCTTATTGGATCTGTTTTATTTACCTATAATTTATGCATAACTGATTATGGATATCTTTTATCATACTGTGGGTTTTTGTGTGTGTTGTTCCTCATGTGAGTTTTGAATTTTATAAATATCTGATGAATATTTCTCTGTTCCCTAAGTCTGTAGACCTCCTAGGATAAGAGGTTATGTTTGTATTTGTACATCGTATCATCCACAGCACATGCGTGGTTGCTAGCATGATGCTGACCCTTTTGTCTTACATATACCTTGGATTTAATGACAACTGGAGCCTGTTTTCACAGATCATTTCTCTACCTAATGCTAAGTTCATCACTTATCTACTTCTGAAGGGTTTGTTTACTCATTCCTACTTTCTTCGAGATTTGTGGCATTTACTGGACTTGTGCTACTTCAATTCCAATTTCATTGACATAAATTCCTATCCATGCCTAATGAGTGGCTTACATTGACTTCTGGTAAATTTTCTTCAGATGCCACCATGATTAGTGGCCTGACATATCTATGTGCTCTACTGTCGCACTCATCCAGAATATTTTTTCCATGTCTCATGACCTGTGAGGATTTCTTCTCTGTGTATCTTTAGGATCTATCACAAATATCTCTAGATGGAGCTATTTAACCTTTTCTCTTGAAACACTGAAGTCGTAAGAAATAAAGTCAAAGGAACTTGTCAAGGTGTTTGGTTTATAGATTCTAAGTCGATCCTTTTTGAGGATTGCTTAATATTGGTATTCCTGATCATGTGCTCCGATTTAATCCCACTCTTCATCTGTTTTCTTATCATAAAAGCCAGTTATGACAGTAAATGCTAGGTGTAATCAAAACAATTCTTTGGTCTGAGTTAAATGATACAGTTGATAACGTTGTTATTTACTATCGTCACTCAGGCTAGCCTCTGATAACAGGCATTCCCCTGCCTCTTCTTCTGGGTACTCAGGTTGCTTCTATGTGCCACATAACCTACTTACAACATTGGTGTTTCTAATATGATCTCCTTGAATGAGTAAGTAAGTTATATCCTGGTTATAGTATAACTTCAGACCCTGAAACTGGCTGATAGAAGACGCTAATTACTAGCTGACTGATTACATGCGTAAATTAATTAAAATGGAATCAAATTTAAAGTTTTATTTTCTCAGCTACACTGAATCAAGATAAAATAAAATTAAAATTTGGATACTAGGCACAGTTCAAGTATAATGCCATATGTGGTTAGTTGGCTGTCAGATGACCATTAATACATGACTTTTTTTCTTCCATCATAGCAGCTGAGCTGATAGCACTGTCCAGGAATTAATTCATTACTCAAACTGTTCATATTTTAAGTGTGTTAGTTTAAGAAATAGATATTTTCTAGACATAGGAAGGAGAGAATGAAACACAAACAAACCGTTATTTCCTATTGAATTTTAGTAGAGAAGATAAAGGTTTAACAACTTCACGTTCATGGGCACATGCTGAACAGACCACTTTGCATTCACTGTATGGAAAGACTCCTTCGGCTAGGGCTTCGTGTTACTCAGAAGTACATGCCAGGGGAGCTATTCGACCTGTTGTTTTGTCCAGCAGTCTCAGGCAGATGTGCTGATAAGTGCAGTTTGCTTCAGAGGCACAGAAAATGTTGCTTTCATTCTAGATCTCTTGAGGTAGTGAATGAGGATAGGGATTTTATAAATTTCAAAATGTACAGATTTCTTGTTCACACGCTCAGTGCTCTAAACCTCATTTCTTATGAGAGGCCGTAGGAGAGAAAACACCACAGCAGGGGTACTATTAATGCCTCTACTAAAACCGAACATAGGCAAAAATTTTTGCCAGCTTCCTGTGCCCATGATCTCATTTATTATTTTTTTATGTTCCATTTGCTTGTTATTATTTTTCCTCTTGATTTTTGAGTAAATTAGTTTAATGTTTGTTTCTACATAAAAGTCCAACAGGGAATAATAAGGAAATTTCTCAAGGGCACCCTGACCATTGATTGATAATATGGCAATATTCTAAGAGACAGCCATGATTCTGACGGTGAATAGAGAAGACTCATTTTTAATATGTGTTGCAGAAGCAGGCAATGCAGGTACAGGCTTTCTGGCAATTCCTGTGCTCTGTAGTTTAAATTATCACACTTGTCTTGATTGTTTTCCTTAGCAAATGCAGAAGGATGTTTATGTGTGATTGCTGTCTCTGGAAAAGCATGTTTTCTCTGTACTCAACTCGAAAACTACTCCCTGTCCCCAAAATGACATTAGAAATTGCTGAAGGGGGAGAACAGAAGACATGATGATCTGTTCATGAATACTGGGAGTATGGGGATCATAGAAGTCAGTGTGTAGCCAGTACAGGGTCAATTATCATGTGCTGTGGAAAGACTCAGAGTGAGGAGACCCTTTGTCTCCTTCAAAACTCACAGCCCCAAGGCAGGCTGACTTCCTAACCCTGTAAACAGAAAAATGATAAGCACCAATTAGCTACACGTATAAAAGTGCCATATCCTAGAAAATAGAAACTATTTTCAAATAAAGTTGCTAGTATTTATCCCACAGTGTGAACAATTCTGCACCCAGAAAGAGAAGGTGGATGCTCATTCACGGGGTGAGGATAGAGAGGACCCTCTGCTCAAGACTCTCTCTATTAGGACCTCTTACTGACAGCTTCAACATGCCCAGTTGGTTGTGATGATTAGATGATTGATTGGATGATATCACATATTTCCTTATCATGTCCTGTATTTTAAAGCCTCACCCGAGGCATGCACATTCTGCCTGGGTATCTCTCAGTTGGGAACCAGTTGACTGCCTCAACAGGATTTCCCATTCTCTTTCTGTTGGTTGTTCATAAGCCCCTTGGGTTGATAGTATTGCATTTTATAGGCCCTCTCATGAACCGTGTCAATTGTCTCTGCTAGGTGCTACGAGTTCCTGAGTTGGTGATCCTTTGCTCTCTGTCTGCTGTTTCTCTTGGCTGCTCATTATTTGTCCTGAAGTATTTGCTTATGTACATAGCTTACCCATTCAAGGTCTGAAGCACATTACAGACCTTTCTCTTTGGAGCTGAGTGAAACCGAGAACACCTTTCACTCAAAGGAACTGGTTCATTCTACTTTTGATTACAGCATTTCGGGGGATAAGGGATACTTCTGTAACTGAGCATGAAGTAGCTGGTGGTAAATTCCTGTAGTTCTAAATCTCAGGCAGGCCAGGCTTTTACTCTGGGCTTTTTTACTACTGTTGGTAGAATCTGTAGGGGGAAGACCCTCCTCCTCCCTCTGACAGAATTTGAAACAAGATTAGATTTCTTTCTTTGATTTTAGATAACAGATTTCTGAGTTGAGCAGCTGGAAATAGCATCTGCCTGTAAAGAAGTTATAGTCAAATAACTGATGTAATATAATGCACTCAGTTTTTATACTAAACGAACGTGGGCTGGTTTAACCATGCCTTGCTTCGATCTTTTTACTGAACATTTTATTTCTTTTAGGACATTGGTAAAAGGCAAAGCATGGAACACGAAAATCAGAACACATGTTTATAAATAACAGTAATGCACAGTGCTTCTCATAATGACGGATATATCAGACCCACTTAATTTTAATTTTTATGTACCATCTGAAGATATCTTCAGTAAAAGAGAAACCGTTGTTGAAGAGAAAAGTATATTTATGTCATTCTTTTAGTTCTTGGCAAGCAATCCATGTGTTATTTTGTGAGTGGGTATTATAAATATCAGTCTGAAAGTTTAATGCTTTCTTTCAACAATTAAACACAAAATTATCTTGAAAAGTAAATCAGAAAATAAGAGCTCATTAAAAAACAGATTCCTTCTTTCGATCCAAAAAAAAAAGGTCAATCTCAGGTTTATGAAGACATATGTATTCAATGTATAGAAACAACAAGAAAAAATTTCATTTAATATTTGTTTAAATCCTCAACAGCTACATTAATTATATTTTTATTCTCTTTAGAATTAAGTATAATATCAGTATATGACATGAATATTATTTATTCAAATATACTGAATTGTTAATTGCAATGGTTTATTGATCTAAAATTTTTTAGATGTATATGACATAGTTAGCAAATTTGTAAAATTCTTAGGACTTGAGATTTCTAGATCAAAATTATTGTGAAATGAGTTTTCAAAGAATGAAATTGGAAGAGCTTAAAAAAATGTAGACACTTGAGTTACACGCATTTGCCAATGGCTTCACTCTCCCTTCCTTCTCTCCCTGTTTTTTTTTAAGTAATGTCATTATTTAATCTTAGATAAAAATTATTATTCCTCAAGAAAGCTGTGAGGTTTCCCTTGAGTTCAACTGCGTTTTTGAGTATTGGTACTAATGTTCTTTTATAGATTACATGAGCTAGTCAATACCATTGAACAATTACCATATTGCCCCTGTTTGTGATAGGCTGTCATTGCTTGTTACTCAGAGTGGTCAACTCTGCTTGAGGCAATATCATTCTCTCAAGAACTCAAAATGTCATTTTACCTTCTCTTTGTTTTAGAGAAGGAAATATACAATTGACATCTCATGGTGAGAATTAGAAGTTCATTCTGATGCAGAGACACATTTTAAGTAGTCCCTTTCCTTAGTGTCTCTTCAAAGGTACTTATAAGTTCATGAAGAGCCAAGCCGAAGACTACTGTTTCACGCATGACTTCCTATTCACAGTACTGCCAGTTGTGGACCTGCCATTGGCAGGATTTCATCCTCTCTGAGAACAACAATCCTGAACTGCTCTTCTAGTCACACATAGCTGTTCAGCCTAGTCACGCATAAACTTTCATATTTAAAAAAAGAAAAGAATTAAGACAAATCATATTTTTGTGAATTAGTACTGTATAGGGACATGGCTGTTAGATGACATCGGATTGAATACGCAAATAAATTTTTAATTTTCCTTTAGCAGAGACATTTGACACCCAAGATCATGTGGTTTGAGAATGTTATTAATGTTCTGGTTGTTGTCTACATTTTCATTTCTCTGCTGTGCTCCATAATCCATGCCCACTGTTGGCTCAGGCAATGGGCTACCTCAGCAAATATTCTACCATAGCATATGTATCAGACAATTATCTGGTCTTGAAGACTTTATGTCTAAAAGAAGAAATAAATTTCAGACTAGGTCTATTTTATCTATCCAAGTGGAACCCAGCATCCTTTATAAAAGCCATGAATTTAGTTCATGTTAACAAACAAAGAGTCTATCTTTTATCCAAAGACCTCCAGCCAGCATATACATATATCAAGGGGAAAAGATTTTAAAGAATATAATATTTTCAATTTAAAGTATGGCAAACAGAGCTGGGTTAGTTTGAAATGCCCTAAAGAATGGCTGAGGACATACCCTAGACGTAGAATGTTTTCCCAGCATGCATAAAGTGCTGAATTTAATCCAAAACACTGCCCTTCCACTCTCCATACAGGAAAAAAAGACTTGCTCTTAAAAGAATTGTCTTTAGAGGCCCACCGCTTGAGGTCCTGTCACTGGACCTCCTTTACCATTTTTGTCCCTGCAGTTCTTTCAGAGAGGAATAATTATGGGTCAGAATGTTTGATTTTGGAATGGCAACCCCCTCTCTCACTTGATGCCCTGTATTTCTGCTGGAGGTGGGCTCTACAAGACTCCTCTCTCCACTGTATGGTATTTCATCTCCCGGGTCTCTGGTACATTCTGGAGGGATCCCCCCTCCTCCTACCTCCTGAGGTTGCCAATTTCCATTCTTTCTGCTGGCCCTCAGGACTTCAGTCCATTTTCCCCACCCAATACCTAATCATGTTTCCCTCTTCCCCTCCCTGACCCCTTTCCCACCCAGGTTCTGCCCTAATCCCCCCAATCCTGTGATTTCTTTCTTCTCCCTCTCATGTGGGATTGAGGTGTCTTCATATGAGTCCTTGAGTTCTGTGGATTGTATCTTGGGTATTCTGTATGTGTGTGTGTGTGTGTGTGTGTGTGTGTGTGTGTGTGTGTGTGTGTGTGTGTCTAATATCCACTTATTAGTGAGTATATACCATGTATGTTCTTTTGGATCTGAGTTACCTCACTTAGGATATTTTCTAGTTCCATCCATTTGCTTGCAAAACTCTGGATGTCCTCATTCTTAATAGCTGATTAGTATTCCATTGTGTAAATGCACCACTTTTTCTGTATCCATTCTTCTGTTGTGGGATAGCTTCTGGCTATCACAAATAAGGCCACTATAGACATAGTGGAACATGTGGCCCTGTGGCCTGGTGAGGCATCTTTTGGGTATATTCCTAATAGTGGTACAGCTGGGTTTTTATCTTTAGGTAGATTTATTTCCAATTTTCTGAGGAACCTCCGGACTGATTTCCAGAGTGCTTGTACCAGTTTGCAATCCAGTTCAAAGGGAGGCCCCAAGTGTTACACTATTCCTGAGGCTATGGAGTGCTCACCAAAAGCGACCTATCATGACTGCCATCTGAAAGACTCAGCAAGCAGCTGAAAATGTCAGATACAAATATTTACATCCAATCAATGGGCAGAAACTGCTGACCCCTGTAGTGGAAGTAGGGAAAAGCTGGAAAAAGCTGAGGAGGGCAACCCTGCAGGAGGACCAGCAATCTCAATTAACTTGGACCCCCAAGATCTCTCTGATACTGGACCACCGACCAGGTAGTACATACCAGCTAAGATAAGACCCCCAACACATATACAGCAGAGGACAACCTGGTCTGGGTTCAGTCAGAGAAGATGCAACTACCCTTCAAGAGCCTGGAGGTCCCAGGGAGTGGAGAGGTTTAGTGTGGTAGGGTGTGGGGAGGTGACAACATACTAGTAGAGACAAGGGAGTGGAGGAGGTATGGGATGTGGAACAGTCAGAGGTTAGACCGGGAGGGGGATAGAATCTGGAGCGAAAAAAATAAAAATTAAAAAATAAATAAGTAAATAAAAATGAGATTACAATTGAGAGCTTCCAGGTTTTTGGAAAACTTAATTCTAAGTCAGGTATCTTTATCAAATCTCAGGACTCAAGGAGGAAGCTGAAAGGTTAGAAGAGCCAGAGGGGATGGGTGACTCCATGAAAACAATGTCTTCTAGACATAGCAGGACTGTTGCACACATGAACTCATAGAGACACTAGTAGTCTTCATAGGTTTAAGCCAGATGGAGTCTTACTACTGAAATAAGGAAACGGACATAGCCTCACACCCTTAACCCAACGACTATCTTCAGTTGACACCTATGTGCAAATGAAACATTAGTTTTCTCCAATGTAATCTCACTGGACATAGTAGCCATGCATTAGGGGAGGGCCTATGCCCAGTCATAGATAGTCAACATGAAATGAATTCGAAGAAGTTCCTGTAGACTTTTTGTCTCACATTGCTTTATTTAAGCATTTTTTTGTCTTTTGTTGTATGATGTACTATCCCCCCACCCCTGTGTATATATAGAAGAGAGAGTTTCTTGTAATTATTTTATTTTGTTTGTGCATTTTATAGACAGAAAGGGCTCTTTGTTCAGTATTTCGTCAAAACAGCAGAAAAGCAAGTGAATACACACATACGCAAACATTAAAAATTAGTATACACTTTCCAGAGAGGACATCCAATTGCTGCCTTTCTGAGTCTGAGTTTTCAATGTCCAGGTTTCCATCTCTATTAAAACCATTTGGAAATAAACTTCATTTCACAACCTTCATCAGCATGCCTGAGATCCGGCCAACAAAACAACACTTGTTGCTCCTTAGCTTTCTGTTAAAACATGAAAGAGCCTCACAGATGAAAAGTAGCATATGCGCCCTTGACGGCAAAAGTACCAGAAGCCGTGCATGGGCGACAGGAAACACCCCAGGTCTGGCTTGCTGTCTGCCCTTTTGTTCTTGGTTTCTCAAAGTATCATGCCAGATGGGAAATTTTCAAATAACAAGACCGTAGGAAGAATGTTGTGGGTTTTTTTTTTCAGGTTACAGGGTAATGCAACTGTTGAAATGATACCTTTAAAGAAGTGTTACTTTAAATGTATTAACCCTCTGTACCTTTTAGAAAAAAATGTATATATATACATATACAGATGTATATATATGTATTCACACATATACACATATATACATATATATATACATTATACACATATATACATTTATATATACATATATATGTATGTATGTATGTGTATATATATATATATATATATATATATATATATATATATATATATATATATAACTGATAGAGTTGCCAATGGCATGTGGTCTTCGGTGGCAGATCTGCAGAGTAGACTGTACTACATTAATCATGTGTCTTACATGACCCCAAATGGCTTTTTCAAGCTTATTCTATTTGACTTTGCCCGATAATATATTTCAATTTTATAGTAGGGATGCTAAGGAAGAAATGCAAATTGAAGTGATCTGTGTGGGCTTTGACATGTTATAGAATGGGAGATAACACAAATATTTTCCATTTAGAGATAGCATGTTTGTCCATTTATATTTGTATCTTGTCTAAATCTTGATATATTCTTTACTTTGGGATATCTGGTGATGGATATCATTAGGCCTTGGTTGTTTCTTTAACAAAATAGCTGCACGTGTTTAAACATTCTGTTCTTTCAATTTCCATTCAATTAATGAATTATGTGCACATCCTTTAATTTTTGGTAATGTGATTGCTCATTATCACCCTTATCCACGGAAGGTGGGAAAATATCTCATCATGAGAGAAAAATCCCTCTTTCCCCCCTATTTTGTTGGCATTATTGGCAAGGTAAAGTCTCTAATAGCCTCTGATCACGTCTGACTCACAGGAATGGGAAGAAAAGTATAATGGACCAGAGAACCAGTGCAGAAAAAGTGCTCAGAAAGATGAGTAGGCGGGAGTGTCAGCAGCTGGTTGCTTCCTCAGTGTGAGGTTTGACTGGGCAATTCACCAGTGGAGGAAACCCTCATCATCTTTGTACACCCAGAATCCTCTACTTAGATACTGATACTTGAAAAGAACAATTTAAGACTTTTCCTTTTATACATAGAATTCAAGCTGAATTGCATGCCTTGTCTGGGAATGAAAGCAAGGGCATGAGCACAGAATTTGCTACAGTTGACATTCTGAGGGCTTTTCCTTAGGAGAGCTATCGAGTGATAGTTGTCTCTAGAATAAAATAAACAAATGAAGCCAAGGACTACAGTTATGTTAAGAAATGAGGAAGTAGTGTTATATGAAATCTAGAAGTTGATGGGGTACAGGAAAAGAGACTGGGCAAAAAGATCTGTTCTCAGAGGCTGTTGGGGGAAGACCTATGCTTCATTTGTCAATCAAGAGCAAAAGAACACACTTGCAGCTCCGACTGTCACACTGTTTGGAATATAATTTTAGTGTATGTAAAATGTCTATTTAATGTATATCTGCCTTAAGCCTGTCCAATTTTTTCTGAGTTAGAAAAAGAATGAACTCGCTATAAAATGTCATCTCTTTAAACAGTCTGACTGTCAAGTGGAAGGCCTTGCTTATGACTGTGTCCTCAGAATACCATTAGGTGCATTCTAATTGAAAGTACAGAGGTTGGAGGTAGGATTGCATCATGGGAACAAACACAAGATTTAGAAATAGAGCAGGAAATTCATATGATCAAAATATAATTATTTTATGAGATTATAAGTGAATTGAGAAAATTGTAAATAAATAAAGATACCCCCCCAAAAAGAAACAGTTTTAGTACTGGTTTTGCCACCTAAAAGTTATGCATTTTTAGCCATGTTACTTATTTCTCCCCCAATTTTCTTGATTTGAAATTGAGAAATAAATCTGTAGACAGAGACTAAATCTGTAAAATCCAGGACACCAAGTCTGTCATAGCTAGTCTGAAGAGGCACTACATTGTCTATTTTTTAAATTAAAGTAATATTTTTGTACTTATTTGTGTAAATGCACACACACACACATGCACACACACACATTTGCACTGTGTAAACTTGAAGATCAGCAAACAAAGTGAAGTAGTTAATTCTGTTCTTGTTATGTGGATCTTGGTTATGTTGTCAGGTTTCAGGCTCAATGGCAAGTATGTTTAACTCCTGAGCCATCTTGCTGTCCCTACAGCCTTTATTTTTTAAATGGTTAGAGTATAGAATGAAAATGTGTATAGCATAGAAATTGATATTTAATTGTGTAGTTTAAAACCTTAAATTTTGAATTAACTGTAAATAATCTTTTAAGCCTGCAAAAATGGACAGCCTCAGGATATTGATAAATATATCTGGAATGGTTTAAAATACACAACAATTTAAATTGCTAATAGAGTATTATCTAATTAGATTATTTTAAATTTCTGATTTACTAGTGAAATAACAAAGATTGTGGTTGCCATTTTAATTCGCTGCAATTCATAAAGCAGGACTCATGAAGTGTTAGAAATTGTATCATACTTCTTACAAATCAGATTGAAAATGTTATGTACATTTTATGTGAATTTCCTTTTTTCTTTTATTTAAAGTAGTTGTATTTTCTCTCACAGGACATAACCAAATTATGGTTTTCCCTCCCCTCAGTTTTACCTAGATATCCCTTTAGAATCCATGTCCTTTTTCCTCTCTTTAAAAAACAAACAGGTTCTAAGTGGTCACATAAAATAAAATAAAATAAAAATTTAACATACCACAATTGGACAAAACAAACAAACAAACAAACAAACAGAAGGAAATAAAGACAAGAGTCACTTTTCATATGCAAGTTATATGCAAAGGACCTATAGACCAAAAAGAGAGAAGAAACATATATGTAAATAAAAGAAAAATAAAATAATTTTAAAAAGATTGAGTTGTTACATGACATTATGAGTTAAGAATCCTCCAAAGATGCCATTGAGTTAATTTTCTGTTGGCCATTTTATGCTACACAGATCCCAAGAGGCTCAAAGATGTATGCATGGAGATCTCTGGGAATGGGAAATAGGGTAGATTTCCTGAGTGGACTCAGGGTAGATAGGGAATGGGAACGGGAGTGATGATGGTTCAGAGGGATGGAGAGAGAGAAAGAGAATACTCGGAGAGATTTCTGGAATTGGGGCATTTTGGCGGGTGATAAAGAAACCTAGTGAAGTAGAAACTCCCTGGAATCCACAAGGGTGACCCTAGAGAAGACTCTTAGTAATGGAGGATATGTAACCAGGCACAGTTACCAATGGGAGATCTGGAACAACAACCCAGCCACAAAATTTCCATTTATAATTTGTCCTGTCTGCAAGATGAGCTTGTTCCATGGTTACTCAAGGCTTGTCGGAGTAGACATTGGTTGGCCAATGACTGGTCTAACTTGAGGCCCAAGCTACAAGAAGGAGGCTCTGAGTAACACTTCCTGGATGGCCAGTATCTGAAACCTGAATGGGAAGAGGACATAGGATAGAACGAAAGACAACTGACAAAACAAACTAACAAACCGACAAAACACAGACACACACACGCACACAACATGCACACACACACACACACACACACACACACACACACACACACGCACGCTTGTACACCAATGAAAAGATTCCTAATGATATAATGCTATACTCATTTACTGGAGCCTAGTCCAATCATCTACAAAAAGGTTTCATCAAGCAGGTGATGGGAGCATATGCAGAAAGCTATGAGGTGAGCTCATGAAACACCTTGGAATAAGGGGAGTGTTGAGATTTTGTCTTTTATTATCTATTGTAATGTTAAGTTCAGCCCCCAAGACCTGAAGTCTGCACTCAGCTGCTGTGAATCTGTCCCCAAGTTAATTCTGATTGGTGAATAAAGATATCAATAGCTCGACCAAAGAGATATAGGTGAGGCTGAGGTTGTGCATGTATTGGTCTGGGAGGACTATGAGCAGGAAGGAGCAAGGAATCCAAGCTGCCATGGAACCTGAGGACTCAGTTATACCACTTGTGGGCATATACCCAAAAGATGCTCCAACATATAACAAGGAAACATGTGCCACTAGGTTCATAGAAGCCTTATTTATAATAGCCAGAAGCTGGAACGAACCCAGATGTCCTTCAACAGAGGAATGGATACAGAAAATGTGGTACATTTACACAGTGGAGTACTACTCAGCTATTAATAACAATGACTTCATGAAATTCATAAGCAAATGGATGAAACTAGAAAATATCATCCTGAGTGAGGTAATCCAATCACAAAAAACCACATTGTATGTACTCACTGATAAGTGGATATTAGCCCAAACTCTGGGGTTACCCTAGATACAATCCACAGACTACATGAAGCTCAAGAAGAAGGATGACCAAAGTTCGGGTGCTTCAGTCCTTAAAAGGGCTAACAAAAATATTCATAGGAGGAAGTTCGGAGACAAAGTTTGGAGCAGAGACTAAAGGAAAGATCAACCAGAAACTGATCCACCTGGGGATCCAGCCCACATGTGTACAGTCACCAAACCTAAACAATATTGCTTATGCCAAGAAGTGCATGCTGATAGGAGCCTGATATAGCTGTATCCTGAGAGGATCTGCTAGAGGATGACAAATACAGAGGCAGATGCTGGTAGCCAACCATTGAACTGAGAATGGGATTCCCATTAGAGGAGTTAGAGAAAGGATTGAAGGAGCTGAAGGGGCTTGCAACACCATAAGAACAACGATACCAACCAACCAGACGTTCTAGGGGCTAAACCACCATCCAAAGTGTACACATGGATAGACCCATGGCTCCTGATGTATATGTAGCAGAAGATGGCTTTGTTGGGCATCAATGGGAGGGGAAGCCCTTGGACCTGCCAAGGTAGGGAAATTTCAGGGCGGGGAAGTAGAAAGGGGTGGGTGGGGGAACACCCTTATAGAAGCAGGGGGGATGGGATGGGGGTTTATGAATGGGAAACCAGAAAAATGTAAATTAAAAAAAATCCAAGAAAAGAGAGAGAGAGAGAGAGAGAGAGAGAGAGAGAGAGAGAGAGAGAGAGAGAGAGAGAGAGAGAGAGCATGATTGTAAAGGCTGTCCAATTGGTGGAGGTAAGAGCATTCCAGAGGGAACATAGTAAATAGTAAGTAATGACTTGGGGTTATCAATAGGAAAATAGATTCTAGCAGCATGAAAAGTAGGTAGCTGCTTAGCTATTGTGCTGCTAATTGCATACTGAAAATAAGAAGGCTGTGCATGTCTTTCACCAGGGAACTCAATGATCAACATGGGTAGAAGCTCCAGGCCAGGAATTTTAATATTTTCTCCTACAGTGTAGAATAGATTGTAGGAACTAGAGGGGACATCGCAAGAACCTGGCCCACAGAATCAGGGTTCTTAGTGGCTCACAGAGACTGAAGCAACGATCAGGGAGTCTGGGTCTGAGGTAGGTCCTCTGCATACCTGTCCTGGTGTTCTGGTGAGACTCCTGACTGTGGGTGAAGGGGTTGTCTCTAGCTCTTTCTGGTGCTCTTGGAACACTTTTCTTTCTGTTGGGTAGCTTCATCCAGCCTTAATATCCAGGGTATGTGTCTAGTCTTATTACAACTTGTTTTGTTATGTTTGCTTGATAGCCTTGAGATGCCTGCTTTTCTTTTTTTAAAGAGGGAAAGAGAGGAGGAGTGAATCGGGGAAATGGGAGGTGGGAAGGGGTGGGAGGAGTGTAGGAAGTCATTATGAATCATTTTATTGCAACCTTATTTTCTTAAGCACAGTAGTAGTTTCTGGTTTTTACACTAGGTATCTTCTTTTACCGAAGAGGCTAGCACTGGCACACACACGTGATGGCTCTACATAGACACCAGGTTACTTGTGCGTGTACAATGAGTTATATTAGATATTGTCCTCAACAGTGAAGCCTTGCCATCAGTTTGTATAGAGCAACTTATAGTTTTGTCATCAGTGTTGGTTGTTTTGGGATTCTCATGGGACCCCTTTAGCCAACAATTCGATTAGATGTAATCTATTCCTGATTCTGGAAGCTTCATTTGGTGATGAGAGATATTCAGTTGGGGCTCTGTTTCCCTTATCATTTGGCAATTTCATTTAGCTCATCTTCATATATGTGTATATTTTATTCAGCTTCTAGTGATTTAGGTTTACATTCTGCCCCTCGAGTGATCCATAGTTTGACTATCTGTCTCTCATTGTAGTCCCTCCCTTGTCCCCCTCTTTCCTTTCCACTCCACTTTATTGTCCAATCCCAATCTCCCATTCCTATCCATTCATAGCTGTCTGTTAATTTCCCTATCCTAGGGAGATGAATCTTCACCCCTACCCCTACCTTGAGTCCTTACCTAACCTCTGTGGTTCTACGTACTTATCATCAACTTAACGACTAATTTCCACATACAAGTGAATACATACCATGTCTGTTTCTCTGGATGTGGGTTACCTCACTAAGGATGATTTATATATTTACCTACCAATATGATAATGTCATTTTTAAATTCCTGTGTGATACTTCATTGTGGAAATGTATCACACTTCTTTCTTTTCCCCCCATTCTTCTGTTGAGGGTATTTGAGGTTGTTTCCAGTTGCTGGCTATTATGAATATAGCATCAATAAACACATTCGAACAATCGTCTCTGTGGCAGGAATATTGGTATATGCACGAGTGATGTAGGTGGATCCTGAGTTAGATCTATTCCCATCTTCCTGAGAAATCACCACACTGATTTCTCGGGGTATTCCCACTAGCAATCAGTGAGTGTGCCCTTACTCCACATCCTTGCCAGAATGAACTGTCACTTGCTTCCTTAGCCATTCTAACAGGTGTCAGATAAATAAATTCTCAATGTAGCTTTGATTTGCATTCTTCTATTGACTAAGCATGATGAACATTTCTTTAAGTGTTTTCCAACCGCTTGAGTTTCCTAGATTGAGAATTTTCTATTTAGATATGTGTTCCATTTTTTAATTGGATGGTTAATTCATTCTTGATGCCTAACTTTATGAATTCATTATATATTTTGGATATTGCCCTCTATCAAATATGGAGTTGGTAAGAAATCTTTTCCCACAGCTGCTGCTTTGTCTAAATAACTGTGTCCTTTGCCATGTGGACTTCTTAGTTTCATGTGGTCCCATTTTTAAATTGATGATCTTAGTTCCAGATGTTCTTCTGTTCAGAAAGTCTTTTTTTGTGTCAATAGACAAAAGAAATTGGGCGATTCCCCATTTCTCTTCTGTTACTTTCAATGTACCTGATATTTTGGTCACTGATCCACTTGGATTTGAGTTTTAGGCATTGCGCATATAGGACTACTGGGAGTCTTCTACATGCAACTGTCAAGCATTCAACTGACCAGCACCATTTATTGAAGATGTTGTCTTTTCCCCAATGTGTATTTCTGTCTTTTTTATAAAGAAATCAGATGTCCATGTGTAGGTGAATTTATGTATGGGTTTTTACTTTAATTCCACTGATCAGTGTATCTATTCTTGTGTCAATACAATGTGTTTTATTACTATAGCTCTGTAGAACAAGTTGAAATTGGGGATGGTGGTAGCTGCAGCTTCATCTGGTCTTTTTTATGCATTAATTAGGTTGGTTTAATCATTGAACATTATTTATATGCATAATGTCCATCATACTGCATACCATATTGTTATAATTTTTAATTGTTAGTTACATTCCTTTTATTTATTGGATATTTTTATTTTCATTTCAAATTTATCCCCTTTCCCAGTTTCCTGTTCATAAACCCCCTATCCCATTCCCCCTCCCCTGCTTCTATGAGGGTGTTCCCCCACCCATCCACCCACCCCTCCCTGCCTCCCTGCCCTGACATTCCTTTACACTGGGGTGTCAAGCCTTGGCAGGACCAAGGGCTTCTCCTCCAATTGGTGCCCAACAAAGCCATTCTCTGCTACATATGCAGCTGGAGCCATGGGTCTGTCCATGTGTTCTCTTTGGATGGTGGTTTAGTCCCTGGGTGCTCTGGTTGGTTGATATTATTGTTCTTATGGATTTTATTATTCATGATTGTTTTCTCTATTCTGGTTTTGGTGTGTGTATATCTGTGTGTGTGTGTGTGTGTGTGTGTGTGTGTGTGTGTGTGTGTTTCTATATGAACCTAAAGATTATCTATTCAAGATCTGTGAAGAATTTTTTGGAATTTGGATGGGGGTTATGCTGAATCTGTAGGTGGCTTTGGTATGATGGTGTTTATTATGTTAATCATACTGATCTAAAAACATGAGTGCACTTTCAATTTTCTGATATCTTACTCAACTTCTTTCTTCATTATCTTAATTTTTATCATACTAATTTTTCATTTTCTTGATTAAAATACTCCAAGATGTTTTATATAATTTGAGGCTATTGTAAAAAATGTTGTTCCTACTGATCTCTTTCACAGTCCCTTTTCATTTGTATATAGGAAGGGTATTGACTTTGTGTGTTAATCTTGTATATAGTCAGTTTGGTGAAAATGGTTACCATCGATAGCAGTTTTCCAGTGGAATTTTTAGGGTCCCCTATGTATAGTATCATATCTGAAAATAAAGATACGTTCTTCCCTTCCCATTTGTCTCTCTTTATTTCCTCCTGATGTCTTACTGCTGTAGCTAAGACTTCAGGTATTATATTGAATAGGTGTGGAGAGAGTAGACAACCTTGTCGTATTTCTGTTTTTTTATTAATAATTTTATTAATTTACATTTAAAATTAGATCCTCCTTCCAGGTTACCACACCACAATCCCCTCTCCCATTCCTCACACTCCCTCCCCTTTCCTTTCTTTTATGAGTGTGCTCCACACACACTCACCCACTCCTGCCTCACTGCTCTGGCATCCCCCTATGTTGGGGCATCAAGCCTCCACAGGACCATGGCCATCTCCTCCAATGCATTAGATAAGACTCTCTGCTATATATGTATATGGAACCATTGATCCCTCCCTGTATACTCTTTGGTTGGTGATTTAAAGTCTGGGTGGTCCAGCTAGCTGATATTGTATTTTCTTTTAGCTCCTTCTGTCCTTCCGCTACCTCTTCCATTGGGATCACCAGGCTCAGTCAAATGTTTGACTATGAGTATCTGCATCTGTATTGGTCAGGTGCTGGTAGAACTTGTCAGGGAAAAGCCATACCAGATTCCTGTCAGCAAGCACTTCTTGGTATAAGAGATAGTGCTGGGATTTGGTGTCTGCAGATGGATAGATCCCTAGGAAGAGTGGTCTCTGGATGGCCTTTCCTTCAGTCTATGTTTCTTTCTTGTCCTTGTCTTTTCTTTGGACGGGAACATTTCTGGGTTAAAATATTTGAGATGGGTGGGTGGCCCCATCCCTCAGCTGGGGTACATGCCTATCTACTGGAGCTGGTCTTTATAGTTTCTATTTCCTGTTTGTTGGGTATTTCGACTAAAGTCAATGGGTCCTAGGGGCCTCTCACTTCCCTGGCTTCTGGAACTTTCTAGTGGTTACCCCAGTTCCCCATACTCCACTGCTACATATTTCTCTTCCATTCCCTGACCACGTGTACTTCTCTCCTGTCCCTTCCAATACCAGATGATGCCCTCTCTTTCCCACTCCCCCTTCTTCTTCCCAGGTCTCTCCCTACCTACCTCTTGTGATTATTTTGTTCTTTTTTCAATGTCAACATGCTTTTATCTTACATTACTCCAAGTACATTAATGATCACTGTAATAAAAACTGAGTGTCAGTTGGTGAACTTAATTAATGCAATCAGGAAAGAGTGAACCCAGAATGCCTAAAGTAATAGAAGGTTACGGGGAGAAAAATCCCAACCATCTTCAGATATATAAATAGGCTGTTGGTTAGGTGCTTGGCTTATACCTGTTTTGGCTGTGACAGTATACATGGTACATAAAAGAAGAAAATATAAATGACTTATTTCATAGGCTTAAGGTCTATAAAGCTCCTGACTTTTTATTGAAGGAGTGAGTCCCCCTGTTGTCTTTTCCTTTGACTATTGGTCTCATGTCCAGAAAGGCCCTTGCTTCTCACTCTAAGCTGGATTCCAGAGAATCTATACTATAAAGTCTTCAGAAAGCATGAGTCCTTTCATTTTTCAATAATTCCAAGTCAACGTTCTGCTTTGAGTTAGCTCCCATACACTTCTGTGAATTAGTATTTATGATCGTGTGAGTGATACTAATCCATCTTTGAATCCCAGGCAGACTCTGGGAGATTGCATTCACCAAGGATATCAGCTCTGACTGTCCTAAAACCTGGTGTGTGTTCTCCATACATTGTTCTTTGAGATAAAGAAATAGAAGAGAGAACTCGGATGCTGTGAAGGATGGGACACTGTATCCCATATACTGCCACAGAGCAAAACTGAAGCCAGGTGAAAGAACAGTAAGGCAGATTTCAGTTCAGCATAATTCACGAAGATCCAGCAAAGCATCCTTCATGGCCAATTGTGGTAGACAAAGGTACATGATGTTTACTATACATTTTTTAACTTGTAGATAGTTCCTTGTTCTTTTCTTTCAAGTTTTAATGAAGATACATGATACAAATATTTGGGGTTAGGTGGACAAGATTATGGTCCTTGAGGACTTGCTTATGAAAACAGAGATTTGTCCTCAAACACAATGTATTGCTTTGAGATTTCAAATTCATTTATGTTTGATGTTCATTAAATGCCTATAAATATTTAACCAGCAAAATGTTCTTTATTTTACTTTTGTTTAAAAAAAACCCTCACAACTAAAGAATACAAACATAAACATTGTTGTCACATCACTTTTATACGCAATTGCACATTTATATGACTCACAAAGTCTGTTGTATTTTTTTGGGAAAACCTAAACATTTATTTAAAATTCAAGTTTTCCATACAATGGAGGAAACCCATAAGAGTGTTAAGATGCTAGAAATGCAATTCTTTGGGGCGTAAATAGTTTTATGTTCATGACAGTGAAACAGGAAATGAGAGGGAGGAAGCAATTATTGAGCAACAAGTATATCTTACATATTTTACACAACTCATTTCATTTAGTACTCACAGCAACCATTAAACCCACGCAGAATCAGGTCCATTACCATTTAAACATTTCAAAGTTTGTAACTTTGTGTACCTTGCCTTAATTATTTCCCACAATTTATGGACTTAGACCAAATAGTCAGCTGGCAGAATCCAGACTGGGCTGGATCTAGAATTCTAAAGCTTCTCTAATTTTATCCCACCCCACTCCTTAAAAATTTAAGAGAAAAACATGAGTCTGATTTCTATTGATTCCAGAAAATGTTGGAAAGTTCATCCTATCCTGTTTACTCGGTACTGCTGCTGGTAGTCAAATGCTCATGTATTTATGGGAGGGATGTGATGGCAGAGAAGTATAGATTCCTAAAGCAAAAATAGAAGCCAGAATTGAATCCATAATTCAGCAAAAGAGAGCAAATTGGCAACACACTGTATGGTTTGGAGAGACTGTAACAATGGTTCACATGGGAATTCTTAGCCAAAATTATCATCTTATACCTCCTCTAATTTTAATTGAGTTGGCATTATCATATTCTCTTTTTATCTGAACTTTTGAGAGTGAACCCTCTTACAATGGAATATGGATTCAGAACCATTTTCTCCTTCTTTCTCAAAAGGAAGGAAGTAGCTTATTTTGAAAATCAGCCTTACTGTGAGTTTGCCACAGCTATTTATAGTCAAAGATTTTGTAACAGTTCAAAAGGAAAATTCATTGCTGAGAATTACCTAGTGCTGAACATACTGAGGAGTTAATTGTAATACTATTTCTCTAGAAAGGTTAATTGGCTACCCTCCATCCCCCTCAACAAACAAGAAAATGTGACTATAAAAAGGTAAAAGACTATTAACACTCAAATATAGGCTGATTGCTGTGAGGACTCCAGTACCAACAATAAGAACTGACATATGTAAAGATATACTTTCATGATAATAAAATTATTTTATATATGAACTTTGATGTGTAGCTGCACTAAAGAAAGCCTTCAAAGAGCTTTGTGGACAGTGGGCAAGTAGAAGAAAACTTGGCCCAAATGGTAGATACAAGTCTGATTACCAAATATATTTTTTAATATGTTGTTCATTGAAATAGAGTCACATCACTTGCCTTTTTTCTTTCTTCTCTACAGCCCATCCAGGCTAAACTCACTAAAATCTCTGCCATGCCTATCCATTGTCAAGTTGGTAGTGTCATTCTCTTTTATTATATTTGTTACACACACACACACACACACACACACACACACACACACACACATGCAAAGACTGTTTTCTTATTTCTGTGTAGTAGGATTTCAGGGAAGATCGCGGTGTATTGGATAACCAATAAGAGGGCTCGTTTCTGAGAGAAGATAATTTTTTTCTTCTGCCAGTCACCAATAGTTGCTTATAGTTTTTTTTTTGTCTAGCGTTAGGAATGATTATGGAAACCAGGAGATTATAAAGTTGTATAGGGTTTTGGGAGAGAAATAGCAGGATACAGTCGATATGATTTGGGATACAGAAAAATGGGGAGGGAGGTCAATACAGAAGGTGAAACGAGGAACAAATACATCAAAATTAGATAATGTCTCAAGGTATCTATTATTTGATGTTTACTGAAAATTATACAGTATCTTAAAGGACTTAGAATCACTTGGGCTGACAATGGTCCCCACAAAAAATAAAGATTAACAAAAATCCCAGTACCAGGCAAGAGAAGCCTCCCTTTGAATGCTTGATCAGGGGAATCTAAGTGACTCCCAAAACAGCATAGATTGTAGAGGTTGTCTTGTAGTGATTGAAGGCATAGTGCCTACTGCTGAAGATGACGCACACTTAGAATGTATAACTCAGATGACATGAGCTGGATTGTACCTGAAAGTCTCTTTTCTGCACTCTAGCTTACTCTGTAGTTCCAGAAATACTATGTGAGCTGCCTAGGGATGGTAGCAATTAATCAATTCTATTCAACTGCAACACCTAGAACCATAATAATTAACAGTATGGCAAGATATATATCTCCAAGAAATGGCAGTCACATGTTAGTGGCAACCAAGAACTCTGTAATTGGACTTGAGGTCTGTTTAACAGGAGGGGACACCTACCTGGAACTGGAAACCTAGCCAGCCTCCTAGGTCTAGTGAGGTCATGGACCCTGACAAAGAATCTATTACAATTACTTTGCTAACCCAACTTAATTTCTTATGCCTTTCTAACTTATCCTTATATCCACAATAAGAGTATCAACAACCCTTCTTCAAGGAAGTGTCTCTTTACAGCAAATGGAGACCATCACAGAAAGCCACAACTGAATATAATGTAGATATCAACAGATCGTGGAGTGTTCAGCTCCAGCAGGCATATCAACATTACAGTTCTTGCATCTATGGCTCAGGGAACTTCTCAGAAGAAGGAGTGGAAAGACCATAGAAGCCAGAATCTCAAGAAGTCTGCTACAAAATATTTTCCTCTAGAAAATGGCTGCATAAACCAGACCAGAACAATAATAACATCAATGGACATGTTAAAGTAAATGGGAGAAATCCAATGTGTAGAGTTTTTGTAGTCCTTTATAAATTTGTTTATTCATAAAATCTGATCATAGACAAATGAATTGTGGTAGGGGAATTGTCCAGAATGTTTAATAGAGCTTACATATGTTTGTAGAAAATTAAACATACGTATATAATCTTAACTGGCCCTTTAAGAACACATACACTTTTGAATCTCTTCCTCTGGTTTCACTATAGGTAATACAAAGAATGACATGCTTCTTCTCTATTGGAGAGGCTAACATTTAAAACATTAAAGCAACCATCAGTTCATGTGAGGAAGCACTGCAGAAGGGGCCAAGTGATGCTTCAGCACGTAGCAGCTAGAGTGCAGGTCTCACATGCTGTTTGTGATATGGTTGTTCTTCCTCAGACAACTTCCTCTTCTGTGCAACGGAGATAAAATTAGCTATACCATGAAGCTGATGTAAATATATCAGCATATGCCACATGTAAGTGTGCCCTGGATAGAAGGTGCATGATAAATCTCTTCTCTAACTTCACTCTTAGCTCTTCCTGGAAAGAAGAAGAGATTTCAGTGAACCAAGGGAGTCAGGACAGAACACCCTTCGTTTATCTGTTGAGAATGTCATCTATGTGAACTATTTTATATCATTTTTACCCTTTTATCATTCACCTTCATTCTTCTTATGAGTCCAAATTCTACTCAAGTTTATGCCATTTTCTTCTTGAATTATTGTTATGTCCACATATTTATGTGCTTATATGTGAGAAAGTGCATTATGATATATAACTATAATTATATCACATATACAGAACTACATATGTGTATATGATAGAATTATATAGATATATGTATAACTATATATGTAAACATATGTACGTATGTATATAGTTGCTGAGACCATCTACTATTGTTCCTATAAATATGTATTTAGGGTTTATAGCTTTGAATTGGAAAATCTCTCATGGGGCTCATTTCCAAAGAAGACTGCTGATTTTCCCTCTCAGCATCTATTAATTCTCTTTAGGTCTTCATCTTGCAGTGGGACCTTGCGAACTTCCCACTGTCTGTGTTGATATAAAAGCAGGTCTTGTCATCATGTAGTCCTTGTATAGGGAGTGATATTTTGAGATTTTATAGGTATAGTTTGCTTCTCATATGTACTTGTCATATATAGACAACAATATCTCACAAAAGGTGTCCTAGTCTTCTTGTTTTTATACTCTTCCAGTCAATTCTTTCCCAATGTTCTTTGAGCCTTAGGTATAGGGGTCATATTTTAGTTGCATTAATTAGTTCTAAGACTGCACATGCACAATTAGCACTTCTTTTTTTTTTTACATTTCTTTTTTTTCTTTATTAACTTGAGTATTTCTTATTTACATTTTGATTGTTATTCCCTTTCCCGGTTTCCGGGCCAACATCCCCCTAGCCCCTCCCCCTCCCCTTCTATATGTGTGTTCCCCTCCCCATCCTTCCCCCATTACCGCCCTCCCCCCAACAATCACGTTCACTGGGGTTTCAGTCTTAGCAGGACTAAGGGCTTCCCCTTCCACTGATGCTCTTACTAGGATATTCATTGCTACCTATGAGGTCAGAGTCCAGGGTCAGTCCATGTATAGTCTTTAGGTAGTGGCTTAGTCCCTGGAAGATCTGGTTGGTTGGCATTGTTGTTCATATGGGGTCTCGAGCCTCTTCAAGTGCTTCTTTTTAATATGGCCAGTTGTGGATATCCGTAATGGTCTCTTCTGACTGAAAGAAGAAGCTCCTTTGACAAAAGCTACACCTATCTGAGTATAAAGGTAGATAAGTATCTGGAATGAAGTTAGAAATTATACTAGTTTTGAAAAATACAGTAGTAGGTCCTCCTCTAAGTTCCATAATCTTTCTAATAATAGATAGTTGTCTAGGTTTCTAAAACTTGCTATACTTTGTCTCTTATTGACTTGTCTTAACTTCAACTAGAGAGCTGTTGTTTACCTCCATGATAAGTAAACTTCCAATATTTATCACTGATTAGAATGTAATGTGGTTACTGTATAGAAAACATTGCAAGCTCAAGACATGGAAATGTTGAATTGTAGTAATAATAAATAGTAACTAGCTATAATTAATAACATAATTAAAGTTACCCATGTGATTAATCACTTATCACCTTTGAGGATTAGGCATGGGATTCCTTTTAGATCTTATTTTAACCTTTGAAATGTTTAAATGTATGAAATTTGAAAATATAAATTTATTTTATGTATACATGCATACATGCCTATGCATATGTATGTATGTATGTATGTATGTATATATGTTTCACCTACTTATATCTAGATATAAAGTACATGTCATGTGGAACATGGCAGCAATGTTTCTCAGGAGTCTCACAGGCTGAGTACTGCCTTAAGTTGTCAAGGATCACAAGACTTCGGAAAAGAGTAAGCTAATTCATACAAGAGGAAAATGTGGGTCCTCCTTGTCCCACTTCTCTCTTTTTGTAAAACTGCTTGTCTGATATTGTGCTGAATACAGGGATACTCATGAAGCTTCAAAGAAATTATATTAGTTGCTGAAGACTGAGAACTGAGCTGAAAGCTTAAGCACTAGGATTGAAATCAGGTATTAAACCCCAGCTTCAAGGTTTGAAGTCCTTGCCATACAGTCCGAATGGAGGTGGCAAAAAAAATCAGTTCTGAATTCATAAAGGAAAACTTTTCTGAACTCATGAGGACCAAAAATTTAATGCAAAATCAAAAGTGTAAGCGTCTGAGACATTCCTGGCTTCTCTTGCTGGTATTGGACCATATAACTTCCCTACAGCCTCAGGTCTGAAATACCTGAGCATGTTGCTCTGGACTGTGTGTGCTGTCACCTTATGCAGTGTCAACAAATCCTGCATAAAACTCCTCAATTCAGCGTTCAAACCACTGCCCGTTGTGCAACACACCTCCTTTGTTCTTAAAAAATCTAACAATACATACAACGTTGCCTACTTTTATGGACACATACTGGTTAAGTTACGGAAAGCAAAGACCTTTGTTGTTTCCCTATTCTCATTGTTCGGATTTGTAACTATTAAGTTAGGTATGGTTAGAATGAGCTATGTTAGAATCTTTGATATAGAAACAAAAAGAGTTTGAGTTGCTGACAAGTTTTATAGAGATAGTCAAATGAATTTTGGCCAGAGTAGGAAACTGTCTCTAACACTTTCTAAAATGGCCAAACACAAGCCTGTCTTTTGTGCTACATATTTATGCAAAGTAGCATTTGTAGCAATTATGAGTATAAAGTAAAAAAACATAGATCAACTCTGCAAAATGTTGAAGACATTCTATGTCCTATGGTATTAAATATTAAACCTAGATTTGATCATTTTACATAAGATATAAGCAAGTATATTTACTTAATTAGTATGGTAACTTATTTTAGCATGCAATAAGTGCTAAACTTATATGTATGCCAGAGAATTATTTCAAAATTTATTTTGTTATAGTAATAACTTATTAGTAAATGTTTGCTTTGTATTTATGTACCCATGTACCAAGAATTGGGTAAAACTTAGTCACAGGAAAAAGGGTTACAAGGTAATGAATGTCTAGGACTCTTGGGAACGTCTCATATGTGGGAGTGGGCTGAGGAAATGTACCCCTAAGAACTTCTGAGAAAAATCTGCTGGGGAATTCGGGAAGATTCAGGAGAGAGTTGGGTCATAAATACTGTGATAAGAAAGGATGCATGGAAAGGGATAAGAAAAGATGCAGGAGAGGGAGTTCATTATGTCAATGTTTTGGGATCCTGGGCAGTGCCATGGCCTGGGTGAAAACTTGCTAAAGCAGACTGAAGAATGAACAATTCCTGAGGAAGCATTAAATCCATTTAGAATAGATAGATGCTTTATCAAGTCTGGTTGAGAAGCAGTTTGGAATGATTGTTAGGTGTTTGATGGAGTACATTAGGTATCATGAAGACATAGAGCGTACATTCTAGAATTTCAGAGTTTGTCTCATTCTGAGATCTTATTCTGTATTCATTATGTAAATACTCAAATTTTTATTTCAATTTGTGGTAAATGGAGCTGCTTCTGCTAATATTACTTACCTGATCAATTGACAATTTAAGTTCTCTGGTGTTCTAAGATGTTTTTACATTTTACAATGAGTTACTGAGACTCCTGGCCAGATGCATGCTGGCACACATCTTAAGTCAGTGGTGTGTCTTTAAACTCTACTCAAGGCAAATGTTCTTTCATGGGTGTGAAAACGTAATGAGGCAGCTTCTTTTAGTGGGAACTGGATGGGGTTTATTGAAATCAATCACAATATATCTCCGAAATTTGGAAGATCCACTACAGAGGAATCTGAGCCAATTTACATTTAATTTTAGTATATCTTGGTCCTTTGTTTCTTCTTGAGGATGTACTGCAGAAATGAGTGAATTCAAACTTAACCTAACATTGATCTCTCACTCAGGAGGAGCAAGCTTGTCTGTGTGTTTGTTTGCAACATCGTCCTAATGGTTTTTGAAAATGCTATAAACCACTGTAAAGGAAATCTACCCTTCTTTTTTCTCTCAGTGAGTATAATGAGGATATAAACCCTTGGGTCTTAGTATGTGCAGGTTCTGTAGCAATGAGTCCAATTAACTGTACATTAAAATATTTGAAAACAGGCTGGCAAGATGTATCAATGGTCAGGAGCACTTGCTGCTCTTGCCTAGGACCCAGGCATGGTTTATAGCACTCTCCTGAAAGCCCACAATCATGTAGAACTCAAGTTGCAGAGGAATTAATACCCTTTCATGGTCTCTGCAGGCACCAGACATGACTCCAGTATACATGCATGCATGCATGCATACATACATACATACATACATACATAAAACATTTACACACATAAAATAAATATAAATATTAAGTAAAATAAAATATTTGAAAACAGGTTTCATCTGTAACAAATATATGCAAACATTTCTTGTTACATTTCCTCCCCAAATAGAATAAGTATACTGTTTATTTTATGTAGCTATATTATGTTATCTACAGATTTAATATACATAGGAAGATATGTATAGGTTATATAATGACCTAAATATCCTCACAGTTCATGTTCTACAAAGGAGACTGAAGTCATCCCATAGGGTACTGAAGGATCACTGGGCAACTGTTTAAAGTCTCTCTTGGCTTTGCTAGGAGTTTCCTTTCCTTTCTTACTAAGAATAGCATTCCTTCTATTTCTGTTTTGTGGGACTGTCCCATTCTTGTCCCGGAATAATCTTTTTGTTTATTTCTTAAGACAAGGTTTCATGTAGCTAAGGCTGCCCTTGAAACGATCATGTAGTCAAGCATGACCTTGAACTCCTGATCCTCCTGCCTCCTTTCTAGTGCTAAGATTTTAGGTGTATGTAACTAGACCAGATCCCAGTTCCCCTAACACATTTTTCCTCCTTCTTTTAATAATCAAATGTGTTATAACAAAAAAGAAGCACTGTGCATTACTGGTCACAGTTCCTCTCTCCTAATAGGCGAGAACCTAATAGAAACATTTGTATCATATTCATTTTTTTTTGTCCCAGAATTTCACATCTTGAATTTCTAAGTGTATTCCACAGTGTCTGCAAATCCTCGTGATAGGAAAGGTTTCTTTGCTTTCCAAGTCTTGAGACATTAGATAAGGAACTCTTGTTAGCAGGTACCTTTTAAAGGGAAGAGCTATTTATTTTGGCATTCCACATCAGTGCTTAAATCTTCTAAGGAAACAACCTAAGTACAACAGGGCTCTATTTTAGATTTGGCTTAGCCCAGTGATGACGTTGATGAAGGTGAATCAAAATGCACCAGGTGAGAGGTCTTTGTGAAATCTGATAAAGGACACTATGCGTCTGGCTCAAAGATGTATCCTTTAGGAAGTGTGGATGATAGTTCAGCAAACACAGCTGCAGAGAGTTACTGTAGACGTTTGTAAGCAAATCCTTAAGGATCAGAAAAAGGAATAGATTTGCATGGCTCTGAAAAACTAAGTTTGGTTGGTGAAACTTTACTTCTTTTTCTTTTTCTTTTTTTATTGGGGGGTGGGAAGATAGGATAACTCAGGATGCCCTTCAACTGGTCATATTCCTGCCTCAGCCTGTTGAGTGATTAGATGGCGTATGTGCAGGTAGTCAGTGATTTATTTCAATGTGTGATAATTGTTGTTTTTACTCTATGCTAAACACTACAGAGTATGGCAAAATGAAAATATTAGACACCTTTTTTCTTTAATAATTTCTAAAATCCCATTGCTTATTTATTTATTTGCATGCACGTACATACATACCCGTGTATGCGTGAGTGTGTGTGTGTGTGTGTGTGTGTGTGTGTGCACGCGCACACATGGGTATCACTTTATACATGTGAAGGTCACAGGACAACTTTTGGGAGTTGGTTCCCTTCTTCATCATTTAGGTCCCAGCTACCAAATTCAAGTCCATAGATTTTATGACATAAGCCTGTTACCTTTTAAGCCAGTGGTTTTCAACTTTTGTAACGATGCAACCCTTTAATATAGTTCCTCATGTTGTGGTGGCCCCAACCATAAAATTATTTTTGTTTCCATTTAATAACTGTAATTTTGCTACTGTTTTGAATTATGATATGAATATCTGTGTTTTCCAATGGCCCCTGCTAAAGGGTGATTCAACCACCAAGGGGGTCACGGCCCATAGATGGAAAATCTAAGCCATCTTTCTAGTCCCTTGGACACTTTTGTTAAGGAAAAATTATCTTTTAAATGTATACAGACAGCTTTTCTCCAATTCAACCATAGGGATCCTGGGCTTCTGGCCATTGATTAGTGCTAGTAATTGCATCTGACTCTTTCAGCTGCTTCTTGGCCCTTTCAAAAGGCATCCAGGACTCGAAGGGAGGGACTTTGGATGAAGTGCTCTACATTGGGGGAGGGGGAAGTTGTAGAGTCCATCCCCAGTGGAGGGACAGGACATCAAGTCAAGGGATGGGATTGCCATCCCACAGTCAAAAGCTCTGACCAGAATTGTTCCCGTCTAAATGAACTGCAGGGACAAAAATGGAGAGGAGCATAAGAGAAAGAGGGTCCAGTGACAGGATCAAATTGGGATTCAGCTCAAGGGGAGGCTCAGGGCCCTGACCCTGTTACTGATGCTGTGGTATGCTTGCAGACAGGAGCCCAGCATGGAGGGCAGCCCCATGGGAAGACCCACGGCCTCAATTTACCTGGACCCCTGAGATCTCTCAGACACGGAGCCACCAACCAGGCAGCATATACCACACCAGTTGGTATGAGGTTCCCCAGCACATACACAGCAGAGGACTGCCTGGTCTGGCCTCAGTGAGAGAAGATGCACCTAACCTTTGAGAGACCTGAGGTCCCAGGGAGTAGGAAGGCCTGGTGGGATGAGGGAGGGGGTGGAGACATGCTCTTGGAGACAGGGGAGAGGTGGGAGGATATATGGGATGGGGAGCATGGGGGTGCAGCGGCAGACCCAGTACAGGGATAAAGTCTAGGCTGTAAACAAGGATTAAAATATAAAAAAAAATAAATAAATTTTGAAAAAGTATGCCGACAAAGAATTGTGAGAAAAGTAAATTGTTATGCTTAAGTGGAAAAATTCATATTCTTAAGATATTGTTGGTGGGGTTTACCCTTGGAAAGGTGAAATGAATTCCCTGTAATTTATAGAAAGTTTTAGTAATGTGACCTGTCAGAATGTGTCAGAGGTAGAGACAGATGTCTCTCACATGGGGGAACTAAGTGGAAGTACAGGTACTTTGAGAAATTATTGTGAGTCATTATACTTTTGAGGGTAGGCTGAAGGTAGCAAGATAGCCTTGAAAATCTGTAATTTCGTTTCTTATGTTATATATTACTCATTCATTTTTAATTAGGGCTATTATATTTATTTTGGGAGTTCATCCCTGTTTGCCTTGGGAAATTATTTTGATTTGGAAATTGGGTTTGTAGTGTTGTTGGGCTGCATCCACTCCACCACTGGGAATGGTCACTTGGGGAGCTGGAATTCGGGGAGTTTGACTGTGCTTATGCCACACTGCTGGGCTGGGGGTGGTGACAGGTGCTGGGCTGGGGAAGGGGTGCTGGTCACTGCTCTGGGAGTGGGAAAGCACAGTCTGAGATGTGGGAAAGCCGGAGCTGGTTAGGAGGTCCTAGGTCCACAATGAATCTGGTGCAGTGGGGTTCTCAGACTCTTAGACATCAAGGCATCCCTGGGAGTCTTGGAAAAGTAGGGAACAGAGTGGGCAGCCCTTGGGCTGGGGACAGCTTAAGTCCAAGGAGGGGGGTGGGAAAAAAGGGAACTATGGCTTGTCCCAGCAGAGATGATTGTCCTTGGCTTGGTGGAGGTAAGATTGGTGGCAGCCGTGTCTGGGAGCATAGAGAGATCTTCTACAGGAGATTAAGCTGAGGCTCTATAAATGAAGGCCTTATTCATGGCTCCCCACAGCACATCTTGATGAAACGAGGCAGCTCATGGTTTCAAACAGTTCATTGTCATAATGTAAAATGTGTGTCTAAAACCATACCCTGATTCGCAGTGTGGGACTGAGATTAAATACCTGCTTGGAAAGGGAAACTGATTGACTAAGCCCTCCAGGCCTGCAGGCACCCCACTAGCATGGGAGAATTCTGTTTTGAGCCTACGTGACCATTGGACGTGTTTCTTTGATGTGAAAAACATGGCAGCCTGATCTACCTTACCAAGCTTCCTGTCATGGTTTTATAGCCTACATGGGTTGACATGAAGTATATAAAATTTTAAAATTAAAAATGATATATTCCAAATCCAAAATTTACTGATGAGGAAACTGAGCTCTTGCTAGTCTGGATGATTTTCCTGGGGCCACACAAAATCTACTAACAAAGAGGGTGGCAAATTAGTTCTCTGGCTTTCCATGTGGTATTTTCTCTACTCTTCATATTGGCTTACAAACAAAGTGATTGTGTTTCCTCGCACATCTGTGTTGGACCACAAAACTGGTAATGCATGTACCACACAGTGCTTGTGTGGGAGGCACTGTCTATGGCTAAGAGTACGGGCTTAATGTGCTAACGTTCTAACTGTTATTTTAAACTATAAATGTACATGAAACATCAAATCAGAATAGTTTCTGAAGGTTTTTTATTTCAGTTTTCAATGTATAAATACGGATTCTAAAAAAAAAGGTGTTTCTTTTTTATCTTTCTAATTTAGAGCTTGTTTATTTATTCCACCCTTCACTCTCCTCTTTCTTCTCCTCTTTTATCTATAATCTTAATGGTGATTTATCAAGAGCATCCAAGCTATTGCATCATGGAAAATACACATTGCATCTATGGCTTAACTGTGGAAGTAGCTTGGTGGTGAAGAACAATTACATGTACCTTTACTTAAAGCATTTAATTGCACATGGCATTTTCTCATTTATCAAAATGCATAATGCTTTAAAGAACTTTATAAGGCAAAATATTTAATATTATTTTATAGGAAGAGACATTGGCTATCAGAGGGTAGAACAATTTGTCCAAGTTTAACATGGTATCTCACATGGACTAGATGCCCAAGGGGTGCCTATTGTTTTTATCTACATTCATAGAACCTATCTACTCAGTCATTGCAGAATTCACAGTGAGGAGGGCCTCATGCTTAAGAACATCTAACACATTAAGCTGGCTACGCAAGTCTGTTTTCCAAGCTCCCCCCTTCCCTTCCATGCCCTTGGCTGAGGTGCTAAGGCAGTCTCAACTTCAACTACTCATCACATCACTACTACTTGTCTTCTTCAAATGGCCTCCCATTGATTCACTCCATTTTCATTCTCCTTATAGTCATCTCAGGTAAAGTCTTTTCTCTTAAAGTAGAAATGAAGACTGCAGGGGACAGGTAAGAAAATATAGCAGAGGAGGTAAATATGATCAGAGTGTGTCATAGACATGTCTTAGAATGACAGAATACATTATTTTGTACAGTTAATACATGCTAATAAAAATGAAAGCTCGATTTTGGTAGGACTTTCTTGCATTAAGGAAAGGGAGATAGTCCTTCAAAATGTGACATTAGTTTCTACATCTGTCATTTACATTTTTTTCCTCATGCCTCAAGAGGCAAAGAAAGCCATAGTCATTTAGAAAGGATTTCTATAATCACCTCTTTATTGAATCTGAACAGTCTAGGATTGAGATCATGAAACACAGTGCTGTTCTCATCTTCCTGTAAATCTTGGCTATGAAAGAAAAGAAAAGTGACTTAATTGTCTTTCTGGATGATGTTTGAATGACTGTTCCATTTTTAAAATAAAACATTATGACCAAGACAACTTATAAAAGGAAGTGTTTAATTTGGGACTCATAGCTTCAGAGGGCCAGAGTCAATGAGCATCATGGCAGGAAGCAGGGCAACAGGCATTCAGGCATGGCGCTGAAGCAGTAGTTGAGAACTTCTATCTATCTTGAGAAGCAGACATGAGACAGAGAGTACTAAATGTGTCAATAGTGTGGGCTTTTGAAACCTCAAACCTTGACCTTAATGACACACTTTTTCTGAAAAGTCCATACCCTCTAATCCTTCCCAAACAGGTCTATCAATTTGGGACTAAGTATTCAAATATAGGATTCTAGGGAGACCTTTCTTGTTCAAACCAGTACAGGTAAGAATAGATTGGTAAACAACTTCCTTACCATATGTAACATCGTGGTATTTTGAAATTGCTTTATTGATTGGAAATCAAAGAGAAGTTTGTGGTAGAAGTACTCTACAATGTGTACATGCACACACACACATACACATATATTTATACATATGTATGTACACACACATTGTATGTAGGGAATGGGGAGAAATGGTAGGCAGAAGACACCTACAACCAAATTTCAAAACCTATGATCATACAATTTTGAATGCAAAGAAACTGACTTTTCAGATATTATTAAGGTTGTAGAAATCAATAAGTACAGATTCTTAAGAATTATTTTTACATTTGCAAAAGCTTAAAAAGTAGAAGTTCATCCAGACTTCAGAAGAAAGGAGTATAGTAACTTGATTTGAACATAGAAGATCAGGACTTGATCAGAATAAATGATCAACTGCCAGGCCCCTGAAAAAGTGAAAAACAAAAGTAAACAATCAAAAACCCTCAAAAATTAAATTTTACCACCAATACATGTCCCTAGTGACCTTGTGATATTCATGAAATCTAGTTACTACCTGGATTTAAATACGAGGTTATTTATATTGGCCTTCCGCTGTCCATACCTATGAGAAACAAATATTGGGGGAAAGGAGATTAATATTTTTGTTCACTACAAATATTGAACAAAGCTAATAGCAACAATTAACTCCTCTACTATGCCTCTTTAGAAATAGACTTTCATGTGTTAACTTTCAAGCAACTAATGTCTTTAGCCTGATGTTTTAGGAGATATAGAGATTGTAATTTATATGTGGTGAGGCTAGGTTCTGAACCCAGGCCACATGAATACAGTATCTAAGCATTTAACCATTGCAACAAACTTATCATTATTTCTCTTTAAAGTTGGAAAACCAAAGTACTGAATAATTCAGTTTCTTTCTTGGATTTACTTAGCCAATGGTAAAACCCATGATAGCTCCAATTTATCAAAAGAACTTTTGAGTCCCTCGCTCCCTTTTCCTCCCTTTCTCTTCCTTTTTCCGAGGCCCTTTCTTCCTTCTTTCCTTCCTTCCTCTTTAATTCCTTTTTTCTTTCTTTCTCTCTCCCTCCTTTCCTTCCTCCTTCCCTCACTCCCTCCTTTCATTCTTTCCTCCCTACCTTTCATCTTTCCTTCCCTCCCTTCTTTCCTTCTTCCTTCCATGTTTTCTTTCCTTTCTTTCATCCCTGCCTTCCTCTCTCTATCTCTCCCTTCTATCCTTTCTTCCTTCCTTCCTTCCTTCCTTTCTTCCTTCTTTCTTACCTTCCATCGTTCCCCCTCTTTTCTTCCCTCCCTTCTTTCCTTCTTCCTTCCATCTTTTCTTTCCTCTTTGCTCCCTCCTTTCTTTCCTCCCTCCCTCCCTCCCTTCCTTCCTTCCACCCTCCCTCCCTCCCTTCCTTCCTCCCTCCCTCCCTTCCTTCCTTCCTTCCTCCCTCCCTCCCTCCCTCCCTCCCTCCCTTCCTTCCTTCCTCCCTCCCTCCCTCCCTTCCTTCCTTCCTTCCTTCCTTCATTTCTCCCTTCCTTCCTACGTTTCACCCTTCCTTCCTTCTTTCCTTCTTTTGTCCCTTTCATAATGCAAAAAACAAACAAATAGAACTTCCCCCCAAATCAGGGAGTGTTTGCTATAGGAATGGTGAATTTTCTGCTTGATGGATTCTGTTTTTAGTTCATTAGCACATAATATGATTTAGTCTATAACTTTAACATGTATTAGATTTTCAAATCATTTTTATAGCACATCTTTTTCCTCAAAACCATAAAACTTGAAGTCATGAACATATGTCATAATTTTGTTAACTATTTCTGAAATGTAAGCTAACGTATGGCAATTGCCAGCTGTGCTCTGTTCTTTTCCCCTTCTCTTCAGTAAACATAATTTAATAGTTTAGTTATACTTAAAATTAGTATCCAGTCTTTTCTATTTTGTAGGACAGCATGAGGCATATCCCCAGGTCTAACAAAATTCGTTTTTAGGTACAGCTCCTAATCACAGTTAGTATCATGCCTTCTTTATTGTTGTTCATTTTTTCAAGACAGCGTTTGTTTTTCTGTGTAATTTGGCTGTTTGCGAATCAGGCTGGCCTCCAGCTCACAGAGATCTTCTTGCCTCTGCTTCCCAAGTGCTGGGATTAAAAATGAGCTACCTCTGCCTAGCTGTAATTTTTTTTTTGAAGTTAAAAAATTACCCTTTTTCTACTAATGAGAACAAAGAATGTTGTTGATATTTTTGCGGGATGAAAAGCCACAGTACAGGGAGAGCATGAGGAGGGAGTACTGAGGAAAACTGACCAGTAGATTCTAATTAGATGGGATTAAGAATTTTTGCTGTGTTGTTGCACGGCAGCATGACTACACATAACAGCCATATAATATACATTTTAAAGCTAGAAGAAAACATTATGACTCCTATGATCTCACGAAAATAATAAATGAGATGCATTAATCTGACTTAAAAACCTTGTAATATAAGGGTATCAAAATATCAAATGATGTTTTATCAATATGTATAACCTTGTGATTTTTATATACCAGTACATTTAAGGTAAACATTTAATCCCTACACTACCATTGAAGAAATAAAACTATTAGATGAACAGGTGAGATATTTTACTCCATTGCTTTGCCATTGGGTTGTGTCAGTTTTCAGTTATAATGCATGAAAGTGTTCATTTTGGTACAATTTCACCAGCACCTTACAACTTGCTATTCTATTGGGCAGAAGTTCCATTAAAATAATTGCTACTTTGGATTTTTTCACACTAACCTTCTCCGTGTGACACTTAACAAAACAAAGCAATCTCATTAGCTTATTTTTGTATCGGACAGCAGCCATCACTTAAGATGAAATCATGGAGTAGCTGCAGAAAAATTGGGTTGCTCGTTCACTCTGAACTCAAAGCCAAGATGCTAGATTTCACATAGAAACAGAAGTGTGTGTGTGTGTGTGTGTGTGTGTGTGTGTGTGTGTGTGTATGAGAGAGAGACAGAGAGAGAGAGAGAGACAGAGAGAGAGAAAGAGAGAAAGAGAGAATGTTTGTGTAATACAAAATGGCCACTTACTGAGTTCTTGGAATGCAGCAAGCTGACTAGGGGTTAAAAGGCTCAAGCTGGGAGAGTGGGTTCCTTTAGTGCATATTTATTTACCTTTTTGTTTACTTGCATTGCTCTATTAACTCATGTTATTTTCATGAAGATTATTTGTCATTAGAGTAAGAATGTCTGTTTGCTAAATCCCAGGAATCTAGTTCTTTTGTGGATCCAGCTTCTCAGTACTTTAGACATTCTTTTTATTGCTGTTTTGTTTTGACAGATGACAGGACAGTGTGGCACTTATCTTAGAGATATAAAACTCACTTTAAGTAATAAAGACTCTGGGGACACAGACAAATGAAAAATCACGTGGCTTCTTGTGCAAGTAACCTAATTTCCCAAAGCCTCCATTTATCTTTCTTATCTGATTCACTGAGGGAACAATAAGAACATACAGCTTATGGGTGAAGAAGGATGAAATTGGCATTAGAACCCGTGCTGATGCCTCTTGATATATCTGCAGATTGCATCACCATCTTCCTCCTCCTACTTATCACATTCTCCTCCCCTCCTACCTCCTTCTTATCTCTTTAGCTGCCTGACTTTGTGCCATCAATTACTTTTTCCTCAACTATTGGGCCAAGTAACTCCATCACTTTCTTGTTTTTCTCATGATGACCCATTCATCAACAATTATTCATCTACAACACATATGAGTCTGAATGCATGGATCCCACATGCTTGTGAGATAAAGCAGATGGTCATCAGATGAGAAGAGAGACATTTGATACATTGTTGTATTGTCATGTAGACAATAGGTTAGGATGCTCAGCCATCTGTAGAATGGCAATAGGGGTTACATAGGTAGAAAGTAGATTGTTTTCTCTTGTGGCTAGTTACTTGACACAAGGTAGAGTCATTTGGGGAAGGAGACTGTCATGTGCAGAAGATGCGCGGGCTTGTATTCATGATAGTCCTTTAACAACTGGAGTGGGCACTTACCTTGACTCAGTTGCTTGCCTGCAGATCCTGCTCTCTTAATTGAGCTGCCTTGTCTATCCTCAGAGGGAAGGGTATGCCCAGTTCCGCAGTGACTTGAGGTGCCATGATGAGTTGGTACTTGGGTTTGAGGGGGATTCTCTTTCTCAGAGGAGAAGGGGAGAAAGGGATCTGGGGAGGCTCCTGGTAGAAGAGACTAGGAGTAGGGGGACTGCAATCAGGATGTAAGGTGAACAAACAAGCAAACAAACAAACAAACAAACAAACAAAATGTCTGTATAAGATTTGCCTTAGGCAAGTAAATCTGGATTGCCTTTTTAAAATTGATGTGGGAGAGCCCAGATTATTCTGGGTGATACCACTCTAAGGCAGGTGGTCCTGCAATATATTAAAATGCAGATTGAGCAAGGCATGGGAAACAAGCTAATAAGCAGCACTCCTTCATGGCCTCTGTGTCAATCACTGACTCAGGGTCCTTCCTCTATTTTCCTAGATGATAGACTTCAGGCTGTAAGGTGAAATAAAACCTTTCCTATCAAATTTGCTTTTGCTCATGCTATTTTATTTCACAGGATTAAAAAGTGCCAGCTATAGCATTATTCATGTAAAATGACTGTCTTAGTTAAGGTTCTACTGCTGTGAACAGACACCATGACCAAGGCAAGTCTTATAAAGAACAAAACTGTCTCTGCACCCAAATCCCGTGGGAGGGAGAGCTAAACCCTCAGAGAGGCAGACACCCCTGGGAAACCAGAAGAGACTGCACTCTGCATACACATCTCGGATGCCAGAGGAAAACACCAAAGGCCATCTGGAACCCTGGTGCACTGAAGCTCCCAGAAGGGGCGGCACAGGTCCTCCTGGTTGCTGCCGCCGCAGAGAGCCCATGGGCAGCACCCCGCGAGCGAACTTGAGCCTCGGGACCACAGGTAAGACCAACTTTTCTGCTGCAAGAAAGCTGCCTGGTGAACTCAAGACACAGGCCCACAGGAACAGCTGAAGACCTATAGAGAGGAAAAACTACACGCCCGAAAGCAGAACACTCTGTCCCCATAACTGACTGAAAGAGAGGAAAACAGGTCTACAGCACTCCTGACACACAGGCTTATAGGACAGTCTAGCCACTGTCAGATAGCAGAACAAAGTAACACTAGAGATAATCTGATGGCGAGAGGCAAGCGCAGGAATCCAAGCAACAGAAACCAAGACTACATGGCATCATTGGAGCCCAATTCTCCCACCAAAACAAACATGGAATATCCAAACACACCAGAAAAGCAAGATCTAGTTTCAAAATCATATTTGATCATAATGCTGGAGGACTTCAAGAAAGACATGAAGAACTCCCTTAGGGAAACACAGGAAAACATTAATAAACAAGTAGAAGCCTACAGAGAGGAATCGCAAAAAACCCTGAAACAATCGCAAAAATCCCTGAAAGAATTCCAGGAAAACACAATCAAACAGTTGAAGGAACTAAAAAAGGAAATAGAAGCAATCAAGAAAAAACACATGGAAACAACCCTGGATATAGAAAACCAAAAGAAGAGACAAGGAGCTGTAGATACAAGCCTCACCAACAGAATACAAGAGATGGAAGAGAGAATCTCAGGAGCAGAAGATTCCATAGAAATCATTGACTCAACTGTCAAAGATAATGTAAAGCGGAAAAAGCTATTGGTCCAAAACATACAGGAAATCCAGGAATCAATGAGAAGATCAAACCTAAGGATCATAGGTATAGAAGAGAGTGAAGACTCCCAGCTCAAAGGACCAGTAAATATCTTCAACAAAATCATAGAAGAAAACTTCCCTAACCTAAAAAAAGAGATACCCATAGGCATACAAGAAGCCTACAGAACTCCAAATAGATTGGACCAGAAAAGAAACACCTCCCGTCACATAATAGTCAAAACACCAAACGCACAAAATAAAGAAAGAATATTAAAAGCAGTAAGGGAAAAATGTCAAGTAACATATAAAGGCAGACCTATCAGAATCACACCAGACTTCTCGCCAGAAACTATGAAGGCCAGAAGATCCTGGACTGATGTCATACAGACCCTAAGAGAACACAAATGCCAGCCCAGGTTACTGTATCCT
Source organism: Rattus norvegicus (assembly GCF_021556685.1). Lineage (NCBI taxonomy): Eukaryota > Metazoa > Chordata > Mammalia > Rodentia > Muridae > Rattus > Rattus norvegicus. The sequence goes on from NC_141535.1 coordinate 38,619,011, forward strand.
GCAAAACTCTCAATTAACATAGATGGAGAAACCAAGATATTCCATGACAAAACCAAATTTACACAATATCTTTCTACAAATCCAGCACTACAAAGGATAATAAATGGTAAAGCCCAACATAAGGAGGCAAGCTATACCCTAGAAGAAGCAAGAAACTAATCGTCTTGGCAACAAAACAAAGAGAATGAAAACACACAAACATAACCTCACATCCAAATATGAATATAACGGGAAGCAATAATCACTAATCCTTAATATCTCTCAACATCAACGGCCTCAACTCCCCAATAAAAAGACATAGATTAACAAACTGGATACGCAATGAGGACCCTGCATTCTGCTGCCTACAGGAAACACACCTCAGACACAAAGACAGACATTACCTCAGAGAGAAAGGCTGGAAAACAATTTTCCAAGCAAATGGTCAGAAGAAGCAAGCTGGAGTAGCCATTCTAATATCAAATAAAATCAATTTTCAACTAAAAGTCATCAAAAAAGATAAGGAAGGACACTTCATATTCATCAAAGGAAAAATCCACCAAGATGAACTCTCAATCCTAAATATCTATGCCCCAAATACAAGGGCACCTACATATGTAAAAGAAACCTTACTAAAGCTCAAAACACACATTGCACCTCACACAATAATAGTGGGAGATTTCAACACCCCACTCTCATCAATGGACAGATCATGGAAACAGAAATTAAACAGAGATATAGACAGACTAAGAGAAGTCATGAGCCAAATGGACTTAACGGATATTTATAGAACATTCTATCCTAAAGCAAAAGGATATACCTTCTTCTCAGCTCCTCATGGTACTTTCTCCAAAATTGACCATATAATTGGTCAAAAAACGGGCCTCAACAGGTACAGAAAGATAGAAATAATCCCATGCATGCTATCAGACCACCACGGCCTAAAACTGGTCTTCAATAACAATCAAGGAAGAATGCCCACATATACTTGGAAATTGAACAATGCTCTACTCAATGATAACCTGGTCAAGGAAGAAATAAAGAAAGAAATTAAAAACTTTTTAGAATTTAATGAAAATGAAGGTACAACATACCCAAACTTATGGGACACAATGAAAGCTGTGCTAAGAGGAAAACTCATAGCGCTGAGTGCCTGCAGAAAGAAACAGGAAAGAGCATATGTCAGCAGCTTGACAGCACACCTAAAAGCTCTAGAACAAAAAGAGGCAAATACACCCAGGAGGAGTAGAAGGCAGGGAATAATCAAACTCAGAGCGGAAATCAACCAAGTAGAAACAAAAAGGACCATAGAAAGAATCAACAGAACCAAAAGTTGGTTCTTTGAGAAAATCAACAAGATAGATAAACCCTTAGCCAGACTAACAAGAGGACACAGAGAGTGCGTCCAAATTAACAAAATCAGAAATGAAAAGGGAGACATAACAACAGATTCAGAGGAAATTCAAAAAAATCATCAGATCTTACTATAAAAACCTATATTCAACAAAACTTGAAAATCTTCAGGAAATGGACAATTTCCTAGACAGATACCAGGTACCGAAGTTAAATCAGGAACAGATAAACCAGTTAAACAACCCTATAACTCCTAAGGAAATAGAAGCAGTCATTAAAGGTCTCCCAACCAAAAAGAGCCCAGGTCCAGACGGGTTTAGTGCAGAATTCTATCAAACCTTCATAGAAGACCTCATACCAATATTATCCAAACTATTCCACAAAATTGAAACAGATGGATCACTACCGAATACCTTCTACGAAGCCACAATTACTCTTATACCTAAACCACACAAAGACACAACAAAGAAAGAGAACTTCAGACCAATTTCCCTTATGAATATCGACGCAAAAATACTCAACAAAATTCTGGCAAACCGAATCCAAGAGCACATCAAAACAATCATCCACCATGACCAGGTAGGCTTCATCCCAGGCATGCAGGGGTGGTTTAATATACGGAAAACCATCAACGTGATCCGTTATATAAACAAACTGAAAGAACAAAACCACATGATCATTTCAGTAGACGCTGAGAAAGCATTTGACAAAATTCAACACCCCTTCATGATAAAATTCCTGGAAAGAATAGGAATTCAAGGCCCATACCTAAACATAGTAAAAGCCATATACAGCAAACCAGTTGCTAACATTAAACTAAATGGAGAGAAACTTGAAGCAATCCCACTAAAATCAGGGACTAGACAAGGCTGCCCACTCTCTCCCTACTTATTCAATATAGTTCTTGAAGTTCTAGCCAGAGCAATCAGACAACAAAAGGAGGTCAAGGGGATACAGATCGGAAAAGAAGAAGTCAAAATATCACTATTTGCAGATGATATGATAGTTTATTTAAGTGATCCCAAAAGTTCCACCAGAGAACTACTAAAGCTGATAAACAACTTCAGAAAAGTGGCTGGGTATAAAATTAACTCAAATAAATCAGTTGCCTTCCTCTATACAAAAGAGAAACAAGCCGAGAAAGAAATTAGGGAAATGACACCCTTCATAATAGACCCAAATAATATAAAGTACCTCGGTGTGACTTTAACCAAGCAAGTAAATGATCTGTACAATAAGAACTTCAAGACACTGAAGAAGGAAATTGAAGAAGACCTCAGAAGATGGAAAGATCTCCTATGCTCATGGAATGGCAGGATTAATATAGTAAAAATGGCCATTTTACCAAAAGCAATCTACAGATTCAATGCAATCCCCATCAAAATACCAATCCAATTCTTCAAAGAGTTAGACAGAACAATTTGCAAATTCATCTGGAATAACAAAAAACCCAGGATAGCTAAAGCTATCCTCAACAATAAAAGGACTTCAGGGGGAATCACTATCCCTGAACTCAAGCAGTATTACAGAGCAATAGTGATAAAAACTGCATGGTATTGGTACAGAGACAGACAGATAGACCAATGGAATAGAATTGAAGACCCAGAAATGAACCCACACACCTATGGTCACTTGATTTTTGACAAAGGAGCCCAAACCATCCAATGGAAAAAAGATAGCATTTTCAGCAAATGGTGCTGGTTCAACTGGAGGTCAACATGTAGAAGAATGCAGATTGATCCATGCATATCACCCTGTACAAAGCTTAAGTCCAAGTGGATCAAGGACCTCCACATCAAACCAGACACACTCAAACTAATAGAAGAAAAACTAGGGAAGCATCTGGAACACATGGGCACTGGAAAAAATTTCCTGAACAAAACACCAATGGCTTACGCTCTAAGATCAAGAATCGACAAATGGGATCTCATAAAACTGCAAAGCTTCTGTAAGGCAAAAGACACTGTGGTTAGGATAAAACGGCAACCAACAGATTGGGAAAAGATCTTTACCAATCCTACAACAGATAGAGGCCTTATATCCAAAATATACAAAGAATTCAAGAAGTTAGACCGCAGGGAAACAAATAACCCTATTAAAAAATGGGGCTCAGAGCTAAACAAAGAATTCACAGGTGAGGAATGCCGAATGGCTGAGAAACACCTAAAGAAATGTTCAACATCTTTAGTCATAAGGGAAATGCAAATCAAAACAACCCTGAGATTTCACCTCACACCAGTGAGAATGGCTAAGATCAAAAACTCAGGGGACAGCAGATGCTGGCGAGGATGTGGAGAAAGAGGAACACTCCTCCATTGTTGGTGGGATTTCAAACTGGTACAACCATTCTGGAAATCAGTCTGGAGGATCCTCAGAAAATTGGACATTTAACTGCCTGAGGATCCAGCTATACCTCTCTTGGGCATATACCCAAAAGATGCCCCAACATATAAAAAAGACACGTGCTCCACTATGTTCATTGCAGCCTTATTTATAATAGCCAGAAGCTGGAAAGAACCCAGATGCCCTTCAACAGAGGAATGGATACAGAAAATGTGGTACATCTACACAATGGAATATTACTCAGCTATCAAAAACAACGAGTTTATGAAATTCGTAGGCAAATGGTTGGAACTGGAAAATATCATCCTGAGTGAGCTAACCCAATCACAGAAAGACATACATGGTATGCACTCATTGATAAGTGGCTATTAGCCCAAATGCTTGAATTACCCTAGATGCCTAGAACAAATGAAACTCAAGACGGATGATCAAAATGTGAATGCTTCAGTCCTCCTTTAAAAGGGGAGCAAGAATACCCTTGGCAGGGAAGAGAGAGGCAAAGATTAAAACAGAGACTGAAGGAACACCCATTCAGAGCCTGCCCCACATGTGGCCCATACATATACAGCCACCCAATTAGACAAGATGGATGAAGCAAAGAAGTGCAGACCAACAGGAGCCGGATGTAGATCACTCCTGAGATACACAGCTAGAATACAGGAAATACAGAGGCGAATACCAGCAGCATACCACTGAACTGAGAATAGAACCCCCGTTGAAGGAATCAGAGAAAGAACTGGAAGAGCTTGAAGGGGCTCGAGACCCCATATGTACAACAATGCCAAGCAACCAGAGCTTCCAGGGACTAAGCCACTACCTAAAGACTATACATGGACTGACCCTGGACTCTGACCACATAGGTAGCAATGAATATCCTAGTAAGAGCACCAGTGGAAGGGGAAGCCCTGGGTCCTGCTCAGACTGATCCCCCAGTGAACTAGACTGGTGGGGGGAGGGCGGCAATGGGGGGAGGGTTGGGAGGGGAACACCCATAAGGAAGGGGAGTGGGGAGGGGGATGTTTGCCCGGATACCGGGAAAGGGAATAACACTCGAAATGTATATAAGAAATACTCAAGTTAATAAAAAAATATTAAAAAAAAGAACAAAACTTAATTGGGGCTGGACTCTTGATTTCCTACCATCACCTACCAATCATTTTATGATTTTTGTACCTATTTAATTCCAGCATACAGGAAGGAGAGAGATGCCATTACGAGTCATTCTGCGAGCCTATGTGATGGCTCAGTGGGTAAAGGTGCCTGCTGCCGCACCTAACAGTTGAATTTGATCTCTGAGGACTACGTGGTAGGAGCAGAGAACCAGCTTCTGCATGTTGTCCTGTCGCTCCACAGGAGTGCTGTAGCACGTGCGCCTCTCCACCCACAAACACAAGAAGGTGGTGCGATAAGACATCTAAATGACCTTAGGAGGCCAGGGCAACTGATACCAAATGTTAATAGTTGATGTGAGAAAGGAAGGTTGTGGACCCATGTTCAAAATAATATTCAGTTCATTTACAACCAGATGTTTTAATAGTTTGACACTATTAATTTACATTTTGGAGCAGAAAAACTATTTATACAAGCAAGCAAAAAGACCAAGAACATAAAACAAATTCTTAAGAACAGTAAGGTGGGAGAGACTGTTTCAGAGTAAAGCAAAGCTCTCATGACAATTGTCTTAGTTTACTGCTGTGAACAGACACCATGACCAAGGCAGCTCTTATAAAGGACATTTCATTGGGGCTGCCTTACAGGTTCAGAGGTTCAGCCCATTATCTTCAAGACTGGAGCATGACAGCATCCAGGTCGGCATAGTGCAGGCAGAGCTGAGAGTTCTACATCTTCATCTGAAGGCTGCTAGCAGAATACTGGCTTCCAGGCCTCTAGGATGAAGATCTTAAAGCCTTCCCCATATTGACACAACTAATCCAACAAGACCATACCCACTAATACTACTCCCCGGGCCAAGCACATACAAACCATCACAATGGTAAAAAACAAAACTTCTGACAAATGCCATGTGAGAAGTAATAAACAGAATAACACAGAAGAAAGTAACATCTCAATGGAAGAAACAGTTGTCACTTCTAAAGAAGCAGATGAGTGGATATCAGGCGAAAAGCTTGGAATACCTAAGAAAAATTCAAAGATCATATGAAGCCCAAGAAGGAGGACCAAATTGGAGATGCTTCATTCCTTCTTAGAAGGGAGAACAAAATGCTCACAGAAAGAAATACAGGGACAAAGATTGGAGCAGGGACTGAAGGAAAGGTCATCCAGAGATTGCCCCACCTGGGGATCCATACCATATGCAGGCACCAAACCCAGTCACTATTGCTAATGCCAAAGAAGTGCTTTCTAACAGGAGCCTGATATGGATGTCTCCTGAGAGGCTCTGCCAGAGCTTTACTGATACAGATGAGGATGCTTGCAGCTAACCACGGGACTGAACAAGGGACCACAATCTAGGAGTTAGAGAAAAGACTGAAAGAGCCGAAGGGGTTTGCAGCCCCATAGGAAGAACAACAATATCAACCAACCAAACCCTACCAGAGCTCCCTGAGGCTAAACCACCAACCAATGAATACACATGGAGGGACCCATGATTCCAGTCACAAAAGTAGCAGAGGATGGCATTGTCCAGCATCAATAGGAGGGAAAGCCCTTGGTCCTGTGAAGGTTCGTTTCCCCAATGTAGGGTAATGCCAGAGCATTGAGATTGGGGTGGGTGGGTGGAAATGAGAGCATCCTCATAGAAGCAGGGCGAAGGGGAGAGGGGCCTGGAGAGGGGGGAAAGGGGATATTATTTGAAATGTAAATACATAAAATATCCAAAAAAGATAAAATTTTAAAAAATAAAATAAAAATAAAAACCAGCTGGAGAGATGGCATGGTAGGAATAGAACAATTCCATAGAAGGGGAAAAGGTGAGATGGTTAGAAAGTAATGGGCTGAGATTTATAAGGAAGTCATAGGAGCTCCTGCAGACTATCAAAAGGACTTCTAGTTGTCCATGTGTAAGATGAGAATCTGGCAGAGGAATGCCCAAGCATAGACAGCAAAGAGAAGCACAATAGTGGAGGATAGTTGAATAGATAGATAGGAGAGAAGGTGGAGCCCTGGACCTGGTTGCCACATTGGTAGAAGGTTGGTTGGATTCTTAGATTTTATAAATACATGTAAGTGTCATGATTTTTTAATTAAAAATAATTTTTAATGCATTATGTTTTTCCTCCCAGATCGTCCCCTCTTCTCTTTACCTTTCCTCCAACTTCATGCGTTTTTCTTCCTCTGTTTAGGAAACAGATAATCAAATAAAACAAACAAAGCAGAATAAAAAATAAGCAGAGAAAAGTCACAAGAAACACATACACTGGCACACACACACATACACACACACAGAGAGAGAGAGAGAGAGACAGAGTGACAGAGAGTTAGAGAGAGAGAGACAGAGTGAGAGAGAGACAGAGACAGAGAGAGAGACATAGAGACAGTGAGTGAGAGAGAGAGACAGAGAGAGAGAGAGAGAGAGAGAGAGAACCTGTAGAAACACAAAATTCAGAGACCATAATATACAATCAAATGACCAGCATAGTCAAAAGCAAAATGAAGCAAAACAAAACAAATAAAAATGCTCAAACAAGGCAATACAAGGCAAAGCATCTCCAAAACTAGCTTTGAGTTCCTTTCGTGCTGGCCTTCTACTGGTACGCATAGGGCCTGCCCTTAAGTGTGGTTTCTGTACTCAGCCAGACCGTGCTGGAGAAAACAACCCTTTTCTTTTGCTAGCTGCGGTCAATTGCAGACAGCTGCTTGGTTAGGAGTACAATTTTTTTTAATGCGTCAGCACTGTAAGATGTGGAAGTCAGCAGTTGTCTATTCTTTTACAGTTTCCATGGTCATGATCACTCTTTCCTTGTTGTCGGTCTTTACTATGATGATTTTCCTATCTTGTCTTTTTTCTTCTCTCATTTTCCTCTGTCTGACCTTTGCTTTTCCATTCTTTCAGATTTTCCTCCAAGATTGTCCCACCCTGGAGAACCATCCTGTTCAGGACCCTTTAGCTTTTGCTTTCCCTTGAGTGCCCTGATCTCCGTGCCCTGCCTCTGCTGTGATTGCATTTTTGTTTTCAACACAAAAAAGAGAGTTGGTCTCTCTGCTTCTTCATCTTCTTTTAGGCTAACAACAGTAGTTGGTGTGGAAACGGCACACTGACTCACCTTAGGCCCTGAAACACATACATTTAGCTGTACCTAAAGTGTTCAGCTGAATCACAGGCCTTGTGGGGAGCCATTTATACAGAGTTATATAACAGGAATGGGAGTATGTCTGTGGGCAGACTCACCAATTCATGCTGTTTTTCTCTTTTCGGGTCTTTGTATATTCAACCTATCTATATGTCTTCAGAATCTGTATCTTCTTGCCCTGTCTCCATGTTTGTTTTAAATGGGAGGAAACCTATCTTTATCACTCATTATATTTTGAGCCAGCTGCTTGCGGTTTCTTGTGTTAGGAAATCCCTTCTTCTAAACACATGTACAATTTGTACCTCATTTTGCTTTGTTTCTACTTAATTGTCTCTTCACCAGAAATGACTTTTTATTGGCCATCCCCTCTAATATAGGTGTCACCACTGTACAACCCTTGACTTTTATTCATGTTTTTGGATTTGTATGCTAACCTATGTTGTTGCCTATTAATAGATTCAGATTCCAGATGTTTTAGATGTTATTTTTATTTTCTTTCATATACACCCAGAGGCTAGGAGACTGCCTAACTTAGACCAGTACTTATAAAATGTATTGAATTAATAGTAGAACAATGAACTGGATACACTGTTGCACTTATAATTTCATTATGAACAGTTCCAGAGGTAGCCAGGAACTATTTAAACTATAAGAAAAGGCCCAACTCATAGTTGAGAGGAACCAGAAAAGGCTGAATGAAGCTCAAAGGTAGAGCCAGGATGTTTTACCTGATCAGACAAACTGATACTGTGTTCTGAGCCTCACCAGCTCCAGCCACTGGGATCTGTTTGTGCTGCTCAGTGACCTTCCTTTGACACTGTGCTGTTTAAAAAGAAGAGAGTGTTCTCAGATGATTATAATTTATTCTGTGAGTCTGAGAAGTAGTATTTAAACTCGACTGAAAAACATCAAGCCCGAAAACCAAAGCAGTGAAGACTGTTCCCTCAGAATTATCCTTAAAGCTTTGACAACCAAATGGTCTCCATGGCAGCAAGTGCATGTTTAGTAAATGTATGTACACTCACTGTGGTCAATGCCATCCCTTGAACCTGCAGTGGTATTGGAGAAAACACTACGTTCTCTCCTACCGACCCCTCTCACTGTCTTAGAGGAGGCCGGGCAGCTTGTAAGGAAGTCAGAGTCTATCTTTGAGTGAGGAGGTATGTAAATATTGCTTTTGGATCTGTTCGTCTGGTCTTTGCTAGCCATTGGGAAGTGCTTGATGAGGAGCATTTGTGTCAGGAATCAGCTCACTTGTCTTGGCTAAAACTTCTGCCACTCAGTAGACAGCATCAGGAAACCAGATTGTACACAGCCAGTGCTGAAAATGAAGTGGAATCCTCTCTTTAACATTTGGCGTCATGCATGAGTTTTGCTCCCTTTCAATAACTGCTTAAGTAAAATGGCTTCAAGATTATTGTTTCAATATTCAATGGAACACATTATTGGACGATAAAGACCCAGAGAACACTTGTTCTCCAGGATCAGCTAAGCTTTATTTCTGTCTATAAAAGATTCTGTTGAAGTTTCCATTCCTTCTTATCAGCCCAACAAACCGAAGGCTTCAGACTATAAAGAATTTTACTCATTGGTGAAACGAACCAGATAAATAGAATATTGTGAAACTGTCACTTGAAAACTTGTGACTTGCAATAGTAGAACAATGAAAAAGAACCACGAAATTTGATATTGATAGCTTTTAAAATGGATAAAAGCTCGGTCTGCAATGTTGCGTTTTTAACTCCTGGGGAACTTAGTTTGCACATTAATAAAATTGAGATACTTTGTCTAACTGAGAACCATTCAGTTGATGGAAATGATTGGTTCTGTACTGTTCAATGGTGACCGTGACAGCCATACGTACACGAGAGATGTAATTATCACAAATCAGGAGCCAAGATTTCAAACTGTACAGTACATTTAGGAACTATACACATTATTTTAAACCTTCTTTGCTTTTCTATATTCTTACGGAGAGGCAAAAATCATTATTCACCATTAATAGTAAAAATCCCAAGATATATGCATCCTTTTGTAGCTTCCCTGTTGTTAATGGGTAGGGATGTAACCCAGATTTACCCATTAGTATACAACCACTTCAGAATTTAAATAGAAATTAATTACGCAAAAAATAGAACCAGAAGAAAATATCCACTCCAGCAATAACTTCAGATTTGTGTGACAATGATAGCAGTACTTGTGGGAAAGCAAATGGTCAGAGTTATTGGTGATAGAAGTAAACTCCATTTCCTTTCTTTGATAGGAGTAGAGTCCTTTCTGAATCACTCTATAACATGAATTTGTCTGTGATCATTAGTGCTATGGAAACCTTACTCTGTTTTTAAGCCTACTTCTTTAACTTCCCAGGAATTGTAAAAATTATCCTAGTATATTACTCTTTTTTGAAAAAAATATCTACTTTAGCAATTTGAGACCCATACCTATTAATGGTTTAAGAAGACATATAATTTACTACTGGTTACAATGCGATATGTATATTTAGTCAAGTGTAGCAGTGTTCTGTAAACAAAGGGAAACAAGGTCAGATTTTTACAATTGACGGTAGTTCAACTGTATCTTAAAACAAGGACAATTGTCCAAGTGCAAAGGGGGAAAACACAATAGAAGCAACACATGTTCCAAACATTGGAGATATGATAGAATATGACACATTTGCCTCAGAAAATGAAAAAGAAAGGGAAAAGACCAGAATGCTGCTCAGGAGGAAGACAGAAATGTCAAATAAAAGATACACTGGAGTTATACTGAGGAAACTGGCTTTTTTTATAGGGTAAACGCATTCAGCAGGTGATTGGTACCATTGAGGCTGACTTCCTGTGGCACATTAGAGTGCCCAGAATTTCATGATGGGGACTTGATTAAAAGATTCTTGTAATTTCCAAGGCACGAGGATAAGAATACAGGAGTTTTGCAAAAGAAAAGTTTTAGAGAATCTTAACCCATGTATTTCAGGGTTTGTTATTTATTGTTTTAAGCACCTTCTGTTGTCTTCCTTTAAAAACAATTCCAATTGTCTTTGTTTTTCTTTAAGAAACAAGAAAGTTAATTGGCACCACAGATAATGCATCTCACTGAACTCAAATAATGCCCTTTCATTTCTGGTTAGAACGAACATTTACATCAGGTTTCAGTCTTTTAAAGAACATACATGGCACAAAGTGAACTCCCAGTAAATGAAGGAACTGGCCTTCCCATATATATGCTGCTCTCCTTTTAGGATCTCCAATTGTGTTGGTTTAAAGATGCTTGGCGCACGAGAAGTGGCGTTATTAGGAGGTTTGGCTTTGTTGGAAGAAGCTTGTCACTGTGGAGGTGGGCCCTCAAACTCTCCAGCATCGTGTCTGCCTGCAGGCTGCCATGCTTCCTGTCATGATTATAATGGACTGAACCTCAGAAACTGTAAGCCAGTCTCAAATACATAGTTTTCTTTATAAAGGTTGCCTTGATCATGGTGTTTCTTCACAGACATAAAACTCTAAGGCACCATGGTTTTTTGAACTTCATCCTCTGTCTTGTAGGTTCATACGCATCTCAACTTCCTTCACTTCACTCATCTTTCTCATAGACAACAGTTGACATCCATACTTCTTTCCTTCGCTTAATTCTTTAATCTTTTTTTAAAAGTCCAGTCTTTATCCTTCTCCCAGTTCATCCCCCAACCCCTTTCCATCCCAAACCTCTTCCCCCTGTCTCCAAGATGATGCCTCACTCCACCCTCTACCCTAGCAGACCTCCCCACCCTTGGAGCCTCAAGTCTCTTGGGAGTCAGATGAATCAATGTAAACAAATAGAGAATATGAATTAACAGAATTAGGGATTGCTGGAATTGGTCACCTATTTACTCATCATTCAGTGAATGGAAGAAAACTTACTATAAGTTAAATGGAGATAATAACATATTAATGTCCATTTCAATGTCACAAACTCTTCCTAAGGACAAGACATCTTTGTCGATTGATCTATTTCTTAAATATATCACTTGTTTCAGTAGAGCTGATCCAAATTTCACTGGCGTGAATATTTTTGAAATGATCTATACCTTTTTAAAGGGGGGTATTTATATTATCATTCGGTTCTACACACCTATGTTCAGAAAAATTAGTGAACAATACTTTAACTTATAATCTTAAATACCTATAACAAACATATCCTATATTAAGCCTGTGTAATATTATTTGAAACTCTGTCTCTTATAATCTTTCTGTCCCCTCTTCTTAGGTATTCCCTAAATACCAGGTGCTGGTGTTATGTTATAGTAATACGAAATTATCCAAAATTTATGTGGAATCACAAAAGACTCAAGATAGCCAAAGCAAACCTGAGCAAAAAGAACAATGAAGGAGTGATCATCATTTCATATTTCAAGATAAACTATAGAGCCGTAATAAGTAAACAGTATGCTAGTGGCACAAAACAGACATGTAGATCAATGGAACAAAATAGAAGACTCAAATATACAACAGTGTGTGTAATTGCAACAGCTTAATATTTAAAAATGTGGCCAAAACATATACTGGAAATAGGATTCTCAATGATGGTGATGGGAAAAGAGATGTTCATATGCAGAAGTATGAAATTAGACCCATAGCTAATATTTTATATAGAAATCAGTTCCAAATGGCTCAGATACCTTAATATGAACCCCCAAACACAAAACTGAAAAAAACCATAGGCAGTACATTATATTATATAGTGGTCAAAAAGAACTCAGAAATTAATGCCAATGATTGGCAAATGAGACACCATAAAATTAGAATTTCATACATTATAAGCAACAATTGAGTAAAGTAAAAGCTCACAGAGTGGGAGAGAATCCTTGTCTATTATACCTCTGATGATGTATTAATATCCAGAATATATTAAAAATTCAAAGAACAAAGAATCTAAATCAAATGATATGATCAGAGTGAGCTATGGATAAGAGTATGTTCTTGGTCAAAGTCTTTGAGAACAAGTGTTGAAGAACCACAGATTTTTTTCTTAGTAAAAATATCTAAAACCTTAATTCTTAAATTTGTTTGCAAAAGCCTATTAGATGATAGAAGTTTAGAATCAAATAAGCTTAATTACTGTGAAGGTAGACTATCTTGACTTTGATAGTCAATCTTGGACTTTGATTATGTCATTTATTATCAATTAGGCATATTGGTGGAAACATGGAATTTTTCTTTTATAAAGGCAAAATTGGCCTCTTCTTTACATCCTTTTCAAAGGAGGGGTCTGATGTTTATATTTTTTCTAATGGTTCACAGCTGACTTCATCTTCAATTATTAGAAACCTCATCAAAATTTTTGCTTTCATTTATTCACTTTTTAGTTGACTACTTCATTCATCAATCCATTGATTCCTGATTTTTAAATTACCAGCTAATCATTTAAAGATTCATAGATTCTCAGACATATTATAAAAGTATAAATGTAATAGTGAAAACATTAATACATTCATTCATTCTACTTGATATGCCAATAACACTTTTAAAAATGTGAGTAAAATCCACACCATGTACTAAAAAGCATTTCAGCACCTTAAAAATAGGAGAGAAATCAGAGCATAAAGATTGTTGTAAAACAATTAAGTATACTTTTTTTTCCAAGACTACTACAGAAAATCAAAACGAACTAAAAATTCAGAATTCATCCCAATAAATACTCCTACAAAACTCTCCTACATCTAAGACCCAGGGACCATTATAGAAGAGAAAATAGAAAGAGTATAAGAATCAGAAGATAGGTCCTCTGACAATGGGCAAAGAGACACCTTGAAGTCCTTTCTTCATCCTAGTTTGATGCCTGGCTTGGTGGTTAAAGTTGTTTTATGCCTAGGAAGCATAAAAATAAAATCAAATAAAGTCTATCTAATCAAGTAATATCCAGGCAGCACAGGGTAAAGGAGGAATACAGAAAGAGATCTGCCGATCACCATGTCACCTACCAATTTGCTCACCAGGGCTTAGCACAGATAGTCCACAGACACCTGCTTGCCAATATGCCACATATCTTGACTAGAGAATGTCACCCAGGGGCCTTCCAGCAATGTGACCAGCCTGCAGATAGAGCCACTGCAATGTATGATTAAGTGGTGGTCAGATGGGAGAGAAAAAAAATATGGAGCATCTTGAGCATTAAGAAGAATGATTTAGTGTTCCTCTTTCTCCACATCCTTGCCAGCATCTGCTGTCCCCTGAGCTTTTTATCTTAGCCATTGTGACTTGTGTGTGTGTAATCTCAGGGTTGTTTTGATTTATATTTCCTGATGAATAAGGATGTTGAACATTTCTTTAGGTGCTTCTTGGCCATTCGATATTACTCAGTTGAGAATTATTTGTTTAGCCCTGTACCCCATTTTTAATATGGTTATTTGGTTCTCTGGAGTCTAAATTTTGAGTTCTTTGTATATATTTGATATTAGCGCTGTATCGGGTGTAGGCTTAGTAAAGATCTTTTCCCAATCTGTTGGTTTCTGTTTTGTTCTAATGTCAGTGTTCTTTGCCTTACAGAAGCTTTGCAATTTTTTGAGGTCCCATTTGTAGATTCTTGGTCTTAGAGAATAAGCCATTGGTGTTATGTTCAGCAAATTTTCTCCTGTGCCCATGTGTTCGAGGTTCTTCCCCACTTTCTCTTCTATTAGTTTCAGTATATCTGGTTTTATATGGATGTCCTTGATCCACTTGGAATTGAGCTTTGTACAAGGAGATAAGAATTGGGCAATTTGCATACTTCTACTTACTGGTCACCAGTTGAACTAGTACTATTTGTTAAAAACGCTATCTTTTTCCCACTGGATGGTTTTAGCTCCTTTGTCAAAGATCAAGTGACCATAGGTGTATAATTTCATTTCTGGGTTTTCAATTCTATTCCATTGATCTACCTGCCTGTAGACATACCATGCAGTTTTTATCACTATTGCTCTGCAATACACCTGGAGGTTAGGGATGGTGATTTCCCCAGACATTTTGTTTTTGTTTTTGTTTTTTTTTTATTGTTGAGAATAGTTTATGCTATCCTGTTTCTTATTTTGTTATTCCAAATGAATTTGTAAATTGTTCTTCTTAATTCTATTGACAGTTGCATGGGAATTTTGATAGGGATTGTATTGAATATTATATGTATATATATATTATTTTCAGCAAGATGGCTATTTTTGTTGTATTAATCCTGCCAATCCATGAGCAGGGGAGATTTTTTCCATCTTCTGAGATCATCTTCAACTTCTTTTTTCAGGAACTTGAAGTTCTTTTCATACAAATCATTCACTTGCTTGGTTAAAGTCACACAAAGGTATTTTATATTATTTGTGACTATTGTGAAGGGTGTCATTTCACTTATTTCTTTTTCAGCCCTTTTATCCTTAGTAGAGGAAGGCTGCTGATTTGTGTGAGTTAATTTTATATCCAGTCATTTTGATGAACTTGTTTATCAGGTTTAGGAGTGCTGTTTCCCTAATTTCTTCCTCTATTGTTGGTGGGATTACAAGCTGGTACAACTACTCTGGACATCAGTCTGGCAGTCCCTTAGAAAGTTGGACATAGTACTACCCGAGGACTCAGTTATAACACTCCTGGGCACATACCTAAAAGATGCTCGAACATATAACAAGGACACGTGCTCCACCATGTTCAGAGCAGCTTTATTTATAATAGCCAGAAGCTGGAAAGAACCCAGATGTCTTCAACAGAGGAATGGATACAGAAACCTGGTATATTTACACAATGTAATACTAATCAACTATTAAAAACAATGATTTCATGAAATTCAAATGGATGGAACTAGAAAATATCATTCTGAGGGAGGGAACCCAATCACAAAAGAACACACATGGTATGCATTCACTGATAAGTGGATATTAGCCCAAGAGCTAGGAATATCCACGATACAATTCACACACCACATGAAGCTCAGGAAGGAAGACCAAAGTGTGAATGTTTCAGTTCTTCTCAGAAGGGGGAACAAAAATACTCACAGCAGAAAATATGGAGAGAAAGTGTGGGACAAAGACTGAAGGAAAGGGCATCCAGAGACTGCCCCAACTGGGGATCCAGCCCATATACAACCATCAAATTTAGACAATATTGTAGATGCCAAGAAGTGCATGCTCACTGGGTCCTGATATAGGTGTCTCCTGAAAGGCTTTGTCAATGTCTGACAAATACAGAGGTGGATGCTTTCAGCCAACCATTGAACTGAGAACAGGGTCCCAAATGGAGGAATTAGAGAAAGTACTGAAGGAGCTGAAGGGGTTTGCAACTCCATAAGATCAAAAATATCAGCCAACCAGACTCCCCAGAGCTCTCAAGGACTTAACCACCATCCCAAGAGTATGCAGGGATGGACCTATGGCTCTAACAATATATGTAGCAGAGGATGGCCTTGTTTCCCATCAATGGGAAGAGAAGCCCTTGTTCCTGTCAAGGCTCAATGTCCCAGTGTAAGGGAATGTCAGGGTGTGGAGGTGGGAGGGAGTGTGTGTGTGTGTGTGTGTGTGTGTGTGTGTGTGTGTGTGTGTGCACCCTTATAGAAGCAGGGAGAGGGGAGATGGGATAATGGGTTTCTGGAGAGGAAACCGGGAAAACTAATAACATTAAAATGTAAATTAAAATCCAATAAAAATACAAAGTATGATAAAAAACTGAAGAATGATGGAACTGGAGACTCAAGGGTAGAGAGGAGTAGCCTGTTGTGGGTGGTCAGCCATACCACCTGGGGCCATGGTGTCGTCACAGCTCAAGCTACTGTTGAGTGTCATGTGTGAGTCCAAGGTTATGCAGTGGCAGGAGTTGTTGTTGATGTCCCTGGCTCAAATTACCACCAGAGAATATGGGGTTGCACTGGTGGGGCAGAAGAAAGGCACCACCTGAATGTGTGGGGCTGTACTGAACTGGATCTGTCCCTCACTGAATGTAGCTCTCTGAAGAACTGGCCTTGTCTCTTACCTCTGGCAGCACTCAGGAGAGCAGGTTCTGCATCTCACCCAGGCAGCAGAGTGGAGCTAGTCCTGTTGCCAGGAGTGTGGGTGAGCCAGCCCCAAAAGCATGAGTGTGGGAGAGCTGACCTTACTACTCATCTACCATGAGGTAGCATGGTGCAGTAGTGATCACTCCAGGCATCCACTGGCAGTTAGGAGAGCAGCCTACAGGGTTATAAGCTCGGGAAGGCTATCCCTACACTCAGGAGAGCAGGCCCTGCCCTTTGCCTGGGAAATACAATGGAGCTGGCTCTGATGGCAAAGGCACAGGTGAGCCATCCTGGACAGTGTGACAGTAGGAGAGCTGGCCCAGTCCCTCACTGGCTGTAGCACTTGGGAGAGTGGGTCCTGAACCTTGCAAGTGGGTCCAGCAAGGTGGAGCTGTCTCTGAAGGCATGAAAGCTCAACTGAGCCTGCTTCATGCTGATGGCTACACTTGGTGGCTTAGCCAGAACAGCCAGTGTTGGACAAGTCACCGTGGGGCTGGAGATAGGAAAAGGGAGAGCTGGTGGGCATAATACAGATTCCATGATGAGATACTTTCTATGCTTTTGTTGTTTGTGTGTTTTTATTTTGGGAGAAGATTGCAAGAGCAAAGGGCAGATATGAGGGGACAGGGAAATAGACAGGACTGGGGTCAATGATGTGAAACTCACAAAGAATCAATAATACTTTCAGCAAAAATGAGTCATAAGATCAGTGAATTTGCTGTGATATTGTCTTCTAGGAATGTCAGAAGTTATGCCGATAACATGTCACCAGCATGGCTCTCCAAATGTTAGCTAAGACAGAATGACACTAATGGCTTTGTCAAAGTGGGTGGAGGAAATGACAGCAAGGCCTCAACTCTGCACAAAGAACTACGGGCACTGAAGGATTTCTCTTGTTCCATTTCCTGTCTTGAGATATTATTTCTGAAGAAGTTTTGAGGAGAAATAATGTAATTATTACCTTTAGTACTGACACTTTTTGACAGTTGTATTATGACTTCTGTCTGACCAATGGCTGTTTGTCAAGAACAACTGGACATTATTACATCATGAAACTAACAGTGAGCATAAAGTATAATGCAGGACTAGTTATTCTATTCTCCAATCTTTTTTTCTCCCCAGTCTCAGGTACTTTATTATTTATTTACAGTGGTTCAGGACACATGGCCTGTGTAGGCATCTGTTAAAATGGGTTAAACATTACCAAGAAGTTGGCAGCAAGGTAAAGAGCTCACATTTAATCTCACTGATCACCGTGTGATTTACCTCAAGCAAGTTATAGTTGGAACTCTTCAAAGCTGAGTTTTTAAGCCAGCCTCAATTGGATATCAGTGGATATGATTTCTCTAAGCAATTCCTCTCCGCATTAGTAAAATTGAGATTACGGCTGATTACATCATTGTAAGTCACATTTCATTCACATAGAAACTGGATTCAGAAGGTCAAGCTTGGGAATCCAGTACAAATATCAAGCTTTTGCACAGCCTTCCATCAGTGTTTCTTTGACTTGCAACTAGACATTCATATTTTGATGCTCAAATGTCAATAAACATAATGAAAGAAATAACATTTTCCTTAATATCAGTAGTCCAACATGGCATTTTAAAGCACAGTGGGCAACGTTTCTATCATTTAATAGACATGGTTGAGCAGATGGAACACAAAAAAGACAAGCTGTGTTCTGGTTTATTTTCAATGCAGCACTGTTGTCTAGAGAACCAGTCATCCTATTGAACTTCTAAAAACACCAGCAAATCCAAAATGCAGAGGAGAGTGTCTGATTAAGGCTTATTGTGAAACATTGCTGAAAACCATGACATTTCTTATGGAAATACTAATTTAATTAATCAAGGGGATAATGGATTTGGAAGGTACATTAGGCTCAGATGAGGTTCTTACATCATTCTAATACCACGAATCACTCCAAAGCATAACTATACTGATGATACAATTACAATGGCAATGGCTTGTATTTTGCATGAAGTAAGGATGTGATATCAGAAAAGGAAAAAACAACTTATATAGTATGATAAAGGATAGGACCCCAAATCATCTCTTCTGTTCAGTTCTTAAATCTGATATCAAGCACATGAGTTCCCTTTGCCACTAACTGCCAGGGAAGTAAGGAATCACACTCACATAGGAGTCAAGCTCTCCTATGTGTCCTTTGAGTTTGGTATTTAAAGTCTGTATTTAGGATTTTGGAAGTGAGGAGGATGTAAGGAGAGGTGAAACTATACAACTGAGTACTAATGATATGGGGTGCAGCGGGACTATAGAAAACAGATCACCAAATTAGGAGGTCTTCACAGTTCCTGCCAGATATTTCACCATGCCTTAAAAAGGGTTCCAAGTTGTTATGTCTTTTTGCCTCTGCTTTGGCCCATGTTTATCATTTCTGCAGAGTAGGTGGATCTAAAGCAAATGCCTTTTAGTTTTTACTCATTTTCTGCTTTAGGACAAAGAGAAGCAACAGGGATCATATTTACTTTTCTACCTTAAACAGCCAACAGTGACAAAGTATTTGAGAATTGTTGTTGGCATCAGTCCACAGGCAGTTTAGAAGAGTGATCTCAAGAGAAGAAAAGAAATTGAATGAGCTTACCATTGCCCTAGCTCACTACATAGACAGAACATTCAGCCTAAGGGAAAGAGCTGGGGTGGAAGAGGAAGAGGGAGAACTGTGCAACACAGCAGTCCTTCCCTACCCTTCTCTTAGGAAGAACAAAACGCAGAATAGGAAAGTTAGAATGTTCAGTTGAAGAACAAAAAGCAACCAAAGTAAAAGTTTCTACATTAGCATCTTAAATTGTAGATGAACTTAATTAACCACAACCACCACCACCACAACAACAATAACAACAGAACAACAACAACCAAACAAAAACAGAGTAAAAAATAAGGAGGTTAAATCCTAGGATATAAAACAAACAAATGGGATGTAGAGATAATTTACAAAGCTCATGAAATAGTAAAAGATCAAAATTCACCTTTATAAATTTGAAAAAATAAATCTGAAATTAAATTATTTTGAGATACACAGACAGCAGAATGTGTTGGAATTTGTAGAGCATCACATTTCATAAAGATAAAAAGAATTGAAAATAAAGTAGATAACCAAAAATTTGAAAGTTGCTATAAAATTATCAAGAAGACATACTTTATGTAAGTTACTGGCTTTTAAGGGGAAAATGCCCCAATTTTAGACATCACAGTAGAAAGTGAAAGTCACCTCCTATAAAGAAAATAATAGCAGGTAGTTTGACATTTTCCTCAGCAAATAATTAACAGTGTTCTAACAAGAGACATCCCAAAAGTCAGGGCAATTTTCTTTTTATTTGTTTTGTAAATAAGCAAGAGTTTCAGAAACCATTATATTAGAACTTTATATCAGTGAAACCTACAAAGATAATTGGAGACCAATATATCTTATGTCAAAATTTTAAAGATTTTTCTCTGAGTTTATATAAAATTTGTGTGTATGTGTGTATGTGTGTATACACATGTGTGTATTTATACACATCCAATAGTTACAGAGTGAAACATCTTTTTCATCCCTATCTTAAACTTTCTTAACAATCTGGATGCCTCATTTACATATACTGAATATATCACTCTACACCTGCAAGTTTTGCTTATAGTTGCCCAATGGGCTAGTATACACCTTATATCTAGACACCTTCTTAAGGATAGACATGAACAATGTACCTGTGTCACCACATGAGACATGGTCAAGGTTGTTTCAGCAGATAATGTGCTAAGGACATAGGTAGGTAAGGTGTTGTGCAGAAAAGGGGGCAGAAAGAGGGAGACCCTTCAGGGTTCTCTCTAGTGCAAATGATGGGGGGTCTAGCATCACTGAAAGTGCTTCTAAACTCATGGACTACAGAAACTATGAACCCAGCGCAATACTGCAATATAATGTAGTAAAAATGTATGGTGGTTACTGTTGTACCTATTTAAACAGAATTTTTATTGGATAATTGAGAGAATTGCAATTACAGAAAGGGTTATAAATCTTACAAACCATGTATTACATAACTAATACTAGTTACGTTATATAACATTACATCACCAATATTAGCGATAGGATTTAAGAACTGAATAATAAATAAGCATGATCATTTTCTCATATTCAAAAGCAGGTCAATTACGTTGTCTAAAACTGAACCATGTGGTTGAAAATAAGTCATAATTACATACTTAATGTTGTTACTTGACTGTGTTTCTTACACATGATGAAATTTTCCTAAATTTTATGTTAAAATTAAAACCATATGTTTAAGCAGCGTGTGTTGATATATGCTTGTAATTTAAGTATTTGTGAGGTTGAAGCAGGAGGACTGCCTCAAGTTAAGATCACATGGGATATAAAGTGAGTTCTAGTCCAGCCTGAAACAGAGTGGAGACCCTATCCTAAAAAGAAATACTAGGGGAAGGAGATCCATCTCAGGGTGAAGGCACCTGTTGCATGACAACCTGAGTTTGATCTCTGGGACCCACATGATAGAAGGAGGAAACCGATTCCAGTAAGTTGTTCTCTGACCTCTGTATGTGTGACATAGAACATGTGTCCCTACATATATACACAAACATAAAAATCAGTAGTGTAATAAAATAAAAAATATATATTTAAAGTTTATTATATAGGCTTAGATTTTCAAAACTTACTTCAATAAGGGTCCTCAAAAGCTTGAACACCCTTCTAGCAACTGTCCAAAGGTAGGGGAAAATGTAAATATGACAGGGGCATGTAGGCCTGTTTAGAAGTAGCTCTTCGAGACAATTCTAATCTCCTTGTCAGGATACAAGCAATCCAGTTCAGTAGTCAGGATACCAAACATGAATCAGCAGCAGTGGCACAATCCAGCAGAAACAGCTAGGCTTCCACTCATCAGCATGACTCAGGAAGAGCAACCAGATCCAGCTGGGACTCCACAATAAATTCTCTGCCATGCCTTTCTCAACAAAGTAAAGATCAGTGAAGACTCAACACCAACAAAATATTGCAAGACTAGCTACACAAGCTGCCCTTCACTGTCCATTGATTCCTATTTATACTCTCTCTAAACATCTCCTATCCTCCCATGGGCCTTGCCTTGGCAAAAGATCACATGAGTTTATATCATGTGACATAACCAGAAACTTCCACTTCATTACTAAATTCTTCAGCTTCCCTTGTGTTTTTTCTACTGAATGCAGAAATTAAATTTAATACTCTGTTTATTCTGCCTATCTTCCTACATCTCTACTGAGCTAATTACCTATTCAAAAACCTATGTGATGATTTATTATGTATATATTTATTATGATTTATCTGAAAATCTTCATCAAGAGATTTTTGAAATAGCAACTAGTTTATGTGCTTGTTCATAATTTTATTAACTTTTTGCATTTGTTTATTAATTTAATTGTGTAATAGTGAAAACACATATAAAGTTTAAAATACCACTAAAGTCACTGCTTGATCCAGAGAGGCTTGCAAACTACTTATGCAGACTATTTTTGGTGATGAATTTGTTAGCAGGGTAGAAGACAGACAGAGAATGGTAATGAGGGAAAGAAGAGTGAGGTTATTGACATAATTGTCAAGAGTTGCTATCAGGTGAAACACTAAGCTTGGATCACATTACCACTCACTAGACTGGACAATTTAAGCATCCCTGCTTAGAATATCAAATAAGATTCAAAGATTGAGGTCAAAGTGTAATAGCACCTGTACATACCATGATTAACTGTCCTGCTTGAGAGGAAAAGCAGGATTCAGAAAAGCTGTCTTGGACTCAGATCTCTGAGCATCTCTACTTGAAGTTAGATGCTGAGCATTTCAGTGGACTCTGGCAATGTGAGATGCAGCTACACCTGAGAGCTCTAGAAAGTGAAACAGGAGGAGTATAGAGGCCCTCATGAGGCCTCTGTAAGACCCCTGGGTATGAAGGAACAGTCTCTAAGATGTGCTTAGTGATCAGTCTCTCTCTCCCTCTCTCTCCCTCTCTCTGTCTCTCTGTCTCTCTGTCTCTCTGTCTGTCTGTCTGTCTCTGTCTCTGTCTCTGTCTCTCTCTGTCTCTGTCTCTCTCTCTCTCTCTTAAAAGCAAACTAAGAACAGGTATCAGCAGAAAGGCAGAAGCTGTAGGTCAGAAGCCTCCTGACTGATAGGGAGTTGCAAGGAACAGGACAGGAAGAAATTAAAAAGACTTGGAATGACAGACATAGAGATAAATGAGAATTAAGCCAAAGAACTTTTGGGTTAAAATTTATAAAGATGAGACTACTGCGAAAATAGGTCAAGTTGAGAATCTTAAGCAACAGCTTCATCTTTTGAGATATATGCATCTGGCAGTTCAATTTTGAATTGAAATTTGACTTCAGGAGGTGTTGATATTTTTATAAGACATGTTAGATTCAGCTATTGAAATAGCCATTTTCAGCAATTTCATATTGCCTGACCTAATATTGATCTCTCTGTCGTACTGCTTTCTCCTGGTTAGATAAATGTAGGTTCTGACTTTGTCTCAGCTACATTCTAGCTGTGTGGGCTTTGAAAAAAATTCCATAAAGGATTTGATTTCCTTACTGAGAGGGAGGAAATAATAATGTTTGTGTCCTGGGGTTATGGTAAAGATTAAAGAGTTAGTATTTATCAATATTTAGCCCAGGAAACATTACGTTGCACTTTTTATACCAAATTAAAGCTAATTGAACTATTGTATAAATTCCTCTCTGACTTTCCAGTGCCATTTAAATCCAGTCAACTGCTTTCATGTCTTTTCCTTATTTCTCTAACGCAGTTTAGCATTTCCATAAATCTTAGGTAATTTTAAGATTCTTGTCACCATGAAGTCCTCCCATTTTTAGGAAGTCACATCTGACAGCTCTTCTTTCACTTGAAACAATACCTTCCCATTTCTCAATTTCCCTGTGTCCATCTTACTCATAGATGCCATTTCCCCATAGACATTTCTGAGCTAGTCCCATGCTGGTTGGGAAGACTGAGATATACCATAGATATGCCACTCACTTTGCTTACTAGCTTTAATGCTGTGTGTTATTCCTCTGACGTGTGTGTGTGCGTGTGTGTGTGTGTGTGTGTGTGTGAAAGAGGGAGAGAGTGTGAAAGTATGTGGATGTAAGTATGTGAGTGTTTGTGTTCCTTCTTCCATACTTTACCCCATTTCTCTGAGAAAAGCATATCCAGATTAATTTCTAATTATGTAACATATAATGAGGAAAACAAATCTCCATATTCAGAAATCAATACTAACTAGAGACTATATCCTCCAACTTTCCTCATGTAAATTTCAGTGTCTTTGAACTTTGTCCTCTTTTCTGTAAGGCCAAAGATCCTGTAGAAAATACTGTGCCTCAAACTCTGTTTTATGAATTGTATGTCATTACTGCATTTCTTGTGGTGTGTGTGTGTGTGTGTGTGTGTGTGTGTGTGTGTGTGTGTGTGTGTGTTGGGTCCACAGGTGTGTGGGGGTATACAGGCTAATGCAGTCAGAAGCCAGATGAGGATCTTGAGTGTTCTGCCCTATTTCTCCCCACCTATTCTTTTGAGGAAAAGCGCCTTATTAAACCTGGTGCTAGCCTGATAGTCAACAAACCTAAGGTTCCTTTATCTACATCCCACATAGTATAGATGATTACAAGCCGTGGGCCAGGTTTTTGACATGGGTTCTAAGGAATTCTAGCTTAGTCCTCATGCTAGAGCAGTAAGAAGTCTTATTGGCTAAGCCATTTTCTCCGCCTTGCCATTTCTGACAACAGTGACTGGCAGATCTGATCCATGAGGTCAAACTTATGCTACCTAGATATGAAATATAATGATGGGTGCCTGCACTGATGCAGACTGCCAGGTTCCTCATGGCCATGGAAGGGACAATAAGACGTGGTCCCTGTCTGTGGAGTATAGCCATCAGGGCATGGGTCGTCTCCAGTTCTTCCATCTGCTGTAGGTGTAAGGCTTGTTTGTATAGTAATGCATATATTTTACTTTATGTTCATTCTTCAGGGAATGTTCTCCCAGCCAAGGTTAGTGACTCCATGATAACCAGAAACAGCATGATTCCAGGAAAGGAGAGTGTTCCTCAACAAAATGTCAATGGTGTGACCTTCTGCACAACCCTAAGGCTGTGGTAAAGAACTATCTTGAGAAGAGAACTATCTCCAGCAGGACACAGCTGTCAGCTTGTATCCACTACTGACTCTGAATGGTTCATCCATGGATCCCAAACACAGCTTCCTTCCTCAGGACCTTTGTCCAAGCTAAGGCTGTTCCTCAGCATCATACCTCGCCCTTTGATGGGTGCTTCTGCTAGATAAACTCATGGTTCTTGATTTGTATCTCCCAATCATTTTCTTTTCAGTTGCTCCACCATGTACGTATTCCTTAGTATCATTTGGCCTCTTAAGTGCCCAACCACCTTAGATACTTGGAATCATCTTAGACCATAGGCTACTGATTACTTGTGAAAGATTCTTGGGCATAATTATTTGGGCAAATCACTTCCTTTCTTATTCCTGAAAGTAAAAGGATGCAGCTAACAGTCAGAGTGTAGTGTTTTTGTTTGGTTATTTTTTTTCTTGATACATATTTACAGGTTTACCTTTTTTAAGTGGAAGACTTAACTGACAAATTGCCAGGAATTCTTTACAAATTGAATTTTTCTGATAGTTTTTCAGGAAAAATACAGTTTATTTTTAAATAGTATTTTTATCCATATTGTAACATTCATTCATTTCCTGATCATTGTCAGTGTTTTTGTGCTTTTATCACTCTAGAAGATCTATATATACTAATAAAGGTCTAACTATACTAAGAAATAATCTGCACTATCACATGAAGTTCTTAAATCTTATTGATGTCTTTTATAACAGTTTGGTGTCTTGAAAAATTAAAATAAACACTACAGTTTAGCTATATACCAAGGCCAATTGCCAATTAATTGCCAAAACTTAAGTTTCCTTAATTTCCATAAATTATGAACTATAATCATGAATAAAATGTGTATCATTAACTTGCTTGTAGGCGAGTATTGATTGTTAAATCTTTGTAAGGAGTCTATGGTCCATATAACTAAGTATAAAGAAAGGAACAAGGGGAGGGTTAGAGGAGTAGTATGAATCTTCCCTAGGAAAGGGAGAGAGAATAGGTAGTTTGGGGTGGGAGATGACTGGAATGGGAGGAATCCAGAAGGAAGAATCAAATGAGGATGGTAAGGGAAGAGGGGAGATGACTGAAGGACTACCGGAGAGGGTAAGATAAACTAAGGGCTATTTGAAGGGTTGTATGGAAACCTAATACAGTAGATGGTTCCTAAAATATATGAGTATATGAAGGTGCTTTAAATGAAATCTGCAAATGACAGCACAGACAGTCCCAGTTGACCATTTCTTTTTACCAATCCACCTAGTCTACTACCAAGGCTATTGGTTACTCTCTATAAAATCATGATAAGTTCATATCATGGAAGACAATACCTACACAACTCATCAAACATGAATAGGTTGAGCTTGTGCCTACCTAGAACATTCACTCCTACTAAACAGTGATTATGGTACTGGAAGATATTCTTCATTTTCTTAAAGGGGGAAGGGGAACGCTAAACCAACTTCAACCCCTTCAATCTTCATCTGCACGCAAGATGCTCTAGAGCAGTGGCTCTCAAACTTCCTAATGCCTTAGCCCTTTAGTACAGTTCTTCATGTTGAGATGACCACCAACCATGAAATGATTTTCATTGCTACATTGTAATTATAATTATGCTACCATTATGGATCATTATGTAAATATTTTTGGAGGTAGAGGTTTGACAGAGGAGTTGTAACCCACAGGATGAGAGCACTGGTATCGTGCTATAGTGTCATAAAGCCTGTGGGAGTATCAAGCCAATAATGACTGGATTCAAGACCCACTCTGTGAAATGAAACCCATCCCTAACAGTATTTGAATTGCCAAGAATACTTGACTATATGGCCCAGGGACCTAGGATCAAACTAAGTACTAGTGTTCAAATCAGGCAGGCAGGTAGACAGACAGACAGACAGACAGACAGACAGACAGACACACACACACACACACACACAAAGTAGCAACAAAATGACTTCTACACTCATCTATCAGTATGTTTTGTTGAGTCGTCATGAGAGAAGCTTCTTCCTGCAGAAAATGGGAATAAATAGAGCTAGACAAAGAGAATAAGAGACCATGGAACACTCAATTCTAAATAGGATGTCAATATTAATGCCCTTCATCTATGGCTCAGGGAACCCTGTAGAAGAGGGGGCAGAAAGATTGTAAGAGCTATAACAGATGGGAAATATCAAGGAAACAAAGCCTTTTAGACAAAGGACCAATGCACATATGAGATTACAGAGATTGGCAGTGTTTACAACGCCCACACAGGTCTGTCTGGGCCATATGGAGTCCCAGGGTTGAGAATGGAAGTTTACACAAGCCCACATCCCTAAGCCAGATGCTATCTCCTATTCATAATTACAAATTAAAAATTAGTTTCCTCCAATAGAGTTTCACTGGGTATACAAAAAGCACTTAAAGCCAGGCCCAAAAGATTAAAACAGAGACTGAAGGAACACCTATTCAGAGCCTGCCCCACATGTGGCCCATACATATACAGCCACCCAATTAGACAAGATGGATGAAGCAAAGAAGTGCAGACTGACAGAGGCCGGATGTAGATCGCTCCTGAGAGACACAGCCAGAATACAGCAAATACAGAGGCGAATGCCAGCAGCAAACCACTGAACTGAGAATAGGACCCCCGTTGAAGGAATCAGAGAAAGAACTGGAAGAGCTTGAAGGGGCTCGAGACCCCATATGTACAACAATGCCAAGCAACCAGAGCTTCCAGGGACTAAGCCACTACCTAAAGACTATACATGGACTGACCCTGGACTCTGACCTCATAGGTAGCAATGAATATCCTAGTAAGAGCACCAGTGGAAGGGGAAGCCCTGGGTCCTGGTAAGACTGAACCCCCAGTGAACTAGACTGGTGGGGGGAGGGCGGCAATGGGGGGAGGGTTGGGAGGGGAACACCCATAAGGAAGGGGAGGGGGGAGGGGGGTGTTTGCCTGGAAACCGGGAAAGGGAATAACACTCGAAATGTATATAAGAAATACTCAAGTTAATAAAAAAAAATAAAGCCAGGCCCAAGGGCTTTTCTCCCCCATGAGTCTTTTGCTTTTTTGCTCGAATTATATATATATATATATATATATATATATATATATATATATATATATATCCTCTTTTCTCTCTCAATAGAAAACAGACTTCCAGAAAAAGAAGAAAATAAAAGTTAAAATTCAAACAAAAATGTGTAGAACAAAAAAGGAGTTGAAATAAAGAAATATATATATGTAGATAGATATAGATATAAATACAAGATAAATACTTGATTCATGCCTTTTGCACAAAGTTATAGCTTGTTAATTTTCATTAATGTGCAGTAACCCATTGATGACTAGTCACCACTGGCAATCCATCGATTGGTAGCATGATTTATTCCCTAATTCTACTGATGGGCATGTTTAAGTGTTTCTTTAGGAAATAGATTTCTAGTTCACTTTATCTACATATAATTTTTAAAAAATATATTAGCACTGGTGGAACATATTAACAATTATGTATTATTAAAACAATGAAAGGTGTTTTAGGGTATAAATATTAGCATTTAAAGTATATTGGTATGGTTTTGGCTTTAATTTTTAACATACATATTTAAATGTATCCAAGTAGTATTTAAACATCATAATAATCTGGCCCTTAAAAACATTTTCTAATAAATTCTTCCTTAATGGTTTAAAAAGTGCACCAACAGTTATTTAACATTGTCAATAAAAGATGATGAATGTAAACTAACCAATTACAGAAAAAAAAAAACCATTGAGCTGTTTTCACTAATAAACCTAGACAGATTAGTTGACTTTTTATAAGTAGAAAATACACTCTCATTCTTTGTTAGTTAAGGTTGTATGTGCTTTGTGCATACTTCCTGAAAGCCAACTAGACTTGTCTTTATTATTGGGAAGTACTGTGTTCAGCCATTATGGAAGTTGATGATAGCGAGTTAATATCTTAGATAACAGGTGAAAGCAAAGGACATTCTGGCATTGTAGTTGAGAATTCATATACCTCTCAAGGCACTAATAAATAAGAAGGCAAAATAAACATAAATGCTTGGAGATATATGTAAATAGAGGACTCTAGCTTTCCCTTTTCATATCCCAATGAGTGGAATGAGAGAGAAGGAGAGAGGGAGAAAAGGAGAGGGAGAGGGAGATTAGAAAAAGGGAAAAAGTATGTGAGTTTATATAGGTACACACACACACACACACACACACACACACACACATATATATATATATACATATATATATCTATATATATATATCTATATCTATCTATATCTATATATATATATATATATATATATATATATATATATATACAGGTCTGGACCTTAAATGCCAAATCGAGTTAATGTACCTTATGAATTGCATGAGTACATATTTGCTGTGTGTTTTCTGCTACTCCAAGAATCTCATAATCAATGTTGAGATTAGAAATGTCTTACTGTCCCATTTTATCTTTGTATAACTTCTATCTCTTTTGCATGTCTCCTTGTAGGGGCTAGTCTGGGAGTGGAGCCACTACGACAGTTGACAGCATAATTTATTTTATCTACTTTTTTTTTTTTTTTTGGTATTGTCCTGGAGGATTGAGTCTATGTGGGTGTATGCGACTGGCACCATCTGGAAGTCTTGATTTAGAGACTGTAGGGTTGAGCCTCAAACTTTGGGATGTTTCTTAGCTTCTCAGGTAATTTTTGTGAATGTTTAAATGTGAGAAACAGTGCCCAACAATGTTTATAAGAAATATAGACAGTTGATATGTTTTCTAGAGTATGACAAGTCTTATTTTAATTCTTTCTGTTTATAATTTCAAAATATAATTTTATGTATCTTCTCGTAAAAATTTAGTTTTTTCCTATGCTGCAAGGAAAAAAAATCACATTATAATTTACATGGGAATTTAGTTGAGCTTGTAATCATGAATGAATTATTATTTTTAGTGCTATATTTATGTATTTCAAAAATGTATTTTCAAGTCTATTTCACTAAAATCTCCCATATTTTCACAAATAGTTGTTATAGGTAGATATCCTATGAACTTAATTGTTGCTGGGCGGCTTTTTTTGCTATATTTTTTAATTCGTTGTTTCTATTAGACAATAAAAGAAATAATGTTTGTGTATTTTGTATGTAAGCATCTTAACATTCACTTATTTAGAATCAGTATCTTTTGAAGTATAAGCCACAAAATATAGCCTCAAATCAGCTAAGGTACTCATCTTTAGATGGGCAGCCATAGAAAAAGACAAATATCACATTGTCGGTAGGGAAATGGAAGGTCATCAGACGTTGAGGCAAGCAAAATAAGCTGGTCACAGAAGGGCAAGTAGCACAGGTCTTCTCTGTACAGAACCAGAGGTTTGTTTCTTTGTCTGGTGCACCTGGAAGCAAATGCAATGCTCTGGAGGCAGAGTTGGGAAAGGAGAGTGAAGTGGGTCAACGACAGTCTTGGCTCCCAAATTCCCTCAAATCATGTTATACTTTGTCACAGCCCACTCTAGACTGAAAGTTCTGAGTTTCATGGAATGCTGGTGGAGCCCAGTTAAAATATATTAGAAATGTATTCCTTAGTACTTCCTTGGATTTGCCCATATAATTTTGGTTTGGTTTGTTTTTGCATACAAGCTACTTGTCTTCTGGAAGAACTCTTGGATAAAATCGATCCTGTTTCTGTATGTGTGAGCTAGCTCTTAGATATAGTCATTTCATGAAAATTCATGATGCTGCCCATGTTATCTATGGAATCTTTTGTGAAGTTATATTTAAGCCCCTCAACTAACTCCATGCTTTTGTATTTCTTCAATACAGATTATGTAGCAGTTATCAGGAAGGTTACTAATTATGCATACTCTGGGGCTCTACTGCCTCAGAGAGTCAAATTCTCTACATGCTCAGGGGATATGCCCTCCACACTTGATCTTGCTGAATGTCACAGC